>NW_027248939.1:0-740095 GCF_036711975.1 Onthophagus taurus
AAATTATGTAAATAAACTGTAGCCTATACCACTTTCTTGGCCGGAAATTGGCTTGGAAATTTTGACGATATAATCCCGAAAGCAATTTCAACTACTCGACGAGCTCTAGATAAGCGATAGTTGAATATTCTTTCTTTGGAACCTTTTCCATGGCTTCCTGAGTAAGGTGTCATTATATATTTATTCAACGCAAAAGCCTGATCTCCTAATATTACATATGGAATTTTTGTGGCGTTCTCTTCATCTATGATTTCGGTTTTCAAGTTTTCTGTATAATGTTGAATTTTTGAAAAACCCTAAATCTGAGTTCCGGCCTTAGGATCCTACGATGACGTATATAAAGTTGTAATTTGAGTCCACTAATGCAAGAAGAACAATACTAAAAAACATCTTGTAATTGTAATATTCTGCGCCACTTCGAAAAAGTGCTTTTATCTCAAATAGTTTAGCAACTGCCAGCCACTCATTTTCTGATTGTGGAATCTGGAAAATGCAATATTTATTATGGTTATCAGATGAACAATTTATAAACGTTGTTTACTATTTGTTATAGGATTCTTGTTCTTTCTTTGACACAAACAATGATGCAATTACAATTGAAATGGTAAATACTAACTCAAATACCGATAACGACTACGAAACTGATATATCTTCAAGAGTACTTAACAAAAATTTAAAAATAAAGCAGCAAAACGTTCTTATGACAATTCTGTTACTGATGTTGAAGGCCAAATGCTTCAAGATGCACTTGAGTTAATTCGCAAATAGAGCGACAGCAGTAACGATCCATATATTGCATTTGGAATGCATGTCGCTGCTGAGCTCAGAAAATACAATACCAGAACATTGATAAAAGTTAAACATTCTATAAATAATATTATATTTGAGGCCCTTCATATGACGGATATTTCGAACATATAAAATGTTTATAAATGTTTATAGATATTTATAAAATGATAATAAAAATAATGTAATAAAATATTTTTTTCTTACCTTTACCATATCCTGAAGAGCTTCCGTTATAGCGCTACACACTTCGGGTATTATTGTTGATATGGTTTGCTTGGATACACAGAATATATATTGCAAACTAGAATATGAGTCTCCGGTTGAAAAATATCGCAAAGTAATCGCCAACCTCTCTTTTGTCGTTATTGCTTTACGCCAATGCGTATCCTGTTTTGTAATAAACGGTTCAACCAGGGTATAGGTCAAACTTCTCTACGGACATTCTTAAAAATTGCGGTGTTCGGTAATGAATTTCGTAATTTAATGATTCAAAATTCTGTAATCTTCGCTGATAAAGGAGTTTCATCCACAATTTCCTTTTAAAACATTTCTTTTTATTCCTTCTTTTCAATTTTCAAATAATAAGCAGAGCTACGGCACACGCAACTGAATTCATTTTGTTTTGACACAACCTAAAGTGACACAACCTCATCAGGTATTCCGGTGTGGAGAATTCTCGTCGAGGAACAAGGAGGATCTCATCCCATCGCACCGACTTAAAAGCTTTTCTAATATCCAGCGTGATCAGAGCCACAATGGATCTATAGTCGAGCCGTCGAATTTGTGCAGTGATAAATCACCGTGACAGGTAGGTACATTTCTCACATCGAAGGTCGCCCTGTCCGGATTCGTCAAAGTAAGTGACCACACCCCTCCTGGGGGTAGCGCACTGAGCGCGTTACTGGGGACAAAAAAATAATAAAAGCCGCCGACGCACTGTGAACGGTATTCATAACTTCTTATCTGACTGTAAAGGAAGGTTTATTCTCGTATAGTGTAGCTGCGCCTTATAGACCCTGGCGGGAGTAGGCGGTTACATAACGAAGGAACCGACTACCCCTTTTTTTGTAAGTACCTGTCACGGTGATTTACCACTGCACAAATTCGACGGCTCGACTATAGAAAAATGATTCTCTGGAAATTATCAATAATATTGTAGATGGCGTCGACAGTTGAGCGACTATCGTGGAAACCATATTGTTTCTTGGCCAATTCACCCGACCTTTCGACACTGTCCTGCAGTCGTGTACGTAGCAGCTTCTCGAACAGCTTGCCTGCGGAGTCAAGCATACAGAGGGGTCGATATGTTGCTGTATCAGGATATTTATGCTGCCACGGTCGCCATCTTTAGAACGGAGAGGATTCCATCGGGACCAGAGGCCTTCTTAAGCGACTTTGCCGCTGCTACTAGTTCCGCTTCTGTGATTAAGGTAAGATCCGTAACTTCTTCCATGATTCGGCTCTCGTTTTCGTCGTCGTCGACGATGGTTGACATTGTCTCGCTGGTAAGTACAGCTGGGGAAGAGATCTTCCCCAGTTTTTTCATGACAAACTTATACCCGAGTCCCCAAGACTCGTGGTGGATGTAGGGATGCAAACGACACATCGATTTTTCGAAAACATCGATGTATCGTCCATAAACATCGATGTTTTAATAGCGATGTTGAAGTCCATAAAACATCGATACATCGTTCATTATGAACGATATTTTATCTTCGATGTTTGATAAAATAATCGACCATTATTTCCATGTTTGTATAAAAGAGCAATGAAATATTTGCCACTGTTAGCAACTTCAGTGTCTAACGAACAATTATTCACAGAAGTTGGCGCAACAATTAATCAGGAAAGAAATCGCTTATTAGGCACCAGGTTGTCAAAGTTAAGGTTTTTGACTTCTATACTTAAAAATAAATTTAAATAACATTATCTATGCGTTTTATCATATTATAATAAATGGACCGCGTTATACATCACTTGACTAAGCGACATTTTATCGTTTTTAGAGATTTTCATGCTGTCTGGTAAGTAAAGAATACCGAGAGACCTAAAATACTATTTGTTTTAAAGGATAAAGCTAAGCGCCAATCACGTTATACGATTTCAAGTCCGATTTGCATCATACGTCTAAGAACCGACTTACCATTAGATACGACACTTAGATACACCAAGAAATTCTACAATAGAAAAAATAGATGAACCTACAATTTCGAGTCAGTGTCGTTTTCTAGATGTTAGTATAAAATTGAAAGTTTGTCTTTTATTTTATATAGAATTTAAGTCTAACAAGTTTCGGCCCTTAGCCATCTTCAGAGACTCCACAAATAGATTAACATCTCTCATCTTATCCATTTTACAAACGACAGCGGAAGGTAGCGCTAGTTAGCATAAGATATCACTGTTGCACATTTTATTGCACTAAAACTAGAACTAACACTAGACCGAATATTTCTAGTTCTAGAACTAGTGTTAGTTCTAGTTTTACACTAGCACTATCACTAGAACTAACACAAGATCTAGAACTAGAATCATTCGGCTTTAACCGTCTTGAGAGACGTGGGACTAAATCCGAATGTGTCTAGTTCACGGTCTAGTGTTAGTAGTGTTAATTGTCACTTCATAAAAAATCCTTTAAAATGAGTCCAAACTCGACATATTTAACTTTAATATTAATGGAAATGTAATCACTTCCGGTTTGAAATGTCAACGTCAATTTTGATATATTTGTCATCTTCATTAAAAAACCTTTAAAATGACTCCAAAGATGACGCACTTATCTCAAAAAACAAAAAAGTTAGAATAAAAAACATTAAACCCTAAGTTAGCAACAATGAAGATAGCAATTTAATTTTTAAATATTAATACCAACCTTATTTTTTTTTTTTTATTATACTTTTGTTTTTGTGACAAATATTAAGACATTTTATAAAAATTATGAATATGTCAAAATGACATTGACATTTCTAAGCGGAAATTGCTTATATCTCGATTAATATTGGAATTAAATATAACATGTTGGACTCATTTTAAAGGATTTTTCACGACGATTACAAATATGTCAAAATTGACATTCTTAACCGGAAGTTGACCATAACTTCATTAATATTGAAAATAAATATCTCGTGTTTGCACTCATTTCAAAGGATTTTTAATGAAGATTACAAATATGTCAAAAGTGAGGTTGACATTTTAAACCTGAAGTTAATTATCATGTAATAGAAGTTTTATAACTGAAGTTAATCTAGTGTTAGTCACTTTTCCGCACTTTCTTTATATTTTTAACGTATTTTTTAGGTCATTTCACATTGATTAAAAAAAGTCGCCGATTTTTAAGCCACATGATGATTCTTGAATTTTTCCCAAGTTTCTTAATATTTCTTTCGTTAAAAAAGAGCGTTCTTAAATTTTAATCTGTAAACTTGTAACACTTCGTCCTTAGTTTCATTTTACAACTTTTTAAACTTTAATTTTGTAAATTAGTAACTTATAATCTGATTTCGACATTGATATGTGATCTTTTTTAACAAAACAAAAAGAAATATTAAGAACCTTGTTTGTAAAATGGATAAGATAAGAGATGTTAACCTATTTGTAGAGTCTCTGAAGATGGCCAAAGGCCGAAACTGGTTAGACTTAAATTCTATATAAAATAAAAACCAGTTTAAAAGTACAAAATCAAACTCTAGATTATTTTCTTCAAAAATTTTTACACAAATCGTCATCATTTTGTCTCTAGATTTAGTGATTAAATTTATGATAATAAAGTTATTATTATTATTATTTGTCGCTTAGTCAAGTGATGCAGAACGCGGTCCAAATATTTATGATTATTATGATAATTCTTATAATAAAAATTCAGCCACTGCTTTGCGACATCGATGTTTCACTTTTGGAAAACTTCGATGTTCTAATATCGATGTTCTTATGAGCGGTGTTGCATCCCTAGGTGGATGTCGTCCCATAGTTCTTCCCATTTCTGACACTTACTCTTCGTTATAGCTCGTTTTAGTGCTTTTTAGCCGCTTTCAATTCGAAAGATTCGTTTTGGGCGTTAAGGTGGTCTCGTTGTCTAACCCTCGTCAATTTTCTCCTGTATAGGGTGCAGCTTTTTCTTTACTCAGCTATCTTAGGCGTCCACCAGTATACTGATTTTCTGCTATCTGCAGTGCTTCAACCCTGCCGTTTACTATGGCGTCACTTTTTCTTTTATCTTGGCGATGTTCCAACGGGTAATAAATCTTTTAGGCCTGGATAAATGTGTATGCTGTTCAGCTATTTGGAATCTTATATACTGATGGTCACTTCCTGTATAGCCTTAGAGTCAAGAATACATCCCGCCATGCTTTCGGATGCCATACATATAGTACAGACTATGAATTTCACAGATTATTAATTAACACGAAGTGCTTCATTTACCCCTTACCATCAAGATCTATGAAGTTATATGTAACTACAAAAAACGTCACTTTTTAAAGAAATGACGTAGAAAATTTGTGTGACAAATTCTTTTCAAAAGAAAATTTAGAAAATTAAATTAATTATATCGCAAATATAATAATAAAGTGGACAAAGATATTGTTGAGTTTAATAACGAAAATCTATTACTTTAATCCTTTGTGTATTAATCAAACCTCTTCAAATGTATCTAAAGGTCACATCCATAATTACCAAGCGGAAACAACGGTAAAAATCGATTTTTATAATTGAACATTTCATCAGGTTTATTGAAAGCCGTTACATAAACTATTCCATTCGACCCCATAATTACCGACGAGTAGCATTCAATATGAAGAAAACACGAAGTTTTTATCTTTTGGAACAAAGTTTTCGTAAACATAAGTGTTGGCCCACCTCAGAGAATTTCCTTCGTAACTTTCTCAGCGCAATAACTTTGATTGCTGTGAATGCAGTGTGGGTTATTTACCCATTAATATTAGAAATTATAAGTAAGTGTTATGTAAGGGACCGAAGAGAAATATTATCATCGTTATTATTTCAGATTACAAGACGAAATTGGAAAAATGTTTATTTCATAGTCAGTTTAGTCTAATGGGAGTATTATTTATTGTTTGTGTCATCAAAGTATTGCGTCGTCGACACATTTTATTCGAAATAATTAATGTGTTGAGCGACCATATTGAATTAGGTACTCCAGAAAAAATTAAATTAGTTGAGACAAAAACGAAAACGTTATTGAAAATGATCCGTTATGGAGGATATTTTGTAGTATTATTTATGACACTGTTTATTATGATTGATGGAGACTGTGCTAAATTTAAAAGTGTTGAAAATTGTTTGATAATCCAGTACTATTTTCCTTTTGATTTAAAACATTGGGAAATAACATTAATGATGATGTTTCAAATGTACACGATACGATTTGTACTAAATGTTTTATTATTTATGTATGTATTGTATTGGTATTCAGTGGAAAGATTACTCTTGCGTATAGAAAATATTAAGAAAATGATCGGAAATATACGTTTGACGCGAAATACGAAAAGAAATTTAAAAATGTTGCGCCCTGTAGTTATATATCATCAAGATTTATACAGGTACGTATTAATCTCCGAGAAATCTATTTGGTAGTCTTTATAATATAACATATCATATACAGTGTCCATCGAAAAGTCAGCAACATCCTGTTGTTTTTAGTTACATTGTACCCACGTTTCTGAAATTTTGTTTATATGGGATGTTCATCCCGATCTTAGATATTAAGGCTCTGTGGGATGCTAGCCCATATGTCAACAGCCTGTTTCAGAATAAGACCCTTATTTTTTTAGCCACACGATGGGTACTACTTTCAAAATATTTGGCAGTAATATATTTTAGGACATTTTCTACACGATGGTGACATCTCCCGGCTTAAAAACCCACACAAACAGCTGGGAGACTCCAAAATATTAATTTTATTTAGATAGACGCGGTAACATCCATGGCCGGACTTAAGCCAGACAACAGTTGATCCCGATCTTTAAAATACATTTAACTTGATCGCTACTTTTAGTCCATCGGAAGTAGGCCAAAAAATCGTTATTTTAAATGAAATGCTATGGTATTTTATATATGGACCATGTTTATCAAAAGGGAACTCAAAGTATAAAAATGGCAGGAAATCTATCTAATTTCTATAAGCAAAAGGCTGTCTTTTTGGATTTTTCTGAAACAATACTTTATGGAAGTCGCCATTTTCATTATGAGTGTATTTTAAGAAAATTGAAAATGGTTTGTCTTTTTCTAATTTTACTACTCTGGTTTTTAACCACCTAATCTTGCTTTTGTTTATGTCTACTTTTCGGTTAGTAATTTCTTTTTCTAAGTTTTCTACAGAGAAAAAATGTTCCGTGCTTATCTCTGTTATAATCAGTAGGTTTTTCGACAGCAATGATTATATTGATGTAATCTTGCGTCGTATAAATTCTTTGGTTTAATTTAATTGCCTCTCTCTGGGTTTTAACTCTTGAATCATTTGATAGGTAGCTGTGGCCAGATATTAAGTATTTAAAATTAATGTTTTTAACGTTTCTGTTTTGGATCTGACCACATTATTAGAGTTTCTGTATTCCGCTCCAAAAAAAGTTCTATAAATCTTTTTAGACATGACCCCACCTCTTGTGCTCCCCTTCTGGCCTCTCCTTCGTTCCATGTAAAACAGTACCCTTTATTGTCAGAGTGTATGTTCTCATTATAGAGTAAATGTTGGCGCTTATAGAAGACAAGATTAGTAGGAATATTCGGCAACGGCAAGGTTTTTTTCATGTCATATTATTTTTCATTGCATGCTAGTTTTAGTTCCTCGTTGTCCTGTTCCAATACAGCATTTTGTATTTTGATATTGTATGAATCGCATAAACTGCATGGTTTTATAGCTGTGATATCATAGTTCAAATACTTAGTCTCAGTTTGCGATTTGTATGTGGGAAACTGCTTTATGTGAGTTATAATGGAAGTAACCACTTCTTCAGGTAGTTTATTTTTTCCACCTTGCATCTGGCATTTTTTATTTCTCCAGTTCTAAATTTGCACAGAGCAGTATTTCTTCTTTTAGAACTTACTCTAAGTGTATTTATAAAAAAATCTTTACATTTTGGAACAGTGTCCAAACAATAGCACCGCGTAAATAACCTTTTTTCAGATATCTTATTTCGTTTACGTTTAATATGGGTTCCTGAACTTTTGCAGCAATAAAAGCTATTTACGCATCATAGTTAGCTAACTTGTAAAAGTTTTCGAAGATGTGCTATGTGTTAACTTCACTAATTAAGTTGATACAATTGCGAGTACAGCTACATCGATAATCACCTAAGAATTTTTTTGCCGCCGCAATTTTTCGACGCGAAATCGGAAGAAAATCAAAAAGTTATTGAATTATATTTTATGATCATACTAGCTAGACACAACATAATTAAATTAAACAAACAATAGACAAATGAAAAAGTATTAGAAACACCTAGTTATCATAAAAAGGACTTTATAATTAATTTGGCAAACCCCAAAATTTCTCTTCAAATTCTATTTCTTCTACAAATAGGTCACAAGGTGTCCATACAATTAAATGACACAATTTTGCCCTCGTTATCGAAAGTTGACCTTGGACTTGGTAGTAATAATTGTGATTTCTACTCAAATGTATGTTACCTCCGACATATTTAAAATACACTGTTGGAAATAATTCACGAGCACACCTGTATAATCTGAACGCGTTTGTCTAGCGCAATAAAATTTGGTATGGAAGTAGTACTAAAGTAGTGTAACTTACTCTTACATGGAGAGCGGCACAACTCTGCTGGGATGAGAAACATCAATAGCGAGAGTATACCCCGTGAGCTTCGCGTACCATCTCTACACGACGTGGCATGGAGTCTATAAGTCGCTGTATTGTAGCAAGACGGATGGCCAACCGTGCCACCTCAACTCGCCTCCACAGCTCCTCAACGTTAGCCGAGGAAGCCGGATAACGTAGAAGTCTCCGACCAGTCATTTCCCAAACATGTTGGATCGGATTCAGATGCGGAAACCGAGCTAGCCATGGAAGCATTCGTATATGGTGCTCTTCCGCAAAGGTCTGTACAACACGCCCGATGTGCTGTCGTACGTTGTCGTGCATGTATAGCAGACCTGGGCGCTGCCGAACGTAGGGAAGCACAACGGACCGTAGCACCTCATCTACGTATCGTTGACCCGTCATGGTCTGCTATACACGCAGCAGACGTGTACGTCCACCATGTGTAATAGCACCCTAAACCATAATGCTCGGTTGTCGGTGGATAGGGCATTCTTGCACGCACTGCTCGAGTAGACGATCACCACGTGTTTCGCACGACGCACGCGCAGTCCACTATCTACCAAACGCCGCCGTACAGTTCGCGTAGTGAGTGCGCCTTCCCCTGCCGGTGTCCAAACAGCTCCAAGTTGCCTTGAGGAGGACTCACACGACGCTAAAGCGCTGAGCACAAGAGCGCGATCCTCGTGTGCTGGGGTCACGCAGGGCCCTCCCGGCCGCGGCTGAAGGTACCTATGTCCTACCTCAGACCATTCTCGTCATGCCCGTTGCACTGCCGATAACGACCGGTCGAGACAACGTGCAATTTCACGGAACGATACACCCTCAATGTGCATACCCTCAAACATTCCTCGCTCAAACTCGCTTAAATAACGCGATCGCCCAACCATTGCGCACAGAGTACGATAACAATGTGGTTCCTCACACCACACTAAAAACGATCGGTATTTTCCATCCACTTCGGTCTCCATAGCGACGGAATGTTCCACTTGGAAGAGCGGCTCAGTCAACAATGCCGCGACGGAACAACTCGAAACTCGATGAATAAACTCGTCTACAGTAAACCTTTGTGCTCCGCAAATATCATGAATTTATCTTCACGCGTTCAGATTATATAGGGTGTGCTCGTGAATTATGTCCAACAGTGTACTTAATTTTGTTCTGTTGTACTGCGGTTTGTGGTGTCAATTTGCTTGCTGTGTAACGATATATTACCTCAATTATTTCTTTACTATTTATTATGCCATCTGGTGATGCACCTAAATACGGATGATCCTGGTAAATAAAAATACCACAGCTTCCTACTTTTATTTGTAAATTTGTTGAAATTTGTTGATTTACACATTTTACAAACACGTCCAAAATTTGAAGCAGTTAATAACTTCTTTTGAATTTGAATCCAAAATTCATTTCTATACTGCTCTCTAATTTGCTTTTCAATTTCAGTTATTTCTGCTGTTGTTCTAACAACTGACTGTAAAAATTTTTTCTTTTCTTCTTCTTCAGTGCGCTCTATCAGTTCCTTTTCATCTTCAGTAAAACCATAATCTTTGTCGGCGGTTAGCATTTTCACCGATTTTTTGTTATGGGATACTGACAATGTCTTGTCGATTTTCTTATGAGCATTCGTTCAACATATTTAGTGGTATGTTATCCCCTACTATTATTAATTATTTTGTAATAATTTGCACCAACATTATTGGCTACTGCGGCAGCATTACACCAAACCTCGTATGAACTGTTCAATGCAAAATTGATACGTTTCCCTCCCACAAACTTGGAGAGTACAGAATTGTATGTTTCCGCAGTATTATCATTTAGTACAAGGCTGCTGGCATGTTGAATAAGCCTATTGCCAGCCACTTCTATGTCGTTGAATATTCCACACTCCTTCATTTTGTTTACATACAAAATTCATTTTTCTTCAAACTGTGACAAAAATAAGAAGCGCACCTATCATGTTGTCCAATGAGTGAAGCTATTTGATCTTGTAGGGAGAGATCCTGTTTTCTATGATAATCGCTGACTTAATACCTACACTGAGTCTTTCAATATTTGTTTGATATGTTGCGTATGTCTGGGCTAGCCACCTTGTTTTTGGAATGTTATTCTTTTATTAGCTTTTATTAGCAATTTTGTTCAATAATTCCTTAGCAAATGGTTAGTGCATTCAACTTTTTTTATAACGACATTCGCAACGTAATTTTTTAAAGAATATTTTAATTCTGGTTTTGAAAGCCGTTTCGGTTAGATATGGTTGATGTAGTGGAAGGTGTTGAGAGTGTCTCTGAAGTAGGAGGCGATAAAACTCATGTTGGGTACTGGCAGAACTCTCACAAACTTTACTTCTTTTACAAACTTCGAAGAGGCACCAGTTGGCGACATCTAGGTGTATATTTTGGGCTACTAGTATCTGAAGTGTCTGTTCCCTGGCGTTCACATCCACACTTGAGACGGTAGGAAGATCAACTTCCCTGACAACTCTTAGTACTACGCCCTCTAGGGGCGGTATCAGCGGTACTGCAGCTTTCAACCACGTTACAGAGTGGTCATCATTGCAGGCGACCTTTAAGATCTGACCTGCATAGACCATAGATCTAAACGTTGGTATCGGCGTTTGTTGTTGTTTAGGGTCGAGCTGAGTAATTACTTCAACCAAAGCGTTCGTCAGCTCGTATTTAACATGTCCGGCCTCAGTCTCGCTGAGTTTACCCAGCTGATTTTGGCCATTAATAATGGCAACCTTAAGGTGCGACATCAGCGCGTCCTTGAAGCCTTTTTTAGGGCTCTGTTGAGCCGATTTATCCAGGGCGAATTCCTGCCTCTTCCTCTTCGATTCCCTCAATGAGGGTTCGGTAGAGGTGGCGGATCGTTACCGCTTGGGTTGCCCCCTCGCCTGTCCCTGGGTGCGGACATCTTTCCTACCACTCTGCAGTGGTTGGTTGGTCCTAGCTCCCCTGGGTGGCTTATGAGGGGCCCGGCTGTTCCCTATCTCTCTCCTTCCTTCTCCTGTTTAATTCGACCCCACACGGTCTATGCCGGTGTCTACTGTGGCGAACTTCTATGAAGTCCTCGCCTCCGGACGATCCGGCTTGCGCTGTGGATGCTTCCGCGGGCTTAGGGGTTGAGCTTCCTGAATTCATTATGTTAACGTATGCGGGTTGTCAACGATAAAACGGACTTACCCCGCAAATAAGTAATCAGACATTACTTTGTGCAGTGCACACGACACCTAATTACGTGAATTAGCACGTTTTAACAATACACGGCACTAGAAAACTCTTAAAAACACGCGAAAATCGCGGAGAGTTTTCTTTCGCGTCTTCATGCAACTAAGATGGCAATTATTGAGGATTGAAAATCTTTAGTTGGATCTGTACTCGCATTTGTGAGAATAAACATTTCGTGCCCTCGGGGACGGTCGATGTCTTCGAAAACGCCAGTGTTAGTTTAAAACTGTGCTGGGAAATGTGTTATTTTTGTTTGTTATCTATCTTATAATCGTCCTAACCTCACTTTTCCAAGTGATATTTTTTTAACTTTTCGTTAAGAAAACAACTTATTTACTGATGTAAATAAAATTCGTTTTTACACTTTAAATGGATATTTTATTTTTATTTCTCTACCGGTTTCGCCACGTAATTATAGCATCATCAGGAGAATACCTATATTAATACAAAACATTTTATATGTTAATCTCAAAACAAGCGCGTTACATTATTTGAACTATTACATTAACATTTTAAAAATATAACTATATATGTATTATACATATAACTATGATAGATGTTACTGGGCATTTCTTTATGTATTTTCACCCTTAAATTACACTGAGAATCTTATAAAATTGCGATTAGAGAGAATTAAATTTTATGAAACGTTATTTCGTCATGCACCTTGCCGCTAAAGTTGATTTGAGGTTATTGTTATTGTAGCATCGTGGATGTTGCTGACGTCTAATATTTAAATTATAGTCTATATTTAAATTAGACGTCTATATTTAAATTTGAAAAATAGTTATTAAAACTATCTTAAAAAAGGGGGATTGTTTAGAAAGGTGGGGATTTATATGGTTAAGGGTAGGATGTAAAAGGATAGGTGTGATGTCCATGGGATCCAGAATATTGTGATAACAAAATGACAAAATTAAAGTTATGTTTAATTTTGTGCTCCTTAATTCGTAATTTGAGGACTCTGCCTGTCTCTCCAATGTAGGTTGCATGACAAGTTTCACACTGTAGCTCATACACTCCATTATCATCAAATTTGTTTATTTTGTCTTTGTTGTTTATGAGTAGGTTGCCTATAGTCTTGTTTGGTTTATCTGAAATTAGAATATCATATTGTTTCATGGTTTGTTTTATTTTGTTATTAATATTTCCTTGGTGTGTAAAGGATCTGTAGTTTTTGATTTTTTGTGTCTGCTGATTTTGTAGTTGTGTGGTGTTAGTTAAATTCTGTTTATTTTGATATTTGTAGATTAATTTATCTATTATATTTTCTGGAAAAGTATTATTTATGGCAATGTCTTTTATTATCTTAATTTCTTTGTCAAACTTTTCTTTATTCAAATTTGTATTATAGGCCCTATGGATGTATGATCTGAATGCTCAATCGTGATGAATCGTATGGAATAGTAGCGTCAGTCTGAGTGGGTTTTCTATATATTTATTTCGAATTGTATGTCATGGTTTGTTTTGTCTATTGTGATATTAAGAAAATTTATTTTATTGTCGTTTTTGAGTTCCATTGTGAATTGAATGTCTGTGTGTAGTGTGTTAATGTATTGACATCTACTATGGAGTATTTAATACCTTTGTTAATAAGTTTCATTTCCTCGGTGTTAAAAGTGTTATTCGAGAGATTAGTGACTCGGTCATGAAATCTATGTAGATTGGTGTAATTTTCTTTCTTCTTGTTCTTCTTCTTCGAAGTTGGTTCAATTTTCTCTCCTTTCTTTCTCATTCTCGTGTAAGTGTAAATTCTAGTGACTCTCCTATTTCTATTAATATTTCTTAGATTTCTAGGTGATGTATTGAATTCGTTTATTTTTCTGTAGCGTTCTTTAATTTCTTTTCTGATTTCTCTTAGTTTTAGTTTAATGATTGTATTCTCTGTTAGATTTTTCGGGTATTTATGTTTTAAGAAATTGGGGTTTAATTTTTCTTCTATACATGTTTTAAGAAAATGAATATGTTGTAGTTGTTGTAACAATCTATATTTGTATCTTTTGTATTCGTAAAAAAGTAAACTCGGCCGACTTCGTAGACGTTAAATTTAAGCCTCGGAAAAGACGCTGAACTGGAAGTATCCATCCTGTGACGTGGGGTGTTTATCGCTCTTCCAGAGAGTCGATGGATCAATGTTAGTTTGTATTGAGTTAGACAAAGATAGCTAGAATTTCCAGAAAGTAATTATTAAATCACTTTCTTTTTAGTCTCTTCTTCTCGCTCCGCCAGATTGGTTCGCTTTTAACATCTAACTCATTTTATTTAATCTGTTTTAATGCTAATTACTTGTGACCATTAACTTTAAATATTCTGGATCAATTTTATAAGAAATTTTTTAAAATACCACGTTTTTCATATCCATTTTATAAGATCTTAAACTTTTCGTATTGTTTTGAAACTTTGGATAAATAATTTTGAACTTATTTGGAAGTTTAGACTCAATATTCAATGTTTCAAAATTTATTCATTTTCAAATATTTTCTAAATTTTAAAGTTTTCATATTAACTTCTTTGATGTTTCTTTTCCAAGAATTTCTTCTATTCTATTAGCTCCGATGATTGGCATTTTCGGCTGAAGATGGAATACTAATTCCGAAACCGGTACCAATTTAGATAATAAACGCAAGTTGGAAGTTATTATTTGTTTTTATTTATATAAAAATTATTAAATTGGTTATGTTACTCGAGGTTATTCGTTAATGCTTATTCACGATGCTCTACATGGCAGACTGCGAATTTTTGTGATTTTTAATATAACGATCGTGAGCGGCCCTCTTTAAAGTTAAATCTAAAGTTAACAACGCTATGACAGTGCTAGAAAGCAGTATTTCAACGGCAAAATAGAACTCTCGTCTTTTGTTTATAAAGAATCTGCAAAACGAAACAGCAAGAACCAGGCAAGGGAAACAATGATGACCAAAAACATCGAGTCTATTAACTCAGCAGAATGCAAAAGATGATCTAAAACATTCAAATCAGAACTATTTGTTAGCTGTCATTTGAATTTAATACACCATTGATCTCTTCGTCCTTCGGTCAGCAATTCTGCATCGCTCTCATAAGAATGCGGTTTGGCACTATCTTGTTGAACAGAAATTATCTTGGCTTTATGCGCTTTTAGGAATTTGGTTCTAATGGCTGGTAATATCTATAACGTTTTATCAGCCATTCATCATAAGATCAGGATGACTATCCCATACGTGCTGTTGACTTTTGACGGAATCTGTATATTATTTTATGGTTGCAGAATTTTTCAAATGCTGAAAGAATTCTTTGGTAGCTTTCTTGTACCTACAAAGATTTTCATTTTGCTTTCTTTGACTGCCTCTGCCACCGAATTTGCTTTGGTACGAGTGATTATTGAGTGTTAGTAATTCAATTAATTGAAGTAATATTTTTAGAAAAAGGATTTAATAAGTTTTTTCATGGCCATGGCCAACTTCGTAATATTGTATCTATGTCATACAATCGGACAAAGAATTACTTCAACGGTGCTTGTAATTATTTATCTAATGAAACAATATTAAAGTTTTTTTTGTAATAGGCTAGTAGTGTGACCGAAGCCGTTTATGATTTGAATTGGTATGATGCGGATATCTCAACACGAAAATACTTTTTACTCTTATTGTGTATGACCCAAAAATTGTTTACCACGAAAGTACCTTTATTCGGTGAAATGTCACATGCAGCAGCAGCAAAAGTATGTAAATTATACCTTTCAATAAATTTACGATTGTTAATTGTGGGTTTATTTTTAAGGAATACAAAATGGTTTATGTTTTTTGTAATTGGATATTACACGTTACTAAATGAGGATGCGAAAACACACGATAATTTAATCAATCAACAATTATTTAATGCACATTTAATTTTTTTAGTCTAAGAAACTAGAGTTCCTATTAAAAATAGAAATTAGTTGATGTTTAATTTAACTAATTATTTTTGTGAAAATAGTTCTTAGAATAAATAGATTAGTAAAGATTGCCGATATCTAACCTAAAACTCTGAGAAATGCCTACAGCTCACCCAAACATATTCAGTATTAAAATAAGGTTTCTCGTTATTGAAAAAGAGAGCTGCACTGAACGAAAAATAGTAGTCGATTTTTTAAACTAAATTTTAGTTAAAAATACTAAAGTTCGTCGTTAAAAATTAGCTATCTAAAGAAAATAGCAAATACAGCTAACTGAAATTAGTTGATGTCAAACGGCAAATTCAACTAATTATTTTTGTTAAAATGATTGTTTCAACATAAATTAATAGATATTTTATAGAAAAGTATAATTCATTTAGAGTTGATTAATTGATGATTTAAAGAATTATTACTGTTATTATATCTACAAAAATTGTCATTTTAATGGAAATTAATACATATTTTATCTACTATTTAATAGTTGATTCAAAAAATGGTTATTGCTATTACATCTATTAAAACAGTCATTTTAATGTAAATTAATAAATAATCTGCCTAGTATTTAATAGTACCTATATTTAAAGAATTATTTTTGGTATTACATCTATTAAAGTACACTCAGAAAAATAATTCTTTACGATTAAGAATTTTTACGTGACACCAAAGGAAAAAGGGATATAGTTTTTATCCAAATGAATTTACTGTTCTTATTGAATCGTTGCACCATTCAATTATAAGTGTATCAAAGTACTTAACAAAAAAAGCAAAACCGTTTAATACAAATAATTTTGCTTTAGAAATGAAAGACTAACGATAATATTAAATAATAAATCACTTTATCGTAACGTTACTAGTATTTACACCATCGAGGTATACTATATTTACTGGAGTGCGTGCTTTGGACTAAAAAACGAGCCGGTCGACTCGACGACTTCCCCCACCCTATAACGGCAAGAAGCTTCAGTTCCGTATGTAACATATAGGTGTTAACGTGTTGTTTAAGTGAATAAAGATTGCATTAAATACATTTTTTTATAAACTTTTTAATATTGTGTTTAAATTAGTGTATTATATAAATCTATAAAGATGGTAAATTCTTGTTCTGCATACGGATGTACAAATAGACAGTCAACAGGAAGTGGTTTACAATTTCATCGGTAAGTTACAATTTTTAGATTCAGGTTTGTGGTAATATTATAATATATGTATAAATGTTCCAGATTTCCATTAAATAAGCCTGGAGTTTAAAAAAAATGGATAAAGGAAGTACGCAGGAAAAATTTTAAGCCAACAAAGTATAGTTTTCTATGTAGTGATCATTTTCTTGCTACGGATTATCAAATACGACCAGGTGCCAGCAAGGGATGGCTAAAAGAAGATGCATTTCCTTCAGTGTTTAAAGGATTTCCAAATCACCTCCAAAAACCTCCTCCATCCAAAAGACGTTTATTGTCTAGAGTAATTGAGAAAGAGAAAAAGGTAAATACCATTTATATTAAAAATATGTTGAAAATTAAAATATGAATTAGTTTTGTTTTAATCTTTATAGGCTGATGATATTGAGAACATGCCAAGTACAAGTACTACACCCGACTTATCTGAGATATCTGAACAGGTAAAACTTTATTATCTATTATCGAAGAGATCACAAAATTATAAAATATTTTTCAGAATGCAATGCAATGTGATGTGGGTATTCAGTGTATTATTCAGTCACCAACTAAGATAAAATTGAGACGAAAAATTAAGATCTTGCAGCAACAAGTAAAACGTCGGGATGTACGAATCAAAAGTTTGAACAAATTACTTCAAGAAATTAAAAAGCGTGTCCCAGCTTCTAGTGATGTAGTAACCCTGTTGGCAGAGCAATTTAGTGGGTTTCCATTACACATGCTATTACATGACCGTAAGAGTAAAAAAGTTAAAAGCTCTGGTGTGCGTTATAGTAACAGCATGAAAGATTTTGCTAAAACTTTGTTTTATTATTCTCCAAAGGCTTATGCATATGTTAGAAAATTATTTACTTTACCCCATCCTTCGACAATTAGGAATTGGATGAATAGTTTCAAATGTGAACCAGGTTTTTTAACTGAAGTTTTAGAATTTTTGAAAATTGAACTGACTAAAAATATTTGGTTGCAAGACTGCTGCTTGGTGTTCGACTCAATGTCGATTCGAAAACAGCTTGTATGGGAACCGGTGAAAGGTGCTTATGTAGGCAATGTTGAATACTGTAACACAGAAAATATGGAGTTAGCGAGTGAGGTGTTGGTTATATTAGTAGTATCAATGACGAAAAGATTTAAATGTCCTGTAGCCTATTTTTTTGTGAATAAGATGAATAGTAGTTTGTTGACCACACTTTTAGATTCTGCAATTAGGAAATTAGGTGACATAGGTATAAGAATATGGAATGTTACATGTGATGGTGCACCCGCAAATGTACAAAGTTTCAAAAACTTAGGATGTAATTTTGATGTAAACAGTAATAAAGAAAACTAAAATTAGTAACTTCTTACTTGCAATTTATTGTTATTTTACTTCGATACTAGTTTCGAGGTGTTACCTCATCTTCAGTCGAAACTACAAATTTTGAAAAAATTCTTTTTTATAAAAATAGAAAAACGAAAAAATTTCTTTAAAATAAAACTTACAGTCAAAATTTAGAGTTGTACACGAGCGAGAAAAAATCCGATATAGAAAAATATTAAAGATGTGAACATGTTGAAAAACTTTTTTAAAAATATGCGTAATAAAATTTTTGAAGGTCAAACGGGATAAAAATGGTTGAAGACCGGTAACTGAATAAGAGGTTAAATCTAAAAATAACTAATTAATAACAAATATAATAAAACATGAAAAACTTACGATGATACGAAGATAAACCAACGTGGCATAGGCTGCGAGACTTCTAACATAGAAAAAGGCCAAAAAACGTTAATAAATTTAGAAAATTTGTTAGAAGCCACGCAGCGATGCGGTAGAGGAACAGCAAAAGAAGAGACTAAAACGACTCAAACGACCAACGGAGAAGGAAACGTGGGTCGGGAAACGTGTTCGCGAGCGAGGGGGGGGAGGAAATCAGCATTTAAGTTCAAAATCTTTTAAAAATGAAAAAATTGGTTTATGACTTAATTGAAGTTGATCATTAAGAAGGACAAATTCATTATTATTTTTATGTTTAATAATTTCGAGAATTTCAAGAAGATCAAGTTTGTTACTTTTATTACATTTCTGTAAAAGTTTAATATCTTTGTAATTGATGTTATGTCCTGTTTCAATATGATGTTTGTATATGTTGGAATTAGTTTTATTTTTATGCTCGCGAACACGTGCCCCAAGCGCACGTCCCGTCTGGCCAACATATATGGCATTACAATTAGAGCAACTAATTGAATACACACCGCTTTCCTTTAAAATATCAACATTTTTAGGTTTATGATTAGAAAGAAGATTCATGATAGTATTACTATTAGAGTAAGCAAGGGAAATATTGTACTTAGAAAAGATATGACGGGCCCGGGAAGTGATGTGATTGTATGTTATAGGTTTATAAATAGTGTTAATTTTATTGTTAGTGTGGAGGGGGTCTCTTTGTTGTTGAATTTTATAAAAAAGTTTATCTATGATATATTTAGGGAAATTATTATTGTGTGCCAAAGTATAAATGTAGTTTATTTCAGTTAATCTATTAGTTTCGGAAAGGGGATAATTGAAAACTCTATTAAAAAGAAAACGGAAGTTAGCTAGCTTATGGGTTAAGGGGTGTTCAGAATCGTAGGGTATTGTGGTTGGTATCGCTGAAGGCTTTCTGTAAATATCAAAATCTATGGAGTTGTTATTATTTCTATGCAAACTTAGATCTAAAAAATTTAATTGTTTATTTTTCTCGATTTCGAGGGTAAAATTTAAATTGTTATGTAAATTGTTAAGATAATCAAGAAAACATATTAAATCTTCATCACTTCCCGTCCACAAACAAAATACATCGTCGACGTAACGTAGCCATTTAGTAACATATTTAAAGTAAGGGTTAATATTATTCATGATGAAAGTGTTTTCAATATGATTCAAAAAAATGTCAGCTAAAATACCTGACAGTGGCATTCCCATAGGCAATCCCTCAGAAACGAAATAAAAATCTTCATTAAAAGAACAGTAGTTTTGAGTAACAATGTGTTTTAAGATTGTGTTAAGATGATCAATAGTTGTAATTTTATTTTTAAAAAAGTCTCTAAAAAGTTTTGCTGTTATATCTAAGGTAATGTCTATGGGGACATTAGAGTAAAGGTTAGTCACGTCGAACGAAATCATAATACCATTCTGAATTCTGATATCTTTGATAGAATTAATAAATTGAGTGGAATTACGTACGATAAAATTGGGGGTGAAATTAATTTTCTGAAAAATTTTAAGCATAAAATTAGCAAGTTTCTGAGTGGGGGAATTATTAAAAGCTGTTATGGGCCTGATGGGCATGTCAATCTTATGTAATTTAGGGAGTGAATAAAGTTTTGGAATACTAGGGTTCATGTTCAAGAAAAATGATGTAGAAAAATATTTGGAATTATTGAGATGCGGGGTGTATTCAACTAGAGTCTCCTTACAGTTGTTAATGACATTATTTTCTCTAAAGGATTGTTTTTCAATTTTTCATAATTATTGTTATTTAGAAAATCGTAAGTTTTTTGATTATAAATTTCTCTATCGAGGATCACAAATCCAGCCCCTTTAGATGAAGAGACAACAAAGAGACCCCCTCCACACTAACAATAAAATTAACACTATTTATAAACCTATAACATACAATCACATCACTTCCCGGGCCCGTCATATCTTTTCTAAGTACAATATTTCCCTTGCTTACTCTAATAGTAATACTATCATGAATCTTCTTTCTAATCATAAACCTAAAAATGTTGATATTTTAAAGGAAAGCGGTGTGTATTCAATTAGTTGCTCTAATTGTGTGCCATATATGTTGG
Source organism: Onthophagus taurus (assembly GCF_036711975.1). NCBI lineage: Eukaryota > Metazoa > Arthropoda > Insecta > Coleoptera > Scarabaeidae > Onthophagus > Onthophagus taurus. The sequence continues at coordinate 20,704 of NW_027248939.1, forward strand.
CCAGACGGGACGTGCGCTTGGGGCACGTGTTCGCGAGCATAAAAATAAAACTAATTTCAACATATACAAACATCATATTGAAACAGGACATAACATCAATTACAAAGATATTAAACTTTTACACAAATGTAATAAAAGTAACAAACGTAAGTTTTATTATATTTGTTATTAATTAGTTATTTTTAGATTTAACCTCTTATTCAGTTACCGGTCTTCAACCATTTTTATCCCGTTTGACCTTCAAAAATTTTATTACGCATATTTTTAAAAAAGTTTTTCAACATGTTCACATCTTTAATATTTTTCTATATCGGATTTTTTCTCGCTCGTGTACAACTCTAAATTTTGATTGTAAGTTTTATTTTTAAGAAATTTTTTCGTGTTTCTATTTTTATAAAAAAGAATTTTTTCAAAATTTGTAGTTTCGACTGAAGATGAGGTAACACCTCGAAACTAGTATCGAAGTAAAATAACAATAAATTGCAAGTAAGAGGTTACTAATTTTATTTTTCTTTAAACTTAATTACCTTGCAACATGGATAATCACAATATAAACAGTAATAGGTTTAATTATAAATTTACCACCTGTACTTCTTTAGAAGTTAATGTAATGTTTGATGCATGTCATATGCTTAAGCTTGCCCGAAATACTCTAGCTGATAAAAAAATTATTAAATCTGCAACCGGAGATGTGCAATGGTATTTCGTAAATGCCTTAAATGATTTGCAAAATAGTATTGGATTGAGATTTGCTAATAATCTAACTTCTCGACATGTTAATTTCAGAAATAGTATCATGAAGGTGAAATTGGCAGCTCAGACTTTGAGTAGTGGAGTGGCTGATGCCATGGACTATTTACGAAAAAATGGGGACCAACAGTTCCAAAACAGCGAAGCTACAATTCATTTTATTAGAAATATAGATCGTCTTTTTGACATTCTCAATTCTCGTAATCCCTTTGCTAGTGGTTTCAAGAAGTCAATACGTGCTTCAAACATTAATACTATTAAAGCCGTCTTTTCAGAGACAACTAATTATATAAAAACTTTAAAATTAGACAATATTCCTATCTTTCTAAGCGGAAGGAAAATGTTTGCAATAGGATTTATTGTGAACATGCAGAGTACTTTAGACATCGCATATAAAGTATTATATAGGGAAGAGAATCCTTTAAAATATATTCTCACTTATAAAATGTCACAGGACCATCTTGAATTATTTTTTAGTTGTGTTCGTGCCAGAGGTGGTTCAAACAACAATCCCAACTGTTTACAGTTCAAAAATTGTCTCAGACTTTGCTTTTCACCAAGAATATTGCGATTGAAACTGGGAATTGTTGTACTTTTGACAATTATGATTGTCTGCAATTTAAATCTGAAAAAAGATCTTTGCAAAATGGAAATGAGCAATCAGAAGACGAAGAAATTATGAAATATGTTGGACTTACTGAAAGTATTAATTTATGCCTGTATGTACAGGATATTTTACATTATATAAGTGGATATATTGTAAAAAATATTATAAATAATATAAATTGTCAATTTTGTATTGACCTATTGATATTAAAAAATGACAGTCACCATAATTATGCAAAAGAAAACTTCACGCGACATGTGAATAGAGGCAATTTAATTTTACCATCCAATGCAGTCTATTTGATTGTAAAGGTGCTCGAAAAATCGTTCCAAGCTGTGGTGCTTAAAGAGCACCATTTAAAGAATGTCAAATCCAACGTTATTAAATGCGCCAAAGAAAATATTTGTGATAAGCATTCATTATTTTTCTTCCCAAACATGCATCCGATAAATGTTGAATTCGGAACACCATCGCATGAATATACTTTGTTCCATTTAATAGCCCAACATTTTATAAACATAAGAGCTAATCATTATGGAAAACAATATAATTTACAAAATGTTCTAAAGAATAATTCTTCTGTTCGCCAAAAACTAACTAAATTAATATTATTTAATAATGTATAATTTAAATATATCTATGTTATATTTCTAATAAATAATCCAAAGAAAAACAAGCTTTGAAGTGTTTTTTATTTATTTCTTAAACTATAATAACTTAAATATATATTATTTGGTATTTTTCATCATTATTGAATAACATTATTTGAATTATTTAGTAAATATTGAATAAATTCATGCAGAATCATCCATTAGTTAGTACTATTTGTATTTCTTGCCGTTATAGAGTGGGGAACATGCTGGCGAGCCGGACCGTTTTCTCGACCAAGCGAATATCGTGAGCACGCACTCCAGTAAAGTATATGTATCTCGATGATTTACACTTAAAACTTAGTTAACTGAATTAAATAAAGAAATCTTTAAAGTTGATAAGTAGATAAATTAAAATTAAATGAAACACTATTTAATGTTAATATGAATTTTCATTTACTTCAAAGAAAAAATATTTTCAATTCGAAAGATTAACATTTTACCATTAATAATTCACTTTCTTTCTAGTAAATATGAAAGTTCTAAATATTAAGTACACTGAATTTAGATTAAAACCAAGTATCTATTATTGTAGGAGTTGTTGGTTGTAGAATTAAATAAAAATGCACTTGGTATTTAAATTGTTCAATTTATTTAAATCACAAGATTATACTTTAATTGTATAAATTAACAATACTTCATAAATTAATACATTTTTTTAAACATAAACATGATTGTAAAAGCTGAAAATAAGTAGCTATGCACGAATAAAATATAGTAACCTCAATAACAAAAATAAATGGAACTTTAAATTACTTTAATTTTTTTTTTGCAAGGCAAGTGTCTTCAATACATTTCATTAAGATAAAATATCGAAGCTCCTATTTATAAAACTAAAAAATATTTCACTCTTTTTTAATCATAAACATAATTGTAAAAACTTGAATTTGCTTTAAATAATGTAAATATAAAACGATAGTTTTGAACATGTAGTAATAACATGTCTTTTAATACATGTAATAAAAACGTACAGCATTTTCAGACGAAAATGTTGTAATGATTTTTTTTTGTGGTTGTTGATGACATCATGTAAGAAGAATTATGACGTTATGAGGGCGAGAAATATTTAATTACCATAGAAACTATCACTCAACGGACCTTGTTTCAAGAAGAACCGTCTTGTAAAATTATAATATTTGTCGGTAAATGAGTACATCTTGTGAGTCTACAATATTTGTAACTTCAGTTTTAGGTTGATCTACAAGAAAACACAACATGTGTTCATCGACCTTTCTCTGATTTAAATGATTCGTTACAAAATAAACTTTATCAATAAAAATAATATATGTATATTATATTGTGAAATGAATAAGCAGGAAATCTGTGTTGTTTGATCCCGTAAGCAGTAAAAAAAAACAGTATATTTCAGGACTAGGATCTAGGACAATTAAAACAACTATTTTAACATGCCAATATTTCGATTAAATTTTTAATCTTCCTCAGGGCTTGTTTCTACAACAACAAAATATCAATAGAAAAACAGCATTAAAAAATTTAACATCTTAAACATATCTAAGTTCTTGAAACTGGCTTGGATTAATACAAAAAAACGTCGAAAACAATAAATTATTATCAAACTTTCATAACAGAAAAATCTATTCTCTTCTAACATGGAAACACACGTGTAAACGTCAACGCGTACAGTGATAGGAGGGATAGGTTCAAAAACTTAAAACTAAAAAACAACTAACGCCCTCCTCCGTGAATCGGTTGGGAACGAGAATTACAAATAGCATGTACAGGATGTCCCAATTTCGATGTCCGCATAGGCTATCTCCGAAACTAAAAGAGATAGAAAAAAAGTAGCTTACATGTCATGATCTCGTTTTTCGAGAAAATGTTAATGCCGAAAACTCCGAACAGCTATCGTCTTTTGTTTTCGCCCTATCAAAAAAACTGAAAATTCTTTGAAAACGACAATCGCGAATATCTCACTTATTATCAAAGATGGAGTATTATAAATAAAACATTATATGGGTAACTTTTTACGAAGAATTCAGTGGAGTAGGTAGAATTTTTATCCCATCTTTTATTTTCGAGATTTTAGACGTAACTTTATTTTTTTAAATGGAAACCATAGTTGGCTATGACCTAAAATAATTTGTTATTTTCTTCTGATAACAAATATATATAGTTTGTGGGACATATTTCTTATAGTTATGGAATAATTAACAAAAATTCATTTTCTATCTAAAACCAATGTATGTATTTAAAAGTTAATGTTGCTATGGTGATAACCACACATACTATGATGGAATATAATGTATCAAATAATTGCCAAAGTTTGTATTTAAAAATTCGATAACAACTCTGGCATTATGTGCTGGTACGAAGCACCAGCATGTTAAGTGTCAAAGTATAACAAAACTGAATAAAACTTTACAATGAATTTCGAAAATTATGAAACATGTAACATGATGGAATGCTATATGTTGTCAGATAAGAATGCCACGATAGCCGCGGAATTATATTTCACAAGGTATCCGGAAAGAAGACAACCGCACGTAAGAACCTTCAGCCAATTAGCAGAAAATTTAATAGATTTTTGGTCCTTCCCCAAACCACGTGCAAAAACATACCAAAATAACCTGCAAGAGGATGAAGTCAATATGTTGGCGTCACTTGCGATAAATCCTTCAACATCTTGCAGAGAAATTGAACAAGACGGCTGACCCAACAGCCGCTACTCTTGAATATGAAAGAAAAATAAGTATAAACCATACAAAGCGGGGCTTACTCATTATTTACGTGCCGGAGATGTCGATCTAAGATTAGAATTTTGTAGATGATAGTTAGAAAAATTAAATAATCTGCTGTTTGTTCAAAATGTCATCTGGACCATCATACCGTCATCATACCGATGAAGTCTCTGAGTGTTCAAAGAAGATTGGGGTTCAATGTATGGTGTGCGCTTTTAGATAATAGATATTTGGCATATATTATCTACCATAAAAACTTAAACTCAGGTAAATACCTCAATATATTAAGGCAGCACATTGAGTCTTTGGTCGACAATTTGCCATTAAATATGTCTCAAATGATATATTTTCAATATGACGGAGCACCAACACATAATGCCAGAATTGTTAGTGAATTTTTAAATACTACTACAAACTTTGGCAATAATTGGAAACAATGTTTTCCATCATGGTATGGTTATCACCATAACAACATTAACTTTTAAATACATACAATAGTTTTAGATAGAATAAAATGAATTTTTGTTAATTATTCAATAACTATAAGAAATATACCCCACAAACTATATATATTTGTTATCAGAAGAAAATAACAAATTATTTTAGGTCATAGCCAACTATGGTTTCCATTTAAAAAAATAAAGTTACGTCTAAAATCTCGAAAATAAAAGATGGGAAAAAAATTCTACCTACGCCACTGAATTCTTCGTAAAAAGTTGCCCATATAATGTTTTATCTATAATACTCCATCTTTGATAATAAGTGAGATATTCGCGATTGTTGTTTTCGCAGAATTTTCAGTTTTTACCGATACGGCGAAAACAAAAGACGATAGCTGTTCGGAGTTTTCGGCATTAACATTTTCTCGAAAAACGAGATCATGACATGTAAACTACTTTTTTTCTATCTCTTTTTTTCTCGTTTCGGAGATAGCCTATGCGGACATCGAAATTGGGACACCTGTACACAAATGAAAAAAGGAAAAGTACAAAAAAAAACAAATTGAAATTCCATAAAAATAACTAACAATCACTATTAACGACCAACAATTTGGTGTGTTTTCCCCTCAAAACTTATTATAAAAATCGAAAATTAAAGAGTAAATATTGCTAAGTAAACCTGTGTCTGTTTTAAAGTTAACTATGTTTTTCATATCTAATGTGAAACATTTCCAGAAACAAACGGTTATAGTAATTATTTTCCTTATCTTAAAATTTTTACGTTATCAAAGTCAAACAGATGTCCAGTTTCCAAAGAGGGTTGGAAAAGAGCGCAACTATTGTTTTTACAGTTCTTAAATTCATTTCTATGTTGGTTCATACGATTTTTTAACCATTGCTTTGTTTGGCCAACATAACAGCAATGACACTCTCCACAAGAGACACGATAAATGACGTTAGATTGGTACCTTAAGGGCACTTTATCTTTTAAATTGGAAAAAACAGAAGCTAATTTGAATGGATAATGTTCTACAATTTTTAAACTGGAATCAGGGATGCTATCGTGAAAAATTTTAATTAATTTTTCCGTTAGACCAGGAACAAAAGTTAACTTCTTGTATGTAACAGGATCCTTTATAGTGTCACTATTGGTATTAACAAGGTTACTGATATTAAATAAAATTTTGTTGAGAAGTTTTATGTGGATAGTGATTTTGTAAAAAGATGTTTTTTAAAATATTTAAATTCTTATGTAAAAATTGAGGATCTGAAATGTTTTGTATACCAATCAAACGTTAGCTTATTCTCAGAGTTTCTGATGACTTTGGTGTCCAAAAAGGGGACGAAATGGTCTTCATTTTCAACCTCTAGTGTGAATTGTATGTGTTTATTAAAATTATTGAAGGTTGTCAACACGAATGATTTTTTCTAACCTGTAGTCCATAACAATTTGTGATAGAATGGGTGAGATGGGTGAACCCATTGGAGTACCAAAAATTTGTTTATAAGTGGTGTTATCGAAGGTAAAATAAGTGTTTTCAAAAACAACATTCAAAGCTTTTACAAATAAATCCTGATCAATGTCAAAAATGTCAGAAACAAGAGACCATCTTTCTTTGATTATACAGGGTGATTTATAACATACGGAGCAGACTAAAAGGATAGGTACTAGGAGCCAAATTGAAGATATTTTTCTAATAAAATTTTGACCAGAACTTAATAATCACAAAGATATAGAACGTTAAAGTTGAAGTAATGGTCGAGCATTTCTTACCATATACGGTATTACACTACGCTTAAATTCAAACTGCGAATATTACGGAGTTACTTAAACAATGCATAATTAATAAAAATAATAAAATCTTTATAACATAGCAGTTACGGCTATTTAAAAATTTGTTAAAACGCTCAAACGGTGGTGTTTGTTTATTGAGAACCGCTGATACCATGTTTTTATTGCTGCTAATCCAGTTGATTTGGTTACTTAGCAACGGACAAGTATTTTAATTATTCTTTACTGAATATCAGCGGTTCTCAAAAATGGACGTTAAATTATTTAAAAAATTAACATGCGATATCTATGTAACTATTAAGTTTTTAACAAAACATTATTAAGAAAATCTCTTCAGTTTTACCTCCAGTACCTACTCTTTTAGTCTGCTCCGTATGTTATAAATCACCCTGTATGTACAACTAAGGACATAGGGATGTTGGTAAAAAGTTTTTTGTAATTCGCGACGGTAATGACAGCTATTACAGTACTCAAACGGGTGCTGTAATGAGACTCCTTACAGCATCCGATGCTGTAATGAGATTTTAGTAACATTTTATGGAGCCAGTTCAAGTTGGTGACATTGCGTCATTAATTTTTCTAGTTGTCAATGTGACAATTTTTGTCTATGGATGTTTAAACACGTTCTTAGCATCGAATACAAGGTCCACAATGATAAGGACATTGAACACTGAGAAATTTCTCTTATTTTGGGAGGTGTACATGAAACATTTTTTCAGGTGAATACATTTTGTGTTTTGACAGTTTCTAATTGTCAATTCAAATTTCTATTTTCAAGTGTTACGGTGAAAGAACGACGAAATCTCATAAGTAGCAGAGCCCACAGAAGAGATTATCGGTCTCAATGGTATGTCATCTTTATGTATTTTAGGCAAAAAGTATGCTCTAGATAAAGTGGAGTTGTATGTAGTAAGTTGTTTCAATGTGACTTCTTCTATTAACTTGTTTTCATAGATTTCTTTGACTAATTTATTTATTCTATATTGAATTATGCTAGTCATATCTTTGTTATTATCCACTTTTTTATATGTTGTTTTATCGTTTACCATACCTATCGCCTTCCCAATGTAATTCTTCCCCATATTGTGAAATTCCAAAGATGCCCTTTTTGACAATAATATCATGTTTTCGGTATTTTGTGTTATTAATTTCAATTTTCTCACACACCTTTTTTAATACCTTTTTTAAAATTTCAGGATAGATATTAAGTTTTATAAAGTCCACACAACACTTTTCGAATGATTTACTTGTTAAATGGATGACAGAAGAAGTAAAAAAATTATTGACATTTTCTTCATTAGTACTTGACGCGACAGATTTGTTAATGTTAAATGAACAGGTTGTTAAACAATTTTGTTTAAAATTGCTTGCTATATGGCGTTTAAAAGAATACAAAGATTGGAAAGTTTGTGGGCAAACAGTGCACGAAAAATTGCACTATGTGTTTTTACATTTATGTACATATTGTAAATGTTTAATGTGAATTTCAACGCTTTGAAATGATTTTCTACAAAGAAAACAGTTTATATTTAAATTTTACAAGACGGTTAATTAGTAAATAAAACAACGCATAAACGTTAAGGTAAGTTAAAGGCTTAACTTACCCTGTCAATTCGGAAATATATGCGGTTACTGCGACACTAGGAACATTATTGTCATTTATTTCGTAAAAATACTATTCAATAAATTGCCAAGCCTGTAAACTGGTAAACTGGGGTTAGTATTTCAAATTAAGAAACCAAACAGCTTCGAATATAACTTTTATTCTGAAACATTGCACTATATACAGTGTCCGCCAAAAGTCAGCAACACAGAAATACATATATAATAATATTGTAAAGTAAAAACACATTAAAAATTGACAGCACTAGCAATTCAACATAACGACGACCAGTTATGAAAGGAACAAATAAACAGGTTAGACATTTGAAGACATAAATTTTATAAAGTATCTGTTGTTATTAAATTCTGTAATTTCGTTAAGAATTGGTCCTACTTTGTGTCTTTTATGCTTAAAAATCTGGAACTCTTCAATTAGGTCTAGCTCTCTCGATTTGTTTATTCTTTTTATTAGGTGTATGTTGTTAATGCTAGAATTGTGATTTTCATTTCTCAAATGTTTACAAAATGTGTGGATAAGCTCCTAGATAAATATTCTTTGGCTCTAGTTTTTAAATTACGCCCTGTTTGTCCTATATAGAATTTAGTACAATCTTCACAGATAATTTTATAGAGTCCACTTAACTCTCGATTGTCGAATTTGTGGTTGGTATTAATTAATTGCTGACCTGAAATTTGGGTCTAATTTAACACATCGAGAGCCCGTCATTCATCTGAAAATATTCGTTGTTGAAAAGGAAGATGTTTTGACTACAAACCAGCACGAGGAGGTCGGATAAAGCTTGAATATTTTCGTATTTAAGTTTTAATTCAAAGTGTTTCTCTATTAAGTATTCCCTAACGATTGATATTGTCTTTTTTATGGGAATGTTGGCGTATAGATTAGTAATAGATATCAAAGGAAATTAGTTTTGAATTTTTAGAAAGAATTAAATTATTAGTTTTTTGTATTAGTTCGAGTGAATTTGTAATGTTGTAGCAAAATCTGTCCTTAAATATTGTAAGAAGATATTTTTGAGTAATTGCATGTTGGGGTGCATGATTGGTCCAATGTTTTTATCCTCTTTGTGTAATTTAATTAAACTCTTCATTGTAGGGATTAACGGGTTCATAACAGAGGTGTTGTAAGTGTTAATGTTAAATTTATGTTCTTTATAATATTAAAGTTGTCTTCAAATTTCGTTTTTTTTTATGTGGGTTGAACATTAATTGGGCTTCCATTTTTATAGTTATGTCTGTGGGTTTTATATTGAATGGTAAATTTAGTTTATGGCTAGATTTTAAGATGGTAGTCTCTATATCATTGAAATGAACATTGCTCAAATTGGTGAATCTAGGTGCAAATGTGATTTCATCGAGATCTCTTACATTTATTCTTACTTTTATATTATGGTTAAATTTATCCATTCTCCTAATATGAAAGTACTTATTATTACAGGTAATATTATTCTTAGTAAGATTACAATTATCAATTTCGTCAGAAGTTACAAGTTTTGCAACATTTACGTTATTAGAATAATGAATATTAGTAATACTTTTATTATTATGTGAGTCTTTAAACCTCTGGTTACCTTTTTCATTTTTTCCAGTCTTTCTAGCTTCTTCTTCTTAGTTTCTTTATTCTTCATTGTTCTATAAATAGCTTCCTCTTGAAATCTTTCATACAATTCTTCGTACTCCAAATAGTGTAGATGCTCTTGAAGTTTTCGATGAATAAATTTTAATATTGAGTACGCTTTTTGTAGTGTCCACGAAGTTTCTTCTTTATTAACCTCTTCTCGAGTTGATCTTTTTGTTGTAGGAAAGGTTTAGGAACTTTCAGTTAAATCTTTCTTCTCGTTTCAATACAGTACTTCTTAGTGTTTGGATTAAAACAGATAACTCTGCTGTGAATAATGAAGCCAACGCATAATCCAGGTTCATCGTGAAAATATATTAATAATAATAAACTTCAGATTAAGTACGATGAAAAATTATTTATTAAATGATATTGGTGCAATATTTTGTTTAAGTATAGGCCAGTTTGTGTTTATATCCACTTTAGTATTGAGAATATCTCTTCTTCTAATATGGTAGGTACTTTTCCATTTTTCCACGACAGATTCTATTGGAGACTGATTATGACGCAACCATTCTTGATCAGCGTTCACTCCATTCACTTCATCTACAGCCTTCACTTGTTGTTGTTTGATCCTTATCAGCAATTCGTTTTCGTTTTAAATTATATTTGCTTGTAATGAATCCGGCGATCTGATACTTTTTTATAATACTGTAGTATTTTTCAACTAGTTTCCCTCTTTGGGTTTTGCCACCAATGTATGTTATCTGTAAACATCAATAAACATTATTGTACATAACTTTAATTTTATTATAAAACAAACCTCATTCTTTCCAGGAAATATATTTTTTATTTTCTTAGCGATATCCTGGTATACACCTTTTCCTTCCTCTACTTCGTGGTCTAATAGATATTGGGTTATTATAGCAGTTAGTGTATGCCTATTTTTTACACTTAAAAACTTCTCAACACCCCGATTTTTTAATATGGTTTTTCCACATACTGTAAATTCCAGCAATTTTTCTAAGTCCTTAAATGCCAATTGTTCATATTTTATTAGAATAGATATTTAGAATAAAACCCTAAAATGTATTATAAATATAAGCCTTTTAACAAATTAGTTTGGTTAATACAAACATATTTTTGTCTTCCAACCAAATAATGCTTTTAAATCGAGCTTTACATTTAATTCTTTATTTCATTTCATTATAACGAAAAATTTTTAATATCTTTTTATAAATCTGACCTTCGTACCTAAGAGATAAGATAAGTTTAATACCAGTGATCTTAACAAAAACAAAGTTTGAGGTGAACAATTCCTTGTGTATAAAAGGTTCTTCGCTGGCATGTATGGTTGACTGAACTGATTTAATGTCAGCAAAAGATGATTTTAAACTTGATAGTATTGGTTCAGTTTCAATTGATGGTTCGGTGCATATCAAAAATTCTCCCCGTAATCTGAGTGGCTGACCATAAACCAATTCTGCAAATGAACAACCTCAGTCCTGCTTCAGAGATGATCTGAGACCACTCGAACCACACTCTTTCCTTTTTCTCCTTATTACCTATCGTTCGCGAATTTGTTTTGTCAGATTTGACCAAAGGATTTGACGAATATTTACGAATATTTGACCCTACGTTATGAACTTTTGATGTTAAAACTGTGTAACTACGAAAGGGATTTTCATCAATAATATGTGTTATTAAGTTCCAAAATAACGTTAAACTAACTAATAAGTATCCTAATTATAATATTTAAGTGGTTTGAAGTCTTTTATTAACAATTTTTTATGTAACTCTCATTCTCTCTATTTAAATGCGATAATAGATTATAAACATTTCAAATAGATTTTTAGAATCTATTTGTACCTTATATTCTATTCAATTTCTTTTTTCGAATCTATCTTTGCTCCTATCTGGCGACGCTCTTGTACATAGTTAATAGACACACAGTCTATGTAACGACAGGTACTTAGTCATTATGACCTATGCGAGGTTAACTCCAAATTTTTCTAGCCCCCAATTAGATAGGATTTTATATGTATAGTATTTTGATTATAACAAGAAAACCAGTCAACCGATTTCGATAATCAAAATCTCATTCGAAAGCTTAATCTTTGGCTCATCGGAAAGTGGAAATGCTCGACTCGAAATCTCTCGCGGGGTCATTTCAATGGCTGTACGCACATAATTAGTAAATTTTGAAATCGGACATTTCCACCTTCGCATTCATTGCAGATCATACTTTCGACCGAGATTTTGATGACTAAAATTGGTCAATTAGTTACGAATAATTGATGTGTTTAATTAATTCGTTTGTTGTGTTTTAATCAAAATCCTTAAATATTTCGAATCGGGCATTTCGACAACAGCATTCAGCCACACACAAACTTTCGATTGAGATATAAAACATTAAAATCCGTCAAACTGTTCTCTAATTATAGTCGATTTAGTTTAAATTAATTTTTTAGCACGAGTGTTCACACGTGCATAAACAACGAGCCGAAGACAGTGTCATTCCGAGGGCTGTATATACTTAGCGGGAGAGTTGAAATCGAGCATTTTGTGATTTCGATAGAAGACACTATGACGAATCGAGTGACGTATAATTATTAAGCTTTCGAATGAGACATTGTTTATCGAAATCGGTTCACTGGTTCTCATGTTATAATCAAAATACTATACATGTAAAATGCTATTTAAGGTCACCGTTCAATGGCCATTTTTATATGGGCCCATAGAGGCTGATAGAGGTTACTTTCTAACACATTTATGACTTTCTACCAAATTATTACAGAAAAGTAAATACATAGGATTGAAGTACACATATTGTAGTAGTGAATGACATAATTTATTTTGTAAAATAGTTGTTATATTAACAATAATAAATTACTAAACTTTGTCATGAAAAGGGCGTAATAAAAACTGACTTTTATGACAAATTAAGCACTTAAACGAGGCGACAATGCTTCATTTACTAGATGTGTAATATAAGAAGAGATTCCGTGACAGTGTAACTATAATAGATTTGTTGTTATCTCAGGATTGTGTTTTATCTAAAAATGTGCAATTTTCAGGTAATTATTGAAATATGTAAGGGAATCTGCTGAACAACCTAACTTTGGTATTTTGGCAATCGTCTTATAGATGGCGATATTTAAAGAATAAAATATTCGTGATATATTGAATGTTGTGGGATTGTTAATAAATTTTATTTTCCCCTTCATAATTAATAAAAAATTTAATCAAAATTAAATTAGTCAAGCAGTTTTATAAGAGAGATTAAGAGAGAACAAAAATTTTATTATCTAGAACCTTCCTTCACACTTTATCCAAGCTTAGAACTGCTTCAAAACTACTTTTGAGGCGTGTTGAAAAGCCAACGGATTAATGAAACATCAACAATGATAATAAAACAAAATAAACCAAAACACTTAGAATAACTTAAATTTTTGGCAAAAATAACTCACTAATGTGCGAAATGCCTTCTATAAACTTCGATGCATTTATTTAATCTAGTTTCGACGAAAAAAAAGCGCTGCTTAAGTCTCGGCCATGGACACGTTTCTACTGGTATTTAGTGTTTTGTCATATTTTCCCTGGTTATTGGTTTTTCTTGAAAAGGCAGGTCGTTTAGTCTACCCAATAGATAAAGGGGTGAAAGCAATGTGGGTTTTGCTCGAACCAAAAATGCATATTATGCAAGTTTACATCAGCTTGTGGACAGATGCTTCATGCAACCATAGCATTTGTGATAAAAGGTTTGGATTTGTCCAAATCATATTTATAAGTCAATGGTAATAGTTCAGTCTGTTATCATAATCGGTATCTGTTAAGGCCTGATGTAAAACAACGTGGTGGAGATATTATTCTCTTGAGAACTCTTGTGGGCAATTGTTTTCGGAGTTCCCAGATTATGTAGGATCACATTGCGCATCAATATGATTTACGAATTCATTGAGATGTCTGAATGGGCTACACGTTGCCAGTTTTCCGTAATCGCTAAGTCAATCTTAAAAACACTTCCAGAGAAAAATGTCTTTCTTTGTCGTAATTGCATTACACATTTTTGCCATGCAGTTGCATCGTATTCGAAACATTGAAAATAAATCATCATACGCTCTATCAATCATACGCTTCTGCGTTGGTAAATGACATGTTTACAGTTACCATGGTTATGTGATTTGTTTTTATCAATGAGGTAACTGGATGCGATAGATGGCACTCGAGTTTTTAACATTTTCTTCTATAATTCGAGAACGGGTAGCGATATCCAGATGCGGTTTTCACTAAAATTTAGCAAATTTTAAGGTGACTAAGAATTTGTGAAGTAAATAGTATCGTTCCATTTAACTTTTCTTCAAAAATCACAAAAATATGTAATCGCTGCAGATAACGCCCTCTAGCTCATTTGTTTTAAAGCAAACGGTCTTACTGAAAATATCTTTAAAAAGAGCATAAAATGCTCTTTCAAACAACACTGAAAATATTTAAATCGGTTGAATGGTCTAGGAGATATTAAAATGTAAACATATGAAAACGCATTGGCCTCCCCCTCCCTTATTATGACAGATATGAGAAATATCGCAAAACAAAAGCGATGCGGTATTATCCAAGCTATTAAATGATGTTGTCAAAGTTATAGCTCATCGTCTAAGTTTCTGAGATAGTGGGAACTTTATGTTTCTCAATGGCAGTTACGCCTCCTAACGGTCGAATTACGAACTTCAAAATAATTTCCAGCTATTTCTCTTGGTCACTTTGCTTATAAGGATTTGTTCCCAAACCTCTAGGACTTACCGTTGTAGAGATACAGCCGCTCCGTACGCGAAATGGATTTTGTAGACATGACGCTACAAATACTCCCCCTTCCAAGAAGAAATAAGGTTAACAAGGAAATGTAAATCAAGTAGTTATAAATATTTTAATTTTGAAAACGTATTCTTAAAGATTTATTTGGAATTGAATTTTGATTAGAAGCAATTTCAAGTTTATCGTTAGCTATAAATGCTGGCGATAATCGATCAATACTAACTGCTAACACTAGTCTACAAAAAAAAATTCATAAAATGTACATTTGACGCCACTGTATTTTTCTTATGTAGTTTCACATTTAAATTTTTTTCTATAGATACGTTTTGGAGCTATGATTTTTTTTAGGGGTTAGTTGACTGTTTGCAGGATATCTCGAGTTAGATTTGACAGATCAGGTCTTGGTATTCTTAATCATAGTTTCTCATCCTGCGTACCTTGTTGTCTTCTTAAAAGAGCAAACTTTACGTAGAAGGTAAAAAAGAAATTTTCTGCGACTCTCCACGGATATTGAATGAATTTTTGATTCACATATCGTCTAAAAAATATCCCTTTTTCACATATTATGAACCATTGTTTTAAAACTACGAAACCAATTGGAAAAAGTATTAATACCATTTATTGGCTATACAATACTCTTTAATTTGATGAATTGCACGACCAGATCGGTCGTACCCCTAAAAAAAATCATATCTCCAAAATGTATCCATAGAAAAAATTTTAAAAGTGATTTTTGGGTTTAGGGGACCAAAATACATAAGAAAAATACAGTGGCGTTAAATGTACATTTTATGAATTTTTTTTTGTAGACTAGTGTAATTCCTTGTTATCTTTTAAAATAATAAAGTTTTTTGAAAGCGTTTAATAACTTTAAAAGTGCCTTCAAACCTTGGTGCAAGGGAAACCTTGGGAAACAAAGTCTGAAACAAATAGATCTTTATGAATGAAAGGTTTCATTTTTGAATGAAAAGTAGTAGGTACTGGTTTTAAACTTGAAAACGTTTCTTTGAGACTAACTAGAAGTTGTTCCGTTTCTAAATGGTCCTGTGAAGTGATAATAAATTCTTCGGGTAGACGGAGGGTTTGACCATACACTAACTCTGCGGGGGAACAACCTAGATCTCCTTTAAGTGAAGGTCTAAGGCCCAATAGCATAATTGAGAGGGCGTTGTTCCACCTATATACGTCTACAGGCGTTCCTAACAATCTATTGAAATTGCGAAATAATCGGTACTCGAATTGCCTTCCTTGGTCGTGTGTGATACTGTGTGGTATACCAAATCTTGCAAAATGTTCATCAGGTATTGGGTACGCTTCGGACTATCTAGTGAAGCGATTTACGACTGTTAGTACAAAAGAACAGCCTAATGAAGGAGTAAAAGGACCTATTAGATCTGTGTGTATATGTTCGAACCTACCAGTAGGTAGATTAAATTTCTGACGTGAAGAAAATCTTCAACGTGTATCTTTGGATTTTAGTTTTCTGGCAAGGTATGCAAGTTTTACACCATGATTTTACTTGCTTGGTTAAATGTGGCCAAAAGAAACGATTTTTGATATTATTTAAGGTGGTTTTGAAACCTAAATATGTTAGAGCATGAAATTTGTCGAAAATGATTTTTCGGAATTTCATAGGTATATATAATCTAGGACGTGTAAAAGAATTCTCGTACCAAAGATCTAAGTTAGAAGTGGATGATCTAATCTTAGATAAATGGAAAGTTTTGTTTAAATTTAGATTTTGTTTTTGAAGTAGAAATTTTAGTTGTTTATCTAAATTTTGTGCGTTTCCTATTATTGTCTCTGAGGGATTGATGTCAACTCTTGATAATGCATCCGGGACTGTGTTGAATTTGCCTTTGATATATAATATCTCGGAGGTAAATTCAACTATATAGTTGATATATCGAGTTTGTTTTGGGGTTTATCAGTTTTTGAAAAAAATGCGTTTATTAGAGGTAGAATGTCTAACTGCTAGATATATAGCTAGCAGTTCTCTATCGAATGTGGAATATTTCATTTGACCATTGGTCATCTTTTTAGAGAAGAAAGCCGCTGGTGGAAAGTTAGGCCAGTAAGGCCTAATCAAGTTCATTGATAAATTTCTGAAATGTTTGTGCGGCATTTCGCAAACCAACAGGCATTCGAGCACAAAAAAAACACGAAGAAAACACCAAATAATATCGAGAATAGGAATCGCGTAAGACTACAGCGGAATATATTCTCCAATGAATAAAATCTTTCAACGGTAGGATGACTAATAATTGTAAGCTGATATAAAAAAGCGTCGCTATGAATAACTGAATTGAGCTCAGGACGACCTCTTTTAACCAACAGCGGAACTATACAAATTTTTGCAAACATCACGTGATTGAACGGCGACCTTAATTGGGGGCTAACTTCACATAGGTGTCATTATGAATAATTATGTTGTAGTCTCAACAAGTTTAGTGAAAATAACTTTTTATTTTGTGCGTGGGTATAAATTAAACAATTTCAGGTTAGGATTTAATACGAAAATACATGGTTAACATTGCTTGTGTTGTCAGTTGTAATTGTCATTTGGTTAAATGCACAGTTTGTTGCCATCGTCACACGGGTTACTTTTTTATTATTATTTTGTAACCATGTACACGTCTTGTTTAATATTAATTTTTAATTAACTTTTTAACTTAAGTAAGGTACTATTATATAAGCTATTATACTTCTTACCAATTAAAAAAAATTCATCGATTTTTAAGAGGGACAGGTATTCTTTAATTATTCCTTATTCTGGACAGATGACAGAATTGTCTTTTATTTTATTTACAAAAACAAAAGATGAAAAATATAGTAACAAATATATTATTTTTAATACTTCTCAACAATAAGCAAATTTACAAAAGTTGTTTCTGTATTATTGACCGTCACCCCGATTAAGTCGTTATCCATTAAATTTAGTTTGAACAATCCACACATTGATATCGGAAATTATAAGTAGCAAATAAACGTGTATACGTGTACATACTTTTATTTACGTTTTATACGTTTCAGGTTACAGGATTAATTTTGCGAAATGTTTATTTAATGTGGCATTTATTGCAATGGGAGTATTATTATCCGCTAACGTTCAACTATTACGAAATCGACACCGCTTTTTTTAAATGATTCATTTATTGAATGATTTTAATCACTTGGAAATTCAAAGCGATAAATGCATTGAAACAAATTTAAAAAATATAATTAAAACTAATCGTTACGCATCATTTCTTATCGCCTATTTTATGATATATTTTGTTGTGTTGAACGATGATTGTGGAAATTTAAGTAATTATCAAAATCGTTTACTTATTGAATATTACGTTCCTTTTGGTATGAAGCATTGGATGATAACATTTATAATGTTAAAAAGGTAATTAAATTTAATTTTCCCAATTTGTACTTTTGAAATTAGTTTTATTAATTAAGTCTGACTACTATCCGTGCAAAAAGACAAGGCCCCTCACTTTAGTGATCGATATCTTCGTAACCGCTTGATGGAAAAAATTGCGGTAAAGTTTATTGTAATCAGTGAACATTTCTGCGTATTATATGTTAATTTGAAAATTTTCGGATCCGCGGTTTTTCTTTTATCGCGGGTTAAGTGAGAAAACTACCCGATTTTTGAGAGTGCCAGCAACTTTGTCTACTTTGCGATTTTCTTTCTCCAAAACTATTTCATGAAAAATTTCAAATTTGAACTGGTGGTAAACCGATGTGTTCTTAATGTGGGGCATATTTTATTTTTTCGATATTCCATATAGTTTCGCGGAAAATCGCGGTTTAGTAGGATGCGGTTATTTCGAAAACTACCTGGCGGATTAAAACGCGGTTTTTACCAAAATATGTCAAATAATGTCGGTTGTCGGATTCCGTTATCACTTTTTCAAAATTAGGGCTTCCTAATTTTTTAAGAGCGATTTAATGGAATTATAAATTAAAGAGAAACAGAAGTAAGTTCTGCGGGGAGAAGAGGGTTCCGTCCAATCGGAACAGATAGTATGTCCCAGACAGTACGTCGCGCCTTTATCTTACCTACATAAAGAAATAAGTTGCTTGTATAAACAATTAGTAAATTTGTTATAATTTGAAAAATTTATAAATGTTAGTTTGTTATGATATAAAGTAATTTTATTTAAAATACTTGCAATTACACTTAATACTTTGCAATATGACATCTAACTCTTATGACATTGTAAGTACACTTTTATATTTTATATGATTTCTTATATTTACTTGTTGTATGTTTTATAAATTTAATTCGACTTTCATATCAAATTTCGAGACCTTTTTGTTAAATAATTAAATTGACCGATTGTTAATCTCATTGTAGAGTCTCTGAAAATGGCCATGGGCCGAAACTAGTAAGATTTAATTAAATAAATAATAAAACCAGTTTCAAAAGTACAATACTACGAATATTAAATTTAATTACCTTCTCACGAATCAAACAACTGGTATAATGGATTTTAACTATAATTATCTAAACAATATTGGTACTACAAAACTAATCCTAAACTACAAGAGATTAACATATCAGATCGAGCTGATTTTGCAAAGTACATATTAAGTTTAACAAAATATGTTTGAGAGAAGAATTATTTCCAAAATACACAGAATATAAACTACCTGAACACCTAACAAATTCACAAAAGAGATATATCCGTAGGAATCACATTAATAAAGAAAAGTCATCGAAAGTTAGATTCAATCAACAGAAAAATTAACTACATTTACAACATACTAGCAGATCAATTACATTATTTAGAGTTGCACGATATTATAGAACAAGCGAAACATTTTGATAGAAAGCGTTTAAACAATTCATGGAGAAACAAAAACAATAAAATAAACAGACTTAGGGACAAAGAACAAACATAAGACCACAAAAATCCTTCACTGTCAACACATACATTTCACCCGAGAATTACCAATTTATCCAACATTAACTTCAATTAAAAAGAACTGGATCTACTTAATAAAGGACAATAATACACCATAACACCCACGCATCTGGACCTGCCCAAATTGGCTATCGACCTAGAAAGTGCTGCCAACGGTGCTCAAGACTTTTTCCAAGTAATACAA
This sequence comes from Onthophagus taurus, assembly GCF_036711975.1. Classification (NCBI taxonomy): domain Eukaryota; kingdom Metazoa; phylum Arthropoda; class Insecta; order Coleoptera; family Scarabaeidae; genus Onthophagus; species Onthophagus taurus. The sequence continues at coordinate 40,738 of NW_027248939.1, forward strand.
TTCTTTCTCCAGATGCATCGGAAAATGTATAAGGGAGAATAAAACCAAGCTGGATGGCCTTAAACGATGAACCAGTAAATATATTTAATCTTATGTGTTTCGACAATTTTGTCATCTTCGGACACAACTGCGGAGTAAAAGTAGAAAAACATTTTTTAATAAAAACATACAAAAAAGAAATTATCTATTATTTACCGTCAATTTGTTTGTTTGCACTTCATGTTTTACAACGAGAGAAAACGGAACTCTGTTACAGATCTGAATCTCTTTCTTACAACATGCTTCGAAATTTAAGGTTATGTAAATGAAAAACACCGCCAGCATCAGGTTAAATAACTTAAGAGGTGTACCGAGCAATAACGCCTTCATAAAACCAATATAAAAAAACTACAAACTATTGTATATAGATCAAATCGGAAGTAACAAAATTAAAATAGGATAAAGCAGATTAAAGAGAACTTAAAGTGAATATGATAAGTTAAGTTTAAGTTATCACTTATCACCTATGAACCCTGAAATTTCTTATTTCAAAGCTAAATACACCGTCAACAATAGAATAGAATCAATAGCATTAAAAACATTGAACTACCACAGAACTTTACACTTTTATCATTTGATGTCACAAACCTATACACAAATATTCCTATAGCAGAAACTTTGAACATTACTAAAGATATCATTAAAGAGAAAATTCCCCTAAGAGAAGTTAACCACATTTACAATTTATTAAAACTCTGTACAGAACAGAACTTTTTCCAATTTCAACAAAAATTCTATGTTTACAATGAAGGTTTACCCATGGGATCCCCTCTGAGTGGCCTCCTCTCTGATATTTTTCTTGATCAGATGGAAAATATTATTCTCGATCTTAACAACCCTATTAACAAGAACATCCTTTTATGGCGTAGATATGTGGATGACATTTTGATTATTTGGAACAATCACTATGACATACAAATTACTGATTTCATGATTACATTAACTCTTTTCATCCTAATATAAAATTTACCGTCGAATTAGAAAAAGAAAAACAACTTAAGGCTGTTCGACCGCTACGACAAACGTATTTCTAATAATACGCGTTAACCGTTTGAAATATCAAAAAAAGTTTCAAACAAAAGTTGTTTAAAAATGGAAAATCTATGCTTCTTCTGCGAGATATTTGATTAATTATTGTTAATTACCGAGATTATTAAGAAGCATTTTTAAAAGGGCTTAGAAGAGGCATAGATAATTATTAAACGAACACTTTTTCTAAATAAAATTTTTTGATATTTCATAAAATAAAGGAGGAAAATGAGAAATTCCCACGCCGAAATAAGGTAATAATTTCCTAATTTTTGTATTAGCTCTGCCCTCAAAGATTGGTGGTGTGGCGTACCAGTTTTAGCGAAATCGTGCGTATTCTATCTACCATTGCATCCTGTGAATCGATAACTTTTACGACTTCGTAGAAATATAAATTCATTCTTTAGGAATTAGCCATAAAAGCCCAAAAAAATATGAAATGAAATATAACTTACCATTTTTTAAAGTAGGTATATCCATCCTAATTCTTACGTTTCGTTTTAATAATTTAATTAAGATATGAATGTTTAATAAAAACAAAAATTTGAAGTAAATTCGATAGTAGACTAAAAATTAAAAAAATCCAGAATATAAATTAAATATATTATAATAAATAGTACTCCTATACAGTGTGCACAAATGCAATAATTGTTTGTTGAGTTAGATTTTTATTATTGATTAAAATTAATGAAATTTATTTACATGAATTATTTTGATACAAATAATCATCCAATGTATACGTTTTCATGTACTTTCATATTATTCCTAAGGCATATGAAGTATGTTACAACATTTTAACATTAGACTTTTCTGTTTTGAATCAACTGAAGATTGTCGCTATGTGTTGATTATTCGCCATAATGTACACACCTGTATATTATGTATTTAGGAATCTACAATAATTGAATATGTTTCTAAATTTTGTAAAACAAAAATAAATATAATCCTCAACAAAATCTTTTACTGTTCTAAATATTTAAGAAATACTTAAATTTATTTAATTTCTTTACCTAAGAATATATATAACTTTGGAATTTTTGTACTAGAGAGACGCAGGTACTGAAACCAGTCCCTTTTTACACACTAACTAAAATGTATTTATTTTATTTCTTTACGTAAGAATATTACTGTTTAATTTTGGTACTAGAGAGACGCAGGTATTGAAACCAGCCCGTTTTTACATCCCATAACAAAAAAGGGTTTATTTTACAACTTTGTTTTTCTAAAAGTCAAGAGATTTTTGAAACATTCCTTTCTCGAGTTGTCTTGGGTGAACATCGTGCACAGAGATAATTTTCGTTGTTAAACTAAAGTTTAGTGGAAGTTAGTGTTAATTTAGTGTTTACGTGTGTATAGTTAGTAGTTATTTAAGTTTGAGATAGTGACTTTTTATGAATTATGGTGAAAACAAGAAAATCACCTTCAAAGGTGTTGTCAAAAAAACGACAGTTTTTGATAAATAAAGCAGGGCACAAGTAAGTACGAATTTTTGACTTCACTTTAAATATTACCCAATTTGACACAATTTAAAAATATTAGTTATCAGATAAAACATGAGCTTTTAAACTATTCAAGAATAATTGTGACAAACATGTTATTTATATAAATATTTAATTCTTTTTATTTATTCGTACTTGCAGAAAAACTGTTTCCCATAATGTAACCACAGACCGTTCGTTAGATGAGATTTCTGTTGATTTAGGGTATGTATATATTATTTCCCAAAATTTTAATGAATTAATCTCAAAGTCGGTAAATATCAAAGGCAATAACATTATATTGTAAGGTTTTTTTAAAAAAGAATTATTTTTTTCCTAAATATCTTTAGTTTTTGGAAACGTATTTAATTCAACGTATGATATGTGCTTTACAGCATGTATCGAAAATTGAATTCAGATAAAATTTTGTAATGATAAATTACTCAATACTACGACTGTTTTTACAGAATGGAAGAACCACAATCACAAACAGTACATTTTCAAAACTTTACTGGTAGAAGAATAATTGATATTGCATCATTTTGGAGGCAAATAAAAGATATTAAACACGCACCCGCTTTTAATTGCACAATAGACTTATCCGACATTGTAGCCGAACGCCAAATTGGTTATGAATCTATTTTTACAATTAAATGTCAAATGTGCGGAATGGAATCTGAAGTACACACAAATGGCAATAAAGACGAATTAAATGTGAATACTTCAGCAGTAATCGGTAAGACTGTATTTACACAATAAAAAAAAATTGCGACGCGAACTGTATGTAAATATTTTAATATTTCACATATTCTAACAGGAATAGTGTCAATTGGTGCAGGATATTCCCAGCTGAAAGATTTTTTTTGTTAAATATTCCTAATATGACGCAGCGTCGATATAACAATATTCATACAAACTTACTAGAGGTAGTTGAAACTGTTGTTTCAAAACAATTAAAGGACGCCGGAGAAGAGGAAGTTGCCATTGCAAAAGGAAAGGGTGATGTAGATGATCATGGCGTTGCTCTTGTTAGTGTTGTGTCCGATGGTGCCTGGTCAAAGCGTTCATATCGAACGAATTATAACGCAGCATCAGGCGTGGGTGTGATCATAGGAGAAGCAACAAAAAAAATTCTGCACATAGGAGTACGCAATAGATATTGCAGGATTTGCACAGAGCATTTTACCAACCGACGTACACACAAATGTTTTAAAAATTGGTCTGGCCCATCCACCGCAATGGAATCGGACATTTTTCTTGAGGGATTCCAACATAGCGTGGGTGTACATGGCCTGAAATATATAAAATTAATAGGTGACGGGGATAGTAGTGTCACAAAAAAGTTAAATTCCGTTAAACCCTATGGGACATGTTTAATAGAAAAAGTAGAATGCATCAATCATTTATTACGGAATTTTAGCAATAAATTGGTTGAACTTTCTAAAAAAGTGCGTAGCACTAGTGGAAAATTCGTTCCACTACAACTTCGTAGAAAGATATCCACCAGTGTATTAAGATTTCGGGTAGCTATAAAAAAATCTGCCGAATATAGAAATGGACAAAATGTTCCATATGAACAAAAACTTTTATTATTTCAAAAAGATTTATCAAATATTCAATCCCATATATTTGGAGACCACTAAAACTGTGCCCAATACTTTTGTAATAAAGTAAATGGCGTAGATAATATATTTGCAAACGTAAAGGAATGCGGTTTAGAAGCAGATATCAACACCTGTTTGCAACGAATTATATCTAATTCTTCATCTTGTTTGCTGAATAAAAATAATAATAGCGCCGAGGAGTTCAATAGTTTAGTAAATAAATTTATTGGTGGTAAACGAGTATGTAAATATCATTAGTATTTTCCTTTTTTAATGTTCAGTTTTGCAGATCAATTTCTCTTTAGGGGGATCCTACCAACTACGGTGCCTCATTGCAGCAATTCTGTTCAATTGTCGAGAGCATTATTTAAAGAAAATTGCAGAAAATATGGGAAAGAAATTAGGACACTACACTAAAAAGTGTTGTGAACAAAAATATGAAATGTTGATGAAACGGCGAAAGACGCAGCAAGGGAAAAAACGTAAAAGGGTCAGACCAGTTGCACTAGAAGCGGACAGCGACTATGGAGATGTTGAATTACCACCACAAGAAGAAATTGCTAGAAGAAAAGAAGTTATATTCAATTTATTGAAAAAAACAAAAGAAGAAGCAGATATAATAGAAGTACGAACTAGAGGTCAATATAGCAATCCTTGTTGGAGACAAGAAAGGTTATATAGATTAACAGCTTCCAATTTTGGAGTAGTGTGCAAAAGAAAAGCATCAACACCACCGAACAATCTTTTAAAATGCCTATTGGCAAATAGTTTTCGAGAAAACAAAGCCACCGAATATGGTTGTCAATATGAAAACGCAGCAATAGAAGCTTTTCAAAATATTTCTGGCCTACATGTAGATCCATGTGGTTTATATGTAGGTCAAGGAGACTTTTATTTTTTAGGAGCCAGTCCAGATGGGGTAATCCATAGCAACAATTCCATTATAGAAGTTAAATGCCCATATAATTTAAGAAATATATCTATAGAACATGGCATCCGTACCAAAAAAATTAATATTTTTCAACATCGAAACGGCGAATTAAAATTAAAAACAAACCATAATTATTTTTACCAAATTCAAGGGCAACTTCAGATAACAAAAAAGGAAAAATGTTATTTTGTTGTGTGGAGTCCGATAGGACCCCCGCATATAGAAGAAATAAGTAAAGACGATAATTTTTTTAACTTAAAAATGAAAAACCAGTTACAATTATTTTTTACAAATGAAATGTTAAATGAAATCATTAAACAACCATTATAATGTTATTGTTGTAGTTTTTCTTGATTTCTTTAACTATACCTGAATATTTATGACATTTGGTTCTTATGTTTATCTTCTTCGTATCATAAAAGTAAGAGAATGAAAATACATATACATATTTAATCGTATTAGGTACGATTAATTACTATCAAATTATTCAAATTTTTCAAAGGTTTTAAAATAAAATTTTTTAAATTCAGAAGTTTTGGATTACGCGATAAAAACATTCAATATTATAATAATTATAATAGACATTTCTTTTTTACATCTGTTTTGTGACTGACGATAAAAAAAAATTTTTAGCAACTGATCTCGACCAATAGAAAAGCAGAGGCATTGTAATACCGATATATGCTATCCTTTTTTGAACTTTCGTTTCTCTTTCAACGAACTTATTCCCACGAAACGGTCGAACAGCCTTAACTTTTTAGACCTTACACTAATGAACATTAACAATGATATTGAATATAAGATATATCGAAAACCAACTCAAACTGATACAATAATTCCTCAAACATCTTTTCATCATTATTCACATAAAATATCTGCCATTAGATCTTACATTCATACTCCTTCTTCAGAAGAAAAAAAAAAACAATGAACTTCTAATTATAAAAACAATAGCAATTAATAATGGATTTTCCAATGATCAATTGATTCGTTCATTAATAAATTACAATTAAAACACAATCTCAATTCATCTACAGCTTTACAAAGTATAACACATAACGAAAATACCAACAATAAAATTTATAGATTTATAAATTTTGTAGGCAACATTAGTTATAACATAAAAGGATTTTTAAGAATTATAATATTGATGTTTCATTTAAAAATAACAACACCATAAAACAAAAGTTTTTCAATGCCAAAGACAGAATAGGTTTGTTAGATCAAAGTGAGGCATATAAACTACAATGTAACACTTGTAGTACTACCTACATAGGAGAAACTGGTAGATCCTTAAAAACCAGAATTAGAGAGCACCAGCACAACGATAATTCCAATTTCGGCAGACACATGCTTAATTCCAAACATGATTTTGACATACAGCAAAATGTTTCATTATTACATGCACATAACAAACTTTTCAAATTAAACCTTTTAGACCAATACGAGACAGACAAGTTTAAATTTAAAAATCCCCAAAATTGAATGCCTTAACGAGTAGATCTACAGTTCTAAAACTCCTTTTCTACCCCTTTCCCCAAAATGGAGAGGACCGCATGCATTCTTCGCACTTTTTGCGGTCCCAGCGGCCAACACCCACCTTCCTCCCCTATACCTACCCTTACTACCCTTTATCCCTTTTTTATAAATTAATTTAAAATCCACTTTTTTTACATCCCAAATGTTGAACTATATCACAACAAACTAACATTTATAAATTTTCAAATTATAACAAATTTACTACTTGTTTATACAGGCAACTTCGGATTACCTTTTTATGTTTACAACAAAATAAGTTACAATGTTTTTTCTTTGTCTCAGAGTCTGTTTCTAATTTTTAACTATTTTAAGTTGCTTTACTTTTATTTTCAAATTAATTACGTTTCATCTTTTACAAAAATGGTGTTTTCTCTCTTATATTTTTTCGTTACGACTTATGTACTAAAACGTCACAACTCCTTTCTTCGTTCTTCCTTTTTAACGTGTCGATCTGTTGTTTGTCGTAACCTCAAAGTAATTTTATTTAAAATACTTGCAATTACACTTAATACTTTGCAATATGACATCTTAGTTAACTCTTATGACATTGTAAGTACACTTTTATATTTTTTATATGATTTCTTATATTTACTTGTTGTATGTTTTATAAATTTAATTCGACTTTCATATCAAATTTCGAAACCTTTATGTTAAATAATTAAATTGACCGATTGTTAATCTCATTGTAGACTCTGAAGATGGCCATGGGCCGAAACTAGTAAGACTTAATTAAATAAATAATAAAACCAGTTTCAAAAGTACAATACTAAGAATATTAAATTTAATTACCTTCTCACGAATCAAACAACTGGTATAATGGATTTTAACCATAATTATCTAAAAGTTATATAACCTAAATAATTCCGTTAAAACCCTAAACCTTTATGTATGTCAGGAGCATTTCTTCGATTCAGTTTGTATGCAAGATTAAAAGCTTGTTAAAATGTTTGTTATAATATATAAATATAATAAATATTCTGTTGTGGTACATGTTGCTGTATTAATCGCAAATTGGATATGTGGGAGTTTCTCATCCCATGTTGCGTGATCATTTCCCGCAAAGATATCCAACTGTGGTTTTAAATTACGGTTTTTCCATTCTACTGTGTTTGCTTCAGGATGATATACAGGATTCAAAGTCTGCTTGACATCCAGTATATACATGGTTTGCTGCATTACCTTGGAAACAAATTGTATGCCATTATCACTAAGAACTCGTCTTAGTAAGTCATATCGGAGAAATACTTCTTCTACCAAAATTTGAGCACACACGACGGCTGTTGCTTCTTTTATTGGGAAAAATTCCACCCATTTTGTAGAAGTATCTTCCACAATAAAAATCCATCGATTTTTCGTTGCTGTTTCGAGTAATGAGCCAAATGGGTTCGGAGTGAAAAAGGTAATGCTTGGAGGGCGTTGAAGTCGGTAGGTATGGGCGGTATTGCGGGCAATTCAATACCAGGGCATCTTCAACGACCTGATGATTTAAATTTTTATTATGTCAATTCTGTTTCATCTTTATTACCTTTCGATGATGATTTGTACAGATATTATAGTAGTAATCGAATTAATAGTAACACTTTTACATTTCAAAGGATAAGTAACTCTGACATATACGAAATTATAAATTCTATAAAAACAAGTGCAGCAGGAATAGATACATTGAATATAAACTTAATTAAACTTTGTTGTCTTTACATTACAGATTATATCACACATATAATAAATCATTGTTTGACGGAGGGTGTTTTTCCAATAGAGTGGAAGATAGCACTGGTAAAGCCGTTGCCTAAAGTTAGTCGGCCCTTAGTGTTTGCTGATCTCAGACCTATAAGTGTACTTCCGGTGATATCAAAGATTGCCGAAAAGGATATTGCTGGCCAGCTGCAACGCTATATTAATAAAAATAAAATCTTACTAGATGTACAGTCTGGATTGAATGTTGACGATATTGTGAGGGAGTTGGATACGGGTAAAGCTACTGTATTGTGTCTGCTAGATTTTTCGAAGGCATTCGATACGATTGATCATGAACTGTTGCTATCTGTGTTACAGTTTATTGGGCTGGATGATATTGCAGTCACTTTGCTATATAATTATATAACGCATCGGCAACAAGATGTTATTATAGATGAGGTATTATCGTGTCCTATTCATTTAAGGTCCGGTGTGCCGCAGGGTTCTGTCCTGGGTCCGCTTCTATACACTGTTTACACTAGTAGATTTTATTCTCACTTAAAATATTGCAGAATACATTTTTATGCAGACGACACTCAGTTGTACCACAGTTTGTTGCCAACATAGTGTGCGTTAGCTAATCAACACATTAATGATGACTTGCGGAATGTTGTTGAGATCTCTCGCAGGCATGGCCTTAAAATTAACTCCATGAAAACTAAACTGGTTTTATTCTCATCGCAAAAATATCGTGATTCAATTAAGTCTAGCCTTGATATTTGTGTTGGTGACGTGAGGGTACCCTTTGCAGCGTCGGCAAAGACTTTGGGCCTGATTATTGACGAAAAGCTGAGATTTATTGATCATATAAATAAATGTACTCAGAGAGCTTACGCTAATTTGCGGTCAAGATATAGCAACAGAAAGTTTTTAAACAAAAAAATTAAAACTATGCTTTGTAATGCGTTGGTTCTTTCCCATTTCAACTTCTGCGATGTCGTGTATTCTCCCTTTATTACAGCGCTTACAACTCAAAGAATACAACGAGTGCAAAGTTCTTGTTTGAGGCTGATTTTTGCTGTTCGGCGTCGCCAACATATAAGTCATAAGTTGCGGGAGGTAAATTGGTTAAATATGAAGCAGCGACGAGCTCTGCATTCAGCGCGTTTATATTTTACAATACTAAAAACTGAAAAGCCACCGTATCTATATAGAAAAATAGTATTTCGATCAGACGTACACACAATAAATGTCCGTTTTAAAGGTACACTAACTCCTCTACACTCGCTTGAATTTTTTAAAAATTCGTTTACGTTTCAGATTACAACAGTTATTAACAGTCTCCCGATAGATATCAGAAGTTGTAATACGATAAGGTCATTCAAAAATAAATTATTTGTTCATTTATTTAGTGCATAATTTGATTTACGATGATATAGCAGCCGTCGCCGTGACATCGCTGAGTTTAAATATTAGAGGGTGTGCAAGGTTCTCACTACAGATGGCAATATTATTTGCTGTTTCTTTTTCTTTTGAATTATTGTTTTATATTATTATGTTTTGGTTGTATTATTATTATTATTATTTTTTGGTATTATTTTCGTTATTATATTACGTATCTGTTTTTTTTCGCTCTCTTAAGGTTAAGTTGAAAATCAGTATTATACTGAACTTCGCCTTTTCGTTCACCTTTTTATTAGTGATGGGCATAATCGAATGACCATAATCGATTATCCGATTATACACGATCATTCGAGGTATCGATTATTCTAAAAAATAATCGATTATAATAAAATAATCGAATGAAATAATCGAATAAAATAATCGATTATTTTTCCATTCGATTATATTTCTATTCGATTATTTTTTCATTCGATGTTGAAAGTTAAAATAAAATTCTATATAAAATATTGACTGACATACTACTTCAAGGCTGTTTTGGGAATTTACCGACTTCTCTGAATGTCTCATTTTAATATTTAAATTAAATAGAGCCTCAAATGATTAGTAAAATCGACGTTTTATGTTTGTATTCATTACTAGTTGTTTAATATGAAGTAAAAAAAGAATGATTATTTGATTCCCCATGATAATATGGAGGATGGTCAGTCAAAATACATATTTCAAAGAAAATATTTATTGCACTACATATTACTATTTAAAAACATGATTTCGTTGATCATATTGCTGCTTAACCTACTCCTTCTGTCCTTTGTTAACTCGCCTGCTTTTGAGAATACCCTCTCAGATGGCACTGATGTTGCTGGCACGCAGAGGTACTTATTTGCAAGTTTATATAGTTCCGGGAACATCTCCTTCTTGGACTCCCAAAAGTCTAAAGGATTCAGCTTCCTATCTACCAATGGTAGGTCTAGGTACTGATTTATTTGTGCTTCGGCAGAATGTGTAGGTGTGGACGCGCTGAATTCCTGCTTAGCCTTTATATCAAAATGCTCCCAAAGTAAACTAGCTTGGTTCTCGCTGGAATCTAAAATTTATATTCAAATATACTCTATTATCGAACTATTGCAATAACAAACAAAAAAAACTTTTAACGAAAATGAGTTAATAGTAATAATTTACCTACACGCCCCTGAGTACAAGGTATTTCAGAATTTGGAGTTTCTAGATGCTGAGTGATAGTCACAATCAAATCCTCTACTTCTTGTGTAATCCATTTAAGGGCTTGATTACCATTTATTACCTTATCAAAGGCCAATATCTTTAATCTGGGGTCCAATAATGTCGCCTTTGCACAAATTTTTGATGATTCAACATAACCCAATCTCCTCAATAGGATATCATGAAAATTAGTTTGCAATATCTTTCCCGTGGAAGTTATTGGTTGTGCATTCTCAACAGCGTGTTGGACACCACGAATTAAGGGGATAATAATGGACAACGTTATATATTTTTCTCCCGACAACTCGGAAGTCATAGCTTCAATAGGTTTTAAAATACATATGCAGTCTTTAATTAGTGCCCAGTCTTCCGATGACAAAAGTGAAGGTGATCCGGGAAGATTGGACATTGCTGCTGACAACGGAACTTTTAATTCCTCTAATCTTTGCATCATCGCCAAGCAAGAATTCCATCTTGTTGAAACGTCCTGTTTCACTTTTAGCAGAGGAAGTTTCATTTGATCGTGCATTTTGGCCAGTTCACCAGATGCTACAGTGCTTCTTTTAAAGTGTCCCACAATATTTTTGCATTTCTCGAGCAATTGCTGTAGATCTGCATGTTTGAGGGTGTCCATGGTACATAGGTTCAGCGTATGTGCTATGCAGGGTTGGTGAGTCTTATTGAGATGAACAGTGATAGCGTTTCTCATATTTGAAGCGTTATCTGTTACAATACAGTGAACTTTTTCAAAGATATCCCAACTTTCAAAAACTTCGCGAAGTGAGCTGGCAACATTTCCTGCTGAATGACGATCAACCAATTGTTTTGTTTCCAGTAGGTAACTGTTCAATTGGCTTCCGTTTATATAATGAGCAGTAACTGCCAAAAATGCTTTCGTAGATGATGATGTCCATATATCTGTTGTTGTAGACAAATTTGACGACAAATTCAACTCATTTTTTACCTTACTCAACGTCGCTGTATATATATTTAGTATAAGGGAAGTTGTAATTTTTTTTCGACTTGGTAAGTCATAATGCCCATTAAGTTTATTTGTATATTTCATGAACCCCTTATTTTCAACAATGGATAAGGGCTGAAAATCAGAAACTATCATTTCAACTAAACTTTGATCTATTTCGGTTTGCTCATTTTCTGAAATACTATATGTTTGTGTTTTTCCGTAAAGAGCAACTTGACGTTTACGTTTGGAAGGCGGTGGGTGTATTATAGAATGTTGTGAGGAAGTTTCAGTTGTAGAAGTTGACGGGAGTGTACCTCGAATTTCTTCGCATGATGTATCTTGAGAAGGTTTAGATTTTTGTAATAATAAGGCTGGGTGCTTTCGTTTTAGGTGTTCACTTAAATTTGTAGTATTGCCAAAGAATTTAAATTCTCGCTTACATTCACTACACATTGAGATATCTCCTCTTCGTACAAAATGATCCCAGACGAAGGATCTCTTTGCAGTTTGTCGAGGCATATCATTAAATCTTAATAAACACAGAACAATACACAAACACTTGACCTGGTTGCGCGAGTTTGTGCTCGAGTGAACGACGAACGTAGTTCGGGTAGGGGTGTGCAACGTGTATATATTTACAGCGAGTTTCAAAGAATTCGGTAAATCCCCGTAACAGCCCTCTGAAGTAGTAATACTGTAAATATTTTAGATAGAATTTTATTTCAACTTTCATCATCGAATGAAAATATAATCGAATGGAAAAACAATCGACTATTTCATTCGATTATTTTATAATTGATTATTTTATTCGATTATAAAATAATCTATTAATAATCAATTATTCATATATCTCGATTATGCCCATCACTACTTTTTATTTGCATAAAATATAATTTGTATAATTTATATAGGTGTAAGTGAACGAATAAAGTCATATATTATTATTATTAAATAGATCAATAGACAATACTTCAAATCTTCGGTTGTAAGTAGGAGTTTGCAATAAACCCGCTGGTTTTAAATTGGTTGGTTTATACTTTTGGCAAGGGACACATGCCTTAACATAGTTCTGGAGATAGCGCCTCATTCCAGGCCAATAGTACCTTTTTGCTATTCGTTCAATGGTTTTTTCTCGGATTCATAGTGCCCTGCGGTTGCATCATCATGGTATTCTCTCATGATTTCGGCTCTGCATTGTGATGGCACTACATATTGTGCTTCTTCCTCATCTGATTCTGCAGAATAACGAAGAAACACCATTGTTCATTAAATAACCTTTTCCCGTCCTATGGGCGTACTCTTTATTCTTAGGAACAGTTTCAAAGGATTTGAAAATCTTGTCCAACTCTGGATCTGCCAATTGATCAGACCACAATTTCTCTAAACTATATTCTTTTATAAATGAAACACAACCAGAAGGAAGGACACCTTTACACGTTAAGGACAGGAATAACTGAAAGGAAAAATTAGCAGCGCCGGGACTCGAACCCAGGTCTCCCGTTTGCCGGACGGTTGCACTGACCTCTATGCTACGCCACAAGGTGTAGGGAAATTAACAGACAAGGATTCCTTTCAACCTGTACATTTCTGGACCGCATTCGCACCGTCCGGCAAACGGGAGACCTGGGTTCGAGTCCCGGCGCTGCTAATTTTTCCTTTCAGTTATTCCTGTCCTTAACGTGTAAAGGTGTCCTTCCTTCTGGTTGTGTTTCATTTATATGTTACATACACGTTTATATTAATTCCACTTATTGTTTATATATTCTTTTAGATCAACAGTTACTGTACATACACTAGTGTAGTTTCTCTCAGCAGTTGTCAATAATCATAAGCATAATTGCGTGCATCTGTATTTAATGTGAATGGTTTCGCAAACATTGCATTGATTTCCAAACTTTATCTTTCTAAGATTTTTTAACTTTGAAGGTCAGGATTTAAACCAAAAATTTTTACAAGAATCTTCATTTTGACTCTAGTATTTGTGATTAAAATTGTCCCACGACTTACAGAAACACACTGTATATATTTATGTATGTAATTTTGCAGAGTATCATTGAAAAATCCATTGTTGTGCAATGTCTCATTCGTTTGTATATTTTACTTTCATTGTGACTGTGCTTGATTTTAAAATGTTTTTACTGATTCATATGTATATACTTAAATTAACTTGATTATCATCTACATAGAATTGATGTAAGTTATTTATTTATAACGATTAATATTTTAATGAGATAATTGTGTTTCCACTTAAATAGATATTGTTTGATGATGAAGTAATTCGAAACCGGTACCAATAAATATTTAATATGCAAGTCAGAAGTTTTCTTAAATTACTTTTTTATATAGAAGAAATATATAACCTTAATTGGTACGCAGCGGATGTATCAATGCATAAAAACATTCTAATTCATACAACGCAAAAAGCACTCGCAGTCGAGCTCCCATTCTTTGGTCAATTCTCCCTTGTTGCATCGGAAGATATTTTTTAATTACTTAATTTTAAATTAATACAAAACATATTATTTAAGGAATACCAAAAAGTTTACGTTTTCTATAATTGGATACTAAAAATTATGAATTAAAGATTCATTTATCAAATATTTAGCACTTACTTTTAGATGACACTTTTGATGTTTATGATTTCACGCACCAACGCTTCTTACATTAACATATTCTAATATTTAGTATTTGCAAAAGATGAAGAGAAAAAGGATAAAAAATGAATTAGGAACATGCGCAAAACATCAAAACGGTTCTATAAAAGACCCCACAAGCTAAAAGCACACCAGAATCCAGCAACTACAGTTCACAAGTTTTTCAAGTAAGCTCAAATAAGGTAAAGATGAAAAAGTTTTTAATTTAATTTTAATTCTAATGGAGTTAACTTTTTAGTATGAATCATTTAATTATTTTTGCCCTGACGTTACTCTGCATTTCGAAATCGGTCGATTCTGTACCCATCATCAACTGCGAACCAAATTCGTTATCTGAGACTTCGAGTGAACTCCAACAACTTTGTTATTATATTATGAAAAATATGAGTAATTAAATATAACAATCAATTAATTCTTTTTGAAAATTTTTTTTTTAGTTGTAGGTGACACCATTGGGGATAAGCACTCAGAACGGGGAATCAAGAGACAAGCAGTTGATCACGTGTTTTTGCGCTTCGGTAAACGATTTGGCTTCTAAATGACTAACTCTAATTGATTTTATAATTATCACAAAATTGTACTCACTTTATTATAGTAAAATATTTAAAGAATAAAAACTAAAATTGTGGAACTTGTGTAAGTTTGTTCTAATATTCACTGTTACTTCGAATAAATTCATCGAGATATCGGTGCAATTATTCTTCCTTACTCAAATTCTCATTAGTAGGTTTAACAGCCATTAATTCATCTACGGGTAATGTGTCCTAATCGTCTGAAAAGACATTTATTTGTATTTATCTTGTAACTGCACAGATGCGGACTACTGTCGACACCATGATTCTATTTGAGCAATATTTAAGTTGCGTATTTTTATTTTTCGCGTTTAGCGACAATATGTTGCACATATCGCGATGAATAGTTAGTTAGTTCATAATAGGCACATAATTTATCAATCATTTCACCGCTCAACTTTCCCCTTGATATTCATATAATGTACATATGTGTACATAGGATATTCTATTAGAAAATATAATGTGGACAGTTTTTCCAGAAAAATTAAAACTAATAAACAATTTTTTGTGCTAAAATATCTGGGTTAATAAATAAAAAGCGGCTATAATGGTTCCAACTATGGTTTCCATTAGCAAAAATACAAGTTTGTGTCATAACTCAAAAATTATTGCTTAAATAAAAAAATCAGTTACACTGCTTTATTAAAGATGTAATACCCTACAAATTGTTCCTTTACATATTTTTCCTAAAATCAATAATAGCGGAGCCATAGGTATCTAACCATATAACAAAAAAAAGGTTTTTTTTAGATATCTAGTTAGCCATGCATTTAATCCAAAAAACAAAAAGCTCATTAAATTGAGTTCATGGAACTGCAATTCTTTCCCTATTTAATCGTCTCTCTATCTCCGCTAGTTTTCGAGATCTCCATACTAAACATGGAAAAAAACTCACCCTGTATACATATACATTTTCCAATATACAGGGTGAGACAGAAAGAATCGGAAATCCGAATACCGGAGATACTAGACACCAAAATATGATGATTTAACCTAACATATCTTATACAAATGTCAGTGGTTTTCGAGGCACAGGGTGTTGAAAGTTAAATTCTTATTTCGAAATTTCTTGATAATTTTGAAGCTTTTTGTACTATTAGCATAAAATTTCTTAGTTTTATGTTTTCAAGCATGAGAAATACGAATTTGAACCTTGTTTTGTTATTGCTCGTAGAGGCCGCTAGATACACACTGCTCGTTCGATAAATCAAATCATAAGTTTTTTGGCTGTGGAGCTACGACCAATAAGAGCCACAAATCACAAAGAGCATTGAATTTTACATAAAAAAGGTACTCTTATTTAAATTGTCTAACAATAAGTCTATCAGTTTTCGATTTATTTACTTTTAAATGTTTAAATGTATTTTTTTTTTTTTTTTAATTTTTATTTTTTAACATAAGCACAATTGGCTTATTTTTCCGCTTATGTTTCGACAATTGCTTGTTAATTGTCAACATTGATCTAATTTCCGTGCGCAATAATCATTTTTACCAACAATAAAGTTACTACCAATTTGAAAATGCCACGACGTAAGAGTTTTCTAACAGTGAGAAATCCAGATTTAAAGCCACTGGATTTTTGAATATAGTCACAATATTCCATTGTTATTAATTAATTGTTATTGTTATCGATTATTACTGTTACTAATTGCTATAGTTACTGTGTGTTATTGATTTTAAATGTTAACCTTAAAATTACTTTGAAACAATTAAAAGCAGATAACTTGGAAACCAGTAGACTTAGACAATGTAAGCAAGGCAACCTTTTTTGTGTAGGATTGAAAGCTCCTTCAGATTTTTGGTTCTAATTCACCATACCTCAACTGACAAAATAGTCATGACTTGATATCTCAAACGTGCAGTGTGTATCTAGCGCCCTCTACGAGTAATCACAAAACAAATTTCAAATTCGTATTTCTTATGCTCGAAAACATATAACTACCAAATTTTATGTTAATAATACAAAAAGCTTCAAAATTATCAAGAAATTTCGAAATAAGAATTTAAATTTCAACACCCTGTGTCTTGAAAACCAGCGACATTTGTATAAGAGATGTTAGGTTAAATCGTCATATTTTGGTGTCTAGTGTCTCCGGTATTCGGATTTCCCATTCTTCCTGACTCACCCTGTATAATATAAACTTACAAAATGGATTCATACAATCAATGTATATACAGTGTCCGCTAAACAGTCAGCAACACCGTGTTTTTTGGTTCCATTACACCCACGTTTCTGAAATTATTTTTATATGGGATGTTCATCCTGATCATGGTCGCCATTTCCGGTCCACCGGAAGAAAATAACAAAATTGTTATTTTAAACTTAACGCTATAGTTTTTATTACACATTCAAATTCTTAATACAAAAACCAGTTGACTTTAATAAGGATGGTTGATACCATCCCATAGCTTTTCATTTGCTTTGACAGTTATCAATACGTTTTTTTAAATCACATTTCCCAGCCAATGTATAAGCAAGAAAGTTGCAAATGGAACATAATTAATTGTATCGATCTATCTTACGTAGGGTGGCCAAAAATTGTATGTATTGTATGTGTTGGTTGTTTGAATTATGATTACTGTTTATAATAAGAGGTTGGTAACACGAAAAGGTGGCATGAGCAATCAATGGAAGAACAAGGCCACGCGTAACAGATCAGAGTTGGCATTGCTAATAAGTAATTAGTATAATAATAATTTTTAGTAAGAAGTAAGAACGTTATTAATTGTATGAATATAAATATAATAAGTAACGGTGTTCCAGTTTATTAAATTAACGAAGTATTGAACAGTATGTATTGTACTCTATTCCATCAAATAGAGTATTTAATTCCACACAACTTATTAAGAGGAGTCCCTACACCTATCTGTTACAGTTATTAATTTATAAGGGAACAATATACAAAAGGACATTGTGTATAAGGTAGATCGATACAACATAATTACGTCCCATTTATGAACACTTGATATGTAATTATACAAATTTATGTAAACTTATAGATTTTTCGGAGGATTAAATACTGCTTCCGTTTTTCCTCTTTTTTCTGTCTTGAAACTTAATACTGCTTGAAGAAGGATAAATACAACTTGCTTCGGGTTAAATACTGCTTTCAAACGACTTAATACTGTTTGCAGAATACTTAATGCTGCGGATGGAAGGCTAAACACTTCTTTCAGAGTATTAAACACTGCTTCAATTAAATATTACTTGAAACGGCTAAATACTGCTTCGGGGTGACATAATACTGCGGGCAGAAGGTTAAATACTGACTACAGAGGGCTAAATACTGCTTGAAAAAGGCTAAATGCAGCTTACTGCTGGTCAAATACTGCTTCCAAATGACTTAATACTGTTTGCAGAAGGCTAAAAACTGTTTGTAGAAGACTAAATACTAATTGCAAAGGACTTGACATTAATACAGAAGGCTAAACACTGCCTGCAAATTGTTAAATACGGCTTCCAGATTACTTTAAGCTTTTGCAGAAGACTTAATATTATTTGCAGAAGACTAAATACTGATTATAGAAGACTTAATACATTTTGCAGAAGACTAAATATTCATTGCACAAGACTCAATACTACAGACAGAGGACAAAATACTGTATACACAGCATTAAATGCTACTTCCACAAGTGTTTATACTGTTTGCAGAAAACTATATACTGTTTGTAGAATACATAATATTGAGGGCAGAAGGCTAAATAATGCTTGAAGAACAATTAATACAGTTTACAGGAGACTAAATACTGCTTCTAGAAGACTGATTACTGCTTTCAGAAGGCTCAATATGACTTTCAGAAGTCGAAATATTACTGGCAAAATACTTAACACTGCTGTAAGGTATGACTAAGTGGGTATAAATGTCATTAATATTAAGTAGATTATAAGTAGAAAGCCAATTAATAAAGTTGATATGGAACATAAGAAGGTTAGTTGTTGCAACCATGTTTCCATTAAGTTTAGAATCAGTAGAGTATAAATGAATGTAATAAGAGAAGAGTATACGAGACTGTGAACACGTCATTCCATGTAGTAAATACAAACGTTAATTATCCAAAGAGATTTTTACTACATACTCCTCATTAAAACTCAAGAATAACATAAGTTATTATCGCACTGGCAGGATCGCCATGTAATCATGGCGATCCTGCCAGTGCGATTCAGCGGAAGACATTATGGGGAAACAAATGCCCAAAGAAGTAAACGAATAAATCAAAAAATCAACGAAGTTTCCACTGCTACCATGCTAAGGGTAATTGGATTCGCCGGAGTTGCTATTTTCTTTATTTGCTGTTGCTGCGTCAGGTTAGGGGAAGTTAGGCAGAATTTTAATTTAACATGTCATGCTACTAGAAACATTAGTACCGTAAAATGGGGTGAAATCGTGCCTCCATGGTGAGAATGTGCCACACGGTTATTTTACATATCCACATATACGAAAGTAAGGAGGAAAACCATAGGTGACCAACCAATTTTACGTTATGTTAAAGATTAAATGTAAACGACACAACAATATTGAACACTAACAATGGAAATTAGAAACACTATCGGCACGGTAAAGGATGTTATAAACTTTTTTAGGAAATCCACAATACGTAGGAATTCAATGCCTAACTTTCACGACTGTGTGAGACTAATTAGTCTGAGAGAATTCGAAATAATACATCCCTGAGATTGTCAAGGCATTTCAAAAACTATCTATCGAAGGAAACTACGCCAACAAAAACAGGTTATTGGTAGCATTGAAATGCTATCAAATCCTCATTAATTGTTGCTTTAACTGTAATAGTAAAATACACGGGTGCAAGTTTGATCAAGTCGCAAGAACATCTTAATTAATTTTCTGCTACAATATCTGGTCTCTTATCAGTAGCTTGTGGTTTTCCATTGCCAAAATCTAGTCGTCTGATCCTTCATTAGCAGCACCTTCCGTTCACAGGTCTAGTCTTCTTTTCTACAAATAGTCTCAAGTTTTCTGTAAGCATTATCTAATCTTCTGCAAATAGTATCTATCCTTCTATTTGCATAATATATACTTGGATATCGATCTTGACTCAAGGTTCTCTCCTTCACTCCTGAAACCTCAAGATCAAGGTTATGCAGTGTATTCTGTTCAGCGCAGTTCGGTGTGGTGTCTCTACGCAGATTTAATCGATAATAAAGTTCAAAACTGAACTCTTTCTTAGATGTAATAGTCGAACACATGCACGCACAAAGTTATTAGAATTCTTTAGTCAGCTCTCCCGTATAGCCCCTATAGACTCATCACTTACCGATAGCCTACCAGAATGGGGTTTATCCAATAAACTGCCGACATCTTTCAGCTGCTTATCCCACCGATTATTGTTATTTCTATGGTGTGGTGTTATTTGTATCTTGATAAGAAACGACACACAAATGATAAAAACATCCTTGAAAATACACCTCCAAAGCTTGCTTGGTAGACACGAAGAGGAAGAAGAGAGTTAAATTCTAAAAATGACGGTCCGAGAGAAACAAAAGGAAGAGGTAGAACCTACAAAATTAGAGGACATTAAACAAGCTATCAAAGCACAAAGAAATAACAAGATGCCCAGTATTGATAACCTTCCTCCAGAGCTGTACAAGCTAGGGGGCGAACACATGAACTGCATTCATTTTTCTCCAAAATATGGAGACAAGAAAATTTGTCGCAGAAAACTTAATCGACGAATATCAAGCTGGTTTTAAAAAAGAACACTACAAACAATCAATCAGCTTTTCTTAGTGAACAAATTTTGAGCAAGGCTTGGAAATAGAACATAGATGTATACAACATTTTCGTGGATTTCAAGTAGATATATGTAGGATTCTATTTGAATAAATCACCAAGACCCCACTTATTCTTGATTAATTTATTATTTCTATTAACAATTAAAGTTTTATTCGATTAACTAATTTCAACACAATACGTCTTTACTGTTTGCTTATTGTCTTCTAACCTCTGCTTCTCAACTTCTTTTCTCATCTCCCATCTGCTTCTATCGATCGACCCGAGCTGTTCGCTCGATAAAGAATCGGGAACGAAAAGAGGAAGGTGCTGAATTCGGTGAAATAATAAGAAATAAATGATCTTACTTTTACCTTTGTTGTTGTTCTTGTGGTTTTAATTTTAATATACACTATAGAAGTAATTTATAAATTATTGTAATAATTACAATATATAACGATGTTTATCGCCCGACAGTCAAACGATAAGAGTGATTGTTCGGTTTTTTAAAAGGTATCGGGGGTAACGGTGCACGCGCATGACCCAACTCAAATCATACCGGCGCGGGGCGGACAAGCTCCCCCTGTGAGCGTGCGTGAACATTTTCCACCCACCAAAAAAAAATAGTACAAATATATATTTTTTTTTTACAGGTAAGTAAAATAATATAACAAAAAATGAATAAATTTTGAATATAATTAAAATAATAATTTTTTTCTTTTTTAGGTTGGCAGCGGAAGCGGACAGATATTAGCCACCGGCCTTGTAAATTGACTGTTATGGGTTCGAACGGTAACAACTCTGACGACGCCGTCTTTACCGGGGTGAGTTTTATCTATTCGAGCGAGAGACCACTGTGTAGGAGGCTTCTGATCATTCTTCAGGACTACCAAATCTCCCACACGTAAATTCGGAAGGCCCAAATTCCATTTTTGACGTTGCTGGAGTGTATGAAGATATTCGTTCTTCCATCGGCCCCAAAAGTCCTGTACCATCCGTTGCAACAGTTGCCACCTGGTAAGACGATTCAACTTTAAGTGAGAAAGGTCCGGGTCTGGAATAGTCGAATTTAAAGGTTCTAGACAAAGAAAATGAAATGGTGTAAGAGGCTGATAGTCATTCGGGTCAGAACTGATAGCTGTTAATGGACGTGAATTTAATACAGCTTCAATCTGTGTGAGTATAGTAAATAATTCTTCAAAAGTGAGAATCTGATCCCCAATTACTCGGTTTAGGTGCGTCTTGACAGACTTTACTCCGGCCTCGACCAAACCATTAAAATGTGGCGCTGATGGGGGGTTGAATTGCCAATTAAGACCCAATTTAACCTTTGCTGTATTCGCCATCTCTTCCAATCTACGATTTGCCCCCACAAAATTGGTGCCATTGTCGCTAAATATGAGCTCACAGCGACCCCGTCTTGACACAAAACGTCTCAGGGAGGCAATGAAAGCCTCTGTGGACATATCCGATACCAATTCGAGATGGATGGCCTTGGTTGCCGAGCAGACGAATATGCACACGTAGCCTTTAACGGAAATGGTTCCCCGGCATCGTCTCATGGATATAAGAAATGGTCCAGCGTAATCTATTCCAACAACCGAAAAGGCTTTAAGTGCTGAAACTCGGTATTTTGGTAAGTCCGCCATTATTGGAGCATAAGAACGTGGTTTGGCTCTAAAACATTTAATACACTTTGATAATACTCGATATATTACCTTTCTCGCAGAAACAATCCAAAACTGTTGTAAAAGAAGGCAATGTAAAGTACGAAGTCCTGGATGTAAAAATGACTGATGGGTTTTTTCAATTATCATTTCGCTCAATCGGGAGTCACTTGGAAGTAACAAAGGATGTTTCTGTTCAAATGGCATGTCCGAATTCTTCAAGCGTCCACCCACCCTCATCAATCCATCTCGGTCAATAAATAGAGCCAGCTTATGGAATGGTTTTTTAGGTAATTGATTTTTTAAGATGGCTTGATATACATCCGGAAAGTGTTGATGTTGTACATGTTTTATAATTGAATAGAGAGCACTCTGAAGTTCAATAGGAGATAATAATATGGAATAAGATGATCTTTTTCGTTGAATTTGAGTAATAAACCGCCTCATGTAGGCAATGATACGTTTAACCTTTGACAAGGAAGAAAATTTGGTAAGTAAATGATCAAAAAATGACAGTTGTGTTTCAGTAGAATTAACTGTAATCGTTCTTTTTTCTTTAAGGATATCTTCTTGAATAAAATTACGAATTGGATTGGCAGGCCAATTGTTGCTGTCGTCAATCAACCAAGATGGACCCTTCCACCATAAATCAAATGTTGACAATTGACCAGGATAAAATCCCCGCGAGCCACAATCAGCAGGATTTTCGAGAGACGGAACATATCTCCATGACTCCGACGGAACAATTTCTTGAATATGACTGACGCGATTTGCGATGAACACTTTCCATGTACAAGGTTCGGAATTAATCCAATTTAGCACTACCTGAGAGTCTGTCCAAGCAGTAACAGAATCTATTTTTATTGTAGGTGATAGATATTCAAGAACATTCTTAACCAGATCGGCTAAAAGAGTAGCTCCGCAGAGCTCAAGGCGAGGAACCGATATGACTTTCAATGGGGCTACGCGGGATTTGGCACAAACAAAGGAAGTGCTGACAACTTGAGAGGAATATTGGCTACGCAAATACGCCACTGCACAGTAGCCCACCTGAGAAGCATCGCAAAAGACGTGAAGTTGAAGAGAACTAGAATTGTCTGGGATCATTAATCGAGGTAAACGAATTACAGATAATAGTTCCAATTGAGATTTAAATTTATTCCAATTTGAGGCCATCAATGAAGGGGCGATTTCATCCCAATCGCTTTTTATTTGCCACAATTGTTGAATAAAATGTTTGGCCTTCAATGTACAGGGAGTTAAAAAGCCAAGCGGGTCATAAATCCGTGCCACATCAGAAAGGATGTTTCTTTTTGTGCAACTTGACGTTCTAGCTGAATATGAATATCTAAACTCATCTGTACAGGGATCCCATTGGAGACCCAAAACCTTTATATAATTGATTTCGTCGTAGTCCAGCGAAATAGGTTGTTGGACATCGGACTCAGAAACCAGATTTAGAATTTCAGGGCAGTTACTGGCCCATTTACGGAGTTCAAACTTCCCCTTTTTTAATAAAGCTATTAATTCTTCTTGTAAATTTAGTGCTTCTTCTATTGTTGGACTACTAACTACAATATCATCAACATAAATATTATGTTTTAGGGCTTTGGACGCTCTCGGAAATTCCTGATGATAGATGTCTGATAATTCTACAAGTGTTCTGAGGGCAAGAAAAGGAGCTGAGGAGATGCCATAAGTTACCGTATTAAGCACATACTCTTGTATTGGATTGTCTGGAGAGAATCGCCACAGAATTCTTTGAAAGTCCCTTTGCATTGGAGATATAAGGATCTGTCTGTACATCTGCTTTATATCGCAGGTAAATGCGAAAGGATAACATCGGAACAACAATAAAATTTGACTAATGTCCTGTTGTAGTTTAGGTCCTACATGAAGGAGATCATTTAAAGATTTTCCATTGGACGTTGACATAGAAGCGTCGAAAACAACTCGAAACTTTGTAGAAGGACTGTCAGTGCGCATGACACAATGATGGGGAATATAATAAGCTTCTGATAACGGCGTTTTAGGGGGCGGCACAGCAGACATATGACCAGACTCCAAATAATCTTTCATGAATTGTACGTACTCTTTACGCATTAAGGAATTTTTTGAAAGACGAAACTCTAAGGAGGTAAGACGTTTTACTGCAATTTGATAAGAGTGACCTAAAACTTGTTTATCATTTTTAAAGGGTAATGACACGACAAAGCGTCCAGAAACAGTACGCTTATAATTTTCCACAAAATGACGTTCGCATTGTTTTTCATCTGTGGTTAAGGAAGCTTCTTTGGGAATTGATTCTAATTCCCAAAAGCGTTGAATTGAATGATCGAGAGATGATTCCGTTGTCGATAAGCATGTAGCTATGGAAGTTCCAGAAGAGGAACTTGAACGTCCCATCACGATCCACCCGAAGACGGAATCAACGGCAACCGGATCACTAGATTCCCCAAGTACACGCCCACCAGTGAGTATCTTCGGGACCAATTCTGCACCCAATAATAAATCGATTTGTCTTACATTGGAATTATGTTCCATAGGGAATTTTAATCCCTTTAAATGACTATGAGACCTTATAATGGATGATAATGACGGTTGATCAGAGCAGATGTTGGGTGTTATGATAGCATTAAATTCAAAGGAGGGTGTTTGTGATTGACAAGGTTGGATGAAACAGTTAACCGAACCTTTGTTACAAATGGATGTCATTGAATTAAGACCTTTAATTTCTAGAGAAGAATTAAAGGTACGAGGGAGACGAAGCTTCTTAGATAACCTGTCAGTTATGAAATTTGACATGCTACCCGAGTCAATTAAGGCTCTAACGGGATGCAACTTTCCGAATTTGTCTCTGATATGCAAAAATGCGATAGGCAAAATGACATAAGAATTCGTTTCATTAATTGAGTTATGTTTCAGATTACAATCAGTGGTGCCAACATGAACAGGGGAACTCTTTTGAGATTCAAAGTGCAATAACGAATGGTGGTGTTGTTGACATACACGACAACGGTGAGAAGAGGGACAATTTTGGGTAGAATGCTTTGAATTAAGGCAGTTTCTACAAAGATTGTGTTGTCGAGCAAGAGCCAGACGCTCAGATGGTGATTTTGAGTTAAATGATGAACAGCGATAAATAGAATGATTATCGGAGCATAAAATGCATTTAGATGTTGATGAATTGTCTTCAAAGTTTAAACTCATTACGGTCTTTCCACGAATGTTTGACAGGGGCCTTTGACGATTGAGAGATGTTTTATCTTGAGAAGTAAGTAAAACAGATTCAAAAGCCTTTGATTGGTTTTCTAAAAATGTCATAAGTTGTTTGTAGGTGGGTATTTCATAAGACGTGTGTTCTCCTTCAAACTTAGTTTTGGTAGATTGATTAAGTTTCTGAAGTAATAAATTGAATAATAAAAAATCCCACTCATCTACAGGAAAACCAAGGGTCCGAAAACCCTCTACATTCTCGCTGAATGTGTCAATTAATAGACGATAAAATTTAGAAGACTCTTCGGAAACAGCCTTAATACTCAGAATTTCGTTAAAATACAGAGTGGCCAAGTGGCGTTTATTTTGATAACGCCCTTTAAGTGTATTGTAGGCGATTATGTAATTATCATTTGTGGCCGGAAGCCCTTTCAACAAATTAAAAGGCTCACCTTTCAGGGACGTAATTAAATATTGATGTTTTGCCACGGGAGAGAGAGAAGAATTATCATGGACCATACTGCTAAACAAATCAAAGAATGTAGGCCAATTCTTAAGATTGCCATCAAAAATTGGTAATATTAATTTATTAAGTTTTGGCGTTACAATAGACGAGGCTGACTCTGACAGTTTTTGAGAAACTAGATTTAATTTGTGCACGAGGGCTTTGATGGTGTAAAAATTAATGTCAGCTTCTTTACGAATTTGATCGTGAGTTTCAAAGTCTTCATCGGTTATCAGACCGATGATTTGATTGTGTAGTAATTTGAATTCTTTGTAGATCTCCTCAGAGTCTTGGGCTCTTTGAAGAAAAATATCATGTTCAAAAGGATCATCGGGAAGATCACGACCAGCTATCATCGATTCCGAAAGGCGGCTTAAAAGAGTGTTACGACGCAAGATCAGTTTATCGAGTTTCTTTGACATCGTTAACGAGAAAAAAAAAAATAAAAAATAAGAGTGGCACAGAAAAAATGAAAAGGATAATCCCCTTTTTCTAGAAAAGATAGTAATAAAATAAAAAGTAGATGATTCCAAAACTAAATGGATTCTATAGAAAGAAAATGATTCCACCTGGAATATGACAAAAAGGAAAATAAAATTAATTCTGATGAAAATCAAGAAAATAGGATGGATGATTCCAAAGGGAATATCGGCAAAAATAAATAAAATGAAAACGTGTGTAGAAAAATGGAACGGAATTAATAAAATTTTGAAAAATAAAGAAAATCCAGTTTTTATCTTCTTGTTTACTCCCCAAGAGACCAAATGTGAACCATGTGGTTCGGATCGAAATGGCTGAAAGGAATGAAAAAAGAAGTAACGTGGATAATTGTAGTGGAAAAATCTCGAACAGCGGCGTCGTACGTCCGGATCACCTAATTCTAATACGATAAAAAATCGTATCACCAGAAGGCCCACTAACGTACGCTGGCGGAAGAAGCTGAACAAGAACCTAAGAATAAACGGAATAAGAATCCGGCTCGAAGGACCAATGTTCGCTCGATAAAAAATCGGGAACGAAAAGAGGAAGGTGCTGAATTCGGTGAAATAATAAGAAATAAATGATCTTACTTTTACCTTTGTTGTTGTTCGTGTGGTTTTAATTTTAATATACACTATAGAAGTAATTTATAAATTATTGTAATAATTACAATATATAACGATGTTTATCGCCCGACAGTCAAACGATAAGAGTGATTGTTCGGTTTTTTTAAAAGGTATCGGGGGTAACGGTGCACGCGCATGACCCAACTCAAATCATACCGGCGCGGGGCGGACAAGCTCCCCCTGTGAGCGTGCGTGAACACTTGTAATACTCCAAGTTTTTCTTCAGTCTCTATCGGCTTTTGAGCAGTATATCCATCTGCATCAATAAATTGTTGAATCATTCCATGTACTTCGGTAAACTGGTTTCGGTTCAAACGGAAGTAATTGGTGAAGACATCATCGGGATGTCCTCATCATGAAGACATTCACACTTCACTGGGAATACATCACGGGCATTTTAAATTGCCCATGATTTTCCTTTTCGATAGGCAAAAGTTATTAGGGGATTTCAGTTTTTTTTTTCGTCAACGAGTATTAAATACCTCTTCTCCTCCAGGAGTCCAGTCTGAATCACATTCAGAGCTTAATAACAACTCCAGTTTTCTTCTTCCGTCGTTCACTTTAAGACTAAATTAAAACCGCGTTGCTAGTGGTCGAGAGGCATAAGAAATTGCGTGGCAATTTGCGAAAGCCATGTGTTCGCGTCGTGTCGGTCATGTTACGTCATGTCGCACGCGTCACACGTGTCTCAATTTATGCTTAATTTGCACCTAGCCTTATTACAGCCGAGATGTCAGGATTTTAAGACATCTAAGGTTTTAATGTGTCATAATATCGAAGTTTGTTCAATAATTTATCGGTTTCAGGCGACCATTTTGACCTTCGCATTTTGATGAATTATTATGACTTTAATGCGAACATTAATAAATCAAAAATTCATTTTTCGAAAACTGCTATTAAAAGTTGACTTTTGCGTAGTACTTAGCGACCGTCAGAACGATAGTTTTTTGTCACGTAAAAGACTTTTACGTCCAGCTACGACAATCAAAGAATTTGGTACTATTAATTGTTAATTTATTGTTATGAACAAATTATAAACATAAAATAATCAACATTTAATTGTTTTATCATTTCATTTCACGTTTAAATGCAAATTTATAATAGTACATTTGTTCAATATGTGAGGTTAAATCGATGTGACGTTAAGTTTTTGACATAACATTAAATGAATTCTAAGTGTCAAAAATATCAAAAAGATTCAATAATTTGTAAAATGATTGGCGTTAAATTTCCTGGAAACGTGCTAGAAAGTGCTGAGGAAGCTATGCAAGCACTTATTCCAACCAAGTCGAAAGTGAGATACGAAAAATGTTATACTGAGTTCAAACAGTAAAATATGAAGTAAAAATATGTCATTTTTACATTCCTAGTACAATTATAATTCCTAGTACATTACAAACCAAATTTGGTGAATGTTAAGAACCTTCTGTATTAAGGATGTTAATGTTAAGGAATAAAATACTTAACATCCTTCAAAATTGCGAGTCATACATTGTCAACATTGTCATTGTTCCCATAATTTATTCGTTACATACGTAATTAAAATATGCATAAATACATTTCTATATCCAAATATTCATATAAAGAGTTCAAAACATTGCAACTTCCTTCATTCTCTTATTACTTTCTTTTATAGATTGTCATTTCCGCAAAATGAGTCCAATTACTGAATTTTATACCGGAAAAACGGTTTTAGTGACCGGCGCAACTGGATACATGGGTAAAGTTTTGCTGGAAAAGTTAGTGCGAAGTTTCCCGGATATAAAAAAAATCTACATTCTTATACGTTCCAAAAAAGGATGTACTCCTCAAGAAAGGGTTAAGCAATTAACGAATGGCATCGTAAGTCATTAATTTCCAATTAATGTAATAAGTTAAAAAATATTAAATTTTAGATATTTACATTTCATAACGTGAACGAAAAAGCTTACGATAAAATCGAGGCAATAAGCGGCGATTTTATGATGGAAAACTTGAATCTGTCCGAAATCGATAAGGAAAAGTTAATTGAGGAGGTATCGATTGTATTTCATGTTGCCGCTTCTATTCGTATGAATCTTCCGCTAAAAGAAGCCGTAATAACTAATACTACATCGACGTATCAACTATTTAAATTATGCATGAATATGAAAATATTACAAGTAAGTAGTACTATAAAGGCATAATATGGAGATATTATTTAAAAAAAATATTTTAGGCGTTTGTCCACGTATCTACAGCTTTTTGTAACGTTGAAATTGATTACATGGAAGAGAAAATTTATCCTATGGATGTTGATCCTTATAAAATTATGGATCTCGTTAAATGGATGGATGAGAAATCTTTAGTTGCTATTACAAAAAAGTATGTATTTGCTTATTTCAAAAAATAAACTAGGTAAGTATTGTATTATTTTGTATGGCTTTATTTTTTTATTGAAAATAACGCGTTTTAAACCATAATTTGGAAAAAATCCACTCTTGTTTTCTATGTACCAAAGAATAAAGAAATGTAATTCTTTTTTCTGGCATGCGTTGTGATCAAATTGATTCATCAAAGGAGAAATCATTAGTGATGGGAATACCGCTCATAATCGTGTCGCGCTCCAGGAACGGTCGCTACACAAAAATACCGTTCCAAAATACCGTGACCATGAGCAAAAACATAGCTGGTTTCGTAGCAAGTTAGAAAAAATTATATATTTCCTACCCCTAATATCATAATTTTAAAAAATTACACGCTATCCTAAAATTGAAAAAAGAAGATATTAAGGGAGCCTTAAACAAATATCAATATAACGGCGTTTAACCTGACCGTCTTATATAACGTTATAATATAACGTTCGGAATCGGATATTTTAAAAATCGCGCCGGAATAGTATGTTCCATAAGAATAATGCTCCAAAATATCGTTCCTCAAATACCGAACCATCACTACAAATATGTAATATTAGTAACGTTCTGTAACGGGTATTTTAAAATCGCGTGGAAGCGGTACGCTCCTCAAAAATACCGCTCCAAAATACCGTCCCATCACTAGAAATCATAACCTATTACACCCACAGGAAATAAGTATTGATATAAATGACAAATTGTGCGAAACATTCCGATCAAATATTAAGAAAAAAATGATCAAACACATGACAAATGTGATAAAAGACCTAAAAGAATGTGAAGAAGAAAATTAGTCAAACTAAGTGCTTACTTTAGAAGCTGATAGCTAGAGAAGGAAAAGATTTATCTTGCAAAGTCAATAAAACAAAACGTTTGACTAAATGCTTATATTTTTGCAAAATATGCAAAAAGCGTTTGTGTTTGGAAAACTGCCAAATCGTCTGCCAATGTATGCTGAGCTCCTCTTTTTTTGCCTTTGATTCCTTATTTTGTGATAAAACTGTTTTGTATTATTCATTCTCTCTCACCATAGGCGCCACAGCCCAAATTGAGTCTTGCCCTCCATTATCTTTTGCCTAACATACTCCCGGTCAAGAGCTACTTTCTTCCACGTCGTGATGCTCATAAATCGTTGTGCGCCCTCCCATCGTTTTCTTGACATCCTTCTTGGTCTCTTGCTTTGCATTCTGGTGCTTAAGAACCTCTTAGGCTTTCTATTCCTATTCTCGCTCATTTGTATTTCATGACCACCCCATTCCACACTTTACAACCTGATAAATACTGAGACAAGGCTTCCTTGAACAGATGGTTAACTTCCACTTTCTATCGCTTTCTCCATATCTCATTCTCCGCTATTGGACCAAATATTGTTGTCAGAATTTTTCTTTCAAATACTTACAGCTTATTCTTTCCGCTCTCTGTCATAATCGATATCTCGCACCCATAGCACCGTATAGGTCTAATGATGGTTTTATAGACTCTAATTTTTGAATGTCTATGCACACTTTTGGAATGAACTACATTTGATAGGGCAAAGTAGCTTCTGTACACGGTCCTTATTCTATGTTGTATATTGGTTCCTTCGATC
Organism: Onthophagus taurus; assembly: GCF_036711975.1. Taxonomy (NCBI): domain Eukaryota; kingdom Metazoa; phylum Arthropoda; class Insecta; order Coleoptera; family Scarabaeidae; genus Onthophagus; species Onthophagus taurus. Next base: position 72,030 of record NW_027248939.1, read on the forward strand.
CTTCTATACCGGGTGTACTGACAAGGGTACGGAGCGGTAAGACCGAGAGGTTTGGGAAACAATTCTTATCAGCAAAGTAGGCAAGGAATACATTTAAATATTCCAAAAACCGTTGCCCGTTAAGGGTTTCGTCAAAAAGATTTGGGCTTATAAGTTTTCGAACAAACTCCGACCATTTTGATGCTCGTCCTGACGCGTCCAACCCACATTGGAACATTGCTGTAATTTGTACGGATTAATTTATTAGTGAGTTTGTTTTTCCGACATTTATATGACATATTCAAGGGTCAAGTTAAACCTTGTCGGAGCAAGTCCGTCCCCTTGACTGAAACTCATTTTTGATTCGGGGTCGAGTTTTGACTCTTTTGCCTGTTCGTCTCTATTTTCCATTTTTTTGTTTTAATTTTTTTTGAATGATTGAGTGATTCATCTGATGTGGGGTTTCTTTCCTTTCTTTGTGTTGGTTCATTGTTTTGTCGTTTGGGGTTGAAGCCGATGTTTTCAGGTTCCCTCTTGCGTTTCGTCATTACTGTGGCTCTTTTGTCTGTTTTTCTGGGTTTGTTAGAGTTGCTTTTTGTATCTCTGCGTTGTAGTGGTGTTTTATTTTTTTGATTTATTTATCGGTAGTCTCCTCTATGAAGGTTACCATGTCTTTAATGTTAGCTTCTTTTTTTAGTTGAGTATTGCTGACGTAGCTATCTGCATTCATAGTCATTCTTAGAATCTTGTTAAGCGTTCGTTGTTGTTGGTTTAATCCACTTTTGCTGGCTATGTTCCATATTGCTCCCCCGTAGGTGGCCGCTGGTAGGATGATTGCCAGAGCCACGACGTTGTCGGGCAACTCATTGGTGGCTCGTCGCCTTACGGTAGAGACTCGGGCCACATGGACCACATCACGCCACATATAGTATACCACGCCACTGGTTGAGTTTTAGTCGGACAATCGGCCAAACACGTATTGAACGCTGCACCGCAGAGAACCCCCCAAATTTTACATAGGCCAGCTTTCAACCAGTATTGTTACGTTGCGGCACATCGATGTGCTCGATAGAAGCATGTTACTACTACGCTATAACCCGTTCACTGCTCTATACAGATGGTGACATCAATAGCCCGAAACATCGCGGCTCTGATGATTGCTTTGAAAATATTTATTCTGTTCTCTATGTTAAATTTACTGCATCTGTTAATGATTGGGTAGAGTTGTGCTGCTAATCCTCTTACTTTTTTTGTTTCTTTTATGTGTTTAAGTTTATTTTTTCGTCTAGTATGATGCCTAGATATTTAGCATGCCTTTTCCACTCTCTTTCTTTTCCGTTTATTTCGATTTTTCGGGGTTGGGTTTCTTTTGGTGACCTTGTATGAACATGACATGTATTCATGTATTTCATGATGGTATCAGTGGCTTCTTGTAGTCGGTTTTTAATGAATGATTTCATCCTGGCCGTGGTGTATATTACGGTATCGTCTGCAAACGGTATTGGTCGGCGTTGGAATATCCGAAATATAGATGTTGAATAGCGTTGGGCCCAGGACGGAGCCTTGTGGGCCTCTACTTCTGTTCCTTCCGAAATTGCATTCTCTATTTTCACGTGGAATTTTCTGTTTTGAAGGTATGACCTTATGATTTTAGTTAGTCTTGGTGGTATGTTTGCTTTCTTTATTTTATAGATTAGGCCTGCGTGCCAGACTTTATCAAAAGCTTTCTCAATATCCAGAAAGATCGCTCCAGTGTGTTTGCTGACATTCATTCTGTCTATTACATGTTCGGTCAGCCGGATGACCTGTTGTTCGGTGGAATGTTCATTTCTGAATCCAAACTGGTGGTTTGGGATTACATTGTTGTCTTTGGTGGCAGTTTTAAGTCTGCTGAGCAATATCTTCTCGATGACTTTACTGATTGCTGGTAGAAGCCTAATAGAAGGCTGAAAGATTGCTGGTAGAAGGCTGTCTGTAGGAGGTTAGTTGGTCTTTTGGCTTGTTTATTTGTGTATCACTCTTGTGATTGCTTTTTTCCATGTTTGTGGAAAATATCCAAGTTCTATTATTGCGTTGGCTATCGTTTTTATTTCGTCTATGCTGTGAGGTGGCAGTTGCTTTAGTGCCTCGTTTGTTATGCCTTCAATGCCAGATGCTTGTCTGTTTTTTAGATTTTTGATTATTTGTTGTAAATATTTCTTCTGTTCCGACAGGTTCGATTGTTTGATCCGTGTCGTTTTCGTGTTCAGTGGTCATTGCTTCTATGTAGTCGTAGAAGTCTTGATTCTTTACCTGCGTCACGATGTGGTTCGGGCTGAATTGTTTTTTGAAAGCAAAGATATTTGCTTTCTTTTCGTCTGTCGTTGCAATTTTGTTTTCGGTTTTTAGTTGTGGGATCGTCTGTTTGTTCCTTTTCCCAGTTAGTGCTGCTGTCATCTTCCAAAGTGATTGGTTCTCCGTTGTTAGCTCTTTTATTTCCTTGCACCACTTTTCTTGGTTTATTTTGTCAATGCTTTTGTGAATTTCCGTAATGATTCTATTAAGTTTATTCTTGGTGTTTGGGTCTCTTGTTCTTACGTATTCTTTTATGAGTTTTTTCTTTTCCGCAAATTTCTGTTTTAATTCAGCTGAGAGTTGAGTTTTGCATGGATTTATTGTCCTGGTTGTTGTTGATACTGTTAGGGCATCTACTATCCTTTTTTCAAGGCTTGTTATTGCTGTTTCTAAGCTTAGTGTTGAATTGATCTGCGTCTTCTTAATTTTTATTGTTTCTTTAAACTTCTTCCAGTCGGTGGTTTTGATTAGTTGTTTTTGAATTTCTGGTTGGATTTCTATTTCCATATCTACTGGGTAGTGGTCTGAGGAGAGCTCATTTATTGTCTTGATTGTTATTCTATTATTTAAGTTTTTAATGATGGTTATGTCGAGGACATCACCCGAACTGTTTGCTGTGCGAATATGAGTTGGCTCTTCTGGGCCGATGACCAGTAGGTCTACTTCCCCGGCAAGGTTTTTTAATCTTATGGCGTGTGTGTTTGTGACGCTGCTGTTCCAGTCCGGGTGCTTGGAGTTCAGATCACCAGCTATGATTGTCGCTTTGTTTGGGCAAAGTATTCTTTTAAATTCTTCTACTAGTTTTTCTGATGGTACGCTGCAAACATGTTAATATCTCCTTTCTTGGTATTAACTTTGATGCCGTTTACGTTGAGGTGTGTGATGTTCGGGATTGGGAGTTCTTCGTGTTTGATTTGATTTAAGACGATGACTGCTGTGCCTCTTCCTTTTCTTCCGTCAGGTCGATCCCTTCGATAGAGTTTGTAGTTTTGTATGTTGAATCGGTTGCAAGGCTTCAGTGATGTCTCGGAGACCAGTAATATGTCAATTTTGTGTTCTTCCAGGAAGAGAGTCGTTTCGTTTTTTTTCAGACTCATGCTGTTTGCGTTCCAGAATGCTATTTTTAAAGATTCTATATATTTGTTGTCTCTCATTAATGGTTGAATATTTAAATTATTTTCTTTGTCTTTACGGGGAATGTTTTCATTTGTTTTTCTGTAGGATTTGTAAAGACAAATTCAGCGTACATCTCGCCCAGTGTTCTTTTAAGTTCGTCTGTGATATTGTTTGTGTTGTTGTCGTTGTGTTCTTTGTCATCGTTTGTTTCAGTTTCTTTTCGTTTCGTATTTTCATCATTTCTTTCGTTATGGAGCACTTCCTTTCTACGGGCCTCCTCTCTCTTGTTCCAGAAGTTGTTCTCTGGCTTGTGCGTGTTGACAGTTTTTTAAGTTTGGGATGTTTGGATTTTTTGCATATCGTATAGAAGTGGATAGATGTTCATCGCCGCAGTTGGCGAATCGCGGAGCACTAGTTTTGGGTTTGGTGCAGTCCTTCGTCATATGGCTTTGACCACACTTCATGCACTTGAATTCGCCGTTGCAGTTTTTCTGTGCGTGTCCAAAAACTTGACACCAATGGCACCGTATGATCTCTGTTTTTGTTCGTAACAATTCTACATTGACTGCCATTCCGCATACCTTAGTGATGTTGTAGATAGAGCGGTACTCTTTGTTTATTTCGACAAGAATCATTGGCGCTGGTTTACCCTGTTTGCCATTCATGCGGGTAACTTTTGTTATTGGGTATCCTTGTGCCATTAGGTCTATTTCTGCTTCCTCTAGGGTAGTGTCGTGCATGACTCCCCTAATTACTATCTTCACCTTTTTTTCTGACCTTAAGTCGTATGTGTAGAACTGAATTTGCTCATCTTCTAATAGTTTTTTGAGCTGTCTGTAATCATCGTCGGTTGTGGGTTCTATGTTTATTCCCTGTGCGACCAGTTTTGCTTTTACGTAGTTTATTTTCTTGTTATTCTCTCTCTCGGTTTCTTTATTGCGACGGCTGTTGCCAATTTTTTTTTCTGTTTGTTGTGTCGGTTCTAGTTTATTTTTTGGCCTCTGCTCTCTTTGTTCGTTTTCTGCCTCTTCCTCGTCGTGTCCTTCTTCTTCCATGTTGTCTTCTTCGTGGTCGCCCAGTTGGGAATATCTGTTGCTTGTTTCGATTTCTAGATCTTCTTGTAGTATATTTCGTTTTTTCTTGCTTATCGCTGGGCAAAACCCCTCATCTTCGTTTTTGGTTTTTCTTCTCTCTTGAAGTAACATCGCGATGGTCCTTAAAAGGTCCTCCAAGGTTTTATTGCCAAGCTCTTGGATATCGTTGATGTTCATTTTTACTGACGCCGACTCGATGACGACGACTCGCTATTATCTTACTGACGATGTTTGACCTGAATCGACTTGACACCGATGATTGATGATGACGTCCCCTTGTTTTATGCCTTTATTTATATCTTGACTTTTTTCTTTGACTTTTAAAAACGGTAAATCTGTCAACATTGCGAACGTTGACAGGTAACTAGTTAAACTTGGAATCTCCGTATCCCAAATTTCTTACTGATACATTATAGTATTTGTTTCTAACTGTTTCTTTTCTACTAAGTACTCGTTACTTTGAACTACGGTTCCGGTCTTGGTTAGTTACTTTGAACCGTAGTTCAAAGTAACGAGTAACGTCGTAACGTTACGCTCTGTCCTATAGTCTCGCTGTCTTATTTCCCTGATTCCTCACTTCATCCATCAGCAGCCTGCTGCTGGATGTTTTCACCCCGAAACAGTTATACGTCATTACTTTTTTAAACTAATTTGCTTCTATGGGGTCTTTAGCAATTACCATCGATTGGGTCTTCTCGCACGCTATTTTCATCCTTTCTAAAAGTGACTTATGACAATATGACTTCTCTGGTCATTTTGTGGTGGTAGTGGCTGCTTCTGGAAAGTATCTTCGTGTTATCAAAATCTGTTTTGTGGTATCGTTTCGTATGGAAATGTTCTGTAACTGCTGACTACTCTGTTTTCCTAATCTGTTGTCTCTTTATAGTATTTCCTACACTTGCATGACAGTTATAGTCTTATAGATTTTTCACTTTAAAGATGAAAATTATGGCAATTATAGTTTCTGTACTTTATCACTGGTTTATTAATTATAAAAATTCTGCTTTACATGTTTCGACTATGAGTCATCATCAGAAGCGTCGTCTTTAAAAATTGGCGTTTAAACAAGCTCGTACTTTTAACATTTTCAAAAATTTACATCGCTATTTATAGATGGTGTTATATAAAAAATCATCTTGATCATATTATAGATTTTTGGCAAACCATAAATTGGTGTTATTGGTGGATCTATAAACCAGCCTGGATCCGCAACAAATTTTTATGTTTCATAACAAGTGCTTTTTTTACGCCGTAAGTTTATTGCGCTCACGCTCAACCACCTCTTCTTCGGAGGGGCATTTCTCCCGCTTTCATTAGTCCTGACCCAGTGTGGGGTTTTCTCACATATTATAAATAATATAACCAGTATTTTTAGAAATTGATTTTGTATTTGTAAAATGAAAAATTGACTTCCTTTGGCTGAAGTCTATTGAATAATAATAATAAATGAATTTATACATAGTAACGTAAAACAACAATAACCGATTTCTTGATTTTTGAAAAGTAATTAAAATCAATATGGCAGGGAATATGCGCAACGCCACACCCTGCTTTCTACCGGGGTTGGTTGCTGTAATCTTGTGCAAGATTGGTCAGGTTGCCAGAGAGCACCAACTAGGCGGTGAGAGTCGGGATTGGATAGGAGAGCCTTGACATCAATTGGGTACGATGTCATGTATTACGCATCACTACCGCTTTACATCCCAATTTTAACTTAAATCTTCAAAAACCTCATAAAGATAAAACAGGAACAAGGGCGCTCCAGAATATCTTGTAATTTCACCTCAGCATATATTTCCCATATCCTATCCCATATCCAGATTTCGGATAATATTTTAATAATTGAACAAGTGGAAGGGAAATCTTTTTTCTACTCTAGCATATTTTAACAAAGAACTGTGTTATAGTCCTTACCACGAGAAACGCGAATGAGTCATTGCTTGAAACTATGCGAAATAAGACATGGACGTAGGACTTAGATTACAGCACTTTTTTAAGAATGGGCAACCAAATACACGTAGAGTGTATGTTATAGTGATAATGTAAATTTAGATGTTACAGATATCAACAAAGTTGCGCCCTTTATATCCACTACTATAGCCGAAATGCAGAATTACCCATAAATGATTCAAATTAAACTTAGCAAGGAATTTCCTTAGTAGTGGCGGGTCGGAATTATACACCCGATTTACAAAAAAGGAGAAAGAAAATCTCTTTCAGAGGAGAGCGTCAACTTTTCACCTGTATTACGGATAATAAGAGACTAATTGAGAGACTAAGATATTACAGTGATTGAGAACTTCCCTAAAGACAAAAATTCACGAATAGGCTACGACAAACCCAACACAAAGTCATAATTTTTATGCACATATATTTAAAATAATATTAGAAATTAAACAAAAAATGTTTTTAGATTATTAGGACCCCATCCCAATACTTACACTTTCACCAAAAGGCTTACCGAACTTATCGCGAAAGATATGGGTGATAAAATTCCCATTATCATAACAAGACCATCTATTGGTAAGGGTACAACGTTTCATTAAAGCATAAACGAGAATCTTGGAATACAAACTTTATAAGGGAAAAACACAAAGATTGTTATTCCAAAAATTCCGTTTCGTTTCACACTAATAATGTATCATTCAAATGATATTAAAAAAATCCGTTTTAGTTATGCCTTCACTAAGAGAACCTATTGCTGGTTGGGTAGATAGTTTTAATGGACCAGTAAGCTTATTTTACGCATTTGGAAAAGGAATTTTAAGAATAGGGCTAATTGATGACAAAAGTGTTCCACAAATGATACCGGTTGATGTTGCTATAAATACTTTAATTGTTAGCGGATACGAACGGGCTACAAACGTGTAAGATATATTTAAAAAATAATGAATCTATCTACTGTATATTTTATACAGATATTCCCCAAGTGTGCTTAACGTAACTATCGGTAACGTTACTACCCCAACTTGGAGCGATTACTTCACTAGGTGTGAAGATTATAACTGGGAACATCCATTTAAATTAGTTTTATGGTACCCCAAAGTCACTTATACAAAGTCTTATTATCTATACATGATCCATATGATTCTTTTTCATATCATTCCAGCGCTGGTCATTGATTTTATAATGATTATTTTTTTGCAGAAACCTTTGTAAGTATCTATAAAATAAATATAGATAAACATCATTGTAAGATAAATTATTTTTTATGAATTAAAGCTTGACTGCCATTCAGAAACGATTGCTACAGACTTTTAATGTTTTGCAACACTTTACGCTAAATAAATGGTCGTTTGATAACACCAATTGTATACAATTAAACGAAAAACTTGACGATAATGATAAGAAGATGTTTCCTATGCTTGCTCATTTACAAGGAATAGAATTTGAAAATTACAATATTAATAATTGTAAGACATCGGCCAAATACTTATTTAAGGAACATTCAGAAAATTATTCTATTTACAAACTCCGTAATAAAATGTAAGTTGAGAAGAATTAAATTATGAATAACTTTTTAATGGACATTTTTTTTCAGATTGTATCTATTAGATCTGTTGATTAAGCTGTGTTTTATTTATGTTGTGTTAAGGTGGGTTCTAGGAAAATATTTTTAGTTATAGAAAATGAAATGTTAACATAAAACATTACCCTTAAATTACTAATTACGTCTATTAAATCGATTTTATTAATCTCGTTCGTCATAATTATTATACCTTCAAAAAAGTCATTAACACTACCTGGAGATTGTAGATGGATCAAAGCAAAAACCATTGACGCATATTTTATCATGTAACACAGCAAAGGAAATGTGGACAAAACTAAAAACCGTGTATGACACCTCCTACAGCAAAGATTCTTCATACTCGAATTCGACAGCACGGTGAGTACGTTTATGTCAAAAGTAGAAGATATAAACACAAAATTAAAAACCGTGGGCGAAGAACTTCCAGAAAAAATGATAATGACCAAAATTCTTATGACAATACGGTAGGATTAGTGGGTGAGGCGATCAGACACAAAAAGTAACTAACTTATTACTTGCAATATTTCGAAACTTTATTGTTTCTTCTACAGGCAATTACTAGAAAAAACCACCGAAGTTACTAACATGAAAAAACAACTTTTAAATTTACTTACATCATACTTAAATTAAATCGGTTTAGTTGAAGTCCATCAAAACAATTCTTGACTACTCATTAAGACCAAAAAAGCCACAATCATTTGATCATTACAAAATGGGTGAAAGTTAAGAACTTAAAACGTGTATGAAACGATAAATGCGTCGAGAAACAATTTTTTTGAACCGGTTAAACAACTTTGCGTCTGCGCATCATCCACCAATCCCAAACGTCTAACGCGGATGAACAAAAATAAACAAAAACCGCCAATTTTTAAATTTGAACTTAACAAAACAAAAAGAAAAAAAAATTTAATAACTTAAAACAAACAAATTAAAATTGAAAGTCAAATTATAAATTAAAATGTTAGTGAATCGTTATCTGTAGGATTTACATTAATCTCCTTTCTGGTTTTATCCCAGTGAAATAAAAAAGAGTAAATGTTACTTAAATTACTGGTATCCGTCTTAAAATTAACCGTATTATCACTCAAATTGATTTGATACATTTCCAAAAATAATCTACTATAGTAATTCGCATCACTGTCAAGAATGACAGGGTTTTCACAGTCAAAATTATGATTACAAGTAACCATATGATTAGCTAAGGCACATTGAGTTTTTTTAGTGTTAAAATCGCTTTTATGCGAGCTAATACGTCTCTTCAACCATTGACCAATAACACCAATATAACAACCGGTACAATCTTTACAATCAATCTGATAGATGACATTCGATTTGCAAAGCAAAGGGTCGGAATGTGGCTGAAGTTAGATTCACTCGCCAGACACAGATTCGAATATTTACAGTCGATCAAACAAGTAGTGGTCCTAAAATTTTATTTCAAATATGAACTTTTCTCACCACTTGGGAGCGTTTCACTCTAAAATCACGCTAAGTACTTAAGTTGAACCCTCTAGAACCCCCGTATCTAGAGATGGGGATGCTGGAGGAGGGTTTAATTTCTGATAATTTTGTAGAGTAATTTTAGGATTTTTTTTCTCATCCCCCGGGGGGTGCTTCACTTTGCAACTACGCTAAATAATTAAGTCAAACCCTCTAGAACCCCCGTGCAAGATCAGAACCCCCAAATTTATAGATGGAGATGCAGGGTGAGGGTTTAATTTTTGTTAATTTTGTAGGGTAACTTTAGGATTTTTTTTCTCATCCCCCGCGGAGTGCTTCACTTTGCAACCATGCTAAATAATTAAGTCGAACCCTCTAGAACCCCCGTGCACGATCAGAACCCACGAATTTAGAGATGGGGATGCAGGATGAGGGTTTAATTTTTGTTAATTTTGTAGGGTAACTTTAGGATTTTTTTTCTCATCCCCCGTGGAGTGCTTCACTTTGCAACCACGCTAAATAATTAAGTCGAATCCTCTAGAACCCCCCGAGTATGATCAGAACCCCCGAATCTAGAGATGAGGATGCAGGGAGAGCAAAAAAGACACTGCTGATAGGTGGCTATCAGATTCCTGTATTGATGCCTTCGCGTTTGCATATTTGCAAAATTTTGCTGATATATATTATGTTGACACAGTCTCAACACAGTTTATGTTTTCAAACAATACCTCTCTGAAGCTATAAATTTATTCGGAATGCTTCAATAAGTACAGATACATATTAATTCCTTATAATATTAATTTTTCGCATTGGACTTTAATTGTTTTAAGTGTACCTAACCACTTAATATATTTTTTTGATCCAGGACACACAAATGCCCAATCCAAAATTTTTAAAATGGTAAAAAAGTTTTTTTTACTTTACAACAATTTCAACAATTCTGATAACCAAATTGACGTGGATGAATGGAAAATGGCACCAAACTGTAAAAATCCCAAACAGTTGGATAGTGTAAACTGTGGCGTGTTTGTGACATTCTTTATTAACACCATAGGTGAAAGTGGAATCCATGATTTGTTTTTAAACCATAAAAACTTTGATCTCGAAAATCACAGAATTTTCCTTCAGAATTATTTATTGGAAAAATCTAGTGATATAAGGAAATATTGTCCTTGTTGTGGACTGTACAATGTATCAAAATACATTAACTGTAACCTGTGTCATCGTTGGTACCATTTCTACAATTGTTCCGATATTCCAAAAACCATTTCATTTGATGCTGCCTCCCATCCTTCCTTTCTTTTTAATTGTTTGTTTTGCCGAACATAGTCGCATTCCAATATTAAAAACATATTTTAACTGTTATTAACTTATATTTGTATTTTTCTGTACCAGCAAGAATGTAAACGTTCAAAGTGTTACTTTTATTATTTGTTAATATATTAATTTGTTTATTTTATTATTTGTTAAGACATCATACATTGTCAATGCTTTTAAATTTTAAATAAATCATTGTTTCAACGTTATGGTTGTTTCATCAATATTTTCTTTTATTTCCTAATAAATTAAAAATAAATCCTTACTTCGCCCTGAGAGTATAACAATACTTTGCAAAAATGTTGTTCGTGCACGGGCTTTATAGAGGATCCTTCCGAGTTATTTTACGTGGTTGCAGAGTGAAACACTCCACGGAGGATGAGAAAAAAAATTGTAAAGTTACTCTACAAAATTAACAAAAATTAAACCCTCACCCTGCATCCCCATCTCTAAATTCAGGGGTTCTGATCGTGCACGGGGGTTCTAGAGGGTTCGACTTAATTATTTAACGTGGTTGCAAAGTGAAGCACTCCACGGGGGATGAGAAAAAAAATCCTAAAGGTACCCTACAAAATTAACAAAAATTAAACCCTCACCCTGCATCCCCATCTCTAAATTCGGGGGTTTTGATCGTGCACGGGGGTTCTAGAGGGTTCGACTTAATTATTTAGCGTAGTTGCAAAGTGAAGCACTCCACGGGGGATGAGAAAAAAAATCCTAAAGTTACCCTACAAAATTAACAAAAATTAAACCCTCACCCTGCATCCCCATCTCTAAATTCCTAGGTGCTGATCGTGCACGGGGGTTTTAGAGGGTTCGACTTAATTATTTAACGTGGTTGCAAAGTGAAGCACACCACGGGGGATGAGAAAAAAAATCCTAAAGTTACCCTACAAAATTAACAAAAATTAAACCCTCACCCTGCATCCCCATCTCTAAATTCGGAGGTGCTGATCGTGCACGGGGGTTCTAGAGGGTTCGACTTAATTATTTAACGTGGTTGCAAAGTGAAGCACTCCACGGGGGATGAGAAAAAAAATCGTAAAGTTACTCTACAAAATTAACAAAAATTAAACCCTCACCCTGCATCCCCATCTCTAAATTCGGGGGTTCTGATCGTGCACGGGGGTTCTAGAGGGTTCAACTTAAGTACTTAGCGTGATTTTAGAGTGAAACGCTCCCAAGTGGTGACAAAAGAAGTTCATATTTGAAATAAAATTTTAGCACCACTACTTGTTTGATCGACTGTAAATATTCGAATCTGTGTCTGGCGAGTGAATCTAACTTCAGCCACATAGGGTCGGAATCCTTCACTTTAGAAAAAAAGTTCTTAATTTTTAACGGGTAATATTCAACAAGTCTTCTATCTTCAGGTAAGTATACTTTTAAGAGATTAATTAATTTTTTAGAAAGACCATCAATTTTCATAATTTTACTATACTTTGTAGGTTGCACCGAAACAGCATCAAAAATACTAGGAGCCACACCAACATCACTCAGGGTGGAACTGGAAAGCAGAACCTTATTGATAATCTTCAAAGGAAAACCATTATTGATAAAAACTTTCTTAAGTTTAGCAAGAGCTTCAGTTTGAAATTTAGTATTGCAAATTTTCAGAATTCTGTTTTTCATTCCCACCAAACTATTGATCTTACACACAAAAAAAAGATTGGTCAAATCAACCATATATATATCTTCAAAAATGTTTAATTCTTTGAATGAACTGAACACTTACTTCAACACTTATTGGTTAATATGAGTAAACTTGAAAGGTTTACTTGACCGGATATTATACTCAAAACAAAGCTTTGTTTTAATGAAACTTGTATTCAATTTAATTAATCGGTAGAGTCAACAGGAATAAAAATAAATATATTTGAAGTAAACAAGAATTTTACTCCAATGGAGTAAATTATGTTTGAACGGACGATATAAATATATTTGAGGTAATAATATATTTTTTCTTACGTTGATACTATACGTGAATTCGTTTTGAAGACGTGAATCCCCCTTTTCAGACTTGTTTTGACAACTTACAATAACCAAACACCCTAAATTTCTCTATTTTTACTTAGTTTATGTTATTTTATCGTCATTACGTATGGTACACGATAACATACATTGGTATTCAGATCATAGCGATCATGGAGTTTACCGTTACGATATGGCACTTATAGTAAACGCATTTATTAATGACGCAGTTTTTTCACTAGACACGTTAAATTCCAGAATAAAGTATTACACTTACCACAGTTTAGAAAAGAATATTCCCCCAATTATTACAAAAGAACATTTGAAGAAAGGCTGTATAATTATGTCTGCTGCAGAAATGCTAAACCTTGTACGAAATTTTAGATTTATAATAGGCGATGTAATCCCAGAGAATCATAAAGTGTGGATATTTTAATTAAAATTGTTAGACATTAATGATATTATAACAGCTACTACAATACGAAACGATGAAGTTGATCTATTAAAATCATTAATAGAGGAACATCATTCTTTATACATAAGTCTATTTAACACTAATTTAAAGCCAAAACATCACATATTACTACATTATCCAAAAATAATTGCAAAAGTTGGACCTGTATCCAACATATCATACAGTGTGTCCCAGGATAGATGTTACAAGAGGTATAATGACTGAAAAATTTATTTTGAGGCTAAGGAATTAAGCCCTGCTTGGTGTGAAGAGAATTTTAAGAATATTTTCATATTTTGAAAACAAAGGCGGCCTTGACAATGAATCGAAAACTATTTTTAGTTTAGGTAAAGTAATCTTTTTGATCATGATACGGAAAAATTTTATTAAGAAAAGTTGTTCAAAATGAGAAATTATAGTCTTATACAATATTTCAGAAGGATCTATCTACTTTGGTTGAACCATCACATTTTAGTTTAAATAACAAATATTGTATAATATTTGAAATTTGAACTAAAACTGAGGGAAAATACAATTTATTTGTGAATATTTGCGACTACTTAAATCATTTTTTTTTTCATGGCATTTTTCATTGCTTTTTTTTTTCTTCACTCTGATCTATTTATAATCTAAAATATGGTGGTTTAATCAATGTAGGTAGATCTTTCTGAAATTTTGCATAGTTGCATAATTTTTCATTCTGAACAACTTTTCTTAATGATATTTTGCCGTATCATGAACAAAAAACCTTACTTTACCAGAACTCAAAATAGTTTTCGCTTCAGTATCAAGGCCGAGGTGATTTACAAAATATGAAAATATACTTATAATTCTCTCCACACTAAGCAGGGCTTAATTCCTCAGCCTTAAAATAAAATTCAAAAATTTTTAAATCATTATACCTCTTGTAACATCTATCCTGGGACACACTGTATATGAGGTTCGAGGCTAAACATAAAGATTTAAAAACTGTAGCATATAACATAAGATCACGGAAGAACTTACCATACAGTTTAGCTTTACCCCAGTAAACAAGAAACATCTGTTTTCAATTTTAACGTACAATGAATTAAATGAAACATTTTACAACTACGTTTCATATACGTGACAAATACGATTGTTACGAAACGTATCTAAAGATATGTATCAAATACATTTCAGTAGGAATATTTATGAAATATCATTAAAATATGTAGCAGAAACATTTCATTTGAAATATTTCTCTACAAATGTGTCTGAAACATGTCTGAATATCTTCATCAGCGCCTGTGAATGTATGCTCATGTTCCAGGACGCGGTGACTCATCAGCGTCTTGTCACGACTTGTTCTATTGTGTGTTTTGTTCTGTTCAGTTCGTTCAGTTCTGTTCTCAGTTCCTTCGAATCGTTTTCTATATATCTGTTCTGTGGCTCGAGTATTGGTTTAGAATGGCGCAGGTAAGTTTCGTATAAGTTTTTTTATATATCACCACTAGGTTTAGTTATTTTTAAATTTATCTAAAAACATTCTTGTTTAAAATGGTGACTTAAATCTTGTGATTGAATTTAACCGAAGAATATTATATTGACATAAAGTTATTCCTTAACCAACGCGATGTATTCGCTGCGACGGCGATTGTTACGCTTGATAATGTTGTCGCCAAGTCGACACGGCAGCAAATGAACATGCACAAACGTGCTCAAACCAACTTTTTCAACTGTCAGGTGACAACATTGAGGTCTTATATATAATCTAGAGTGCGTATGCTATTGTCCCCACCACGCCAAAAATGAAGCCCAAAAAGTCGCCATGTTGGATGTACCAATTTAGCGGGAAATTCGAAATTCTTATAGATACTTATGCAAGAATTTACATTATTATAAACTGGAAAGACAGAAAATAATAACCAAAATAAAACACATTAATTTTTTATTGATAAATAATTATTAATTATATAATATTTTAACAGAACTTAATAATTTTTAACATAAACTAAGAAGAAAATATTACCATCTGCTTATAGATAATTGTTAGTTTATTTTAAAAGAACTGAACATTCCTTAATAATAAATTTTACTTGAACTTCAATTGTTAATTTCAAATCAAGTAACCAGAAACATTTTATGGACTGTTGTAAATAATCTTCCAACCTACCAAATTATAAAAATATATGTGAAACAAGAAGAATTCGAAAACCTACAACAAAAATAAAACTTTAATAAGAATAACAACATAGAAAAATAAAAAATATTACTCATAAGCCTTAGATGACAAAAAATTAAGCGTTAATGCAAATGTCCTTAAATCCGCATCAAACTTTTTTTTAATAGTATAATCATTCTTTTTTTGCAAGGCACATCTAGAAAGAAGACTATCTAAAACATCTACAAAATATGAAATTATACAAGAATATTTTAATAGAAAAATAGAACAAGTCACCTGAAAAGGAATGTTCTAAAATATTTTCTGCTATTGACGAAATTTTACCACTTAGTTTCAAGTTATTTAATAGTGCTTTGCCATTACAGATTTTCTTTTTCTGATGCCTCAAATTTTGCTGAAGCAAATGAATTTTCTTCTTGTAAAAAACAATTTTTTTTCTTAACATCTGTACTTCTTTATATAATTTTTCATCATTAATGCAGTAGGTATGGTCTAAAGCGACTCTTCGCCTTTTTTCTGAAACCTAAATCGTGCACTTGTGACTATATGGTTATTGTGTGTAGATCTAAATAACTTTCTTACATCAGGTTCGTTATCGAATGACAGCTTAAGATTCCGCTTTAATCGGAATCTGTTACTTTTAACCCTAGAACTTTTAGGTGTATGCCAATTGCCCTATATAATAACAAGTTATTAAAGATGTGTGAAACATATTAGATTATGCTCAACATGCTGCAGAGTATACTTACACAAATGTACACATATTCACATAAATACAGGTTAAAAATAATTGATCTACTTACGTTCAAGCTAAAGCATTGCTAAGTACTTATTTAACTACCTACTTAATGTATATTAATCACATTAAAATACCTACACACTTTATTGTCAAGTGTCTGTTCTTGATTATAAATTAAAATTTATTCTTTTTTAAAGTAAACTAAAATAAATTCTTAAAATAAATAACATAAAATATATTCTTGTTGGATTAGATTTCAAGGTGTATTCAAACAATTCTTCACTAACCTGTATTTTTGTCGGTACACAACCTAATTTTACTCGAACATTAGGCCCCGACTTGTCCAAACTCTCATTATTAAAATGATCACTACAAATAAAAATAGTCTTTACAGTGCGCTTTACATTCCCTTCCAAAACTTCTATCCTTTTTCTCTTCAAAATCGCATCGTCTGGAATTCTAAATAAATAAAAACAGAATTATTTACAAGGTTATTTACATTCCGAAAGTAGCAACTTACTGGTGAAACGTAATATTTTTGTTTTTATACGAATTTTTACAAGTGATAACACTACATGTTCGTCCCATGTTTACTAAAATTTGTCCTAAAAAACACAATAACACGAACCAAACACAACACTGGAAAATAACGATGTATCCAAATACGAAACCGTATACGAAACTACGAAAGTGACGTTTATGAGAATTTTGAGGTTATAATTTTAGGGACAAGAGAGATTTGAAACTATAGCTAAGTTCAGGTCGGTACATCCAACATGTCCGACTTTCTGATTACCCCCACCACCACCACATACGCACTCTAGATTATATATAAGACCTCAATGGGTGACAACGACAAAAACCGTGGGTGTAGCGATACTTTCGCGTCGGTCTGGGTATGTTCATTTGCCGGGGCTCCGTGTTGACCTGGCGACAACGTCATGCGAAACAATCGCCGTTACATAAATAAATCTCGTTGGTTAAGGAGGAGTTTAAAACTTTTTCCATGACCGAATTCTAATTTAAACATACATTTTAGTGGCAGTTAGGAAGAGCTTCCATTTAACTGATAAAAAATATGAAGTGGTAGTAAGCAATTGGTTACGACAAGCGAATTTACGTTATAATAGGCGAAATAAGGAAACCGCAGATGAGATAATAAAGAATATTGTTATTTTCTTTTAGTATTCTTTCTTTCGTTTACTCGTCGCAATACTGAAAACGTAGTGCAAGATTTTGTGTTGCCATTTCTCCATATATGTATATTTTATGTAGTTTTGTACTTTTATGTTTTAGTTTTATGTAGGTATATATAAAAAGAAGTAAAAATAATTAAAAATACCACTAATATGATCTAAATTTAACTTTATATTTAAATGACCTACATAAATTATTGGAATGTTTATGTTTAATTTGTTTACAAATAAGAATTTTGTTTTAGTTACCATTTTAATATATTTTGTATACATATTTACTAAATATAGTTAATGCATACCTACTCTTATACTTACTTTATATGTCATAATCAATGAGAAAACAGAATAGTAGAAATTATTGACTGATAATTTTGAAATTTGGTACAGTAGGCGGTAAGTAACAAGTATCGTACCATATCGTACTTCTATTATTATTTTTCCTACCTTAAGGTATGATTTTGTTGCAGCGTCCACCGTCTGCGCCCTGGGTGGTATGCTCAGAAATGCTTCCTCAGCATATGCATATCTTTTGAGGAAGCATGTATTTGAGGAGCATCTTGTCCAGGATGCAGACGCTACACCTCGAAATTAGATCTTTACATACATATGTACATCCCTAAAACGTCAACGAAACCTTTCAGAAATTATTTTTAAATGTTTATGATACATACTATTAATGTAATGTAAATGTAAACAAAACATTACAGAAATAATTCAAAACCATTAATGAAACATTTTAGTAGTGTACCGTAATTGTCAGCTGTATGTTGCAGAAACGTTTCAATAGAAACGTTTCAATAAAACATAAAAAGGGTCGGACATTAGCAGTTTCAGACACGTTTCATCTATGTTTCAGAAATATGTCGAAGAAACGTTTCATGTTTCAATAATATGTATCAGAAATGTTTCTGAAACGCAAATTTGTTTACTGGGACGTCATCAATTAAAAGTTTCGTATAGACTTGCATCTGAAAAAGGTTTTCATAAGTGTGTTTCCTTTGGGCCAGTTTCTCATAGTAATATAATCAAAAACAGCATTGTTCAAAACTCAATTTTAAATTTATCGCAGTTTTATTGTGTAGCTTGGATTCAAATTAATAATATTCAGTATAATCAAAATAGTATATTACTTTACAATTCCGATGGATTCATACCAGAATTTTGTAAATTAAATCATGTTTTTATTGATATTTCGGACGATAACATTATTTATTTTCTTTGTAGCACTATGAATGTGGGAATGGAATCGGAAAGTGTCGGCTGTCGTCGGTTGAGGAGTGGACGAGAGATAGGCCTGTGAGTCAGTCGGTCGCTGCTAAGAGAAGAAGACGTGCGCGCTTAACAGAAAACACGTTCGTGAATCGATATATAACTAATATCAGAGACCATAACTGTTGAAATGCATAAAACAAGTTCATAGTTACAAAAGACACTACCTGGATTTGTTTTGTTTTTATTCTTTTTTAATAACATTATAATTATAGTTACTGACCGTAATAACTGACGGTGACCGTAATAATCGCAAGAGATAACGAGAATTTAGCGGATTTAATTTTGACGACGAAGGCGCTATGAAAGAGAAAATCGATCTTGCAAAGAACACTCTCACGCTGGGTGAACTAAATTCGATCTGTCAGGTTCTGAAAATCGATAACGACGCGAACGATAAAGAAGAATTAATCGGGATGCTCTGTAATAAGCTAACAAATCTGAAACTTTTGAAATGCGGAAGCGGCGCAACAAACGACGACGATGAAAGAGTACCGCTAACACAGAAAGACGACAAGAGTGAAGAGGCCGAAGATTTAGTAAATAACGACGAAGAAGAGCATGAAAGTGATGACGACGTGGCAGATTTTTCAGCTAGTCGAAATAGCGGCAAAACAAACCAGAAGAAGACTGTACCAAAGTTCGTTTTGACGTTCAAAGACGTAGAAGACACCGTAAGTGTTTTTGACGGAAGTGACACTTGTTCGGTGGACAAATGGATGACGGAATTTGAAGAGACCGCCACATTGATGGGTTGGAATGACGTGGAGATGCTAATTTATGCGAAAAGACTATTAAAAGGCGAAGCTCTGTTATTTATAAAGTCGGAAAAAGGAATCTCAAATTGGAACTCCTTTAAGACTAAACTGCAGGGAGAATTTAGGAAAACAATTAACACAGCAGCGTTACACAAAATGTTATCGGCTAGAAAAAGGAAGAAAGAAGAGACTCTACAACAGTACTTATTGAAAATGAGAGAAATAGCAGCACAAGGAAGTATCGAAGAGGACGCTCTCATCGAATACGTAATTGACGGCATCGTAGATGACGAAATCAATAAAGCGATCCTATACGGAACACATTCCTTAAAAGAATTTAAAGAGAAATTGAAGCTTTACGAGAAAATGAAAGGTAAACAGACAAAGGGAAATGATGATGGAAATTATAAGAGCAGCAAACTGAGGAAGCAGGATAACAAAAGAGAAGAGCGGTGTTTTAACTGTGGAAAGATAGGGCACGTTTCCCAGAACTGCCGCAATAGAGAAAGGTATGAAATGTTTCTCATGTAATGGATTCGGACATACTGCCAGAGACTGCAAGAATGGAACAAAGAGGACAGGTGAGAAACAAGAAGAGACAAAAAGGTCGTATGTAATTCATGAAACCAAACAACAATTACCAGGATATAAACAAATCAGATTAAACGACCACGTAATTCAAGCATTCATTGACACTGGAAGCGATTTAAATTTGTTAAAGGCCAGTAGTTATATTAGAATAGGAGCGCCTAAATTCCAAGAAAATACTATAACACTAAAAGGAATAGGAGACAACTCAGTCAAAACCTTGGGAAGATTCAATGGTCGAATTGTTGTGGATGAATGCGATTTTAGAACAGCTATACATATAGTACCTGACGACGCGATACCCATGGAATTAATTGTTGGAAAACCTATTTTGGAAAATGTTACATTGATGATTAACTCGGATGAAATCGAAGTGAGCAGTCGAGGAACACCGGTCGAAATCCAAAAGCACTCAGAGGAAAATGACATATTTCTCATAGATGTACAAGACTCACCTTTAGATGTAGGAGCGCAAGCATATTACGAAGATGTAGCGAATATGATTGCAAAATATAAGCCGAAAGAAGTCATTACACCACCGTCAGACATACAGGTAAAGATTATCCTTCAAGACGACATACCGGTGTACCAGCCTCCAAGAAGACTATCAATTCCAGAAAAATACGAAGTCGAAAAACAGATCGAGGAATGGCTCAACACTGGTAAAATAAGACCAAGCACTTCAGATTATGCTAGTCCGATTGTCTTAGCCAAGAAAGAAGACGGAAGTACTCGAATTTGCATTGACTTCAGAAAGCTAAACCGAAAGATTATTAAAGACCGCTATCCACTTCCCGTGATCGAAGACGTTATTGACCAACTAACAGGATCAAGAATATTTACGACTTTGGACCTGAAAAATGGATTTTTTCACGTACCAGTCGCAGAAGATAGTATAAAATATACCTCGTTCGTAACTCCGAGTGGACAGTTTGAATTCTTGCGCATGCCGTTTGGGTTATGTAATTCGCCAGCAGTATTTCAACCATATGTCAATAATGTTTTCAGGGAGTTAATGAGAAAGGGAATAGTTATTATGTACATGGATGACATTATAATACCAGCGGAAGATGTCGAAGAAGCAATAAAAAGACTAGAAGAAGTTCTGGAAACAGTAAAGAAGTTTGGATTAGATTTCAAGAGGCAGAAATGTCAGTTTTTAAAGACTAAAGTGGAATATCTAGGACACGAAATAGAAAACGGAAGAGTGAAGCCTAACAAGCAGAAAGTAGCGGCCGTTGTAAATTTTCCAAAACCAGCTACAATGAAAAAGGTTCAGAGTTTCCTGGGATTGGCAGGCTATTTCCGAAAGTACATCAAAGACTACGCTTTGATTGCGAAACCATTAAGTGATCTTCTGAAAGGAAAAAAGAAATTTTCATTTGGACCGGAAGAGGAAGTTGCATTTAGAAAACTAAAGGAGATTTTAAGTACAGAACCAATATTGAAAATCTTTGATCATATCAAGGAAACTGAACTGCATGTAGACGCAAGCCAAGACGGATTCGGGGCAGTGTTATTGCAAAAGTGTCAAGAAGACGGAAGATTATATCCTGTTTACTACTGGAGTAGAAAGACAAATGATGCCCAGAAGAAATATCACAGCTATGAATTGGAGGTGCTGGCTGTCATAGAAGCTTTAAAGAGGTTCCGTGTGTATCTGCTGGGCATACACTTCAAAATCTTAACTGATTGTGCAGCATTTGCAGCTACAATGAACAAAAAAGACCTGTGCACCAGAGTCGCTAGATCGGCTTTATTGCTCGAAGAATTTAACTATACCATTCAACATAGGCCAGGAAATCAAATGAAGCATTGTGACGCACTGAGTCGGAACCCAATAACAATGATAATACAAACAGAATTTCTAGAGCGATTGAAAAGGGCTCAACTACAGGACGAACATCTTAAGGCAATTACGAAAATATTGGAAACTCAACCTTATGGGGATTATGAACTAAAAAATGGCATCTTGTATAAGAACAAAAATGGATGTGAACTACTAGTTGTCCCTACGATAATGCAACACCAAGTAATACGAAGTGCACATGACAATGGTCATTTCGCAGTGAAGAAAACAAAAGACTTGATCGAACGAGAATATTATATCGACAACCTAGAGGAGAAGATTCGAAAGGTAATTATGAACTGTGTACCATGTATACTTACCGAGAGGAAGATGGGTAAACAAGAAGGATACTTGAATTCAATAGAAAAGGGCGATGCTCCATTGCAGGCCTATCATATAGACCATTTAGGTCCTATGACAAAGACAGGAAAAGGATATCAATATTTATTTGTAGTCATTGATTCTTTCACAAAATTCGTTTGGATACACCCAACAAAAACGACAGCAACAAAAGAAGTTCTTGAAAAACTAGAAAAGCAAAAAGAAATTTTTGGAAGTCCCAGGATGATTATTTCGGACAGTGGAGCTGCGTTTACCTCAAGGGATTTCAAAGACTATTGTGTTGACGAGAAAATAAAACATGTGAAAATCACAACTGGCGTACCACGAGGAAATGGACAGGTTGAGAGTGTCAATAGAGTAATCACACCAACGTTAACCAAATTATGCATCGACCAACCTGAAAATTGGTTTCGACATGTTAGAAAGCTGCAAGAGATCCTCAATAGTACATATCACCGGAGTATTGGTCGAACCCCATTTGAATTACTTTTTGGAGTAGAAATGAAGAGAAAAGACCAAATAAAGTTGAAAGAGATGGTAGAAGAAGAAATCATAAACTCATTTGTGAAAGAGAGACAACACATGCAAAGCGAAAGAGCAAATGAAAAAAGTTCAAGATGAAAATATGAAAACCTATAATAAGAAACGAAAACTAGCAAGGAACTATGAAGAAGGAGAATGGGTGGCCATCAAGAGGACACAATTCCAGAATACGTCAAAGTTACTGCCAAAGTTCCTAGGTCCTTATCGTGTCGTTAAGAAGATAGGTCCAGACCGGTATGAAGTAGACAGGATTGGAGATCATGCAGGACCACGGAAGACTACTACGAGTGTAGACAACATGAAACCTTGGGTCAGTATCAATCCGGATGAAGACGCATTTGGAGAAAATGACAGTCCAGATGAAGATACATTCGAGGCGAATGTCAGTCAGGATGGACGAGATGTGGGAATGGAATCGGGAAGTGTCGGCTGTCGTCGGTTGAGGAGTAGACGAGAGATAGGCCTGTGAGTCAGTCGGTCGCAGCTAAGAGAAGAAGACGTGCGCGCTTAACAGAAAACACGTTCTTGAGTCGATATATAACTAATATCAGAGACCATAACTGTTGAAATGCATAAAACAAGTTCATAGTTACAAACGACATTACCTGGATTTGTTTTGTTTTTATTCTTTTTTAATAACATTATAATTATAGTTACTGAATGCGTGTTTTTTTTTTATTTATTTCCCCAGCAGTCCTACATGAATACACGTGAATATAGTTCTCATTATAAGGGTTACAAAGTGATTTCCGATAATAATGAACGAAATACTAAAATTATTCAAATTAATGATATATTTTTTGAAACCCCTTTTAATCTACATGAACTTTCAAATGGGGATGTTTATGTTTCTGGGTCGTGTTAAGTTTATTTAGTTTGTCTTTATTAACTTTCGATAACTATTGTGAAATCCTATTTCTATGTATATTTCATTGTTTTAATGCTCGGTTGCAGAAACTTTCATATAATTTTAATCGAGTTTTATCAAAAACCTAGATAATCAGATTAAAAAATCCATCTTTTACGGTTCGTTAACACGAGAGATTAAAATGCTAGAGGTTTCTGCTACCTGGCCGTTTAATATTAAGTATTAAGTAATAGTCATTAATATATGGTTGGGTTTCAGAATAGTAACTATTGCAGGACTCGAAAATGGGTGATTGGGAACGCTAAATATAAGAACTCAAGTTTTGACAACATTATTATGAAAAAGGTGCTCCATCTAGCGTCCCCTGTAACCCTTTTTTAGGAACCACAATAGTTGCCGTTTTACTCATTATAAGTGGGTTGAAATCTATTGCGATATTTTTAGAACTGTAAATAAGTGAACAAATAAACGTCTTAACATAAAGTAGTAATTCAATTCTACACTGTTGGAAATAATTCACGAGCACACCCTGTATAATCTGAACGCGTGTGTCTAGCGCAATAAAATTTGGTATAGAAGTAGTACTAAAGTAGTGTAACTTACTCTCACATTGAGAACGGCACAACTCTGCTGGGAGGAGAAACATCAATAGCGAGAGTATCCCCCATGATCTTCGCGTACCATCGCTACACGACGTGGCATGGAGTCTATAAGTCGCTATACTGTAGCGAGAGGGATGGCCAACCATGCCACCTCAACTCGCCTCCATAGCTCCTCAACGTTAGCCGAGGAAGCCGGATAACGTAGAAGTCTCCGACCAGTCATGTCCCAAAACATGTTCGATCGGATTCAGATGCGGAATCCGAGCTAGCCATGGAAGCATTCGTATACGGTGCTCTTCCACAAAGGTCTGTACAACACGCCCGATATGCTGTCGTACTTTGTCGTGCATGTATAGCAGACCTGGGAGTCGCCGAACGTAGGGAAGCACAACGGACCGTAGCACCTCATCTACGTATCGTTGACCCGTCATGGTCTGCTATACACGCACCAGACGTGTACGTCCACCATATGTAATCGCACCCCATACCATAATGCTCGGTTGTCGGTGGATAGGGCGTTCTTGCAGACACTGCTCGAGTAGACGATCATCACGGCTCCGACGAACTAAAATTCGCGCATCACCGGTGCTCAATTCGAATCTTGATTCGTCGGAAAACAAAATGTCCCTCTACTCGGCAACCTACTAATGCCTAGCGTCGACCCACTCGTGACGTATGCTGCGGTGCTCGGGTGTTACTGGAATCCACTGCATCGCACGACGCGCGCGCCAGTCCACTATCTACCAAACGCCGCCGTACAGTTCGCGTAGTGAGTGCGCCTTCCCCTGCCAGTGGCCAAACAGCTCCAAGTTGCCTTGAGGAGGACACACACGACGCTAAAGCGCTGAGCACAAGAACGTGATCCTCGAGTGCTGGGGACGCGCAGGGCCCTCCCGGCCGAGGCTGTAGGTACCTATGTCCTACCTCAGACCATTCTCGCCATGCCCGTTGCACTGCTGATAACGACCGCTCGAGACGACGCGCAATTTCACAGAACGATACACCCTCAATGTGCATACCCACAAACATTCCTCACTCAAACTCGCTTAAGTAACGCGATCGTCCATCCATTGCGCACAGAGTACGATAACAATGTGGTCCCTCACACCACACTAAAAACGACCGGTATTTTCCATCCACTTCGGTCTCCATAGCGACGGAATGTTCCACTTGGAAGGGCGGCTCAGTCAACAATGCCGCGACGGAACAACTCAAAACTCCCTGAATAAACTCGTCTACAGTAAATATTTGTGCTCCGCAAATATTATGGATTTATCTTCACGCGTTCAGATTATATAGGGTGTGCTCGTGAATTATTTCCAACAGTGTATTATTTATTAAAAACGCCTGTACTAATACTTCATTAAATAATATCAAATCATTGAGTGAAGGTATAATCCGATTGATATAACACTACAAAAGTTCAAAGGGAAAAAATGATACTTTAAACAAAGTAGTTGATACATTTATCCCAATGACACGATTACGTTCTTTCAAATATCAAGTAGGTCTGGTGAACCTTTTTAATAGATTGAAGAAACTAATTGATATTTTCTTTTAACTACACCATAATCTACACTGAAACAATAAAATACTTAATTAGAATATGTGAATCGGTTGTTCTGAAATTACAACCTACTTCTCTGAAAACACAGTTTTCTTGTGTTAAATAAGTGATATATTCAAATTGAGTATATATTTACTTAGAAATCTGAATATATATTTTCCTCTGTTCCAGTAAACATACGCTTGATTATATAGGAACCTACCATTTACTCCAGTGAAGTAAAATTTACTTGAAATAAGCAATCTTTCTTTGTGTGTATGATTAAACGAATGACTCGAATAAAAGTTAATGTAACGACCCGAATATGTAGGCTTGGTGTACCAGTCAATGACTATAGAGGTGTTCTCACGAATAACCTTACAATCAAGGAACGGAACAAAATTATCCTTTTCCGTCTCAACAGTGTATTGAATGTTACTATCAAACGAATTAAAGACTGTCAACATGTGATCAGCACCATCCCTGGGAACACTAGTGATAATATCATCAACAAATTTTTTAATGAACGGTAATTGAGGAATAACTGAGGAATAACACCATCAAGAACAAAGTCCATAACTATAAGAGCTAAAATGGGACTTATAGGTGAACCCATGGGTGTACCAAACTTCTGCAAATAAACTTGATCATTAAATGAAAAGTAGGTGTTCTCAAAAACATCTCTCCCATTGCTTTTGTTTTTAAAGGTATAATGTCAATCCATTTTGATAAATAGTATACAGTTATTAAATAACTGCGACCTGCATATTCGCCAATATCTAGTCCTATTTTAGTGAATGGTAATTCAGTAATTTCGTGATTTAACAAAGGCTCGGGAGATATTGCTTTTTTGATATCTCTCACACTCTTTACATTTTTTAATTAATAACTCGATATGTTGATTTATTTTAATAATAATAATACACTGTTGGAAATAATTCACGAGCACACCCTATATAATCTGAACGCCTGAAGATAAATCCATAATATTTGCGTAGCACAAAGCTTTACTGTAGATGAGTTTATTCAGCGAGTTTTGAGTTGTTCCGTCGCGGCATTGTTGACTGAGCAGCCCTTCCAAGTGGAACATTCCGTCGCTATGGAGACCGAAGTGGATGGAAAATACCGGTCGTTTTTAATGTGGTGTGAGGGACCACATTGTTATCGTACTCTGTGCGCAATGGATGAGCGATCGCGTTACTTAAGCGAGTTTGGGCGAGGAATGTTTGTGGGTATGCACATTGAGGGTGTATCGTTCCGTGAAATTGCGCGTCGTCTCGAGCGGTCGTTATCGGCAGTGCAACGGGCATGGCGAGAATGGTCTGAGGTAGGACATAGGTACCTACAGCCGCTGCCGGGACGGCCCTGCACGACCCCAGCACACGAGGATCGCACTCTTGTGCTCAGCGCTTTAGCGTCGTGTGCGTCCTCCTCAAGGCAACTTGGAGCTGTTTGGCCACTGGCAGGGGAAGGCGCACTCACTACGCGAACTGTACGGCGGCGTTTGGTAGATAGTGGACTACGTGCGCGTCGTGCGATACAGCGGATCCCAGTAACACCCGAGCACCGCAGCATACGTCACGAGTGGGTCAACGCTAGGCATTAGTGGGTTGCCGAGTAGAGGGACATTTTGTTTTCCGACGAATCAAGATTCGAATTGAGCACCAGTGATTCGCGAATTTTAGTTCGTCGGAGACGTGGTGATCGTCTACTCGAGCAGTGCGTGCAAGAATGCCCTATCCACCGACAACCGAGCATTTTGGTATGGGGTGCTATTACACATGGTGGACGTACTATCGGCCAAACCTTATTTACTACATGGCGTAAGGGACAGAAAACAAATCCCCCGCACGGTCGCTTTGCCGAGTACGGCCGAAGAATCGAAGACTGGAGGGGCGTACTCATTTTCTCTCGAACCTTTGCTCTAGCCTTGTCGTCTCTTCAACCCTGAAGTGCCGGGCGCCCGATGCCAGCTTAAAGTCGAGCGCGCCTTGGATTCGAACAAAAATACACAATTTCGTTTTTACAATTCAAATAACTGTACCAATGTTATGACGTAGTCGATTTTAAAAATTCATAAAATAGTCAAATATATTCATTAAAATAAAATAATTGAACTTTAATAAGTGAAAAAAAATTGTTTCTTAATTTTAAATACGTTTCTGTACTGTATATCTTCGTAAAGTTAAAGAATTTAGTTAAAATTCGATGTAAAAATCGTCTCTTAATTTCCATTAGTAATATTTTTGTCTGCTGCGTGTATAGCAGACCATGACGGGTCAACGATACGTAGATGAGGTGCTACGGTCCGTTGTGCTTCCCTACGTTCAGCGGCGTCCAGGTCTCCTATACATGCACGACAACGTCCGAACGCACATCGGGCGTATTGTACAGACCTTTGTGGAAGAGCACCGTATACAAATGCTTCCTAGGTCAGCTCGTTTTCCGGATCTGAGTCCAATCGAACATGTTTGGGAAATGACTGGTCGGAGACTTCAACGTTATCCGGCTTCCCCGGCTAACGTTTTGGAGCTATGGAGGCGAGTTGAGGTAGCATAGTTGGCCATCCCTCTCGCTACAATACAGCGACTTATAGACTCCATGCCACGTCGTGTGGCGATGGTACGCGAAGCTCACGGGGGATACTCTCGCTATTGATGTTTCATCTCCCAGCAGAGTTGTGCCGCTCTCCATGTGAGAGTAAGTTACACTACTTTAGTACTACTTCCATACCAAATTTTATTCCGCTAGACACACGCGTTCAGATTATACAGGGTGTGCTCGTGAATTATTTCCAACAGTGTAATAATAATAAACAAACTTTATTGCCATAAAAGAACAAAGGAAAATTGTACATTATTATAATTATCCTATATTAGCGGCGGTAGTGAAACAAAAAAAAAAGCAAAGATAATTATAAGAATGACAGTGATAGTGGAAAACAAATCATAAATTGAATTCTGACAAACGGAACGATTTATCGCCAAAGACGATATCTTCCAATCGACCCAGTCTAAACTATATTACAATGATACCACCAGATATACAGAATAGTAAGTAATTAACGCACGCATTATTAACCAAAAGCGAAAAAGAAAAAAAAAACAAACAACAAAAAGGAGGGAAGAAAAGTGTAAGAAATGCACAGAGTAACAAAGCAGAAAAGAAAGAAGTTGAATAAGGAACATAGGAAAGAAAGTAGAAAAGAAGGAAAGGAAGTAAAATATTACAAGATCGCAATTTGACGGGAGAAGAGGAAATGTGTAAGACAAGTCTTGAAAGATGATAGGGTTGGAGCGTTTCTAATATCCATGGGGAGACCATTCCAGAGGGATATGGCGTACAGCGTAAATGACCTGTGGTATAAATTCGTATGATGTATTGGGAATAGAAGAATTAAGTCCGATTGCGAACGAGTGGGACGCTCGTGTGATGCTAAGAATTTAAAATTATTAAATAAGTACTGTGGACTGAGTCTTAATAATCTTATAGAGACTTATTGCGGTAAGGAGTAATATGACAATATTTCCCAAGATCGAATATAAAACGTATGCAATTATTTTGTAATCTCTGGAGTTTATTACACAAAGATATCGACAGGTCAGTACAAACCGTATCCGCATAATCAAGATGTGGAAAAATCAGCGAATAACAGAGGTTGCGTCGAATGTAAGGTGGAAGAAAACACTTAAATTTACGGAGGGAGTAGAAACAAGAGTAAACCCTCTTACAAATCGCCTGAACCTGGGGGCGCCAAGACAGTGCAGAGTCCATCATAACTCCAAGATTCTTAATTACATCCGAAAATTTAATGACGGTGTCACCAAGTAGAAGTTGCGAGTTAGCAAAAGTAGCCACCCTGCCCCGTAGAGGATTTGTACCAAATATTATGGCTTGGGTCTTATTAGCATTGAGCTTCAAACCGTATAGTTTAGACCACTCAAGCACTGTCGCAAGATCATTATTATTTCGCTCAATTGCTTGAGGAAAGTCATCAACTGTTGTATCGGTATAGATCTGCAGGTCATCCGCGTAAAGATGAAAATTTGAAGAAATAACCTTGGTGACACTATCAATGAAGATAGAAAACAGCAACGGACCGAAAACACTGCCCTGGGGCACACCACAAGAAAGTTCAAAGCGGTTGGAAAAGGTTGAATTGGCACGGACACACAGTGTGCGATGCGAAAGATATGAATGAAACCATGAAAGACTCGAGGAAGAAAAACCAATAGATGAAAGTATAGAAAGAAGAAGATCGTAATCGACAGAGTCGAAGGCTTTGCTGAAATCAAGTAGAACCAAAATAGTGAGACGACGATTATCACAAGCAAGTCTTATATCATCCGTGATCTTGATCAAGGAAGTAGTAGTACCACGACCCCGTCGGAAACCAGACTGTTTGTCACTGATCAATCGATGCTTCTCAAGAAAATCATAAACCTGGGTATACACAATACGCTCAAGAACCTTTGACAAAAGAGAAAGTATTGAAATAGGACGATAGCCAAAATTGGAGTTTTCAATTTGGGAATGGGAACAACCTGAGCATGTTTCCATATAGATGGAAAAGAGGATGATTCAAAAGACAAGTTAAAAATATGATTCAGCGGAGGCAGAACAGCATCTAGTATTGGCAAGATCTGTTTTAGACAGATAAAGTCAGCACCAGAGCACGTAGAGCGGGTTTGAGTGAGAGCCTCACGAACAACCTCCGAGTCAACCGTAGTCAATGAAAAACTACGTGCATCATCCACGATCCCATTCTCTGATGCACAAATGGTTTGAATTAAGGTCGCCTTCTGAGTAGCGTCAAGCGTTACCGGCGATTCGGCAAAATAGCTGGCCAACAAGTTAGGATCCGGAGTGGATTGCGTGAGTTTGCTGTCAGTGACGCCAAGAGATCGCAAGGTCTTCCAAAATGTAGTTGGTGTCGACACAGATAATTTCCAATAAAAATATTTTTTTTTAGCATTTTTGCATTTGTGATTGCACCTATTACGCAAAGAACGATAGCAGTCGTAGTTATCAACTGACGGGTTACGTCTGTACAACGTTTTTGCTCTATTACGTTCGCTCATGAGACCCCTAATATCATTAGTTAACCAAGGGGCAGGAAAATGTTTCACTCTCCTTTGCTTTACCGGAGCATGTTTGTCATACAAACATGTTACTTTATTATTAAAATAGTTAACCTTCGCGTCAATGTCCGTCATAAGATATAACGGTTTCCAGTCTATCCTCAGCGCATCAGAGTTGAGTTGTTGATAGTCAACATGTTTGAAATCACGGTAAGATAGAATACGCTGAGGACACACTACATTTCGGACTTGGACAGCGCAATAAATAAGATCATGGTTGGAGAATTGCAGAGCAGGTAGTTGACCGTGAACAAGAATCTTATCGGTGCAAGACGAGATGATCAAGTCAAGCAGAGAGTCGGACGAAGGAAGGTGATGGGTTGGCTGAGAAGGGATGATAGATAGATTTGAGGAAGAAGTGACAAATCGAAGTTTATCACTACGCAGGTCATCTCTCAATGTACACTTTTGAAATCGCCCATTAATACTATGGTGTCATAGCACATACTATGTCTTTCAAGGAGATCCTCAAATTGCTCAAAGTAATTCATCATTGGGGGACAATAAAAAACACACTTAACTTAACCTCAATCAAAAGGAATTCCATTGCTCGCGAAGATCCATCGGACAATTCAATCGAGTCAACCTGTAGTTGATCTTTGACATACGCAGCCACACCCCCACCCCTAGAATACACGCGATCATTTCTCAGAAGACGATAGCCCGGAAGAACAAACTGTTACAAGTTTAACTTGTAATTTAGTATAGAGTTATAGTTGACCTTGAATGTCCTGTATCAAAGGTCGCTTTGCATCGTAGATCGAAGAATAATCTGGTATAGTCAGCTGATGTCGCTACCCTAACCTAACTTCTTATTTGGTTGTATACGATGGAATACATCTAATAACGAACTGGAATGGAATTGGTTTTGGATAACTGCCGAATTCAAACCACGATTGTTATTTTGAGATAAGTTTTCTTAAAGCTTCTATTTTGATAATTTTCTCTTTTATATATAATAATTTAACTTAAATTTCTTTTTTGTTGATCTTGAGTATTAATAGTTAATGTAACTGAATTCATGTTTAAGTATTTAGATAATGTTCAATAATAGTACATTTTCACATTAAATAACAGAGAGAGATAATCGTAATTAAATCTGTTAATCTTTGAGGTTATTTTATTTATGTGTGATCTTGACTCGCAAGATTTTGGTTTGTTTTGTGGACCAGTAGAGTCCCTGATTGAAGTCAAAGATCTATGTCTTACGTTCACTATCAAATAACATTCATTTTGTTTAATATCAATTTTATTGATTTTATTGATGATTTTATTTTTTTTGCGAGAATAGAAGTAAGACTTTCTGTAACCATATTCATAACCTTCAGATTGTTTGACATCAAGTTTTAATCAACGTTCGATTTATTATTTTTTTTTTTTTACTCTCTCTCTATGTGAGATTTCGTGTCTCAAAAGGAGTCACATAAATTTATTATAATTTTTTTTTTGTGTATTATTATTAATTTTTTATTGATTTATTATATTGAATTATCACTATATTTTCTTTGTATTATTGCAGTAGTTCTCAACATAATTCTCCCCATTTTCTCCCCATTTCAATCGTTCGTCGCTCACATTACCTGTTCAGATATTTTATGTTTCCAAGTTCAACATATTAGGTTTACTATTTTAGAAGTGGAAAAGGTAGAGCTTGGTGGCGCCCTTTTACTATCTATACTTATTGTGTTTCTCACTCTTTTTGGATCGTTCTCCCACGACCCAATCTATAAGACTGAGCTATCGAGCCTTAGCTTCTAATTTTGTCACACCGAAGGTTTCGGCAACATGTATATACAAATTGGAATGCGGAACATGCAGAGCGACATACATTGGACAGACAGGTAGAAGATTAGAACAGAGAATATACGAACATAAAACCAAACAGAACTCAAATTTCGGCAAACACCTTCTATTTAACATAGAACATGAATTCGATGACAATGACAACACAACTTTGATACATAAAACTAGTAGGTAGACTACTTGTTAACAATAAAGATAGAATAAATAAACTTGAAGATAATGGTATATACAAATTGGAATGCGAAACATGCAGAGCAACATACATTGGGCAGACAGGTAGAAGATTAGAACAGAGAATATACGAACATAAAACCAAACAGAACTCAATTTCGGCAAACACCTTCTATTTAACATAGAACATGAATTCGATGACAATGACAACACAACTTTGATACATAAAACTAATAAAGGGTACATGATGGAGATACTTGAATACTACGAAATTAACAAATTCAAACACAACTTTCCAACATGCCACTGTCTGAACGAACAAATCCAAACCACCAGGAAGCCACTGTACATGTACTTAAAGACCCCATACACCCCCCAAAAAACAAAAAAGAAAATAATACAAAAAAATTTTTCCAGATGTACGTGGATGGTTGAATATGTAGTATTCAACCATCCACGTACATCTGGAAAACCTCTCAACTACACTCCCAACGCTTCCTACCTATTCCAACAATATCCTCTTCAGCTCACACTATTGTATCTGCTTAATGTGACCCATATTTATTATTTTGATGCCTTACGTATTATCCATAACATTTTTTACCGTTTAAAAAATTTTGGATTTAGTTATTCATGTTTGGCACTTTAATTTTACCTATTAAACATTTTTCTAGATGCACGAGGGTGACTGAGTATGTAGCACTTAGTACACCGCAACGTCTAGATTTTCCCATTCAGCTGCATTCCCAACCTTACTTAGCAACACATCCTTACATTACCCCCAGCTATATTTTTATAATACATACCTTTTCACACTTTCCTTGGCATTAATTTATTTATTCCAGATGTACGAGGGTAAATAAATACGTAGCGTTTATTTACCGCAACATCCGGAATTCCCCTCAGCTGCACTCCCAACCTTTCTTCCCTTTTATTCCTATATTTCCCTGCCTATTCCTGCAATATTTATAATACATAAATTCATACCGATATTTTACATATTATATGTGTACAGACTATATTAACATAATTAAGAGTTTTCAAATTAATAACTATTAGTTTCCTTCTTTATCGATGTAATAAGATTTGCATATCTGCATCTATGACTTTTGGTGGTAAAATCTAATTATCCTAACTTCAAAAAAGTTTTTTGTTAATTTGTGAACCCACGCTGAATTCAGTCGCATTCGTAGGTGTTATTAAAAGCACCCTTGTTGATATAAAATAAAATAACAACTAAAATAATAAATAAATTGGAAAGTCAATAAAAAGATTGATAATGATTTGTAATTAAGAAAATTTTTTAATAAACAATAATATTTAGAAGAAGTCGTTTAATTTTTTCATTAACAACATCGACGAGAAAAAGAGTCGATGATAATGTGTTACAAAATCGAAATTATGAAGAATTTACATTTCTTTTGATTTTATTTAAAAATTTGGAAAAACTGAATTTGTTGGAAAGTCTGAAACTCTGAGAGAAAAGTCGAATTTTGGTTTCGGAGGAAAATGTAGGTTTCGGTCGGACACTAATGATATAAGTATCAAGTTGACGCTTAAAGATTCTAGTTTATGATGTGATTTAAAAACTATTAGATAATATTATTGAAATTTGTATATAAAAAAATTATTAAAGAAGAAACTAAACGACGAAATTTTCAAAAAATCATATCGACTATGTTTAATTCAATAACATTACAATATAAGTAGTCTTAATTTGCTGGTAACCCATCTTCAAATGGAACTATCTCTAGTAAAATCCCGCCCATAAATACCAAACGTCAATAATCGCTCTTGAGAAGTCAATAATTTAATTTTCCGTTCGATTTTTCCGTTACTCAACAAGTTTGATTCATCACTTTCCCAAGCATATTCAACTGCTTGCAATGGCTCTAAATCGCTTAATAAGCTATTAGGGTATTGTTGTTTTCGTTTCGAATCATCAAAATTTCCGGTTATTTCAATATTTTCGAAAATCAAGTTCCATTCGATATCTTCATACGGAATAATCCTAAAATATAGGCAAAATATCCTTTTAATAAAGGCTTATTAGTGAGAAAGTGGGAATTATTCACCGTCTTCCACAAGATTCCAAAGAAGTATCATTACAAAAACTAACAGCGCAAACATCAACGCCACCGTAAATTCCACCGAAAGTTCGAACACCGGAATAAATAAATATTCTATAATAATAACTTTTTAAAGATTTCTGAGTGTTTGTAAACTCGACAACAAATTTGCAACAGAAATCTTCGTGGCAATACGTTGAGTTGATGTTTTCCGTTATTAAATGTGTTGTGTAAACTGAAAATAATAATTAAAGAGAGATTAAGATGTATTGAAAGGATGTGTTACCATCTAATTGATCCCTTTTTAAATAAAATTCATCCAAGCTTTTTGCAACTTGATCGATTTCCTCCACGGATTTTTTCCTTTGATTGTTTTGAATGTTTCTTTTGGAATTTCTGTTTAAATCTTTAGGGAGGTCGGCAATGAAGATTTTGGTACCACCTTGGGAGACGATTCCGATGTTTTTGGGGCCTTCAACACCTATTAAATTAATAAATATTAGTTAAAACGTTTTTTTTAATTTAAAAAGATATATAGATTTATACCAATGTAAAATCCTGATCCTCCGCTACCAATTGCAGGATAATTCGCCCCGGAAGCTAATAAAACACTGTCAGTAGTCACAGCGAACATATTTTGAACTTGTAATGCTACAAAAATTGGAAATTATATCAACGATAATTAAATAAATAAATTAATTAATTAATACCGGTTAAAAATGGAGCTTCTGAAAACCACATCGATGGAAACGCCAAATGTTTCGTCCCATTTCTAGTTAACCATAAACTTGGCTCCTCGAATAAAATATCAAAACAAATAAAAGTTCCAAAATTAACCCCAAAATCAGTTTTAAAAGTGGTCAAATCAACTTCTTCCGTAACATTTTTCTCATATTCCCCAAAAAGATGGAACTTCCTGTATCTAGCCGCTACAAATCCGGCTCGATCGAACACCACGTTAGTATTGTATAAATCATATCCATCCGAAGCACAAGGTTCGCGTTCGCACAAAGACTTTTCGACGACGTTTGCAACGATGTAAGTGTTAAAGTTTGCAGCCGAACATGATAATGTTCGGTAATAATCCGGGAATAATTGTGGGTTATTGCACGGGTTGTT
Source organism: Onthophagus taurus (assembly GCF_036711975.1). Lineage (NCBI taxonomy): Eukaryota > Metazoa > Arthropoda > Insecta > Coleoptera > Scarabaeidae > Onthophagus > Onthophagus taurus. The sequence continues at coordinate 108,010 of NW_027248939.1, forward strand.
TCCTGTTGCGATTAGGGGGGAGAGATCGATTAAATCTTGGCGAGTATTGATATCGGTGGTGATTACGGATTCTGGAAGCACGATTATATCGAAGGATTTTGCGGTTTCCGATGCGATTAAATTTACGAAGTCGTTTATTATTTCGTTGGTGCTATCTTCGTAGGATTGGTTTTGGTTTGAGTTTAAATTTGAGAAGTTGTACTCAATTACGGCCGCTGTGTAGTGGGTTTCGTTTGATGATAAACACTTAAAAGAAAAAATTACGTTATATCTCCGAAACTAAAAGAGATACATAAAAAGTAGCTGAGAGAACCTGCTAATGCCGAAAACTCCGATTTGCAAAAACGACAAACGCGCATATCTCACTTATTACCAAAAATGGAGTATTACAAGTAAAACATTATATAGGTAGAATTTGTTATGTTTTTTCTGATAATATATATTATATACTATAGTTTGTTGAGTATATTTCTTATAGTTATTAAAAAAATATAGTTTATTTAGAAAAATTCTTTTTATTCTATCTAAAACTAATGTATGTATTTAAAAGTTAATGTTGCTATGGTGATAACCATACATATTATTGTAGGGACGCCAATGGCGACCCCCACCACTCTTGAGGACGAGATCCCAGGCACTGTTGCCAACACTACAGTTTTAACTGTAGATTTGCAGTTTTTTTAAAATCTTCCTAGTTTTTAGTTTAGACCTACAAATCTACTGTTTTTTAGTTAATATTGTAATGCCATCTATTTCACGTATTACATATCGCCCGTACACTAATTCTGCTTCAGATAAACTTGCCATCTAAAATCTAGGAGACCAAACTACGTAAATGTTAATATAGCTATTAGATTCTCCAGGTTCATCTTTGATGTATAGATAAAGGAATATAGATGTAAAGATGAAAAATTTTTTTTATTAACTATTCAGGATCTGTGCTACATATGTTTCGACTCACCGCAGAGTCGTCATCAGGCACGACTAAAATAATATATAAAGTAAATAATATAAATAAAAAATATTAAATTAATTACCGTCAAATGGGTTCACAAGTAAAGGTTGTAGAATGTTGTAGAAGATGACCTCATTATAAATCTCAATGTTTAAACAATGTTTTCTCGTGTACAAACAATACAACCAAATGTTATGGTACTTTAAAACAACGGAAAAATCCTCGATTAATCAGATACAATCACAAGTTAATTTGTTACACATTAAAAATTAAAACGAATACGATATAAAACCGGATTAGGCGAGAGTTATAACCTCAAATGTCAAAGTGTATGGCAAGAATATGGTCACGTGAACGAAATAGAGGAGACAAAATAGAAATAGAGTGGCAGAATCAAATTAAAAATCACTGCATCAGTTTTAGAAATATTCTGTTGTTATTGATATCAGTTATATCATTTAATAATAGCTCTGGGAAATTCTTTTTGTTCAGCGTTATATAGCAGGGGTGGCGAAGCTCCTTGATAGTCCGAGCCATTTTTCAAAATTCGAAATTTTTCGCGAGCCGCAATTAAATACGTATATATTAAAAAGGTATGCAAAAAAGGTATTAAAAACAATTTTTTTAGAGAAATCATATTTTATATACTAAAAAAAGAAAAAAAAAAGGACCCCGAGTACATTTATCGAGAGCTACAAATAAACATTCAAAGAGCCGCATGTGGCCATATCTTGTAGTCATATTTCTTCCTGTTTGTCCTATATAAAATTTCTCGCAGTCGTTACATTTTAATCTATAAATACCACTCATTTCGTTCTTTTCAAATTTGTGTTTGTTATTTATAAGCATTTGACTCATGTTATTGATGTTTGTGAAGGCGACATTAATGTTATGCTTGAATAGGATTTCTTTAAATTTGTATTGTAGACTAGGTTGATAAGGTAATTTTAAATAAGTTAGTTTTTGTTTACGTCTAGGGAAAATTAGGTTGTTTATATTGCTAAGTGGAATGTGTGTAGCTCTATGGAAGAAGAATCGAAATGTCACCAAAAATATGACATTATATATAAACTATGAATATAAACATAAACCTAATAAAATGGATATAAATATTATTAAAAATCTTAAAAAATCAAAATTGTTAGACCTATATGAGGAATACTATATAACGCTGAACAAAAAGAATTTCCCAGAGCTATTATTAAATGATATAACTGATATCAATAACAACAAAATATTTCTAAAACTGATGCAGTGATTTTTAATTTGATTCTGCCACTCTATTTCGTTCACGTGACCATATTCCTGCCATACACTTTGGCATTTCAGGTTATAACTCCCGCCTAATCCGGTTTTATTTCGTATTCGTTTTAATTTTTAATGTGTAGCAAATTAACTTGTGATTGTATCTGATTATTCGAGGATTTTTCCGTTGTTTTAAAGTACCATAATATTTGGTTGTATTGTTTGTACACGAGAAAACATTGTTTAAACATTGAGATTTATAATGAGATCATTATTCTACAACCTTTACTTGTGAACCCATTTGACGGTAATTAATTTAATATTTTTTATTTATATTATTTACTTTATATATTATTTTAGTCGTGCATGATGACGACTCTGCGGTGAGTCGAAACATATGTAGCACAGATCCTGAATAGTTAATAAAAAAAATTTTCATCTTTACATCTATATTCCTTCTATGTAACTGTTAATCGATTTAATAGATGGCGTTAGTCGATAGAAAATAGAGACAAAACAGAGTTCCTGTTTTCTATTGTTTGTGACGCAGAAATCCCCTGTCTTGCCAGAGCTGTCATTTGTTTAGATTTTTTAGCGACCGATTGTTGTTTTGAGTATTTTTATAATAATAAGTGCTTTGAAAACAATCAAAAAGTTAGGACTATGGTTAGTAGCAGTGACAGTGAGTCAGATTTTGCTAAATCACCACCTAAAAAGAAGAAAGTAGTCAGATATGAGCAAAAATTTATTGATTCTTGGCTCAAAGATGAAAAATTTAGTGGATGGCTTGCAAAAAGTAAAAAAAGGTAATACGTATTTTTATTGTTCTGCATGCGACTGTGATAGGAAATGCGGTATTCAAGAACTGATGCGGCATAAAAATTCGTCTAAGCATGAAGGGAATTGTAAGATATTACAAAAGCAACCTAAACTTACATGTTTGTTTTTATCATCTTCAAATTCGCATTCGGATGGCAAAAGCCGGTGAAATTAAGCTGGCTTGTTTTATTGCAGAACATAACCTCGCATTTAATGTTGCCTCACATCAAACTAATTTAGTAAAATCTGTATGTCCAGACTCAAAAATTGCTGAAAAATTGTCTATGAGCAGAACTAAAGCGCGCGCAATTGTAGTAAATATAACAGGAAAAACAGCTGAAGAAAACTTGACAGAAAATTTAAGACAAAACCATTTTTCATTGTTGGTAGATGACAGTACTGATAAGTCGAGCATTTAGCTTTGATCGCGAGGTTAGTCAACCCAAATTATGAAGTAGAAGATAAATTTCTAACGTTAATACCAGTTACCGACGGTTCAGTTACCAGTTCTAATGGTTTATACAATAAAACTGTCGAATATTTTATTGAGAAACAAATCCCGTACAAGAAAAATATGATAGGGTTTGCGTCCGATGGCGCCCATGTAATGTTTGGAGGCAATAACTCGATGGTTACTCATTTAAAGAACGATATACCCAATCTTTTCATTATTAAATGTCATTCATTTGCGCTTTGCGCGTCCAATGCATGTGAAAAATTACCGAGGGGCCTTCAGGACTTTTGTCGCGAAGTTTTTGATCACATCCAAAACTCACCGAAACGCATTGGTGATTTCAAAACATTTCAGGCGTTTGCAAATATAAAACGACATAAAATATTACACCCTGCACAAACCAGATGGCTGTCGTTTAACGATGTTGTAAATAGATTGCTAGAACAGCTCCCGGCTATTAAACTATATTTTCAATCGGCAGTTTTTACAGATCGTCTTCTTTCTGCGCAAGGTATTTTAACGAAAGCCCTGGAACCGACAACTGAATTATACTTGGAGTTTTTTGCGTTACCTATATTCACTGATTTAAATAAAGAAATGCAAGCAGAGAAACCGAAGTTGTACTTACTATATGATCAAATTTACACTGTGTATGTAACTATGTTAGACTGCTTTATACAACCAATTTATTTAGAATTAACAGAAGAAGATAAAAACAATGCCAAAAAATATTTCAACTGCCAAAGAACAGAAAGTATTGATGTAAACGACGTTAGGACCCATTTACCGTTATTTGAAACATATGTAGGCGGAATGATACTAAATTTGATTCGGTTAAAAAAGGACACTAAAGAGTTGGATGACGATAAACTAACAAATTTTTATAGAAAATGTACAGAGTTTTACATTGAGTCAGCAACCCAAATCAGACGGAGATTTCCTTTCGATGACAAAGAACGTAGGGCTTTAAAGTGTTTAAAGATGTTGAACTCACAAGCGATTTTAGACCATACTTTGAACAAAAAGCAAATAACTTTAATTGCTGAACTATTATATTATTTCCCAAGTATTTGCCCGGAAAATATAACGGAATTGGATAGGGAATGGCGAACTCTTCGCAACACCAATTTGAATTTTGACGAAGCTGACACGCTTAATGTGGAAAAATTTTGGGGACACGTTTCCAGATTACAAAAAGGCGATGAATCAACAATATTTCCACTGTTATCTAATTTAACAAAAAAACTTTTGTGTCTACCACACAGTACTGCTACGGTAGAACGTTTGTTTTCAACTGTTAATATTATGAAGACGAAACTTAAAAATAAGCTTTCTACGACCACAATAAAGGGTACTTTGCACACAAAATCAGAAATTAAAAACTGTTTTGAGTTTGAAGTTTGAATATGTATGCTTTAAAAAAAATGAAACAGAGAATAAAGAAGATTTACAAATTGAAAATGATATAATAGCTAATAATATCTAACTTCTTCATAAGTATTGTTACATTTGTTAATTTTAATACATTTAAGGAACTCATAATTTTTTTACTATAATTACCACCATTAATATTAATTTTAATATTAAGTTATACAACATAAAGGAAAGCTGTAGATAACCGTTTTTTAAATTAATATTTACAGTTTTCTACAGTTTTTTTTAAGCATCAATGGAGTTTTACTCTACGATGTCGTTGGCAACACTGATCCCAGGAGAACACACAAGACGACACAGCCAAAAAGGGGAACACACGATGAAGATGGCGAAGACGGCATAGAGTAAAGATGTGAGAAGACGACACGCAGAGATTTGTTATAGTATAAGTGAAATAAACTCATTGAAGTGGAAATAATAGTTATAATATTAATAATAAACTAGTTAAGGACAAGTGGGGCTTTTGTTTTGTTTTAACGCGAAATGCGAACTATAGTGTAAGCAGCAAGAACTCTATTACACAGCAAAAATGTAGATAAAAGATTTTGAGCTGAAGCTGTGATTGTAGCTGTATTTACGTTAAATAGGACAAGCAATCGTTCAAAGAAAGATGAAACACCATACGAAACATGGTTAGATAGAAAATATGATATTAAATTGCTAAAGGAATATGGATCAATTGTTGCAGTACATGTTCCAAAAGAGAAAAGGAGGTTTTTCAACAGGACGGTCAAAAAGAAACGTACGATGTGTATGCGCCAGTGGTCAAGTACAACAAATGGACGTGAGAAGTGCATTTTTGTATGGAGATTTAGAAGAAGACATGTATACCTATACATGTCGTGGGAAGTAATAAGAGTGATGTGGAATCGATAAAACAAATTTTGAATAAAAATTTTTGTATGAAAGATTTAGGGATAATATCAAAATATTTAGGGATAAAGGTTGTGCACAATGCGAATGGTGATGTTATCGAACTGAGTCAGAGAAATTACTTAAAAAATGTATTAAAAAGATTTAAAATGGAAGAATGTAAATCTGTAAATACACCGTTAGAAAATAATGTTAACTATGAAAACTTAAAAGGTGATAAATATGATCCAAAAATGCAAAACATTTATTGAAAAATAATCGGAAGTTTAATGTACGCAGCATTAGGAACTAGACCCGATTTGTGCCAAAGTGTTAGTTTGTTAAGTCGTTTTCAGGATAAAGCAAATGTGAATTTGTATAAATCATTGAAGAGAATTTTGAGATATATTAAAGGAAGTTTAGATTGTGCTTTGGTGTTGAGACCTGACAATAATTATGTGATGTGCGGTTATGTAGATTCGAATTGGGGGGAGATTGATCGTAAATCGATCACAGGCTATGTTTCTAAAATGTTTGATTGTACCGTTTCGTAGTTGAGTAAAAAACAACAAAATGTATTAATCTCATCAACAGAGTCTGAGTATGTAGCATTGAGTTTAGCCGTGGCAGAGATCTGTTGGTTACGAAAACATATTATAGACTTCAATTTACCAATATGTGATGAACCGATAGTATTGTATGAAGGCAATACTACTAACTACTAAAAGACTCAAACAGTAGATGTAAAGTTTTGCTTTCTGAAAGAAAAAATAGATAATAATATTATTAAAATAGTGCATATTAAGACTGACTAAGGGCCGATCTTACAAGTGTTAGTATAATCAGTGGAATAGTTATTCCCAGAATAATTTCTTCTCGGCATTAATTTAACGAATGCGTCTTATAAAGCCTTTTTTATGCCAGAATAGTTATTACAATGGTTGGTTGAAGTTGGTAATACTGTGGGTATAACGCGCAGCGCTCATGTGGTTTGTTTACGTTGTTTACGTTTAGCGACTGTCAAATTGATCAGCGGTGTTTACCATTATTCTGTTTCATTTTCATTTTACGTCCTTACGAATATGAATATGGACGTAGATGTGTTTGACTCCGATAATGATGACGAGATTAGTCATAGGGGACAACGGTTTAGACGTGCGAAACAATCTAAAATACGGTAAAAGTGCCTTATTACTAGTCCGTTTATAATTATTCTATGTACAGTCGCACACGAAGCTCGTGGCTCGTAGGTGTTCGGCTCAGCCCGTTTAGCCAGCCGAGCTAGCGGCATGTCGGATCTCACAACAGCGCTTGACCTTGAGTGTGCATTTCCCGTGAACATGACTGTAGTTATGTACTTCTTCTCAGGGTAAATTATTTGGAAACATTATCAGAAGACGAGTTTAAGATGCAGTTTAGGTTAACCAAAAATACAATCCACATTATTCTTGATCAAATTAGAGGGCGAACCTCATCCTACTAATAGAAACCAGAAACCGATTACCAGTGAAATGCCCCTGCTGACGTTACGGTTTTACGTTTCTGGTTCTATGCTCCTTACAATGATAGATTTTGTTGGCATCAGTAAAGCATCTACTCGACAGATCGTAAAGGCTGTGACGTTGGCAATCGCATCGTTAAGGCTACAATATATTTTTATGTCTCAAAATCTGAGGCTCTCAAGAACTGGTTAGCGTTAAGCTGCAATTTTATCGCATAGCAAAATTCCCGTATGTCATAGGTGCTATTGCCTGTACCCATGTGCGCATTCAGTCCCCAGTTGGCGAAAATGCGGAATTATATCGTAATCGCAAAAGATTTTTTTTAGGCTCAATAAAATGCTCTTTTAGACAAGGCTTAATAAAGATTCTGTTTCATCGTAACTGTAATTTGCACATCCCACACGTTTTTCTTTATTTGTTGAAGCCATTCCATACAATAATTATTACGTCTGATTGATTATAATCAATGTCAAACAGTCTCTGACTTATTCCTAGTATAAGCTATTCCCATTGAATTGCACGGTATAGATATCCTGCGCCGAATACCGTTACTTATGCTATACGCCGATATTGTAAGACGTTTATTTTAGTGTTTATACCAACATTTAGTTATTCTTGGTATACGGAGCGGTATAAACTGTTTTGTAACATCGGCGCTAAGTAGAATTAAATTTGAAATGTTCAGAGATGGTATTAGTGTAAAAACATCAAATAACTTTATTGAGGGGGTGTGTGGTTAAGTTGGGGAGTTTTATCAATATAGTTATTTTTGGTGTTGGGTGGTTAGCAGTAGTTGGTTACATATTTTAGACAGTTAGAAAAGTAAAAAGGCGGTTAAACGTTGTTAACGGTTTTATCAAGTTTTATCGATTGTATTTGTTGAAGAAGTTTTTGCTTTGTTTATTAAAATAAACTTTCTTTTCGCTCGACAATTGCTGTTTATTGAACATCATTTTTCCGAAACTTTGCAATATCTAGGATTCAGGATAAATTTTTATAATATGTGTAATATGTATGTATATGACCTTAAACAATTGTAAGCACATTGTTACACTAATCACACTTCAAGTTATGATTTTTTCCTTTTTTTACTCTGTAATCCATCTATCCCGAAGGTACTCGGATTTGATGGACCACCTGCTAGGGATTGATGGACCTCTGGTATACGTTACTAAATCAGGGTATTACGCAAGAAATACAGGTTATCAAAGGTATAAACATTATTTATTTCAAAGTGGAAAGTTATAAACGGATTGAAAAGTGATTAATATAGAGTTATAAACTATTTAAAAAGGGATAAGTGAATATAATAGTCAATATACTTAGAAAATAAAAGTAGTCAGATTTATTTTCACATGGTTCAGAACATTTAGTCATTATGCAATTTTCTTCTTTCGAGAATCTCGCTTCCCACAATAATCGCATTTATTTTCGAATCTTGTGCACTGATTTGATCATCGCAGTCACTTTCTTACAGCTTATCGTTGCCAATTGTGTTAATATCTATATCTTCAGATTTTGAGGATGACGTAAATACTTTCTTCTTTTGCTTTCTCTTCCTTTTACTAACTGTGTCTATTCTTTTCCTTCCTGTCTTTCTTCTTTTATCTTAATCTTTAACTCTTTTTCATCTTTTTTCTTTTTAAGGGCAATTATGTGTTCCGGAGAGCTTAAAACAGTTGCTATAGTTTGACCCTTCTTTTTTCAGAGTCTGAATTTTATTGACACAAGGCACTGGATGTATTTTGTTCAATAACTTCGAGGGACATGCTCATAGCTTTTAACCTAAAGTACCAGCATTGCGTATCTGGAACTGGTACGCGTAACCAGCGTATGAGTTTTCGGCATTAGCAGTTTGTCGGAAAACGAGATGATGACAAGTAAGCTACTTTTTTTCTATCTCTTTTAGTTTCAGAGATAGCCTATGCGGACAGCGAATTTGGGATGGCCTGTACAATAAACACATAACCCACATATACACAAAAACAATAATTTAAAAAATTTATATTGATGTTTATTTATGTTGATACATTCATAACTTTCTAGGTAAGAATTTAAATATTTTCATAGTCAATATTATAAACTATAAGAAAGTATAGAAAAATAGTTATTTATATTACAAGTGGGCTAGAAACATAATTACTGTACGAGTGTGGAGAATTGCACGACGAGGTTGTAGACCGAGTCGTGTAATCACACGAGTACAACATTTTATCTACGACTGCTAAAAATTACTTAAAAATCATCTCTATTTCGACATTTATAAAAATATTTTGAAATGATTGTTGACAATTTTAAATTAATGTCAATTTCAATAACATGTTTACTCATCTGGAATAAGTGTTTCGAAATCTAAGTACATAACAATTAATGTTTATAACAAATATATTGTTTCTCTTTAAATAGGTAACACTTTTCCTTTTGTATTGTTGCTTGTTTGAATAAATTAAGTCTGTTCTGATTGCGCTAAAAATGCGTTACGTAATGAAACCAGTGCGGTAATGAACTTCATTACGTAACTCAAATCACCTCAAATGGGTGTGGTAATGATGACTTATCCAAGCAGTCGTAGATAAAAAAAATTAAAGAGACTTACCGTTTGTATTAAAACAACAAAACTAAAAAGTAATCGATAAACAGTCATTTTTCCCGTTTCCTTAGTTTTTAGTCGCACTCCACCTCTTATTGCTATCAAATAAACGATTCCATAAAATGTTATTCTTACTTCTATTTATCACTAATACGTGATAAATCTTAAACGTTATCTTTAAACGTCACCGAAAACAAATACTTCACTTTAGTAGTTTACAAACATCAACCAAGTAATAATTAGCAGACAATCGACAATTAAATCGATCACATTAATTTCTTAACCGATTCATTTTATTCTGCTAAGAAGGTCAAAGCAACTGTTTTTATTTTTTTTTCATTTTTAAAGACTTGAAGAAAGCACGATATAATGGCTGAAACTAAAGGCTGGTGTGGGGAGGAATACTTATCAAAATTATTTCATTTTTTTCTGCCAACTCCAGCATTTCAACACAGGTAGTATGCGATGTATCCATCTAGCAGGAGGAGTGCCTTTCCTGCTGGTTTTCTTGGTGTAAAATGGGTTTGCATCCAATAAAAATATAAATCACTATTTACACAGCCAGACTTTGAAGACATTTTTACTTCACCTCCAGGTGGCGAACCGTCACAAAACTCCTGCTTTAGATTCTTTCCTTTCATTATGCCACAAGGTGGCAAGAATAGGGTACATTCTCCATTTACACATGTCAGACACCCCTTCAAATTACCGGATGGAAAGTTCACGATTGCGTACAAGAAAAGAAGAAAGCCAGTTGCATTATGTTTCAATTGCAGGTTTTCTGCTTAATAATAATAAACTATTTAACGTACTAAATCTCCAGTTGGAGTAAACCCCTTTGATTGTAATTTTTTTATATCGCTAATGATTTTTTTTTGTTTTCAATTCCCAATAATGAGTTTTTCACCATAGAACCTTTATTAAAACTTTGTGACTTGAGACGCCTCTTTAGAATGGTTTTCGGTATGCCATACATTTTTGCTGCAGCATTAACACCCATTTCCTTATTCTCAATAGCTTTGACCGCATTTTTTAAACTATCTGCACACCATTCTCCTCTCCCAGACATGCCTTTTCTTTTATAAGAGGTAGGCATTTTTTTGTAACAGAAAAAAAACCGCAACTAATCAATCCTGATAAGTTGTCTGTCGGACTTACTCTAAAACTTTACAATAAACTTCGAAAATTATGAAAAATGTCACCTGATGGAATGCCATGCTATCAAATAAGAATGCGATGTTAGCCGTAGAATTATATTTCACAAGGTAGCCGGGAAGAAGATAACCGCACGCAAGAACCTTTACTCGGTTAACAGAAAAATTTAATGGATTTTTGGTCCTTCACAAAACCACGTGCAAAAACATACCAAAATGACCTTCAGGAGGATGAAGTCAATATGTTGAGTTCAGTTGCGATAAATCCATGACCATCTTGCAGTGAAGTTGAACAAGACGTCTGACCCAAAAGCGGCAAAAAAGAGTCTTAAGAACGTATCAATCCCATTTCTCTAATTTCAAAAATAAACGAAACATGAGCATTTTTTGAAATCACGTAAATTTGACATTTTGGCTATAACTTAAAAACAAAAGAAGATAGATGATTGGTGTTTGCGGTGTTGGATTAGTCTTGGAAAGAGAGACCGGGCCATGGCACTTACTTTTTTCTTTAATATTAATAAAACAATCATAACAAATTACTCACTAAAACTGTTATAAATGACCAATAGTAAAGTTCAAACTGCATCAGTATCGCTTTTAAACCAAACGACCGCATTTTATTACTGTACAGAGTGTTCCAAATTCGTTTTCCGCATAGGCTATCTCCGACACTAAAAGAGATAGAAGAAAAGTAGTTTACATGTTATGATCTCGTTTTTCAAGAAACTTCTAATGCCGAAAACTCCTATTTTCGAAAACGACAAACGCGAATATCTCACTTATTTGAGCTGTTCCGATCTTTCGGCATTACCAGTTTGTCGGAAAACGAGATGATGACAAGTAAGCTACTTTTTTTGTATCTGTTTTAGTTTCGGAAATAGCCTATGCGGACAGCGAATTTGGGACCGCCTTTACAGTAAACACATAACCCACATATACACAAAAACAACAATTTCAAAAATTTATATTGATGTTTATTTATGTTGATACATTCATAACTTTCTAGGTAAGAATTTAAATATTTTCATAGTCAATATTATAAACTATAAGAAAATATAGAAAAATAGTTATTTATTTTATTACAAGTGGGCTAGAAACATAATTACTGTACGAGTGTGGAGAATGGCACGACGAGGTTGTAGACAGAGTCGTGTAATTACACGAGTACAACATTTTATCTACGACTGCTAAAAATTACTTAAAAATCATCTCTATTTTGGCATTTATAAAAATATTTTGAAATGATTGTTGACAATTTTAAATTAATGTCAGTTCAATAACATGTTTACTCATCTGGAATAAGTGTTTCGCATTGATGTCTTATATATAATCTAGAGTGCGTATGTGGTGGTGGTGGGGGTAATCAGAAAGTCAGACATGTTGGATGTACCGACCCGAACTTAGCTATAGTTTCAAGTCTCTATTGTACCTACAATTATAACCTCACAATTCTTATAAATATATTGTTATTTTTATTAAAATTTTATTGAAGGTTTTCGAATTCTTTTTGATTCACATATGTTGTTTATAATTTGATTGGTTGGAAGATTATTTACAAAGTCCATAAAATGTTTCTGGTTAGTTGACTTGAAATTAACAATGAAGTTCAAGTAAAGTTTATTATTAAGGAATGTTCAGTTCTTTTAAAATAAACTAACAATTATTTATAAGCAAAAGATTAACGTGATCAATCAGAATTGTTTTAAATATTTTCTTTTTAGTTTATGTTAATTATAAGTGTTATTGTTAAAAATTATTAAGTTCTTTTAAAATACTATATAATTAATAATTATTTATTAATAAAATATTAATGTATTTTGTTTTGGTTATTATTTTCTGTGTTTCCAGTTTATAATAATGTAAATTCTTGCATAACTATATATAAGAATTTCGAATTTCCCCCTAAGTTGGTACATCTAACATGGCGACCTTTCTGGCTTCATTTTAGACGTGGTGGGACAACAGCATACGCACTCTAGATTATATATAAGATCTCAAAGGTGTTTCGAAATGTAAAAACATAACAATTAATGTTTATAACAAATATATTGTTTCTCTTTAACTAGGTAGTACTTTTCTTTTTGTATTGTTGCTCGTTTCAATAAATTAAGTCTGTTCTGATTGCGCTAAAAATGCGTTACGTAACTCAAATCACCTCAAATGAGTGCGGTAATGATGACTTATCGAAGCAGTCGTAGATAAAAAAAATAAAAAGACTTACCGTTTGTATTAAAACAACAAAACTAAAAAGTAATCGATAAACAATCATTTTTTCCGTTTCCTTATTTTTTAGCCGCACTCCACCTCTTATTGCTATCAAATAAACGATTCCATAAAATGTTATTCTCACTTCTATTTATCACTAATACGTGATAAATCTTAAACGTTATCTTTAAACGTCACCGAAAACAAATACTTCACTTTAGTAGTTTACAAACATCAACCAAGTAATAATTAGCAGACAATCGACAATTAAATCGATTACATTAATTTTTAACCGATTCATTTTATTCTGCTAAGAAGGTCAAAGTAACTGTTTTTATTTTTTTTTTCATTTTTAAAGACTTGAAGAAAGCACGATATAATGGCTGAAACCAAAGGCTGGTGTGGGGAGGAATACTCATCAAAATTATTTCATTTTTTTCTGCCAACTCCAGCATTTTAACACAGGTAGTATGCGATGTGTATCCATCTAGCAGGAGGAGTGCCTTTCCTGCTGGTTTTCTTGGTGTAAAATGGGTTTCCATCCAATAAAAATATAAATCACTATTTACACAGCCAGACTTTGAAGACATTTTTACTTCACCTCCAGGTGGCGAACCGTTACAAAACTCCTGCTTTAGATTCTTTCCTTTCATTATGCCACAAGGTGGCAAGAATAGGGTACATTCTCCATTTACACATGTCAGACACCCCTTCAGATTACCGGATGGAAAGTTCACGATTGCGTACAAGAAAAGAAGAAAGCCAGTTGCATTATGTTTCAATTGTAGGCTTTCTGCTAAATAATAAACTATTTAACGTACTGAATCTCCAGTTGGAGTAAACCCTTTTGATTCTAATTTTTTTATATCTCTAATGATTCTTTTTTGTTTTCAATTCCCAATAATGAGTTTTTCCCCATATAACCTTTATTAAAACTTTGTGAGTTGAGACGCCTCTTTAGAGTGGTTTTCGGTATGCCATACATTTTTGCGGCAGCATTAACTCCCATTTCCTTATTCTCAATAGCTTTGACTGCATTTTTTAAACTATCTGCACACCATTCTCCTCTCCCAGACATGCCTTTTCTTTTATAAAAGGTAGGCATTTTTTGTAACAGAAAAAAAACCGCAACTAATCAATCCTGATAAGTTGTCTGTCGGACTTACCCTAAAACTTTACAATAAATTTCGAAAATTATGAAAAATGTCACCTGATGGAATGCCATGCTATCAAATAAGAATGCGATGTTAGCCGCAGAATTATATTTCACAAAGTAACCGGAAAGAAGATAACCGCACGCAAGAACCTTTACTCGGTTATCAGAAAAATTTAATGGATTTTTGGTCCTTCACAAAACCACGAGCAAAAACATACCAAAATGACTTTCAGAAGGATGAAGTCAATGTGTAGAGTTCAGTTGCGATAAAACCATGAACATATTGCAGTGAAGTTGAACAAGACGTCTGACCCAAAAGCCGCAAAAAAGTGTCTTAAGAACGTATCAATCTCATTTCTCTAATTTCAAAAATAAACGAAATATGAACATTTTTTGAAATCACGGAAATTTGACTTTTTGGCTATAACTTAAAAACAAAAGAAGATAGATGATTGGTGTTTGCGGTGTTGGATTAGTCTTGGAAAGAGAGACAGGGCCATGGCACTTACTTTTTTCGTATCTCTTATAGTTTCTGAGATAGCCCATAATAACACGCAAATTTGCTCACCCTGTATAGAGATTAATAAAACAATCATAACAAATTACTCACTAAAACTGTTAAAAATGACCAATATTAAAGTTTAAATTGAATCAGTATCGCTTTTAAACCAAATGACCGCATTTTATTACTGTACAGGGTGTTCCAAATTCGTTTTCCGCATAGGCTATCTCCAACACTAAAAGAGATAGAAGAAAAGTAGCTTACATGTCATGATCTCGTTTTTCAAGAAACTTCTAATGCAGAAAACTCTGAACAGCTATCGTCTTTTGTTTTCGAAAACGATAAACGCCAATATCTCACTTATTTGAGCTGTTCCGAGTTTTCGGCATTAGCAGTTTGTCGGAAAACGAGATGATGACAAGTAAGCTACTTTTTTTCTATCTGTTTTAGTTTCGGAGATAGGCTATACGGACAGCGAATTTGGGACTGCCTGTACAATAAACACATAACCCACATAATATACACAAAAGCAACAATTTCAAAAATTTATATTGATGTTTATTTATGTTGATACATTCATAACTTTCTAGGTAAGAATTTAAATATTTTCATAGTCAATATTATAAACTATAAGAAAATATAGAAAAATAGTTATTTATATTACAAGTGGGCTAGAAACATAATTACTGTACGAGTGTGGAGAATTGCACAACGAGGTTGTAGACCGAGTCGTGTAATCATACGAGTACAACATTTTTTCTACGACTGCTAAAAATTACTTAAAAATCATCTCTATTTTGACATTTATAAAAATATTTTGAAATGATTGTTAACAATTTTAAATTAATGTCAGTTTCAATAACATGTTTACTCATCTGGAATAAGTGTTTCGAAATCTAAAAACATAACAATTAATGTTTATAACAAATATTTTGTTTCTCTTTAAATAGGTAGCACTTTTCCTTTTGTATTGTTGCTCGTTTCAATGAATTAAGTCTGTTCTGATTGCGCTAAAAATGCGTTACGTAATGAAACCAGTTCGGTAATGAACTTCATTACGTAACTCAAATCACCTCAAATGGATGTGGTAATGATGACTTATCCAAGCAGTCGTATATAAAAAAAATTAAAGAGACTTACCGTTTGTATTAAAACAACAAAACTAAAAAGTAATCGATAAACAATCATTTTTCCCGTTTCTTTATTTTTTAGCCACACCTCTTATTACTATCAAATAAACGATTCCATAAAATGTTATTCTCACTTCTATTTATCACTAATACGTGATTATCTTTAAACGTCGCCGAAAACAAATACTTCATTTAGTTTACAAACATCAACCAAGTCAAAATAGAATAAAGAGTTGCACTTTTTTAATGGATACTTGTTATATTTATGTTCTACCGGTTTCGACTCAACATAGAGTCATCTTCAGGAACGCCTAATGTTACAACGAAATAAGAATAGATCATTAGTTATAATAGATACATGTGTTCACTTAAAATTTATAGGTTATGTTTTCATTAAAGATAATAAAACAAAATAGATGAACTTAAACTTACGTCATGATTTGAAAAAAGGGCATGGTATCAATATTAAACATTTGTTTGTGGTTAAAAACTTAAGAAAATCAAAAATAAAGATGTAATTATGGGCGGATGCGATGAATAAAATGGTTGTCTGGAACGTGATTGTCAAGGTCAAATTTATATCCTGAAGTTTGCGGTTATCAATAAATTTTCAAATTTCAAAAAGTAATAAATAGTATGTAGAAAACACGATTTAAAAAACACAATTCAAAGGAAGGGGGGGGGGGGTTATGGTGAAGTTTAAGGGAGAAAAAGGGGGATCTTGAGGGATATTTTGGGGAGGAGAAGGGATAGGTAGCCAAAGGAATCCAGTATGTTGCGAGCTCAAGCTGCCACCTTGGCTTGAGTTCCTCGTTCATACTGGGTTATTAAACACTGAATTGAACAAAATAAAGTTAAAAATTTTTTTTTTTTTTAGAAAATTAAAAAATTAAAAAATTAAAAAGCTCAAAATCTCACGTCACAAATCAAAATACTTGACACAAAGACACCAGGATATAGACACAAGGTAGTGTTTTTAGTAACAATCAAAATGGGAGATCGGAGAATATTAAATGTCGAATTATAAAGATGAGGGATGGTGTGATAGTTTCTTTGGGGGTATGGGAATAGGTAGGAATTCTGGGAGAGAAAGGAGGTGTTGGTAGTCAAGGAGCCCAGACGTTGCGACACTCAAGCTACTACCCTAGCTTGAGTTCCTCGTTCGTCTGGGGGTTTTTTAGGGGGAGTATATGGTGTTCTGAGAAAGGTGTATATTGGTCGGGTACTGGTTGTGATCTGGTCGTTTAGGCAGATCTTCTCTGGATAATTATATTTGAATTTGTTAATTTCGTAATTCTCGAGGGCTTCGAGTAAGTTGCTCTTATTTTTGGAATGAAGTAACGTGGTGTTTTCTTCTTCATTGAATTGGTGGTCTTTATTGAAGATCAAATGTCTGCCGAAATTAGATCTATCTTGGGTTTTGTGTTCATTAATCCGTGTCCTCAGTGATCTCCCTGTCTCTCCTATATATGTAGCATTACAGGTTCCGCATTCTAGTTTATATACTCCGTTGTTGTTTAATTTCTTTATCCTGTCTTTGTTGTTGGTTAATATTCGTCCTATGGTGTTGTTACTTTTAGATGTTAGTTTCATGTTGTATGTCTTAAAGATTTTCTTTAGTTTGCTGTTAATGTTCCCCTGATATTCTATAGATTTGTATGACAAGGTTTGAGTTTCTTGTCGGTTGCTAAGTGTTGTCATGCTGTTGAGAGCGTTTTTGTTAATTTGTTTGTTAAGCATTCTATCAACAAAATCTGGTTTATACCCGTTATTTTCACCAATCTGCTTAATTATTGTTATCTCTCTTTTCATTTCGGTTTGATCTAATTTTGTATTTAGAGCTCTATTTATATAGGCTCTAAATGCTGCCATTTCATGGGTATATTCGTGGTGAGAGTCTTGTGGGATAATTAAATCTGTTTGTGTTTGTTTTCGATATATTTTGTATTGGAGGTGGTTATCATTTTTATCTAATGTTATGTCAAGAAAGTTTAATCTGTTGTTTTGTTCTTTTTCTATTGTGAATTTTATGTCTTCGTGCAGTTCATTTATGTATGTGTGTAAACCTTCAATAATAGTATCTTCCTTCGTATTTATGAAAACAGGAATATCGTCTACGTAACGTTGCCATAATATTATATTATTTCTGTATGGGTTTATGTCATTACAAATGAAATCTTTTTCTATATTGTTTAGGAAGATGTCAGCTAGCAATCCGCTGAGCGGAGATCCCATCGGAAGACCTTTGGTGTATGTGTATATTTTATCATTAAATGAACAAAAATTCTGTTGTATGCATATTTTAAAGAGATTGAAAAAGTTTCTACTATCCTCTGCATTCGTGACCTTCTCATCTAGGATTTGTTTCAGTATCTTGAGTGTTTCATCAGTTGGTATGTTTGTATATAAATTAGTAATGTCGAAAGAAATCATTGTGTAATTATTAGGTAGAGATATGTCTTCAAGTTTGTTTAAGAGGTCATTCCGATTGGTTATTGTATAGTCGGGTGTAAAGTTAGTGATGTTCTTAAAAATTCCAATCAAAAACTTGGAGATTCTGTATGTGCTTGAGTCAATTGATGCAATTATTGGTCGAATAGGTATGTTCTGTTTGTGCAGCTTAGGTAAAGCATATAATCGTGGTGTTTTTGGGTTCATCGGTATCAATGTAGCTGGTTTTGTGTTAAATTTCTCTAGTGTCATTTTTGATTCTGCTAAGATCTTTTTTACATTTTTATGGAAAGATGTTGTAGGGTTCTTTGTAGTAATATTAAAATTATTGTCCATTAAAAACTTTTTGGTTTTATCTATATATTCTTGTTTGTACATTATTACGATACCTGCATTTTTGTCTGCATTGGTAACTGTCAGATCCTGCTGCTTGATCTTTAGTTTGATACTGTTTATTGTTTTGTTTTCCTCTTGGATCCTTAATTGCATTGTCTCTTTTTTTCTTTTTGTTGTCCTCTTTGTGTCTTCCTTAATAATTAGTTGACGTAGTTCTCTCTGTATATTCTCTCTGTTTGGTACATACTTCGTGATGGCTTCCAATTCTATGGCAGTTCTTCTTAAATTAGGTTTTGAAGGTAAGGCATATTTCGGTCCCTTGTTGAGTAATTTCATTTCCTGTTGGTTAAATATAATATCCGTTAGGTTTGTGATTCTCTTATGGAATGTATGTATCACATCATTGTTGTTATTAATCTGTGATCTCTTCTCTTTTGTGTGTTTCTCCTTACGTAAATTGTCAATCTTTTTTTGTTTTTTCGACCATTCATCATCCAGAAGTGCAACTCTTTATTCTATTTTGATACGAATGGTGGAAACAAATAATAATTACACCAATATCAACCAAGTAATAATTAGCAGACAATCGATAATTAAATTGATTACATTAATTTCTTAACCGACTCATTTTATTCTGCTAATAAGGTAAAAGTATTTAACAACATTGTTATTAACTAATATTCTCAATTACATTTTTGGACAAAGTACTAAACAGTAACACTT
Organism: Onthophagus taurus; assembly: GCF_036711975.1. Taxonomy (NCBI): domain Eukaryota; kingdom Metazoa; phylum Arthropoda; class Insecta; order Coleoptera; family Scarabaeidae; genus Onthophagus; species Onthophagus taurus. The sequence goes on from NW_027248939.1 coordinate 127,521, forward strand.
GAAAGCAGACGAAGATAAGATGGAATTTAGATAAGCAATAATAATATAATTCATAAATGATGAAAAATAGAAAATTTAAGTGTAATATTGCCATGTACTTGTAAGTAATGTAATAATAATAATAATAATAATAATAATACTTTATTGGTGATAGCATCAAAGTGATTTTCACAGGTCATAAAAGAAAAGAATACAATAAACGCAAAAATGCAATTTTCAATAATAGTAAGTACACTAAACGTAGTAATCAGTAACAACAGGTAAGCAAAAGAACAAACAAAAAAGAGAGAAAAAGGCTTCTGGGAGGCGACACACTGGTCATAGCAAGTCATCAAAATCATTGGTCAAAAACTCCTCAACAGTATAAAAGGCCTTCGCCACTAAATAATTTTTTATTTTGTGTTTGAAATTGTTACTCTCTAACAATTTTATGTGCTTCGGAAGGACATTGTAGAATTTTATGCCAAAATAATTGACGCCATCCCTGGCCCTTGCCGTCCGAGAATAGTCCGTAATTAAGGTATCACCTGCCCTTGTGTGGTAATTATGATAACTATTAAGAGTTTTAAATTTGGAGATATTACCCTTGATATATAAGAGACAATGGAGAATATAAAGCGAAGGGAAAGTTAGTATCTTATAATCAATGAAATTGGCTCTACAACAGTCCCGAAAACCTAGACCGGCCATAACTCTAACACATCTTCGCTGCACACCAAAAACACGATCCGCATGGGCGGAGTGACCCCAACAAATTAACGCGTACGATACGTGGCTGAAGAAATAGCCGTAGTATGTGTTCATCACAACATTGAACGGGACAAGGTCTCTCAGTCTCCGAATGACGAATACAATGGTATTCAGTTTTTTCGTCAATTGGTCAATGTGGGCCTTCCACGTCAAACCAGAGTCCAGATAGACCCCCAGTAACTTGACCGGCTCCGAACACGACCTGAGATGTTTAAGTGAAAAGTTTAAAGTTTGTGTTTTTTCTCTATTCATGCTTAGTCTGTTGGCCTGAATCCGATTTGAGATGCAGGCTTGTGACTCAGATATGCGGTGATGCAAAGCATCGGCATCTGTTGAGGAGGCCATTACGGTTGTATCATCAGCAAAAAGGATGAGGTCGGAATCATGGGGAATGTTACTGGGTAGGTCGTTGATAAATATCAAAAACAGGAGTGGCCCCAATACTGAGCCCTGAGGTACACCAAACCTAAGTGGAAGACGACCGGACTCTAGACCGTCAAGGGAAACATACTGCGATCTGTTCGTCAAATAAGATTCGAGAAGATTTATGCTGCTGATGTCCATATTGAAGGCACTAAATTTACGAATTAGTAAGTCATGAGAGACGCAGTCGAACGCCTTTGTTAAATCATAAAAAGCAGCTCCCGAATAATTATTGGCTTCGAAGCCATTCTGAACAAATTGTACCAAAGTGCGGATGGCGTCCGATGTCGACCTATTTCTTCTAAAGCCAAACTGTCCGGAAAACAATAGGCTATTAGAATTGAGGTGAGTTGCCAGTTGATCGTTTAAAATTATTTCAAAGATTTTCCCGAAAATTGGCAGAATGGATATTGGTCTGTAATTGCAGGGGTCGTGTAGCGGGCCTTTTTTGTGAATAGGAATAACCTTTGCCACTTTCAGGCAGTCCGAAAAAATCGAGTTCAATAAGCACTGGTTTATTAGTTTACATAATGGATAAACAATTATATTTGAGACTGTTTTTATTAACCTACTGTTTAATTGATGCACATCCCTGGACGTCGAATTTTTTAATTTTGAAATTATGTCACGTAGTTCGTTATAAGATATCGGTTTAAATTCGAAAAGTTTATTATTATGATCATTGACCAACGGACCCGAAGAGACATTATGATTGTTTAGTGTAAGAAGGTTAATATCATTAAGAACACTTTCAGCCACATTAACAAAGTACGCGTTTAGGTCTGAGGCCGTGAGTTTGTCGGACGAACGTTTACAAATTGAAGGATTGGTGTTCCGAATAACTTCCCAAATAGCACGCTGTTTGTTTCCTGAGTTTTCAATGTGTTGACTGTTGGCTCTCTTCTTAGAGTCAGTAATAAATTTCCGGTAAAAATCTTTATGGTACCTGACCTGAGCACTCGACACTACCGTTGGCCGGTGTCTGTTGATATCGACCAGCAAGTGAAGTACATTCCTAGCAGACTTAATTTCGTTGTTGAACCAGGATATTTTCGGTCTATTATCCTTAAGATGGTCAACTACTCTAGATTTCTCCCTGAAGCAGAGATGAAAAGAATCTACAATCACGTCAATAAATACTGAAAATTTGTCGATTACATGTAAATTAGTGTCACTGACAAAGCTAAAATCAGTTGACTCGAGAAGGTTATAAAAATGGAAGAGACCCTCGTCTGTGATGGGTCTACAAATGATACGGTTCTTTATTACTGGAGAACTGCCCAACCAGTCACCTTGAAAGGAAACGGCTAGGTGATCTGAAATTGACGGATCGATAACATTGACCAAAAACAGAGTTGGATCAAGGTTGGTAAATATGTTGTCTAGACATGAAGTTTCACGGGTACAATCATTAACACATTTGTGCAGACCATAAGATTCGCATAGGTTGCACAAACTCTGAGCCTCTCTACTATCTAGCTCAAAGCGTACATTAAAGTCACCAGTAATTATAATAATGCGTGTGTATGAAAGCTTTGACAGCGTATCGTTCGTTTTTGCTTAGAAACATCTGAAAATCGCCGAGCGGTGATCTATAGACAGTTAAGAGTTGTACCGCCTGATAATCGACGCCTGCAATCTCAATATTTATTTCGTTGGAAAGATTAACTAAATCAAACGGCAAGGGGCAAACAGCAGGTGCAAGGTCCTCTTTAATGTAAACAGCAGATCCGCCACGCTTATGTTCAGAACGGCAGAAGTGGGATACACACGAGTAACCGGGAAATTTTAAATTACAAATTTCAGGAGCCGTTAACCAATGTTCATTTAAACATAACACCTCAAAACTATTGCTCATTAAGTAAGATTCGAATTCGTTAATTTTTTTTACCAGACCCTGTGTATTATAATGTAAAAGTCTGAACGTGTGTCGCCCCCCCGAAGACAGATTAAGACAATTGTCAAAAAGAACTCGAAGATTTACAATTTACGGTTATTAGATTATCATGATTTACATAGCGCCCACAGGAATCCCTGACAAAAGTAGCAACATGTTCAAAAACTTTAGATTTACCGGCGTGATTAAGATGCAAACCGTGCCGAGTTTTGTCGTAGTAAGTTATCAAAGAGTTAGTTTCTATGTAAGCACAACCGTCTTTAAAATATTTCATTATTACATCATATATATTACAATTCAACTCGAAAATCAATTTATTCAAAATAGGACGCTGGTGCCAAAAAGGAATCGATAAAAATATAACATTACATAACTTACACAAATGATTAATTTTTTTAAACACAAGTGGACTAATCGTTTTACCTGCAAACACGTCGTTTGACCCGCCCATGATAATAAGAAAGTCATGTTTATTGAGATCTTTACATAAATTCTCAGAATCTAGTATTACGTTTTGCAAGGTGGCGTTCGGTTTGCAAATTGTTAAAACGTCAAAATTCGGCAAGTGATTACTTAAAATACTTCCCGAGTGCCGTCCGTGACTATCGCTGATGATCAGAACTCTACGTTTTCTATAAGAGGGTTGTTCCAGCTCTAGGTCAGGCTTGAGGACTGGACGCGGAGGACTGTTGGGCTTCTTTCCGATTGGCTGGTTATTGATTCAACATTTCTTACCGGGGGTTTCCGAATGTCCATAGATCTCCGCTCGGTACCATTAGGAACAGCAACAACTTGATTATTAGTTCTAGGTTTAGTAGATTTGTTCCTCAATTTGTTTTTCATTTTCAGACTTTTAGTAAGACGGATCGACAACGCTCGCACTGACCTTTCAAGATATTCAATCCTATTAAGTAGCCGAAAAACCAGCTTTTTATTGCTATTATCGTATCGATTCGGAGCCGGTAGAGATTTAAGATTTTTTTCGACAATCGTTTCGATACTATCGGAGCTATCATTTAATGATTCAATACTAGTATTTTGGTCAGATATATTTTTTAATTTTAAAATTTGGTTCAATTTGTACTTTAAGTCATTTTTATTGCCGGTCGTATCGCCTCCCAATTGACACAATATGCTCAACAAGCTTCAAATATCGACATTTAGAGCTGAGTAATCCATTTTTCTAAATCACCAATTAAAGTAAAAAAAATTTTAAATCACAAATTAAATTCGCCGTATCGAAGATCCAAAAGTTGACAGAGTTCGGTAGAGAAGGAAAAGAACCGGTCTCATGCCGAAACTTGTACCTCACAGGCTCGAGGTTAATAGTACGTGGAAATAAAACGCGAGATTCACTCACAATATCAACAATTTACACCGGAATATAGGATTCCATTAGTCATAATTGTTATGAACTTTGAAATACACTTTGATTTAAGATTGTTGGTCACGCAAAACCCACAAAATTCATAAATTAATCACAGAGCGTACTTAGTTGCAATCTTCCGCCTCCAGAGAGAGAGAGGGAATTAATAATAATAATAAAAAAAAAACCAGATGTTGATAGAGTTGACATTAATATTGATATTTTAAATCAGCCATTAATATTTGAAACTTCTGTTAAAAGCCTGGGTGTGGTGATTGATGAGCAGCTGTCTTTTTGTGGTCATGTGAGTATGCTTTGTGGTAGGGCATTTGGATCGTTGAAGGCGCTTTATGGTAACAGGAATATTCTTTCTTGTGAATTGAAACGACTCTTGTGTGATTCACTAGTTCTTTCCCATTTTAATTATTGTAGTGCTGTGTTTAGTCCGTGTTTATCGTATGACAGTGCTCGTAGGGTGCAAGTAGTTCAAAACTCTTGCTTACGTTTTATTTATAGTATCGGGCGTAGAGAGCATATTTCTGATAAGCTATTGCTCTGTAGGTGGCTGAATATGGGACAGAGATTCACTATTCACTATCTGTGTCTGGTCTATTCCGTGTTATTTCATGGGAAGCCTCCTTATTTGGGTAATAAAATAAAGTTCAGGACTGATGTTCACCACCTTAATTTGAGGCATCGTTCCTGTGTTACCATTCCTAGGCACAAATCTACCAAATTTAAGCAATCGTTTTCGTATCAAGTGGCTAGGATGTGGAACGTGATCCCTGATTCCGTGAGGTGGGTTCTATCGCGAAATTTAGATTTTTAGTGTTGCGAGACAGGTTGTATGGTCGACTATAGGTTTTTCGTGCTTGGTTAGTTTTGTTTTAATGATTATGAAATTTGGTACTATGTAAATAAGTTTCATTATTGCTCAGTTTTTTCTATTTTTTATTTTATATTATGCATTTTTGTTTTGTTTGTTTATTCTTTTCTTTTTGTCTCGCGGTGGAAGTTAAACCAGATTTTTATCTGTTCTTTCACCATTTGTGCTAATATATCTTATTGAGTTATTATTGATTAATTTAATTATTTTATTGATTTGTATTTTTTTTATTGAATATTATGAATTGTATTTGTTTTTTTTTGGTTTGTTGTATCATGTGTTGGCACCATAAATAATTATTATTATTATTATTAAAAACCAATATTTATGACAACGGGTAATACTTACCTCCTTCCAAAGGGCGACTCGTACACCGATGATCCGCGGTGTTATAGGCCTATAACTTGTTTGCCAACAATATACAAGATACTTAGCTCCATAATATCGGAGAAAATCTATGACCACCTGAAAATAAATAAGTTGTTGGACGAGGAGCAGAAAGGATGCAGGAAGGCATCTAGAGGGTGTAAAGAACAACTAATTATTGACGCTATTGTTACGAACTATGCAAAGAGAACAAAAACATCCTTACACACTGTGTACATTAATTATCAGAAGGCGTTTGACAGTGTGCCACACTCGTGGCTCGCCGAGGTGCTTGACCGTGTACAATGTAGAAGAACGCTTAACCCGGTTCCTGACTCATGCGATGTCGCTGTGGAACATCAGTTTGATACTGCGAAGTCCGGAGAATACTCTGAATGCCGGAACGATTAACATCCGAAGAGGTATATTCCAGGGGGACTCATTAAGCCCTCTGTGGTTCTGCATGGCCATAAAGCCTCTTACATCGATACTTAATAAGCTTAAGAAAGGAATAAACTTGGGTCGCTCCAAGGTTTGCATAAGCCATCTGTGGTACATGGACGACCTGAAGTTGTACGCAGAAAAGAAAGAACATCTTACTAAGCTATTGGATACAGTGCAGCAATTTAGCGATGATATCCGGATGAAGTTCGGAGTTGATAAATACAAGACACATTCAATGTTTAGGGGGGAGTGGACAGAGCATGAGGGGTATGAAATAGCAGGAGAGAAAGGAATAGCGGGTTTGGAGGAAGGTGAAAGATACGAATACCTTGGATAGCTACAAGCGCGCGGAATTGATCACGTCAGAGCCAAAAAGAATCTAACTGAGACGTACGCTAAAAGGACAAGAGCTCTTCGAAAATCACAGCTGTCTGCGCAGAACATTTCGAAGGCTGTGGGCACGTACGCAACATCGGTACTAAACTACAGTTTCGGCATCATAAGATGGACTGAAACCGAACTTGATGCTTTAGACACAAAAACACGTAAAGAATTTCGCAAATTTCGAGCACACCACCCGAACAGTGCAATTGAGAGATTTCACTTACCTCGAAAAGAAGGTGGAAGGGGAATCCCTAGCGTCGGGCGAAGTCACTACAGACAAATACAGAACCTACGTCAATACTTTACGGAAAAGTCGGAAAGCAGCCCAATTCATAAGGCCATTGTGGGTGAAGAGCAAAAGTCCACTCCGCTGCGGTTGGCCGATGTGAATTATGATCCGGAGACGCAGTACGCCACCCAAGGGCAGCTTGTGGAACAGTGGAAAAGTAAACCGTTACACGGCCGATATAGAGCTATGATAGAAGAGGAGGGAATCGACAAAGTAGCAAGTCTCCAATGGCTTCGCGGAACGGGACTCTTTGTAGAAACCGAGGGGTTTCTTATCGCAATCCAAGATCAAGTGCTCCCCACTAGATCCTATGGAAAGAGGATAATGCAGGAAAACATCGGTTCTGTTAAGTGTCGAATATGTAACAATAAGGAGGAATCACTGGACCATATAATGGCCGGATGTACAATGCTGGCGCCGACGCAGTACCTGGACATATTACCAGTACGAACCGAGACCTGTAACAGAAAATGAATTAGTAAAGGTTTACTGGGACAGACATATACTTACGGATCGGCCTATCCATCACAACAAGCCGGATATACTGATATACCAAAAGGCTGAAAACAAGGTAACCATGGCCGACGTAGCAGTACCGCTGGCTGCAAATATCCAAAAAACCAACAGAGAAAAGATCAGCAAATACGTACCGCTAGCTGAAGAAACTAAGAAGATGTGGAACGTCGAGAGCGTGCGTATCCTGCCTGAGGTAATAGGAGCCACAGGAGAGGTCCCAATGAAGCTTCACGAGAGCCTCAAGGAGATGGGCGTTGCGCCGGAACTCTACACTCGGATGCAGAAGGCGGTGGTGCTGCAGACGTGCCGGGATACGGAGAGTGATGGGGAGTTGATGGTGCGTGGTGTGAGACGTGTAGTGATGGTGTGAGGGGAAGCGGGGGGAATTGTGTGTGACCGGATGTGTATGCGATTCGTCTTTGTACGGGATAATGGTATATGTATATATATATATATGTTTTTTACAATGTATATTTAATGTTATACTTTACACAAATATTGTATATACTTACCTTCTTGTGGGTCGTTATACAAATTATGTAACCAAATTTTAAGTTTGAGAAATAAAGGGAATAATAATAATAATCTTTATTATCCCAACGGATTACAATCCAATAAAGAGACAATATTATATAAATCAACAATAATCAATTTAGTGCCCTCACATTCAATTGAGCTGGTATCAACAATCTTCTACGGTCCTCAAGGCTCTGGAGGCCATATCGTTGTAGCAGATTTATATAGTTTAGTTCTCCTCTAGGTGGATAATACCCAGAATCGAGGTAGTGGATAAACCTAATGAACTTCCTCTGTACTTTCTCGATGGTAGCAATGTTTACTCCGTACCAGCGTAGAATAAAGATCTATTATTGTTTTTAAATTCGTAAACTTCAACGTATTTCTAGTGATAAACCCCAACGTTCTAAGGGCACCGATGTTCTGTCGATATGTTCATTGAAGGACAAAGTTCCATCAAACCACACTCCAAGATCTTTTATTGTTGAGATACGCAACAAGTAATCCACTCCAAGCACATAATCGAAAAGTATGGTATTACGTTTTTGACTGTATGTCATTACCTGACATTTAAGAGTATTTAAAGCTAATTTGTTCTCAGAACAGCATGAATAAAGTTTATCTAAATCTAACTGGAGTGATTCACAGTGCTGCTCACAACTAATAGATCTAAATAGTTTCAGGTCGTCTGCGTATAAGAGTGAATTCGTGTTCAACATCTATGTAAATGATTTATACCCAGGGATTAGATACTAGTGGCGTACCTAATCCCTGGGGTACGCTACTAGTAACATAAATCTGTCTTGACTTCAAATCACTTAACTCGACGTATTGTCTGCGATTGGATACATACGATACTAGGAGTCGTGTGAGAAAGTGATCACATCCAAATCTCCACAACTTTTCGGCCAACAAATCATGATCCAAGCAATCAAAAGCCCGAGAAAAGTCGGTGTATATCACATCCACCTGCTCTCGACAGTCTAATGCATTCAATATGAGTGAAACTGAGAAGGTTGGTGGCTGTGGATGTACCTTTGCAAAACCCATGTTGTTGGTCAGATACACGGGCCTTAGTGTAAAATTCGATTTTGCGTGTTACAATCTCACTCAAAAAGCTTGGAAAAATTATTTATGATGGCTATAGGTCGATAATTTGTTACGCAGCATCTATCACCTTTCTTAAAAACGGCAAACTCTGCTGAATTTCCAAATTTTCGGGAATTCAGAATGTTTGATTATTAAATTGAAAATATGCTGAAGAGGCTCTAATAATACAGGTGCACAGTCTTTGACTATATATCTAATTAAGACCAAGCACGCATTATCGACTGGATAATTGCTGTAGTCTTAAATTTCAACATGGACTATCCCTTTATCAGCGACCCTATATAGCATAGCTAGACTATTTAATGTCCAATTTTATAAACTTTGTGAATCATTGAATTCATAAAATTCTTCAATTACTTTGAAATGAGTTTTAATATCTTACTGGCCGTAGTTCAAGATTGAATTGTACATCTAAATACTCGTATACACTTAGTAGAGCGAATACCGGAAAGATTGTCTGTAACGCTCAAGTAGGAACACACTCAAGTACAAAAAACGACATCATAGATCAAACGGTAATGCATCTTGAATTGATGGACTAGCAGAAGAGATGCATGGTCCAGGTATGCGGGCGAGCCTTATTACGTTCATAACTTCTGCCTTAGCCATAAAATTCTGACCTTCGTAGAATTTCTTAACCGCTGGAAGTAGCGATAGAAGAAAATATTTATCTTTATTTACTTACTCCGTTCTCTTTTCACGTAGTATATCTAATAATAACTCCTCATAAGCCTTCTAGATTTTCTTTTAGCTGTACTGGATGTACAATTAGGATTATTTGGTGTTTGTTTTTTTACCTCTGCTGCATTAATTGAAGTTCTCCAACTTCGGTGTCACCGTTTATACTCACTGGTGTACTTTACTTTCATTTTGCATTTCTGAGTCAATGGAATAATCACTTTCAAACTAGTTTTCAGTTCCGTTTGTATTTATACCTAAGCATTTAACATTCTCCTCCACAACATCAATATGTCTAGCTACAATGATTCTGTTATTTACTAAAACTCTATACCCAACTTCAGTATAACCCAGCAAAATTCACAATTCAGCCTCTTTAACCCATTTAGACCTTATCAACCAATTAAGGTTGCTTGCGGACAAGGCTCAGTAATTAACATTAGATTAACCTAAAACTAATATCATATACTAATACTAATATCATAATCATATTGTAACGCCTCGGTTGCAAGCAACCTCCAAGTTACAGTTCATTCAAGGGTTAGAAAACCAGCCCAAGGTTTTTATAGACGGTAATATAAAACAAAAGGTATGTTCCTTATGTTCGAAATTTGGGGCCATTGTACGCGAAAAATGGTTTCCCTTAAGTACGCGAGGTTGGGACAGTCAGAAACAATATGACTTACCGTGTCGTCTTTCATTTCACATCCTCTACAAAGGGATGTGTTTTCCAGCTTCATGTAGAACATGTGCTTACGTAACTGTCAGTGTCCGGTCAGAAAGTGGATGAGGAGTCTCAAGTCACTTTTTGATTTTCCCAGAAATTGAGTAGTCCGATCAAGCTAGAACAAAGTCTATGCAAAGACACCTACTGCAGTCTCAACCCATCTATCGCAAAATCTCGTGGGAGAGGGAGTTGATCAGCTTTCATGCTGTATTAAAAGTTAGCGGTACAAACGGTTCAGAGGAAGCCGGTGACTTTATCTCAAGTGATTGCCGACAAGATTTCACAAGCGTTGATGTAGTTCGATGCATAGCATGTCTGCAATCAGTGCAGATTATGACGTTATTACCAACTTTTTTTGGTGTCGATGATCACATTAGCTGCTATACTTATAGCAGTTATTTCAGCCTGAGTAGTCGTGCAATACGACCCTAGCGAAATGGAAAATAACACCAAGATATTTCACCTCTGGAGGAAAGGTTAATGGACTATTTTGTAATTCGCTACGGTAATGGAAGCTATAACAGTACTCAAACGGGTGCTGTAATGAGACTCCTTACAGCATCCGATGCTGTAATGAGATTTTAGTAACATTTTATGGAACCAGTTCAAGTTGGTGACATTGGGTCATTAATTTTTCTAGTTGTCAATGTGACAATTTTTGTCTATGGATGTTTAAACACGTTCTTAGCATCGAATACAAGGTCCACAATGATGAGGACATGTTGACTCTGAGCAATTTCTCTTATTTTGGCAGGTGTACATCAAACATTTTTTTCAGGTGAATATATTTTGTGTTTTGACAGTTTCTAATTGTCAATTCAAAATTTCTAGTTTCAAGTGTTCCGGTGTTACCAACTGCTACATACCTATTTCCCTACATTGCCAAAATTTACTTTATTTCTGTTAAAAAAAAGTATAAAAACGCGAATTACAAAAAATAGCATAAAAAACACGTTTCATAAGACTTAAAGCACTCATTCATTAAAAAACTCGTGGCTTCGCCACTCGTTTTTCAACTTGAATTCGTGCATTTCAAGCGTGTCTTACGAAACTTGTTTTTTAATATACTATTACAGAAATGGGATGGTGTTAAGTGTCCCAGTTTCCGCTGGTCATTTTAGGATTTACACAGAGAATGAGCTGTTCTTACCACCGTGTAATAAGTTTCTCGTCTGCTGTATTTTATAACAAAGAAAATTGTTAATAGAATAGCCACTCCAACTTTTTGCTTTATGCGGGTACTGTAAAATTTTTCCAGGATTAGTTCCATATCCCACAGCTTGATACTTGAGGAGGATCTGGAACGTCACCAAGACTATTGCTTCAAAAACTATTGGTTTCTGAATTATGATAAGTGCTATCAAATTACATTTAATGGAAAGAGATGTGTTATAGATAGCAAAACGTTATCGTATATTATCATTTTGGAAAATAAGGTTTCCGTAAATATTTATTTATCTGTTAACGTTAAAAGTAAACCAGAATAATGTAGATAGTTATTTTTAATATCTAAGTTGACTCCAATGATTTTTAATATCTAAATTGATTCTAATGATTTTTAATATGTAAGTTGACTCCAATGATTTTTAATATGTAAGTTGATTCTAATGATTTTTAATATCTAAGTTGATCCTAATGATTTTTAACATCTAGGTTGATTCTAATGATTTTATATGTAAGTTGATTCTAATGATTTTTAATATCTAAGTAGATTCTAATGATTCTTAATATCTAAGTTGATTCTAATGATTTTTAGTATCTAGGTTGATTCTAATGATTTTTAATATGTAAGTTGATTCTAATGATTTTCAATATGTAGGTTGATTCTAATGATTTTTAGTAAGTAAGTTGATTCTAATGATTTTTAATATCTAAGTTGATTCTAATGATTTTTAATATGTAAGTTGATTCTAAAGATTTCTAATATCTAAGTTGATTTTAATGATTTTTAATATCTAAGTTGATTCTAATGATTTTTAATATTTAAGTTGATTCTAATGATTATTGCTAATGTTATTCTGTTGTAAGGTGAATGTTGCCAGCCATCATGTCGTCATACCTCTGTAACCAGATCAGGTGAGTCGTCGTTTCATCCAGTTTTACCTCTCCCAACGATGTAACATCTCCATTTTTCCACCTCCACGTGTGTATCATTAAGAAAAGATAGTAAAGCACTCCATCAAAACCTTTATTTGCTTTACCCGATGATCTCACCGTTTTCAAATTATCTCGGTATAATGAACGAGGAGAAATCCGAAAAGTACGGCTATTTAATTAAAAAAAGTCAAATAATTCAAATTAAATACCTTTATTGATTATATACTATATTTAATCTTATCTTGATTAATAAATTAATACATACATTAATATATTTCATTTTTTTAAGCACGGATAGAACTTCAAGATTGTTGAGGTCTCGTGGAGGAACCCCCGATTCATCAAGGTCCTTAGAGACACGATCAAATTCTTCTAAAACAAGAAACTCATTCACAGAGAGCCCCTTAAGGTTACAATCATCGAGAATGGCCATCGATTCGCCGCCAACAGATTGCGAATCGGATTATTCCTTAAGAATCGAAAGATTGTAATAATTCGGGAATTATTTAATTAGTCAGTAGGTTTTGAATAAAATTATACTGAGATGATGTATATGTTTAATTTATTTTTCTATACCAGGTTTCGGGTCCTGCCCATCATCAGTAGAAATCCTACAATATACATTTCGTATATAATGTATATAATAACCTATATAATTTACCTATATACATTTCAAAATCGTTCTAAAACCAAAATTAAAATCAACTTACATCAGAAAACCTTTACAAAAGGTAAACGTAAATTAATGAATAATAAGATAGTGATAAACTAGAATTATAATTAAAGAAAGGTAGTTGTCGATTGAATTGACACTAGTTGGTGTAGGAGTATTATGTTTTTATATTCTTTTAATCTTGTTCCTAGGCTTCTTCCGGTTTGGCCAATGTAGGTGGGGAGCAGGAGTCGCATTGTAGCATGTCCGCTCTTTGATAGGATGAATGTTTTTTCTTTATTGTTAATTAGTATGTCCTGTAGAGTGTTTTTGTTTTTGAAAGATACCGTTATTTTATTTCTATTTAAATTTTCTTAATATCAGTTGAGATGTTTCCCGGAAAAGTGATCGATTTGTACAGGTGTCCCGTTAAGCGTACGGAGCGGCTGTATCTCGACAACGGTAAGGCCTAGAGGTTTGGGAAAAAAAATCCTTATAAGCAAAGTGGGCAAGAGAAATAGCTGGAAATTATAACTGCCATTGAGAAACATAAAACTTCCGCTATCTCAGAAAGTTAGACGATGAGCTATAACTTTGACAGCATCATTTAGTAGCTTGGATAATCGGACCGCATCGCTTTTGTTTTGCGATATTTCTCATATCTGTCATAATAAGAAAAGGGGAGGCCAATGCGTTTTCAAATGTTTACATTTTAATATCTCCTGGACCATTAACCGATTTGAATATTTTTGGTGTTGTTTGAAAGAGCATTTCACGCTCTTTTAAGGTGGGTTCATGCAACGTGTTTTAGTCTTAATTGTTGGCATAGTCGTAAGAGTGAAAAGTTACGGTATTGTGTTATAGTAGTACTGTTCATACAACACCTTACGACTAAGAGTTGCCCAAGTTTTAACTTCTTAAAGCTAAAACAATCGGTCGTAACGTGACGCATGCGCACTTTACTCTTTTGTGTCCTTGTAATATAGCAGTGTTTTGTTTTATTTTATAAATTGAGGTTAGGTCAGTTAGGTTTTGTATTTTATTGTATTAACACGTTCGCTGCCGACTACGAGTTAACTCGTATCTAAACCATGGTTAACGGAGTCGCTCGGCAGCGAACGTGTTACGGTTGTTGTGTGTTATTGTTTCGACAATTATTTCAATGGAGTCAAATGTGGACCAAATTGACTTAAAATTAATAGAATTGATACATGGATATCAATATCTTTATGATCCACAACATAAAGACCTGTAAGAAATAAATACCACACACAAGACTGAGAACTCTATTTAATATATCCTCATGAAAAAAGTATATATATGACTATTTCATTCATTTCGTTAACAGCCAATAGGAATTCGGGGTTTTCCGTCAATTGCGAGTATTTCAGCGGTTATTTAGCCGTAACCATGGAGAACGATAATACGAACCTTTGTATTATCGCTGTAATACGAACCTTTGTATTATCGCTTGTTTGACATTTCATTAATTTCGAGACATCCATGAATGTTTCCATAACAATCAATGTAATTTATTAAAAAAATATAAAAATCCTAAAAATATGTATATTTTTTATTCATGAAATAGTCTAGCCATATACAACACGACAATCGAAAATACTCGAATCTCGACATATTGCCTTAAAAAACACCACTCGACCTTCGGTCTCGTGGTGTTTCAGGCAATACGTCTCGTATTATCGAGTATTTTCGATCGTCTTGTTGTATAATATATGATAATAATTGAATAAACTACGACAATCTCTGAATAGTCTTTCTCATAACCTCTCTTCGTAACACACACGTTCGGTTTCAACGGTTTCAAACCCCGACTGTCCCTTTCTTCCCCCCTCCTAACGAACCACGACACAATCCCCCCCGCGCTCACCCGCACTACCAATCCACATCTACGAGAACCGAAATTCCCCGTCTTACATTCGGCTATTCTGACAGTATTCGACCTCCTGGTCGAAATCCCCTGTCACAAAGTCCTTCATCCATTCTGGCTTCTTCCGTACACGACTCTCGCGTTCACCGATTGTTACTCTATATGGTTTTCGTCTAACTGGAATATTTGTATCACGAATATCCATTTTTATTTTATTTGTACACCCAAGCTCCTTTAAAGAAAATGCGAAACAATTCCTATACTTAGTACAAAGCTCTAGCACTGAATGTTTTGCATCTCCTGCACCGTCGTAATTGATATCTTCTTCGGTGATTTGGTTGTTGCATTGCTCGTTTACGGTATCTATTTCTGCAGTCTTCTTTCCTTCACGAATCTCGCCCATGACAGCTCCCCGTTTTATATTCACTTCCTTGCTTGTCTCATTGTACACGGGTAACAGAATAGACTCCCCATTCGGCTCCTCCGCCACAATCAAGTTTATGGAATTCGGACGCAGAACTACGTTATCGTCTTTCACCGTAACAGTTACCTTATTTGGCGGTGTAAATTCAAAATCTTTGAAAGGTTTTGCATCTTGCCACCCAAACACAAGTTCATCTTTCACCCTTGCATAGGCTATCTCTGGACGTTCAGTAAATGGTCTCCCAATTATTAACGGTACCTTCTGAGCTTCATCCGGAACAACATAAAATTCAACTGCATTCGCAAAAACGCTGTCCAGGACTACTCTTCCACGAACCTTTTCATTGCAGATTACAGACGATCCACCCCCAAAACCGGTTAATTTCAAGTCACATTGTTCTCTTTGTAATTTCTCACCAATCATTGATCTCTGAATCGTACATACGGCGCTGCCTGGATCGATAAGACCCAAGAGTTCCTCTTCATTCAACAATACACGCTTCAAATATTTAGTTAAATTTGTTACCGTATCTTCCACCATCATGATTCTCTTTTGTGTTGTTTCTCCTGTTGAATTTGGACAATCCTTCTTCAGGTGACCCGACCCTTTGCATCCGAAGCATACGATCCTCGGTTGGGTGCATTTATTCGCCATATGACCTCGCTCACCACATCTGTAACATCGATCTGAACGTTGTTGTCGTCTAGGTTCTTCAGATTTCCAGGAACTCTCTTCTTTCTTCGAGTCTGGTTCACCATGCACCTGTTTAACATCTTTAATTACGGTACCCCTCGGTCTCGTGTCTTTTCTCGCAGCACTAATTCTTTCGGCCGTCAAAATGTCGCGATATAGTTCCTCGGTATCAGCGAAAGATTTAACGCACAGATTACCTGCGATTTCATTCGACATCAACCCTTTCAAAATTTCTTCAACCGTTTCCGAAACCGTTAAGTTCAAGTCCCGACACAATTTGAATTTATCGTGAAAGTAAGCACTCGCGCTTTCACCGTATTTCTGAACGCTGCTTTTCATCCGCTCCCATTTATCGCTAGTTGTTAATGTGTCCACAAAAGTCTTTTTAAACAATCGTTCGAAATCGTCCCACGAACCAATGTCAGTCGCGCGCGCACGGTACCAATTCGCCGCTGGACCCACCAAATGCCGTCTCAATTTTCACGGATTCCGGCCACTTGTAAAGCACCGCACTGGTTTTTACGCTCGTCAGCCAGTCTACTGCTCGCGATAGATCTCGATCACCATCGAATGTATTTACTGTTTTCGTCAGATCCGGCATTATTTGGAATTGTGAAGATGGTTGGCGCTCCGCCCTCATTTCGCGTATCATCTCCGTCATCGTCGCCATCATTGCAATCATGGTTCCCTCGCTCGTTGAACGCTCACGTCCACCATCCGGTAACTCGAACGCAAAACCACCAACTCCTGCCGTCGTCGGCCGTTTTTCGCACCTTCGTCATCACTCATAACGACTCACGATATGTTTTTACACTGACTTTTCACCGTTCACACGTGTTTTTTGATAAACGGTTTCAAACCCCGACTGTCCCTTTTTTCCCCCCTCCCAACGAACCACGACACAATCCCCCTCGCGCTCACCCACATTACCAATCCACATCTACGAGAACCGAAATTCTCCGTCTTACAGACCATAAAAATAAATTAATGTCCGAAAACGCTTTTGTGGAAATTGGAAGTAAGTTATTAATGAATGGTAGGTATATTTATTAATAGCAGATTCCTGAGACAATCTGGCAGAATGCATCACAATATCAATGCAGAAAATTACAAATTGTATTAGTGAAGAAGAAGACGAAAATGCTTCTTTTTTTAAATTTATCAATAAACTTGTGAATGAAAAGCCCTCAGAGGTTCAGCAGCGATTCAGAGCCAAAATATTACAGCTGGTACAGAGCACTTAAATTAATTTTATCATTTAAAAATTTGCTTTTGTTTTTTTAGTTGTTCATCCAGTTCAATTTGTTATTGTTTTATATTACCATGAGTAATAATTAATTTGTTTTTTAACTCTAGTATTATTCTTTTATTTTGTTTTATCATGTGTGATAATTTATTTTTACTTTGTAACTCATTAGTGTAATAGTTGTGATATTTTTGTAGTTTACTAATAAATATTAATGTTTCTTACTATAAAGTAATTTTATTTTTATTTATCTTTTGTTTTGAAATTAAACACAAAATACATTATTTATGAATATTTTATTAATATAAAAAATTTAAGGTCTAACGCGCGATACATGGTCATAATTCCAATACCGTTAAAATATTCACACAACAAGTCTCTGTTCTTCTTGAACCTTCTTGCCGCATTGTTGCTTCCAACCCGTCCTATATTTTGCAGTGGCATTGGTTCAGCTCGCCACTGACCATTTATAATCCGTAGAATCGCCTCCGTAGCATTCGCCACCGCTGGCAGAGTATACCAAAGGCATTTTCAACGGTCCTCCTTGCCCTGGATAAACGATAATTGAACATGTTTTTTTCTAGCCCAAAGTACTGTCCGGGATATGGTCTCGTTACAACAAAATATGGAAGTATGTATAATGTTGCTGCCAGGCTATTTGTTTGGAAAAGGGATATCTATGTTTCCATTTAAAAAAGCTCTCCCCAAAGAAGATTCTTTCAAGATGTGCTGTCATGCTTTCTTTCACTAGCTCCAATATCTGCTACAATGAAATTATAATCCGCATCTACACATGCCATTAAAACAATGCTGAAGGTATGTTTATAATTGAAGAACTCACTTCCCGATGCTTTTGGTGCTTGTATATGGATGTGTTTCCCATCAACAGCCCCGATACAGTTGGGTATGTTCCATCTTTTGTAGAAAGTATCTTTAACAGAGGCTAATACGTCTCTTGTTAGCTCTGGTAACACTCTGGGCTGTAGTACCATCGACAGAACAGCTGTCGTCTCTTTAATTATATAATGAACAGTGGATTTTCCCATTCGAAAATTCCAGGCTAGCTCTTGCATAGAACTTTCTTCTGACAAATAACTACAATAATTTTATTACATAATTTAAATGTTTTTATAATATCAAATTAAACAAAAACTTACTGTAGGGTTACTATCAACTTTTGAGCTGGTGAAATTGCACCTTTATTTGGTGTTTTTGCTGACTCTTAACAATTCTTTAAACTCTTCGAACGACATACGAATATACTTAAAAAATTGCAAGTCGTCTTCCTCTTTTTCCAACATGTTTCTAATCAGAGTGGCATAATTTCTCTCTAATTCTCTATTTATATTGATAGGTCTTCTGCCAAAACGCCGTCGTCCTTTATTTCTTAATCTTTGTGCGATTAATAGAGCTGCATTCAAGCACATTACACTAGCAGCGACAACAATTTTCGTTTTAATCATAATAAACAAAACACTCCCGATTTCTTTTTTTTAATTTGGCACGACTGGTTATATATCAAAATGTTTTAATTTGCTGTGCTTAAATATTGCATGAACCAATCCCTTTCCTTATAACTACAGCTACAGCAAACGCTTATAACTATGACTAAAACTAAAACACTTTGCATGAACCCACCTTTAAAAGATATTTTCAGTAAGACCGCTTGGTTTAAAACAAATAAGCTAGAGGGCGCTATCTGCTGCGGTTACATATTTTTGTGATTGTTGAAAAAAAGTTAAATGGAACGGTATTATTTTCCTCACAGACCCTTAATCACTATAAAATTTACTAAATATTAGTGAAACCCGCATCTCGATATCTCCATCCATTCTCGAATTATAGAAGAAAATGTTAAAAATCCGTATATCTTAATCGGATCAAGTTACCTTAGGAAACAAATAAGACAGCACAAAAATTTTATTACCTAGAACCTTCCTTCACACTTTATCCAAGCTTAGAACTGCTTCAAAACTACTTTTGAAGCGTGTTTAAAAGCTAACGGATCAATGAAACATCAACAATGATAATAAAACAAAATAAACCAAAACACTTAGAATAACTTACATTTTTGGCAAAAATAGCTCAGTAATGTGCGACATGCCTTCCGTAAACCTCGATGCATTTATTTAATCTAGTTTCGATGAAAAAAACGCTGCTTAAGTCTCGGCCTTGGACACGATTCTACTGGTATTTAGTGTTTTGTCATATTTTCCCTGGTTATTGGTTTTTCTTGAAAAGTCAGGTCGTTTAGTCTACGCAATACCTAAAGGGGTGAAAGCAATGTGGGTTTTGCTCGAACCAAGAATTCATATTATGCAAGTTTACACTAGCTTGTGGACAGATGCTTCATGTATCCATAGCATTTCTGATAAAAGATTTGGATTTGCCCAAATCATATTTAAAAGTCAATGATAATAGTTCAGTTTGTTATCATAATCGGTATCTCTTAAGGCCTGATGTAAAACAACGTGGTGGAGATATTATTCTGTTGAGGAATCTTGTGGACAATTGTTTTCGGAGTTCCCAGATTATGTGGGATCACATTGAGCACCAATGTGATTTATGAATTCATAGAAATGTCTGAATGGGCTACACGTTGCCAGTTTTCCGTAATCGCTAAGTCAATCTTAAAAACACTTTTAGAGAAAAATGTCTTTCTTTGTCGTAATTGCATTGCACATGTTTGCCATGCAGTTGCATCGTATTCGAAACATTGAAAATAAATAATCATACGCTTCTGCGTTAGTAAATGACATGTTTACAGTTACCATGTTTATGTGATTTGTTTTTCTCGATGAGGTAACTGGATCCGATTGATGGCACTCGAGTTTTTAACATTTTCTTCTATAATTCGAGAACGGGTGGCGACATCGAGATGCGGTTTTCACTAAAATTTAGCAAATTTTAAGGTAACTAAGGGTCTGTGAAGTAAATAGTATCGTTCCATTTAACTTTAATTCAAAAATCAGAAAAATATGTAATCGCTGCAGATAACGCCCCGTAGCTTATTTGTTTTAAAGCAAACGGTCTTACTGAAAATATCTTTAAAAAGAGCATAAAATGTTCTTTCAAACAACACCGAAAATATTCAAATCGGTTGAATGGTCCAGGACATATTAAAATGTAAACATATGAAAACGCATTGGCCTCCCCCTCCTTTATATATCGTATCTCGGAACCAAGAGATATCGATATGCGGTTTTCGCCATTAAGTTTCTTATAAAAATCGAGCTTCAGACACTGATATCATTTTTAGGAGCTACCCGTTAAAAATATCCAATTTCGGTCAACCCTGTACACGTACCGACATTCTCCGTTCGAATCTAAAGCGAAAATCTTAATTGTATATGAGGTTCTCATATTTCGGATAATTTGTCTAGAATAATCATTAATATTCAATATCTCTTGATAAATAAGCTGTAATTTAGAATAAAAAGAATGTTGAAAACTAGTTTTTTTGTTAAAGTTATTTTCTTTAGCATTAAAATTCGTTTTTAACATTGTTTCATTATCACATCTTCATGAAAAACACATTTGGCAACATAGTAGAACAACATTTTTCCATTCAGAGTCGATCGAAGAATGTCGCTACGTGTCGATTATCCGCCAATTTCTGAACAACCTGTACATTTCATAATCTGAAATAAATAACTCTCGTCTTTTTATATGGGGCACTAGGGTATGTATAACTTTTTCATATCTTTCGCTATCTACCGACTTTATAACAAATTAAAACGCTTTGAAAAACGATGTTAAAAACGCAGCCATGGAGGAAAGGGGAAAAGGAAAGAAAATAAGATTGGAATATCTTACGGTCGACAATAATAAATGGATTTGGAAATATAGATTCAAAAACTAAATATAAATGTAGACAAGGTTAAAAGGACAATAACAAAGGTAAAGGGAAAGGGAGATTTGGATCATGGAACATTAGAAGTATACGAGGCAAAGAGAATGAACTGGACGATAAATTTGAATTCTACTCTGTCTCTGTCCATCTCCCACCATCTGGACACTTTCAGGGTCTTAAGGTCATCCTTGATACCATTCATCCAACGCGCACCGGTCTCTATTTCTTCTTCACTCCGGTTTACCTGTCGTGGCTTTCTTGGTAACCTCCGAATCTGGCATACGATACACATGACCTTCCCATCTCAAGCATCTTATATATTCTGCGCCATTGGCCTTCGATCACGTTCATTGTTTTTACAAAACGATGAACGTGATGTTCATCATTTTGGCTCTGTCTTGTATCTATATAAAGTTGGGAATTGGAGAGACTAAAAAAGATTAAAAAAATATAAATAAAATTGAACCTGTATGTAAATTGACGATAAAGTCAAAATTACAACAGTCATATTTGCTTGCTGTTATTGCCTTCGTGCTGTTATACCCTTTTGCATCTAACTCCTTCAATTATAAATACAGGTTTAATCACATTTCAATATGAAGAAAATACATCATTTTCAATTCTCTTTCTTTATTGACTACAATGTAATTGTATCAAATCAAACTATTTAGAACGTTTAGTAAAATTTATAAAAAAATTGTACGTTGAAAAGAAAAAAACAAGTTTCGTGTGAAGAATCGTAAAAAGAAACTCATGTTAAAAAATTGACCATCTTCATTTTTACTCAGTATAGCTGACGGTATTTTGAAATATGATTTATGGCGAAAGTTTCACACATCGTTTAACACGCCTGTTAGTGATTTGGAAATTGTTTGCTAAAGTTACTAAAGTGCTAGCAAGAACATGACTTCCAAAGAATGACGAGAGAGGCAATAGAGATTCATCGACATGGGAACAAGATGAATAGAGAAGACGGCCGGGACCTCAGCCGCACATGGAAGATGCTAGTAAACTCAACGAAACCTTCTCCACCAAAACAACTTTGTTGACAATTTGATACTAATTGGTTATTAATCACCTTTTTACATATTATAACGCCGTTACGTACCGGAATCAACAAAAAAAAATTTTTGACCAAGATGGTTTTCCCTTAACCCTTCCGTGCCAACCCAAAAAAAATGAAAACACCGCCGAACCTCAACTAGCACAGTGAAGACGGGGAGGTTCGTTAATTTATATCTGGCGCCACGTAATTTATTACAGCGATGTCCATCAATTACGAAATGTAGATGTTCAGGAATAGGAATAGGCACACAAGGATCACATGTACAAAATTTCTATAAAACACCTGATATTACAAAAAAAAATAATTTGGTTTATTAAAAACAAAAATTGAATTGTAGAAAGAAATTGAATAATAAAAAAAAATGAAGATTCGAAAATATAAACTAAAGTATTATAACTTATAACTCAAATTTAAATAAATGGGAAACCCACTGTTTTGGGAGACGTTAAAATTAACTTTAAAATGAAAATAAAAAAAAACTGTAGAAAATATTCGGTAATAAAAAAAATTCAACAAAACAAAATTGAAACAAATTGATCCCGATACGTTTTGTATAAAGTACAAGCTTGTCTTTTGAAACGTAGTAAAACCAAAAAAAAAAATTCGACGAGAAAAAAAATAAAAAAAAATCACCCCAAAAGTTAGATTTTACCCTTACAATCTGCAATAATTTATTTGCAAGGTAAGTAAAATTTTTAAATGCTTATAGTAAATTCTCAAATGTAAGTATTATTAACTTTTTTTTTTATAGCGATTCAACACATTAATGAACACAAAATAACTTTACATATACGTTCTGACCTTGATATGGGTAAGATTCTTCTTTATGCAGCGATTCCTCTGGAGAGGGAAAGTATTCGGAGTCGGCAGAGGGGAGGCACTCCACCATACAATTATATTATTTGAATTTTTTTTTTTCTTTTGGAATGGAAAAATCCCAATGTAAAAATCCAAAGAAACTATTCCCGGAATAATAATATCCCAAAATAGGAGGCCTAAAAATTAGTAAAAGGACGATACAAAAATTAAAAAAGAAGGAGAAAGAGAAGAAAGAAAAAGAATTGTTAAATTATTAAGTTAAACAAATTTTTTTTTTTGGACTTATCAAATATTATAAGTATTGATTGTGTCTGAATAAATGATTGAATGATTAAATTTCTATTAAATTACTATCACATACCTCAGATGTTAAAGGCCTCGCACGTGTGAAAAGTAAATCGACTCAAAACGCAAAATAGCCGGGTTAACCGTAAGAAAGAACTTAAACTTGTCCTCAAATAAATTGTCGATGTGATGATCCCGATTAATTCGGATGCGTTAAATCAAATTATGACCAAATGAATCACTCAAAATGTCAACCAAAACGCCTACACAACGACGCTACACGTTGAGTCTCGTGCCACCAAAAAGAGTGAGACTTCCTCTTCGAAAACCTAAATCCAATTTCGAAAAAAAAAACTCGACCTGCGCGCAATAACTTTTCCGTATGAAATTTAAAATAAGTAAAGAATTAAGAAAATGACATCTATTAAAGAGAAGGCGAAATATAAGAAAAGAATAGAAAGAAAAGAAAATTTATAATGATAATTCCGTACAAATGAAGGAATAATAGGAAGGGAAAAAAGGATCTCCAGATTCTGTCGCTTAAAAGAAATTACAATATAAAAAAAATTTACAAGTAACATAAATACAAAACATTGGAATAAATTAGACTGTAACAATATTTATTGTCCAAATTTTTACCGCTTTCATCACATGGCATCCGAAACGTCAAACACTTTGTCAAAAGAGTGCTTCTATTAGTTTTAGGTTAATAGACATATTAAATAGTGTACATCACATTTTTGGTGACCACGAAAAATGTGATGCGTATTATTGCACAGGTCACACCACAGAAAAAAATTTAGTCCATGATATGGCCGAATACTGTGTTTTTCAAGACTAAACTCATGTTTACATAGATTAGAATATTTTGCCTACAGCCTCGTCCTCAACATGACAAATAATTCTGCCGAATCATACAATTCTATTGTATGTAAATTTATTGGTAGCAAAACAATTGATTTTGGTTTGGGAAAATCGTATGAAATGAGGTGTGAAGCTGCTGGTCTTACACAATGCCTTGAATAAAAAAACTTCCAGTGTTACCAAAAAATATATTTCGAACAAGAAGAGAATAATAAATAGACGGAAGAAGAGCTTACAAATCCTGCAATTACAGAGATGTCAGAGGAAAAGTTTTCTAATAAATGTATAAAATTTATAAATTCTTTAAAAAAACTGCCGAAGAAATTTCTGTGGTGGAAATATCCACCAGAAAGCAAAGTTCGAACCCTTTGTGGCTAGAAGAACGTCGCAAACGGTTGACAGCGTCAAATTTCGGCAAAGTTATCAAAATGCGCCAGAGTAAGTCATGTATAAACACCATAAAAGCTCTTTTGTACAGCACAACCATTCAATCAAAACCAATCCATTGTGAGGAGAAATATTAGGAATTGGAGTAAAGAAGTAGATCTGGAATCTATGGAGCTCTCCAAATGTCAATTTTTAGAAGGGTATCCCAAACACGGAGGTGCTGAGGAAGAGGGTGAAGGGAATATCCACTGAGCCCCAGCCTTTTTGCCCTGTACAGAGTGTCCCGTTAAGCGTACGGAGCGGCTGTATCTCTAGAACGTTAAGGCCTAGAGGTTTGGGAAAAAAATTCTTATAAGCAAAGTGACCAATAGAAATAGCTGGAAATTATTTTAAAGTTCGTAATTCTACCGCTAGGGGGCCTAACTGCCATTGAGAAACATAAAGTTCCCGCTATCTCAGAAACTTAGACGATGAGCTATAACTTTGACAACATCATTTAACAGCTTGGATAATACCGCATCGCTTTTGTTTTGCGATATTTCTCATATTTGTCATAATAAGGGAGGGGGAGGCCAATGCGTTTTCATATGTTTACATTTTAATATCTCCTAGACCAGGAGATATTAATTTAGTGAAAACCGCATCTCAATATCGTTCTCGAATTATAGAAGAAAATGTTAAAAACTCGAGTGCCATCAATCGGATCCAGTTACCTCATCGACAAAAACAAATCACATAACCATAGTAACTGTAAACATTTCAATGTTTTGAATACGATGCAACTGCATGGCAAAAATGTGCAATGCAATTACGACGAAGACATTTTTCTTTAGAAGTGTTTTTAATATTGACTTAACGATTACGGAAAACTGGCAACGTGTAGCCCATTCAGACATCACTATGAATTCGTAAATCACATTGGTGCGCAATGTGATCCCACATAATCTGGGAACTCCGAAAACAATTGTCCACAAGATTTCTCAAGAGAATAATATCTCCACCACGTTGTTTTACATCAGGCCTTAACAGATACCGATTATGATAACAGACTGAACTATTACCATTGACTTTTAAATATGATTTGGGCAAATCCAAACTTTTTATCACAAATGCTATGGATGCATGAAGCATCTGTCCACAAACTGATGTAAACTTGCATAATATGCATTCTTGGTTCGAGCAAAACCCACATTGCTTTCACCCCTTTATCTATTGGGTAGACTAAACGACCTGACTTTTCAAGAAAAACCAATAACCAGGGAAAATATGACAAAACACTAAATACCAGTAGAAACGTGTCCAGGGCCGAGACTTAAGCAGCGCTTTTTCTTCGTCGAAACTAGATTAAATAAATGCATCGAGGTTTATGGAAGGCATTTCGCACATTAGTGAGTTACTTTTGCCAAAAATTTAAGTTATTCTAAGTGTTTTGGTTTATTTTGTTTTATTATCATTGTTGATGTTTCATTGATCCGTTGGCTTTTCAACACGCCTCAAAAGTAGTTTTGAAGCAATTCTAAGCTTGGATAAAGTGTGAAGGAAGGTTCTAGATAATAAAATTTTTGTTCTCTCTTATTTGTTTCCTAAGGTAACTTGATCCGATTAAGATATACGAATTTTTAACATTTTCTTTTATAATTCGAGAATGGATGGAGATATCGAGATGCGGTTTTCACTAATATTTAGCAAATTTTATGGTGATTAATGGTCTGTGAAGTAAACAGAACCGCTCAATATAACTTTTTTTTAAAAATCACAAAAATATGTAACCGCTGCAGATAACGCCCTCTAGCTTATTTGTTTTAAACCAAGCGGTTTTACTGAAAATATCTTTTAAAAGAGCATGAAATGCGGAAAAAATATTCAAATCGGTTGAATGGTCCAGGAGATATTCAAATGTAAATATTTGAAAACGCATTGGCCTCCCCTTCCCTTATTATGACAGATATGAGAAATATCGCAAAACAAAAGCGATGCGGTATTATCCAAGCTACTAAATGATGTGGTCAAAGTTATAGCTCATCGTCTAACTTTCTGAGATAGCGGGAATTTTATATTTCTCTATGGCAGTGACGCCCCCTAGCGGTCGAATTACGAACTTCAAAATAATTTCCAGGTATTTCTCCTGCCCACTTTGCTTATAAGGATTTTTTTCCCAAACCTCTAGGCCTTACCGTTGTTGAGATACAGCCGCTCCGTACGCTTAACGGGACAGCCTGTATACGGCGGGTTTGGAAGGCAAGAGCAAGTTACAACAGCAGTTAAATATGAAGAAATGATTGATAGAAGACCATACTGCGGGATACCGAGGGAGTGTTGGGAGGAAGATTAGATGGTAAAGGAGAGAGGAGGGAATATTACAAAAGGACGGATTGGAGGCAGAGATAAACAACAGAAGAAGGGAAGGGGTGGTGATGTGGGGAGGCAAGCGACAGGGAGAGGGACGTCCCGAGAAAGGAGAGAAGGACGCAGATAAGAGAGGGAAGGTACAATGAAAGATATGGGGCCAAAATGACGGAAGGGCTTCCAAAATACTTGGTGAAGGAGGGGAGTGAGGAAGGGAAGAGGTTGGTGGCCAGATTTCAGTGTGGCAATGAGGAGAGAGCGAACAGGTACTCGGCGGATAATGTGAAGAGGTGGTATCGGCTGTGCGGAGAGGATTGGGAGACGCTGGAACACATGCTGAGAGGGTGTAGTGAGCGCAGGGAGGAGGCGATGGACAGGAAGCAGACTTTTGGGAGAGGGGTGTGAGAGCAAAAGATAGATGAGGGAGGTGATTGGGGCGAGGAGTCGAGGATGTGGAGATGGCAATATTGTTAAGAATAAAATTTGCTACAAGTTTTGTTCTAAAAGTTTTTTTATAACATGTTCCAATTCCCAAGTGTTACCATTAACAACTGCAACTTTCTGTTGCATTTATTTATTTTTATTTATTTATTTATTGATTACATTTACAGAAATACAAATAAAGCAAAGTAAATAAGAGAAGAAAAAAAGAAAAAACAGTTTACTGTCATCAACTTGGAGCGAGTCAATGTGTTGAGAAGATCTCAGTACTTGTTTTTCATCGGCCCGACAATGAAAAAAAACATCAATGAAAAGAACTTTTAAAATTCATAACAAAAAAAATCAAATTAAATGTAAACTATCACATGGCAAATATATAAAGAAAAAAAACTGATTATAAGAAACCAACAACAAAAAGTCAAAAAGAGAGAGAATAATAAGATAACTAAAAAAAACAAGAAAAAAAGAGTTATATGATGCCTTATCCCGTCCGATTCACACTCCCAATCCCGCAAAGCTCACCGAATCTGTTCGTCATAACAAAAGAACTTGAATGCATTCTTAAAACCACCCATACTTAGTCCCTTAAACGAGTCCGGAATCAAATTATAAATATTTGCAATGCAATATGTAAATGAGCGCTTAAAAATTTGTAAGTTATGTTTCGGTATAGATAGGGCATGCCGGCGTCGAACATTAATGTTGTGAACGTCACACCGAAATCTAATTTTTTGATAAAGATAAGGTGGTTTCATAAGCTTTATGACTCGATGATATAGACAGGCTGAATGTAACAATCTCCGGCGAGACATGTCCAACCAGCCAACCCACTGCAGTGCATGAGATATTCTACTTCTTTTTCTAATTCCATAAATAAAACGCAAACATGAGTTTTGCAACCGCTGTATGCGAAGGGAGGTCTGACTATCAAGGCACGAATTATAAACAGCATCCCCGTAATTAAAAATGGATACCACCAAAGCATCACAAAGGTGTGATCGTATACGCTCATTCAGTAAGTGCTTGCTACTATACAATAGTTTAAGTGTGGAGTACGCACGTTGAAGAAGATGAAGAACCTTACAGTTGAGTCCAATGCTATATCTAGATTCCGAGCATCATCAACAATATTTAATTGCACCCCACCAGTTGCAACCCTCAAGTTTGTCTTTAGCATGGTAACAGCTTTCCTATGTCCAAAGACCATGACTGACGACTTCGCCGCGTTAATAGACAAGCTTACTTTAGCAACCTCAGAAATTAATCTGTTAAGGTCAGAATTGATTTTATTTTGTGAATCCAATATATGTGATATCAAATGGGAAGTACAATTGGATATCATCAGCATACATATGAACTTTGCAACATCGTAAAACTTTATGTAGATACGCAGTATAAACTAGGTACAGAATAGTTCCAAGGACAGACCCTGAGGAACCCCCGACGCACAGTGGTCCACAAGCGGTAAAATGTGAACGAAAATCAAATTTTCGAAATTTTTTTTTTCGTTTTTTTTTTTTCATGTTATGTGTACTTTAGGTCCTAATAGACTGAGAGGTGAAAGGAATAAAGTGTTATGTACTTTCTAGTGCTAACTGTACGCAATAAAACAGTACTACAATTCTTGTGTATTAAATATCATAAAATGCTACAACTTTAGATGAAGAAAATATATTGTGTTCTATATATCTAGCTATCTTGAACAGTATAGAAAGGTCTTCATTTGGCACTTTTCTAATTTTTAAAATATTTTTGCAGAAATACGTAATAAGCACTTCTCTTAAAGCTAATTAACACCTACTTGAAGTTACAACCAAATGTTTTAACATATATATCTCGCAGAAGACGCAAGAAGAACTTTTGTTGCTAGAATATTCTTATTCTTTGAGATGTGCTCTATATAACATGATAACCACATCTTGCTCTCCTTTCCAAGATATTAACGATCAAAGATGATCAGTGACTGAGTGTGTTATTTGACCGTTTTCATATAAAATGCTTATATTCTTTTTCTTAAAAGATAAATCTCGTATATTTGGTGTAAACTTGCATAACAATAATAGAATACCAGACTTAAAGTTTCAGGCATATCTAACAACCGGAAGTGGTTGTTAGATACAGTGCGGCAAAAAACTGGAACACTTGAAATATCTACTTTTTTTGTAAGTACGAAGGCTTTCACGGCCGGAGTAAATTGAACTAAAATTAAAACTAAAACTAGAACTAACACTAGAAACTTTCGGGTTTTGCCGTGCGTCTTTTAAGAGAAGGTTTGACGTTTCGGATGCCATGTTGCAACCTTCTTCAGAAACACTTCGAACCAGTTTTATTAAATAATATTTAAAAATTTTTTTTTAAATGTTTCGATAATTATCCAAATGTAAATGTAAATTCTATATTACGTTGTAAGTAGGGGTTTGATGGTAGCGGATGTCATTCAACTTATAAACAAAAGTTCATCACAAATGCAGAGGGAAAAGATGATTCGCTATTTGTGTCTTCCTAGTCCCATTACGATTGGAAGACAATGATAATAATATTGTATTGTGGAAGAACCCCACACCATAATCTATACGGTTTTGTAGACCGATTAGATTACAATGGGTGCATGAAAATGCCGCTCTTATAAGAACCGAAGAAAAATATATATTTCAAACCAAATAAGCTCCCTTCAGCCATATATCTCAAAATGTGTAAGTGTTAACTTTTCTCTTTATTTCACGATGGTGGATGGCAGGGTATAAAGTCTTCGTTTTCTTAAAACTTTATTTGAATTATTCATACATGTTGTAGGTCTGTAATTCTTTGATGGGAATTTGAAGCAATCATCTGGAATGGAATGTTATTTATGCAGAGCAAAAATTTCACAGATGAACGGTAGTGCTAGAAGGTTTTAAGTTTGGTTTGTCTGTTCTCCATGCATACATTCGGTTTTTTGTGTGTCTGCTTCACATTTCATATAGATTAGAAATTAGAACTTGGAAGGTGACTAGTTGATACGTAGTTTTAATAAATTATCATCAGAGATTACTGTTATGACAATTTTATAGTAAGCGCGCATGTACTAATCACTTTATACTTCATTTAAGGAATTGACGAGGAACTAATACAGCGATTTGGCGTTGTTTTGGCTGCAATAAACAGTGGGTACAATATTAGTTACAATGAATTTGATAAATATTGTTTCAAAACTGCCGAAAAGTACGTCCATTTTATAGTTGGTACTATATGCCAACCAGCGTTCATAAAATTTTAATACATGGATCTGCAGTCATTAAAGAAGCTCTACTACCTATTAGAGGGTTGTCGGAAGAAGCGCAAGAAGCTAATAACAAAAAAATCCGAAAATTTAGAGAGAGCCACACAAGGAAATGTAGTAGACTGGATACGAATGAAGATCTATTTAAAAGACTGCTACTCAGCCCCATTTCACCCCCCCCCAGCTCACATCCATTTATAAGTAATTTTCAACAGCACATTTCTAGAAAACATAAAAAGATGAGTATCGAGACTAAAAGATTACTTATAATAGACAAGGTAGAAGACCAGGAAGAAGGAAAAGATGGCGAAAAAAAAGATGAATATGACGAAGAACAAGAATCAGAACAAGAGCTATATGAGGCAGGATGCAACGAAGATGAAGATGACGAAGGTCTGAAACAGAACAAGAAGAAACACATATTGTTAAGCAACGTAAATAATTTATAGAGAATTAAAGTCCATTTCTGATTGGCTAAAAAAGCATGGTTCGTTCCATTTAAAATTTTCTACTTTCTCGCCATTGAAAATGGAGAAACAATAATTGAATTTTTGACCACCCTGTATAAGATACTCCGATACAACAAATGACAATCTACTTGACAGCACTTGAAGAATAATCGTACCAATTTAGACCTTTTTTGAATGAACGTTGGCTGAGATATGGGGTTTTAAAGAGCATGGTGAAATTTACCAAAAAAAGTTTAGAACCAAAATAACTCGAAAACAAAAAACGCTAGGTACCAATAACTTTTATCAAAGTTGACCTATTTTTTACGTACAATCAAATGGTGTAATAAAAACTATAGCATTCCATTTAAAATAACGAAGTTATGGTCTACTTCGCTAGACCGGAAGTGGCAGCCATCTTGAAAATATTTTAGATTGAAAGTTCCGAATGAACAACCCATGCTACCAAAATTTCAAAATTGTACGAATAGTGGAACCTGAAAAAGTTCTAACGAACCAGATATGTAAGACACTCTGTAGTTAAAGATTTATTTATAGAAACCTTACATCGAAGTAAACTATATAACCAATTTAGTTTAAACAATTTTGTATTTAGCTATCCTTCACGATTTAATAGCGTTGTATAAAATTTTGTATTTATCCAATTCTAAGGACCTAAATTATATGAAAAAAATAGACTGTGGCCTCAAGTAAATTAGTACTTCCGGTTGACATATTTGATCCAAAAGTTCACAAAGTCTTTAGCATATAGTCCTATAGCCACATACCAAGTTTCAAAAAATTATCTCAACCCAAACTGCGTTAAAATATTTTTGTTCGGGTTTTTTCGAATTTAGACCACTGTGCGACGAAATCATACCCACATTCGAGTACCTCCCACTTAAATTCACAATCTGACAACGATGAGCCAGATAACTCTCAAAAAGTTTTTTAGTTTGTTTCGAAAGTCCTGAAAATTTCAAAATAGACAGAAGGGTTTCATGGTGCAATGTATCGAACGCTTTTGAAAAATCCAACAGCACACCGGAAATGATCATCACTCACGTCGAAAAGGGTCGTTGTACAGCTATACCCTGAGCGAAAACCAGACTAACGCGTCAGTAAAACATTAAAATTTTCAAAGTGCTCAAACAGCTGTCCTGCAATACATTTTTCGAACATTTTAGATAAGGAAGATAAAATACAGATAGGCCTATATAAGGTCCTTAAGATGTAAAGGGTGGCTAGTTTAGACACTGGAGTAACAAGAGCTACCTTCCATGCATCAGGGAATATCGAGGTTTCCTAACAATAATTAATTATATGACATATATATGGTAATATAGTTGGGCAACAGAGAATTAGTATTTTAAGACTCATACCATGAGTATGAGTCTGGTGACATCCGGTCTGTAAATTATACCCAAGGTTACACTAACCTGCTTCTTATTTATTCTAATCCATAGCTGCTCTACAAACTACAAAACCTAATCAAAGATAACCTGAACGTCGTAACCCCGCCCCACATACACTCCAACCACATAATAACTGTAACACTGTTTCACTGTGAAATGAACACTGTTTCAGCTTTTCCGCTGAAAGATATCATATCTTCTACTATAGCGAATACACTCTTCCGGCATTATTTTAGTCGATTTGGTATACGTACCACAATAACACATGACCAGGGACGGCAATTCGAATCAAAGCTCTTTTCAAAATTTAACACATTACTTGGCACACGACAAAAACACACATCATCTTTGCATCCTCAAGCAAATGGAATGTCAGAACGATTTTATCGATCATTGAAGACGGCTATCATCGCTAACGGATCATCCTACTAGGATTAAGAACATCACTTAAGAAGTTTCTCAGCAGAACTGCTTTACGGGCAACCACTAAGACTTCCCGGAGAGTTCTTCATACCTACTAATCCATCTGTTGACTATGAGCCTTTCCTCTCCAGTTTAAGAGACACTTTTTCAAAATTAAAACCAGTGAGTACGTCTTTTCACTCTATTCAAAAACCTTTTATACATAAAGAGTTGCACAAATCAAATTTCGTTTTCATTAGAATTGAAGGTTTGAAACCATCGTTATCTCCGCGATACGAAGGACCTTTCAAAGTTCTCACAAAAGCAACCAAATATCATCGTACAATACCCATATTCTTTTTTTTTTGCTCATTCGAGGATAATGAGAGGAAGATAAACCGGAATAGTCTTATAAAGGGCGGCCCAAAGAAAAAAACCGTAAAACTTCTTGGGGTGATTAAAACCTATAAGAATAGAAGTAGTAGTTAGAAAATCCTTTCTTTTTTATTTAACTCGTTATTATATTTTGCTTTGGGTACAAAATCTATGTAATAATTTCTGATAAAATGAGGAACTATCACGTTAACTCGATCCATTCGTTCTTAGTTTTTAAAATTGCACATCGACATGTAAACTTTATACATACAGATTTACACAAATAAAGGACTTTAATTGACGTTTAAGTGGTTAATGCTATCTTCAATATATATGACCTTTAACATTGAAAATAATTATCACTTTCTGTTGGGTTAAATTTGATAATTTTGCTTCAAAACCGCAACAATGAAGACGTTTATTATTTTAACCGGATTATTTTTTTATTTAATTGTAAGTTAACAAAAAAAAAATTTTAATATTTATTACATAATCGATTTCTTTAAGAATCCATCATCATCTCAACTCCTTGGTGAGCAACAAATGTCCTCAGCTCATTATTTGTGTACTTTAAGTTCTGACGGAGCGGTTCTGAAGGAAATTACGACAGCTTTCGAGGGGAAACCGATTGAATCGAACAATTTTCGCCAATATCTAACGTGTTTCTTCCAAAAAATGAATTTCTCCGACATCAACAACCAGTTAAAAATGGACGAAATGAAACGTTTCGTTCCCGAAGACCATGAAAAAAAGATTACCATCGAGCGTATTATTAATCATTGCGATTATATCACTCCACCCGGGTTCAATTCCACGGCTATTAATTTTTTTAAATGTTTTAGAGCTAATAGTGATTCGGTTATTAATTGGTACGAATTTTTAAATAATGTTAAAAATCAACTTAACCTTAATTCATTAATTGATTAATTATTAAAAATGTTATGATCAAGATTGTAATAAAAATAAAATAAAATAAGAAATTTGTTTGTATTCCGTTTTAGATGGCACAATAATTGGTACGAAAATGTTTGGGGATCGGTGTAATGCGAATTTAATGGATCGATTTGCGTCGGAGGACACTGTCAGTGCACGGAGGATATGCTCTTAACTAATCATCTAACTAAATGTGGAAAAGATAATTTCAAAAATTTATAGGCCTGCGAAGCGGAAAAATTTGAAGAAGAAGCTAATACCATTACGCAGTACCATTTCTTCTTTACCCGTGCGACGATAGCAACAGACTTTTAACGTTTTCTCCTGGTCATATAAGAAAGTTATCAACCCGAACATGGTCTAAAAATGGCTAAAACGTATGAATTTAGCAGTTTTTTTCCAAAAATGTACGTGTGCATGCGCGTGATCGCCGCGTGTTATACACTACTAGAAAGAGCAGAATATTTGCGATAAGATAGATATGTTTCTATAGTTTTCTCCCTATCAAATAAGAAAGTTGTTTAGAGGAAGAGTATTTAAGCATTTCTGCGTGTAGGGATGGACATTAAGGGTGATTTAAGCATGACGCCGATAGATATTGACCGACGAAAACCCGGATTAAGATAGCTGAAGGAGCGCCCTTTCTGACTGTGATAACAGTTTTTTAAAATTCGGTTTCATAACAATTGCACAAGGCCTTGAAGTTTGGTAATTTTGAGCTATTTTAAGTACAGCGCGGAGTTCTTCATTTTTTATTGATCTTAATATCAACTTATTGGAAGACAAAAACCCGGTTTTAGATAGAGAAAGATTCAAGCTTTCAAGTGGTGCGTTTTTCCTTATTATTAGAGATAGCGTTTTTCGCTATCTCTAATAATAAGGAAGATATCAGCTAAGAAAGTAGATAGGAAATTACGGGTAAAAGTTTGTTGCTGGGAGGTTTGTTGCTATCGTCGCACAGGTTTCTTCTTTTTATTAAAAAACAACGTTGTCAAGGCCAACTCGACGTAAGACAGATTGGATGATAAACTTTGCGCTTCAGTACGATTAGTTCCATAAAGATTGCATAAAAGCAACTCGTGTGTAAAAAGAACTGTAAAGAGTTAATAGTCAATAAAGATATAATATTGTGGGTATATATGTTGTCCACAATATAATAAGATAAATTAATATTTTAATAAATAATAACATGAACTACATTGGAAGGGCTGATAGATTGATTATTATTTTGAATGATAATAATTTTATAATAATAATAATTTTATATGGTAACGTGGTTTTTGTTTGTACATGTCGTGTGCACAGCTTGCTACAGCCATTTCCCCTCCTATAAAGATTAATAAAAAGAGGAATATGGTGGTTAAAAAAAAATCATATTTAAAAATTGAAAGTAACTTTTTCTTGAATTTTTATGTTATGAGAATTGATTACCTCGCTGTGGTGACATGTTGAATTGTCTTTTAAAAGCAATGCTGGTTTAAGGTTGTTGATGTTAACAGCTACTTCCTTGTTATTGTTGAAAATTACAAAATATTTCGAAAATGTTTTTATCACTTTAAATGGGCCTTCATATCTTGGTGTTAAAGAGGGTTGAATCCCATTAATTTTGACAAAAACAAATTTTGGAATGAATAAATCTTTATGAATAAATGGTTTTTGGTTAAAATGAAAAACTGTGTTTACTGGTTTCAAACAAGAGAATGTTTCTCGTAAACTAGATAGCAATGGATCAGATTCCAAAGGGTGTTGAATATTAACAAAACATTCTCCTGGAAACCTAAGTGATTGACCGTATACAAGGTCGGCAGATGAACAGCCTAGGTCCTCCTTAAGAGCCCACTTTACCAGGTCGGTCAGTTTCTGAGGGGCGCAGACGACAGACGTTCGGAAGCAACGAGGCGGAGTTTATTTTCTACTAGGCCCGACCCCTTATTTATTTATTTATACAAATGGATACAGAACGGGACAAACCCTATAATACTGCATCACAAAATTGACATAAAGAAATCAAATAGAAATATACAGAGACGCAAACCAAATGAAGTAAATAACAGTATATCATAACATAAAATTATACAAAAAATAAAAAAAAATATATATACAGGGTGTTTCATGAAGTTCTCCCGGCACTAATGGAGCATGTTGTTTAGATGATTTGTAATAAAAAAGTTCATATGAACATATGTCCGATTCACTTCACTTATTGAGTTATATGAATTTGAAAATAATATTTAAAAATTATGGCGTTACGGCCCAGCGCGGGGCTCAAAGGGTAAGTGTGCTATGACTGCATTAGTAAAATAAAGTACTTATTTACCTTACTATCAAATTTGACAAGCTTACCGTTTAATCTAAAATTATTTGGGTTTTATTACAATGCCGTTTAAGTTTACGACTGTTGAGTATGCTGATATGGTTTTTGTACTGGGAAATTGTAATGGAAACGCTACTGCAGCTTCAATTGAATATCGACGACGTTTTCCAAATCGGCGTGTTCCATCAACGAAGACTTTTAGTAGTACCTTCCAAGCTCTCCGAGAAACTGGTTTACTTCCGAGCGTTCATATGCAGTATGAACGAGCAACACAACAGAATGTTGCAGAGGAAAAGAACATCCTTGACATTGTCGAGCGCAATGCCTGCATTAGTACGCGACGGATATCCATACGTTTAGAGATTCCCAATACCAGGGTATGGAGAACATTAAAAAGAAATCTGCTGCATCCGTATCATCTACAACGTGTTCAACATCTGAAGCCAGAAGCCAGAATTCCCTAGGCGTTTGGCATTTTGTCAGTGGTTAAATAATAATCGGAACTTATACCGCTACATTTTTTATTTACGGATGACTCACAATTTACTCGAGATGGCATAAATAACATCCATAATTTGCATAAATGGTCGGACATTAACCCTCATGCTACCATAGAAAGTAATTTTCAAAGCAGATTTAGCATTAATCTGTGGTGCGGAATATTGTACGATCAACTTATAGGACCGTTTATTTTTGAAGATCGTCTCACCGGACAAACGTACTTGCAATTTTTTGAAGAAAAACTTCCGCGTTTACTGTGGGATGTACCTCTGGCAAGATGATTAAGAATGTATTTGCAACACGACGGAGCTCCTTCTCATTTTTACCGTAGAGTCACCGATCATCTAAATGAACTTTATCCTAACCGCTGGATCGGTCGAGGTGGACCGCACGTTTGGCCAGCCAGATCTCCAGATCTCAATCCTCTGGATTATAACATGTGGAGTTGGATGAAAGATTTAGTATATCAAGAAAAAGTCGACACACGTGAGGCTTTAATCCAAAGAATTTTTGACGCTGCAACGCAAATAAAGGAGCACCGTTCATAGGCGTGCAGATAAGTGTATTGAAGTAGGAAGTGGAATTTTCGAAAATGTTTAAAATTAATCAATTATTTTTTCAAATTATAATAAAAAGTAACATTATCGCAATTACTTTATTTTTAAATGCATAAGTGTAGCTCAATAACTAAAGTGAATTGTCTTGCTCTTTTTGTCAAACATGACGGTAACCTAAATACTTAAGTACTTTATTTTACTAATGCCACTTACCCAATGTCATAGCACACTTACGTTTTGAGCCCCGTGCTGGGCCGTAACGCCATAATTTTTAAATATTATTTTCAAATTCATATAACTCAATAAGTGAAGTGAATCGGACATATGTTCATATGAACTTTTTTATTACAAATCACCTAAACAACATGCTCCATTAGTGCCGGGAGAACTTCATGAAACACCCTGTATATATGTATACAGGGTGTTCCGGTGACTCGGGGAATAAAATTAACCTCATATACTAGAGCAAAAATGATGACGATTCGTGAAAAAAAATTATTATAAAAGTCTTCAAATGGTCAAGATATGATGGCCTATATCAAAGTTCAGAAGTTTTAACACATTTTTCTAAATATTTTCAATACCATTTATGGTAGAGCGTTGAAATTTGGTACAGGGTAAACAAATATCAAGCAAAATCATTGAACCAATTTTGACTTTGATCGGGCGGCGGCAACCATGCTATACAGGCTGTCCCTAAAATTTGTTTGCTCAGAACTTTTTTGTTCGCTCGTAACCCTATATCACCTATATATTATCACTCTTTGAAAATTTTGATAACATTTACCGTTTTCGAATTATACGTGAAAATATTAAGCTTCGATTTCAATGGTAACACTAAAAAACAAAAATCTTCGAAAAAGTCAAGGTTGGCCATGGCAATTAAAAAAACAAATTGAGCTGTTAACTTGCTTATGTCGTTTAAACACAAATGATAGTTTTTTGTTAGTTAAGTTTTTATTAATTTTAAGTGTTCAAAATGGAGAGTTACACATTTAGTGAACAAACTGACATGATTTTGACATTAGGGAAATGTCATGGAAACGCCGTAGCAGCCACTAACCGTTATCGGGAGGAATTTCCGAATCGCAGAGCGCCCAATCGAAAAACATTTTTAAGGACTGAAACCCGTTTAAGGGAAAATGGGACGTTTAAGCCGAAATTGAGTAAGTAACAGTAACGTAAGATCAGTCCGAACACCCGAACTAGAAGTAGATATTCTAGACTACGTAGAAGAAAATACTACAGCTAGTACTTTGGATATGGCGAGGTACTTTCTAACTTCAAAAACAACTGTCTGGAGTGTTCTTCACTAGCAACAACCTTATCCATTTCATTGTTACAAAGTTTAGGAAGTTCGACTGGCTGATTACCCACTGCGACTGCAATATTGCCAAATAATGCAGCACAAAATCCAAATTGATGATCAGTTTTAAGAAAAACTGCTTTTTACAGATGAATCCACTTTTTCTAAAGATGGAATCTTCAATTTGAGAAATTTACATAGTTGGGCGGACGAAAATCCAAGATTTAAGAAAACTTGGAAATCACAATGGAGATTTTCTCTTAACGTTTGGGCCGGCATTATGGGCGATGTAGTTATTGGACCCGTTTTCTTGCCATCAAGGCTGGATGGACATACATACAGGCGACATTTAGAAGAATTAGATGATTTTTTAGATGACGGTCCTTTAAACACAAGCATAGCACACAAGCTGTCCAAGAATTTCTGAGGGAACGTTTTCCGGGACGGTGGATTGGACTAGGAGTAGGTGCACCGATAAGTGGGCCCCCCGATCGCCGGATCTTACACCTGTAGATTTTTATTTATGGGGACGCGTTGAATCGCTAATTTACTGCGTTTAAATCAGTTGATCGAAAACGAGTTGATCAACTGAGGTTGCGAATTGTTGATTCATTTGATCAACTTCAAACTGAGATCGATGTTCTCCGCAGAGTGCGCTTTAATTTAAGACGGCGATATCAGACGTGCATTTGCTTTAGTATTTTTTTGTTCTTTTTTATTTATTACTATTTGTTTATAATTTTATTGTTATTGTTAATATTTTTGTTAGAATTTTTGTTATGTTCTTGTTTGTTGTAACCGGAAATTAAATTTATTGTTTTGGAAATTACATTCTTTTATTCAACTAAAATAAATTAACACTGGATTTAACTAAATCAGCACTTAGAAATGGATGCAAATAATGGTTATTAGCTCAGTTCGTTTTTGAATTGTCATCGCCAACTCAGATCTTACGGAATATGTTTCCTTTTTTTGTTTGTTACGATTGAAATCAAAGCTTAACATTTTCGCGTATAACTCGAAAACGGTAAATGTTATCAAAATTTTCAAAGAGTGATAATAGTTTCTAAAATAAGTTTTCTATTAAAAAGTACAAAAATAAATGTAGGGTTACCAGCGAACAAAAAAGTTCTGAGCAAACAAATTTTAGGGACAGCCTGTATAGCATGGTTGCCGCCGCCCGATCAAAGTCAAAATTGGTTCAATGATTTTGCTTGATATTTGTTTACCCTGTACCAAATTTCAACGCTCTACCATAAATGGTATTGACAATATTTAGAAAAATGTGTTAAAACTTCTGAACTTTGATGGCCTATATCTTGACCATTTGAAGACTTTTATAATAATTTTTTTTCACGAATCGTCATCGTTTTTGCTCTAGTATATGAGGTTAATTTTATTCCCGGAGTCACCGGAACACTCTGTATAAGTAACAATTGACGAGTAAAATTCGATTAAATTCCGATTAAATTTAATGTAAAATTAGAGACAAACTATAATCAGACCAGTCCGGTCGTCGAGGCCAGTGCAGCAGTCGTCACCATACGTCTAAATACCAGATACGTGTACCGAAAAATGTCAACTGGGAAACGATCAGCCGCTCTTGCAATTCTCATCATTGGGGAGTGGAGGAACGCATTCGTACGCGCAGCCGGAGTGAAGAACAAAAACTTATATCGCAAATTTCTCGGTGCAACGTGAATATTAATCAAACTAACGAGTCCGGCGCAATCACACTCATTGTTGAGAATTTTGAAAAAAAATAGCAAATCATTGCAGGTGCGACGCTGACGGAGGGACACAAACCGTAAAGAAGCACAAGTAGAGTCGTAGTCATCATACACTAGATGAGATTTATAACACAAGTACTTCAAAAATTTTCTCTGAACCCGCTCCAATCTATCGATATGTATGTGGTAATGAGGATTCCACACAACGCTACATTAGTTTTGAATACTGTAAACATAAGCAAAATACAGTGTTTTAATTGCATTTATGTTAGAAAAGTGCTCAGCAGACCTAATAACAAACCCCAACATGCGCCAAGCTTTATTAACTACTCCATCAACGTGCTCTCTGAACAACAATTTCTCATCAAACATGACTCCCAAGTCTCTAATACAGGATACTCGTTGTATACCATCCCGATCAAAGTTGTAATCGAAATGAATGACATTTGATCTTCTACTAAAGGTAATAACATTGCATTTTGATCGGTTAAGCGTCATGAAATTAGCTTCGCAATACCGTTGCAACTCAACTATGTCCAACTGAAGCTTCGAGCAGTCGCGCGGAGACGTGATACGCAGAAAAAGTTTAAGGTCGTCAGCATACATTAAACATTGAGCATGTTTAATAACAGAGAAGATATCGTTAATATAAATAGTAAAAAGTAGCGGACCAAGGTGACTGCCCTGCGGGACCCCAGATGGAACCTGAATAGGGTAGGATAGATAACCATTCACTGATACAATCTGAGTTCTGTCCCGGATATAAGATACAATTCAACAAAGTAAATTGCCATTAATTTCAAATTTTGCCAGCTTGTTCAGCAGAAGTTCATGATTCACTCGATCGAAAGCCTTGCTGAAATCAGTATAAATAGCATCAACTTGGTATAGTTGTTCAAGTCAGTTAAGAATATAATCCGAGTATAGTAGCAAATTGCTCACGACCGAGCGACCAGCGTGAAACCCGTGTTGTCTGGGGTCAATCATACTCTTAACAGCAAAAAATAAACGTTTATATACAAGCCTCTCGAAAACCTTACTGAACTGTGGCAAAAGAGATATTGGTCTGTAATTGGACGCATCATTACGGTTACCAGACTTGACTATTGGTATAACGTGAGCTTGCTTCCAGGCAGACGGGAAAACAGAAGTACTTAAGGAGACGTTGTACAAAATAGTAAGGGGAAATGAAAGTGACTTGTAACAATTTTTTATCAAGAAACCAGGAATACCATACGATCCCGGTCCCCCGGTCCTGTCAATCTCCCTCAGTGCAACCTCCACCTCCGCGCGATCAAAACATAAGACTCCAGAACAACAATATCACAACGAGCCGGCCCAGCACCCGCCGAAGCAGTGAAAACTGAGCCGAAGCAATCTGAAAATAAAGAGCAAATGTCTTCACCGACCGTAGCAACAGAGTCACCCAGTGTCTTGCACCCCTCCTACGCCTAAGGAAAGACCAGAAGTGCTTAGGATTACTTGTAATATTTGATTCTGTACGTTGAATGTAGTTATTATAATCGGTATTAATAAGATGTTTAGCGCGACCCCTCAACAATGAGAAAGACAAATAATCGATCCGGTTCCCATACCGCTTCTACCTCCTGTGGGCCTTTTTCTTTTCGCCGAGAACCCTTATAGTGCTAGGTGTAAACCACACTGGGTATCCCCCGGGTCGTTCTTTGAATTTAGGTACATGTTTTTCAATTGCTTACCTCAAATGAAAATAAAAAATATTCAAAATACGTTCAATGTTGCCATGCCGCAGTTCAGAGTTCCAATTTATTGATGTCAAATATTGGTTAAGTTCATCAATGTTCATCATTCAGATTAAAAAAACATCGTGTTTATTTTATTGCGATTCTTTTTCTCGTCGATGTTGTAAGTATCATTTACTAATAATATGTAATACCTAATTAATAATAATATTAAATAATGATTCAAGAATACAAAATGTGTAATAGTGTAATAAATAAAACAGGCCTGAATAGAAAAATCTTTAGGAAATTTTAATTTGCCATCTATTGGAAAATAGAAGGTATATAATGGAAGGGAAACAATATCAAAAGACATTAATCCAACATACAAAGTTTTATTTTTCACAATTCTTTCTTTCTGGATCTATAGAAGGGTTGGATCTATTAAATCGGGCAATATGTAACGGTTCCGTTTGAGGTTATTGAATTTCCTTGTGATTTGTCTGTAATTGTTAGAAGTCGGGGAATTATATACCATTTTGTTTATTTACCTTGTTATAATTTTTGTTGTTTTTTGTTACAGCAAGCCGAACTTGGAAACACTTGAAAATCCTTTCCTTTTCATCACTTTTCTTAAATCCTTTCCTTTCGCTCATTTTAAACGCCTTTTTCTTTTTCATTACCTTCATTACAATCACACAATAAATCTTAACCTTAAAACTTTTCTTTTTCTCTTCTTCGTTACTATCATGAATTTTGTTTACATTTTTAAGTTCGGACTGTCAATAATAGAGGGAGGGAGTGATTTTGAATTCTTGGCACCGCGCGATTTTATAACGAGTTTTTTGGTTAAAAT
The DNA here is from genome assembly GCF_036711975.1 of Onthophagus taurus. Classification (NCBI taxonomy): domain Eukaryota; kingdom Metazoa; phylum Arthropoda; class Insecta; order Coleoptera; family Scarabaeidae; genus Onthophagus; species Onthophagus taurus. The sequence continues at coordinate 170,731 of NW_027248939.1, forward strand.
CTTGGGAAATGAATACCCGTGCGCGATTTTACTCTTCCTCTTTTGAAACCAGCCTTTGTAGTGTTTGGATGGTTAACAAGAATTTTAAGTCGACATTTTGGTATAATTCTGTGTAGAATTTTGGATCGATTTATATCCGTATTTATCGGGATCTGAGTTAATTAATCCTTTAATTTTTCGTTTGGAAATTATTCAACGATTACGGTTTCACCGGATTTATTGCACATTTTTACAAAGATTATTCATTTTGCTGGTTAAAACCTCATACCACCTTGAGGTAGGTTTTTCTTTTTACATTTTCTTTAATTTTAGCTTAATACTAACTTAAACCTAAATTCATTTAAACTCCTTTCACACTACATAAAATCATCCATTCCTACATTCTTGCCTAATTATCTATTTACATTTTTCTTTCTTTTTTTACACGCTAGGTTTTTTTTTTTTTTCTTGGAGCCTTATTCCTTATATAAGTTCTTGGGAAATCTCCCATCCTGGAAACAAGTACTACCTGGAATAAAGAAGTAAATTAGAATCTACATAACCCAAGTTTCCTGTACTTACCATCGAACAAGTGTTTCCAAAGGAGGTTTGCTGGATTTTGTTGCTGTATCTACGTATAATTGTTGTCATCGTGAAGTCATCAACCTTCGTTCAAAAGAGTCTGGAATAAAGGTCAGAATTTTCCTTTTTATACAAAAAGAATATCAGTGTGGTTAGATACTTTTGTATTTTTTTATAAAGTAAGATTTTCTTTTGTACTTACCATTTAATTTTTTTGTTAACTTCACTGGTTCATTTTGTTCATTTCACTTTAAACCAGTTCTTTATTATTATTATCTCATTTTAATTGTCAATTAATTTTTTTTTTGTAAAGTTATCGGATTTATTAGGGGTGTTATTAATTTCGGTATTGATTTCGATTTTGTTTTCTTTTCCGTTCGCCTGATCGAGCGCTCGGGTCAATCGGGGACGTGTCGCGATCATTATTTAGATTTGTTTTAATTTTGTTTTATTCAGTTCATTATTATTTTCTTTCTCTTTTACCCCCCCTAATTATTCGGGATTTTTTTTTGAACAATTTCCGTTATTTTATTTACTACTTATATACTTTATATTTTGTTTTACCATATTTTTTTTTCTTTAATAAATTTGTTTTTATATGGTATATGATTCCGCGATTTCTTTGTGTTTTGTTATATGTTGGTGTTGTCGAACCTTTTCCCTTCCAGCCCTCTTCGCAGTTAGAGCGATCTGTAACTGAAACTGCGTGGCGCCTTATAAATTCAAACCCACCCCATCTTCACTGGGAAGCCGAGGTGTTGCAGATCTGTATTTTTTTAAAAGGGGTTCGATTGTGTTGCTGTCGTTTTGTTGAAAAGTCGCCACAAATTTTGGCGCCCAACGTGGGGCTCGATTGTTTTGGAAGGCCAATTGTTTTGGAAGGCCAATTGTTTTGGAAGGCCCTATTGTTTTGGAAGGCCATATTGTTTTGGAGGCCCGATATTGCTTTGGAGGCCATATTGTCTTGAAAGTCCCATATTGTTTTGGAGACCCATATCGTTTTGGGAGCCCTTGTTGTATTGTCTTGGAAGTTCTTAATTTTATCGGAACCCTTATTTGTATCGAAGACACAAAGTGACTTCGGTTTGTGTCTTAATTCCATTCCAATTATTTCGACTCTTCGGTTCCCTGTTTTCGATTTGACCAATCTCTTCTCGGGTTCAGGGAGAGATCAACCCTTTTAGGATGGCTCTTAAAGTCACGGTTAATTACCTTTCTAAGGAAGAATTGAGTTATGAGTTTACTGTCCGAGGTTTGGATCCCTCTAGTGTCGATGAGATGCGTAGGTTGTTTGCTTCTTTACTACAGAAGGAGAAACTTAACCCTGATTTGGTCAACGATTACCCAGATAACCCTTACACAGAGGAGGAAGATTTGTTAGCGGTTGGGGACAAGCTGGCCGAAATTACCACATTGTTAGATGATTTTCGATCTAAGAATGCTAAGAAGGTTGAAACTAAGATTTGGCATGTTTTGGGGCGAATAAGGCGTATGAGTGAATTATGTGAGGATCGTGCCGTTGTTCTCCGTGAGGCTTTGTCTTTGAAGGATAGGTTAACGAAGGCCATTGCTTCCGTTTCTAGGCCAATTGAGTTAGAAGCCCTTGAAAGATCCCTGAACGTATCTTTAGGCGGGGGCGCTGCTTCGTCTACCCCTGTAACAACTAGTCCTCCACCTTTGATGTCTTCTAAGGCTATTCCCGTACATAAATGGGGCCTTAAATTTTCCGGAAGGACGGGTATTTCGGTGGGAGCGTTTTTAGAGCGAGTACATGAATTGTCCGCAGCTCGAGGTGTTTCTCTTCGAGAAGTTTTTGTGTCGGCTCTTGATTTATTTGAGGGTCCCGCCCTACTTTGGTATCGTTCTGTCAGGGATGAAGTTAGCTCGTGGGGAGAATTAGAGGTGTTATTGAGGGGTGAATTTTTACCTTCCGACTACAACGAACAACTGTTGGATGAGATACGACACAGAACCCAGGGTGAGCGAGAGCCTATTGCAATCTACGTCGCCAATATGTTAGGTTTATTCGGTAGACTCACTTGTCCACTTTCCGAGGAGGCGAAGGTTAAACTTATCCGTAAAAACCTCTTACCTTATTTTCAAACCCAACTAGCTCTTCACACTATTGATACGGTTTCTGATTTGAAGGTCAAGTGTAAGCAGTTAGAGGAGTCTAGGCGCGCGGTAAAGGAATTTCAGCCCCCTAAAATTCGCAATAAGACTTTGGAACCCGAATTAGCTTTCTTAGGTTGCTTGAGCTACCCCCAAACTTCAGATTTTTCTGCGGTTGAGTCAAGTCCTGTTAAGTGCTTCAATTGTGGAGTTTTGGGTCACATGGCTCGTGGTTGTCCTAGTCCCAAGAGACTGCATTGTTTTAAGTGTGGAAATGAGGGTTTTACTACAAAAAATTGTCCTAAATGTTCCCATGGTAATAGGAAGTCTTCGGGAAATGCCAATCGTCGTCACTAGGTCGCCGGCTAATTGACATTGAAGACGAAAAACCGGCTGATAGGATTTCTTCCGTGTTGGAGTTCGTTTTAGATAGTTGTAAGAAGGATGAAAGACCTTACCTGAAAATATCGATATTAGGTAGAGAGTTACTAGGTTTGTTAGACACTGGTGCCTCTAGAACTATATTAGGAGGTGTGGGATGGAAAGTCGTGTCCGATTTAGGATTTCATTGTCGTCGCGTTAGTTCTTCGGTCAGAATAGCTGATGGACAATTGGTTGAGAGTTTGGGTGTGGTTACGGTTCCGGTTACTTTGAAGGACAGAATTACCCTTATTGACATGTTGGTGATACCTACACTTCCCCAAACCCTTATTTTGGGTGTTGATTTTTTCAAGTCCGTTGGAGTAGTGCCTGACCTTAGAAATGACTCTTGGAATTTCGCGTACGAGACTGTTTTCGAGATGGATTCTCTTGATGATGATTTGTCCCCTTCTAATAAGCAACTTTTAGAAACCATGGTTAACTCTTTTAAAGCTAAAATGGGTGACGGTTTAGGGTGTACTCACTTGGTGAGTCACGTAATTAGAACTTCAGCTGATCCCATTAAACAACGCTATTACCCCGTTTCTCCGGTCATGCAGCAACACATTAATAAAGAACTTGATATCATGTTAGAGCAGGGCGTTGTCGAACCCTCATCGAGTGCTTGGTCTTCCCCAATCCTGTTAGTGCGAAAGAAAGATAACACATATCGATTCTGTGTTGATTATCGTCGTCTGAATGCGGTGTCGGAACGTGATAGTTATCCGCTCCCGTATATTTCCGCAACTCTCGATAAACTCAGGAACGCAAAGTTTTTGTCTTCCCTGGACATTAAGTCCGCTTTTTGGCAAGTCCCCATGGAGAATGCTTCTAAGGCTTTTACTGCTTTTACGGTGCCCGGTAGAGGGCTATATCAATTTACACGTATGCCTTTTGGCTTGCACAATTCTCCTGCCACTTGGCAAAGGCTTGTTGATAGGGTCTTGGGTCCTGAGTTGGAACCTAATGTGTTCGTTTATTTGGACGATGTTGTCATTGTTACCGATACCTTTGAAAAACATCTTGAGGTTCTGTCCAGTGTATTTGAGAGGTTGCTCGCTGCTGGATTGAAGGTCAGCTGGGAGAAATGTAAGTTGTGCAGATCTGAATCGCGTTACCTTGGCTATGTCGTTGATAAATACGGACTTCACGTAGACCCTGAAAAGGTTAACGCCATGCTTAAGATTCCTGTTCCTAAGTGTCAGAAAGATGTTAGACGTATACTTGGTACCTTTTCATGGTATAGACGTTTTATTCCCGAGTTCGCGACTTTGATTTCTCCGATTACGAACCTACTGAAAAAGAATAAGCCAGTTGAATGGACGGATGAATGTGAAAGATCTTTTAGAATCATTAAGGAAAAGCTTGTATCTGCTCCAATCTTGCGATGTCCTGATTATTCGCTACCTTTTGAGTTGCACACGGATGCCTCTGGTGTTGGTTTGGGTGCCGTGTTGTTGCAACCTGGTGAGGATGGTGAACAAGTGGTGGTATACTTGAGTAGGTCATTAAGTCCGGCCGAACGTAACTACTCGGCCACAGAACGCGAGTGTTTGGCAGTGATTTGGGCTGCGGAAAAGCTGAAACCTTATCTTGAGGGAGTCCCGTTCACGGTGGTTACTGATCATTATTCTCTCCTTTGGCTTTTAAAGTTGAAAGTTCCTACTGGGCGTATCGCGAGATGGGCAATTAGATTGCAACAATTCGACTTTGTCGTTAAACATCGTAAAGGCTGTGAGAACGTTGTGCCTGACTTACTTTCGAGATCGTTCGAGGTCGTCGATTCGATCCAAGAGAGGACCGAATTGAAATTCTCTGATACTTCTGACGTGTGGTATAGAAGGCTGAAAGAAAGAGTTCTGAATTTTCCCGCTAAACACCCCTTATTTAGAGTAGAGAATGGCGAGGTTTATAAGTACGTAGTGTCTTCTGTTCTGGGACGAAATTCTGAACCTTGGAAAAGGGTTGTCCCTAAAGATTTTCGTAAAGAGGTTTTAGCTCTTTCCCATGACTCTCAAACCGCTGGTCATATGGGTGTCTTCAAGACTCTTGGTAGAATTTCTGAGCTCTATATATGGCCTAAAATGAAGGCAGACGTGGTAAGGTATATCTCTGGATGTGAGTTGTGCGCTTCTTATAGGATTCCGAATGTTAAACCAGCTGGTAAGTTCGTTCGTACCCCAGATAGTGATAGACCTTGGCAACTTATATCAATTGACCTTGTTGGCCCTCTTCCTCGTTCGAGAAAAGGTAATCAATTTATCTTCGTAATATCCGATTACTTCAGTAAATTTGTACTTGCTTATCCCATAAGGACTGCTACCGCGGATAAGATTTCACAGATACTTGAGACGGAAGTCTTTCTTAAATTTGGAGTTCCTAAAACCCTTATTTGTGACAATGGTCCTCAATTTAGATCCCGGAAATTGAGCTTACTGACTCAACAGTATGGTGTTTCTGTTAGGATTAACGCCAATTATCACCCTCAGGCTAACCCTGTAGAGCGAGTGAATCGTACGCTTAAAAGAATTTTGTCCTTGTATTGCAAAGACGATCAACGTAAATGGGATGTGAGTGTTCCTAAAATAACTTGCGCGATTAATTCCGCTCGTCACGAGGTTACGAAATTAACACCTCATTTCGTATGTACGGGTCGAGAGTTGGTGTTGAATGGGAAACAGTATGATAAAGTCATGGGTGATGGTGAGTGGAGCTTAGATAACGAAGATCTGTCGAAGGTATTTGCTGATGTTAGGAAACGCATTGCACAGGCGTCTGGTGTGAATGAGAGGCGGTATAATTTGAGGAGGAGAAGCGATAAGTTTATGGTTGGCCAAAAGGTTTGGAAGAGAAACTTTGTATTGTCTAATGCATCTAAATATTTTTCGGCAAAGCTGGCTCCTAAATTTGTAGGTCCATATTCTGTTTATAAGGTCTTGTCACCTTGGACTTACGAGTTGAGGGATGATGAGGGTAATAATGTTGGAACTTGGCACGCTAAAGATTTAAAGCCTTACCTTGTTGACCCGGGTTAGTTGTTCCTTGTTTGATTTGTTGGCTCACCTGGCAGGGGCCTTAGACTACTCCAGAAGACCGGCTGTCTCCGTTTCGTGTACATCTGTTTCTATTTTGGTTCTGTCCATCTTGGGAACTTACGGAGTGTGTTTTGTCCTAATTGGTTGTGATTGTTTGGTACAACTAGTTATTTCGTTTAGTGCTATTCCATAGATATTATGGATAGTATCTACCTGACTGATTTCCCCTTTGGTGTGGTACATCCCTAGTTGTTTAATTTCATTGTCCTCCCCTATTTTTCAGAGCCAGTACCACAAAGTCCGTGGGCGTTTGGCCATTGACATTTTGTTTTGTGACAGTTGTAAACTGTCACGTTTTCGCCGCAGGTAGCGATATACCGATCGTAGGTTTAGTGTATCTTAGGTTCTTGAAAAAGAGATTATCGGGGTGATTTTAGTTTAGTTCAGGGGTGGGTATGGACCAACAAACCCGTCTTAACTTTCTTTTCCTTTTTCCGCTTGTTATCCTTTAACTGTAGTAATGAACCTATTTTTGTTCTAGTCCCAGTCGAGTCGTTTTTCTTTTTTGTTTTAGAGTGTCCTCGCTTCACGAATTCCTCTATGTTATTGATATTAGGTTGGAATGATCACTGTGTGACTTATTGTTGGTATTCATGAATTCCTATATCTCTGTATTTTCATTTATTATTTTATTATTTTCCCTTCCGACCGAATGTCGAAGACCTGAAGGCTATGGGCACGAGGTGGATCAGGTGGTTGGTTCCATAGTTGCATCTACTTATTTTTGGGTTGGATTCTGTTAGTTTGGGTTGCTTGTCTAAAGTTTAAAGTTTACGGGTAAACTTTCTTGTTGTAAGGGGGGAATGTAACGGTTCCGTTTGAGGTTATTGAATTTCCTTGTGATTTGTCTGTAATTGTTAGAAGTCGGGGAATTATATACCATTTTGTTTATTTACCTTGTTATAATTTTTGTTGTTTTTTGTTACAGCAAGCCGAACTTGGAAACACTTGAAAATCCTTTCCTTTTCATCACTTTTCTTAAATCCTTTCCTTTCGCTCATTTTAAACGCCTTTTTCTTTTTCATTACCTTCATTACAATCACACAATAAATCTTAACCTTAAAACTTTTCTTTTTCTCTTCTTCGTTACTATCATGAATTTTGTTTACATTTTTAAGTTCGGACTGTCAATAATAGAGGGAGGGAGTGATTTTGAATTCTTGGCACCGCGCGATTTTATAACGAGTTTTTTGGTTAAAATCTTGGGAAATGAATACCCGTGCGCGATTTTACTCTTCCTCTTTTGAAACCAGCCTTTATAGTGTTTGGATGGTTAACAAGAATTTTAAGTCGACATTTTGGTATAATTCTGTGTAGAATTTTGGATCGATTTATATCCGTATTTATCGGGATCTGAGTTAATTAATCCTTTAATTTTTCGTTTGGAAATTATTCAACGATTACGGTTTCACCGGATTTATTGCACATTTTTACAAAGATTATTCATTTTGCTGGTTAAAACCTCATACCACCTTGAGGTAGGTTTTTCTTTTTACATTTTCTTTAATTTTAGCTTAATACTAACTTAAACCTAAATTCATTTAAACTCCTTTCACACTACATAAAATCATCCATTCCTACATTCTTGCCTAATTATCTATTTACATTTTTCTTTCTTTTTTTACACGCTAGGTTTTTTTTTTTGAACAATTTCCGTTATTTTATTTACTACTTATATACTTTATATTTTGTTTTACCATATTTTTTTTTCTTTAATAAATTTGTTTTTATATGGTATATGATTCCGCGATTTCTTTGTGTTTTGTTATATGTTGGTGTTGTCGAACCTTTTCCCTTCCAGCCCTCTTCGCAGTTAGAGCGATCTGTAACTGAAACTGCGTGGCGCCTTATAAATTCAAACCCACCCCATCTTCACTGGGAAGCCGAGGTGTTGCAGATCTGTATTTTTTTAAAAGGGGTTCGATTGTGTTGCTGTCGTTTTGTTGAAAAGTCGCCACAAATAAACAATTAAAAAAAAATAATTTTTGCAACATACATTTCTATAATGCACGATTACTGTATGTTTGAAACGTAAAAAACTGTATAATAAAAAATTTATTTATTACTAAAAACAGAATTCGTGAAGTCCCGAAACTTGTCTTTTCTACGTAACATTCACCACTTCTACTTCCAAGCCTTTGGATGTCCAACATAAAAATAACATATTTCCAGGTCTACTATTTCAAGTTGAATCTGTACATGATAGTAATAATTATACTTCCAATGTAATTGAAAATTTCCGTTATCGTTTATGAAAGCAATTTTTTTTTTAATTTCTTGCTTCGAATAGAAGTAAGCTCTTGAAATTCGCTGGACACTTCACCTCGACGATGGCATTTTCGTTTTTTATTGTTTCATTTGGACTTGCAACTAAGAATCCGTATATCTTACGAATGAATAGAGTAGCAAATAGTCTTGGCAATGTTTAGTGTTATTGTTTCTAGCAAATTTCGAGTGCAAGATTGATTTAACTTTATTTAAGCAAGAGGTGTCATTGCTCATCTTACATACATCACCAAATCTCGATGCAGTTAGGCACAGTTACCTTTCTTGGATCCACGCGTTTAGCGTTTACACCAAGCATCTGCAATTAAGGTTATCATAGGAATTCAGTCATTATTTACTTCCCCGGAAGCTGTAACTAACTTAAATTCTTCTTCACCTGCGTTCTTCATAGACTGCCATGCTTAATCCATGATTTTGTCACTTACGGTTTCTTGATATTTTTGGAGTGTTTTTGTTAACATAAATGGTATATCCACACATAACAATAATTCTTCAGTCTGTGTATATCCGGTACCAACAGATAACAGAAACAACGGCAGAGTTTATCTCAATAGACTCTTTGCTTTCTTCAGTGTAAAGCTTCTTTTTTATCCCGCACATAAAACATAAAAGAAATGAGCTGCTAAGCCCTTCTTTTGACTCATTAATAAATTTAATGCGAGTTTTGTTGCAGTTGAATGGATTATTCTCCACCATCAGTATTTGGTTTTGCATCTTATGCTATCTTATTGCTTATTGCTATCTTATAGTAGTTTTTAGATGAACATACTTTCCTATTGTTTATAAAAACTTTACACAAAGTTTTGACTATTGACTATAAACTCAAAAATTTAGTTAAATTACACAATCATTAGCAGAAAATCACGGAAAATAATATTCAAAACGTACTTTTGGAAATGATTATTTTCTCTACCACATTAAAAAAGTAATAGATAAAACAAGGAGCTTCGATGAAGAGAGTCGATGTCAGCGCCGCTCAGTCGGCAGGAAGCGGGACTAACGCGGTGGTAATACTTCGCGGGAATCTTTTTGCAATTTTAGCAAATTACAAACTATTCCTTTATAACTAAAAATTCTGAAAAAATTTATTTGAAAAATATTACTATTTTCAAGTATACTATCATGCAAGCTAAAAAAGAACGACCAAATTCTATAATATTGAGGAAAAAAAACAATTTTTTTGGAAAATTTTAAAAATTTTCACCATGCGTTATGTAAAATTGTTAGAAGAAGCTATGTACAAAATTTCATCCAAATATTTTCATAAATAATGTATGTTTTTTGTAATTTGCCGAGCTGTATGGTAAAGTAGCCTCTTAAGAGATGATCTGTAGGTTCAAAAATTCGTCGGGGGCAGGTTCAATCTTCGGGGTCACCAAATTGTGGGTATATATGTTGTCCACAATATAATTGACACAATAGATTGATTATTATTTTGAATGATAATAATTTTAAAATAATAATAATTTTATATGGTAAAGTGGTTTTTGTTTATACATGTCGTGTGCACAGCATGCTACAAATATATTCATAATTGTGTGACTCACTATTATAACATGGCGTAGTCGAGGAAGAACTAATTTCCAGTTAGAAGATAGAAAATATATACGTAGGATCAAATTCCTCTAAATACAGGTTATGAAGTGTTGTATGTGAGAGTGGGGTGGAGGTACGAGGAGTGAGTAACTAGCGGTGAGGGAGAGACATTCGTTTTTGGCCAAAGTAGTGTATTTTGAGGTTAAGTTAGTAAAGAAAAAAGTATTGATTTGCTGTGTATGTTTTATTGTCTCCCACTACGTCCAGTTCCTACAAATTTTGGGAGTTGTACTGCTTGGATTGGGGACTATAAGAACTAGATCATTTGGAAGCTGTACGACATGTGTGAAGATTAATGGCGATGAATATAAAACAAAAATGCTTGTTGTTCAAAATAGTGCTTTAAGAATTCCAGTAATTTTGGGAGGTGTTTTGTTTAAGGAAGCCCGAGTAATTTTAGTAAAGAAAGTTGAAATTGATGAAGAAAAATTAGGAGACTCGGAAAATGACGAAGAAGCGAATATATTTCAAATTTATTGCGATTTAAATTTGGATCATGTTAAGGAAAAGGACATTGCAGAGCAAATATTACCTTTAAAGAGAGATTATGATCCTGTGGAAAATAAAGTACCTACCTATTTGATACTGAGCTTCAAACTAAAATCATCTTAACACTCCAATAGTCGCGTGTCATCTAAGAGATGACGTAGACTGTTTCCCTGGATTAACTGCTGCATCTTGGAACCTGTACGGTTCCCACTCCTGTTACCTTCATGATCTCTATAGAGGATCCTATCAGTGCATTTTCCACGTTCTTACGAGTTTGTAGTGTCGTGTAAAATTGTGAACAATTCGCTAATAAGATCTGGCGCGACTTAGTCTGTAAGTAAATTCCTTCTATATAATGTCAAAAGGAATGTAAAATACAATGGATGTTTTTTAAATACAATTTTTTTGAACTTGTAAAGAAGTGATCATAAATTTTAGGTTTACGATGGCGTCGATCAAAAAGACGTACAATATTAATAACGAAAAAGATATTGAAGCAATTCGTAGGGAGGTTTTCGAAGTTACGCCTGTATGAAGTGGGTGATGAAGAGGACATAGCTGAAGAAGAAGTAATTGAACAAAGAGCAAGCAATTCAGATACCAAGCAAAATGACGAACCTGTAAGTGCTGATGATGAATGTGAAGACATAATTTTCAAGGGAGTTAGAAAAAAAGGGAAAGAGATTGAATCTTTTGAATGGAAAAAAGCATCATTTTCCCTAGCAAGGAGGACACCTAAGCAGAACTTGTTAACCAGTTTGCCAGACGTAATCAGACTTGCAAAGAATAAGCAAACTATTTTTGATACCTGGAATTGTCTTTTCAGTAAAGAAATTCTAGAAATGATCGTGGAATACACAAATCAGTTTATCGATGAAATCTGTGATGAAAGACTCTTTCTGTCGTACTCGAGATGCAAATAAAACTGATTTAACCGAAATAAAAGTATTTATTGGTTTGTTATATATTGCGGGAACGCACAAAGGGGGAAGAATAAATGTAGAAGATCTATGGAAGGTTTTGGAGTTGAAATTTTCAGACTAACAATGAGTCTAAGAAGATTTCGATTTTTGCTTCGTTGTTTCTGATTTGATAACCGAAACACACGAAGAGAACGGCTTGAAATTGACCGTCTCGCACCAGTCCGAGATTTATTTGACTAATTGTCAATCTTGTTATTCAGTTGGGGAAAATATTACATTCCATGAAAAAATTGAGGCTTTGAGAGGACGTTGCTCTTTTATACAGTATACAGTAGTACATACCTACGAAGCCAGCTAAGTATGGAATCAAGATTTTTGCCCTTGTTGATTTAAACCTGTATTATTGCTGTAATTTAGAAGTATATGTAGGGAAACAACCAGAGGGGCCACATGCCCTTTAGCAATAAGAGTTTGGATGTTGTTGAAAGAATGATCCAACCTATCAAACAATCTGGACGCAATGTCATATATAATTGGTTCAGTGATGTCTGTTTATTGCAAACCTCGTCAGAAAAATACAGACTTACGTTGGCACTTTGAAAAAAAAACAAATGGCAAATACCTGTAGATCTAAAAAATATTAAAAATAGAGAGGTTCATTCAAGCATTTTTGCTTATTGAAAGGAAGGCACACTTGTATCCTACATCCCGAAAAACAAAAGTAAACTAAGAAACGTTTTAGTTATCTCAAGTATGCATTTTGATGGAGCTATCGATGCGGACACCGGTTCAAAGAAAAAGCCAGAAATGATCACCTACTACAATCAAACTAAAGTGCGTGTGGACATACTAGACAAAATGTGTTCGCTATATAATGTATCAAGAAATACCAGAAGATGGCCAATGGTGGTATTCTTTTCACTGCTGAATATTGCAGGCATGAATTCGCAAGTAATATATTTAGAAAACGGCCATGAAGTTCCAGCTCGTCGTCTCTTTCTTCAACAATTAGGTAGAGAGCTACTAGAAGAACAATTGCAGAGAAGGAAGGATATTTTATCTCTACCACCTGTAATCTTGAAAAGATTAGACGAAATAGCAACATCAAGGGGAAAAGAAGGAAAAAACGAAGATTAAAAATATACAGAAAGCGTAGCTAGTCGCAAACGTTGCGTTCATGAAATGTGGGGAAACCCGAATATGTATTGATTTTAGAAGACTCAATGATAAAATTGTTAAGGACAGGTATCCTTTATCATTAAGAGGACCAGCTGGATAAACTAAAGGATGCTCGAGCGGTTAGCACGCTTGACCTGAAAAATGGATTTTTCTACGTACCTCTGGACCGAGAAAGTAGGAAATAGAAAGTCTCCTTTTGGACTGTGCAATTCCCCAGCCCTCTTTCAGCGGTTTATCAATGATTTCTTCTGGACACACATCAGAGAAGGGGAGGTACTAACTTAATTAGATAATGTTATAATGGTGGCATGCGATGGAAAGCAAGGTTTGGATCGACTAAGCTGTGTAATAAAAACGGCAGAACGTTATGGCTTACAAATAAATTAGAAAAAATGTCAACTGATGAAAACAGACCTCACCCATTAACGGACATTATATTGAGTATAACCTTATCAGACCATCAGAAGAGAAAATGTTAGCTGTCCAAAGATTTTTAAAACCTACAACTGTTCAACAGATACAGAGTTTTCTTGACTTAACGGGGTATTTCCGTAAATTTCTTAAGGATTATGCATATATTGCAACGTTGAAAAATTTATTGTCTAACAGTGGATGTTGGTAATTTACCGAAGCTATAACGGAATTACACACGGATGCGTCAATACTTGGTTATGGAGTAGTACTTTCGCAAAAAGGTGAAGACGGCAAAATGCACCCCTATTTACTACATGAATAAGAAAACAACTCTGGTAGAACAGAATTATTGCAGTGACGAACTTGAAACATTAACTGTGATAACAATCTTGAAGAAGTTCAGGATCTATCTACAGTGACTCAAGTTTAAAATAGTAACTGATTGTGCAGGAAAAATGATTTGTCACCTAAGCTAGCGAGATGGGCTATATTTTTGGGAGAGTTTCAAGATGAAATTGAACATAGACCAAGTACGAAAATAGCGCATTGTGATGCTTGTTCAAGGAATATTTTAACTGTTACTATTAATTCCAAATTAATCGAGCAGGGGAAACCAGATCAAGCTGATGATGAGTATGAGTATGAGTATGTAGGCAGTGATAAAATTGTTAGAAAATAATCAATCGCATGAAAACTACCAGTTGAAGTACGGAATATTGTATAAAAGTGTACAGGGAACAGATTTGATTGTTGTACCAAATAAGATGCCAATGTAAATAATAAGGAGAACACACGAGGGTAACGGGCACTTTTCCACCAGAAAAACTGAAGATATGAGTTTACGTGATTTGTGGATTCCAAAACTTAAATCGAAAATTGAACAATGTATTAAAAACTGCGTTAGATGTATCCTAGCTGAAAAAAAATAAGGAAAGCAAGAAGGTTTTTTAAACCCAATCCCAAAAGAGAAAATTCCATTATTAAAATTCCTTCGAACTTGTTTCTGAAGAAGGTTGCAACATGGCATCCGAAACGTCAAAAAAAGAAGCGAAAGTGAATGCATAAAGCATGGAAAAAGAGAGGCACTGACAGGAGAACTTGCAACTTTGTATAAGGAATTAGTGGATGATGCAACAAAGTTTTTTTAGATATTTTCGTATGTCAGAGAATTGTTTAAATATATTGCTGAATGAAATAGATATATATAGATATACTTTTATAAGTTTTGGAATTTTCCTAACTGTTTAGGAGCGTTAGACGAAGAACAGTTAGTAGTACTACACAGGCTCCCCATAATAGCGATTCGTTATTCTGTAATTATAAGAAGACGTTTTCTATTGTTTTGTTGGCACTTGTTGATGCAAACTACAATTTCCGTTTGCTAAATCACCTCAACAAAACAGTTTGTCGGTTCCACAAAATGCTGCTTTGCCAAATAGAGCTACTAAAGCTCCAGTTGTAATTGTAGAGGACGAGGTCTTTCCCCTGAAAACTTATTTAATGTGACCATATCCCGGACAATATTTCGATGGTCCTAAACGCATTTTCAATTATCGTTTATGTTGTGACAGAAGGATTGTTGAAAACGCATTTGGCATTTTCACACAAAAATTCAGAATTTATAATAGACGAACATATAATAACGAATCAGGTTAGTTGTTTTGCGATTTCCTTCCACCATTTTTGTAATTATCGTCATTGTACTTTGCGTGAGACATATCGTACAAAATCGGATAATCTCTCACCATCTCAATTAAGTTTTCGTTTACACCAAACATGTGCATACAAAAACACGTTAGTGTTTTCTAACACTGATTTGTCCAAACACTGATGCAAATCCTCCTGACAGTCAAAATCGTTACTGTGCTGGACGTTTGTGGACGTGTTCGTATAAAATAAAGGCGACTATATCATTTACCACTGATACCCTGATGCACGAATGCCGGAACTGACGCGTCACTGATGTGTGTAAATAGACCATTAACCCGAAAGTTTCTAGTTCTAGGTCTAGTGTTAGTTCTAGTGATAGTGCTAGTGTTAGTTCTAGTTTTAGTTTAATTAACACCGGCCGTGAAAGCCTTCGTACTTATATCATTTTTATTAATAACATTTTAATTTCCCTGTGAACGGTACGTATCATTGTATTTCGCAGTAATTCGGTATTTGAATTCAAATTAATATTTTTTTTTAAATCCTTTCATATAATATTTATTTAAAATAAAAATATTTGATTAGAATTATGTTATAAAGAATTTTTATTAATGATTTTGTTTTAAAATATCAACATTGCATATCGCAGTAATACGAAGTTAGTTTGTTTCAAATTTTCCATTATTTATTTTAAAATTTTAAACAAATCTATCATATATTTAATTCTTCACTTAATTTATCAACATATACAAAGATATTATCAATAATCTCCTGCGCCTCCTCTCTACTTCGCACCATATTCTCCTTCAAACTTAGAGCCAATTGAAGACGGTTTTCATACGAGAATACGTGTAATCTAAAACCTAATCGAATATGTTCCGGTTAAAATTCAAATTAGCATTTTAACATTTTATTTTAATACCAATGTTTTGCAGAAACGGAGTAAACATCATTACTGCTTTTATGTCACACCCAGCCAATGACACTGTTTGTAATCCTCCAATATTACTCAGCCCTGCTGTTATGTTCGAAGTAATTGCCCCGATATATTTAATCAAGGACGTTGGTATTAAATGTAATAACTTTGAAAATGTTTGAATCGCCTTAAATACAATTTTTTTTAATTAAATTTATATATAAGAAAAATACTTACTAAGCTATCAACAGAACGTTTCGATTTTTCGACTTCAATTTTAATCGATTTGATCCGATCCAACATAGACGATCCTTTCTGCATACTCACAAGGGCATTGATAAAGATTCCCGTTGATTTATTAGTTATATTATTGTGATCATAAGTTCCGTTAATTATGTCTTCGTCGATTGGTTTAAGTATAATACTCGTTGTACATTTATCCATAACCTTACCTCTTTTCGCTAAAATATTTGCTAAGCTAGCTGTTAAACCAGCCATTAATATTTCACCAAATCCAACTTGGAGCTTATTTTTAAGTTTTTTTATTATAGGAATATATTTTATTTTATCTTCTAAATAAAAAACAACGTGACGTTTATTATGTGGAGTTTGAAACGCGGGTTCATCTATTTGATTACTTAATGGGTTGCGATAAAAATAAGTATAATCCAAGGTGAAGGTGGGAACTGTTTTATTCCTCGCATTAAGTTGCATAGGTTCAGGTTGCTCTTTATGCACCATAACGTTATTTAATAATCCTAGAAGAGAAGGGCCATCGCCTAAACAATGTCTAAATACGAATAAAATCGCTGTTTGCTTTTGCGATTTATTTTCTTTGTCCCACAAAATTGGCTGAGTAAATATTTCACCGTACCACAATCTTTTTTGGTTACAAAGATTAATCATGTATTTATTTTCGATATATTCAAACAATTCTTCCCTACTTAAACATTCTTTATTACTAACATTATTAATGTTGAAGCAATCCTCCGAAGTTAATTGATTCTTTAGGTAATAGGCGTACCCCAAACATCTTTCCACGGTACAGGATAACTTATAAGAACTGTTATGTACAGTTTTAAACATTTCTTGAACGCGCTTTTTAAGGGTGAAATCATCTTCGTTGTGATTCAAAATTATCATGCATGCAACGCCTATTTTTTCCTCCGTGGATTCAAAATAACCATCTAATCCTTGTAATCGACCTCCGTAATTGTTGCCGAGTTTACAAGTTAACCACAAATCCATCCCCCACAAAAAACACTGTATAATTAACATAAAAACGTTCAAAACCGTCATGGTTATAATCGATAATGTTACAAGACATGTTTGTATTAATAACCCAACGAAACCAGATTCTTTTTTAAGAAATCCCGGCGGTATTCCTAGCAAATTCTAAAATATAATTGTGTAGTAGTGATAATAGTATAAACTTTGACCGCGAATTTAAACAAAAATTAAAATAAATTTAATACTCACTTTGATGAAGCAATATATTGATACAAATTGATGGAATACAACTTTCATGATGCCTCTTCTCCGAAAACACTGAAAGAAATTGCGAGTGAACACGAGTATTGACCTAATTTTCGTGATAGTGTAAAAAAAATAATTATTCAAAATAAATTTTGCGATAAGAAGTTAACGGAGTTATTAATAAACATTGCACCAATTTTAATTTAATGAAGAAACAAACGCACTAAAACTTTAATCTTTAATCTTTCATTTTCCTCAAGGCCATTAGATTTGCAATTTTTTCTTCGAGATTTTTTTTCCAGGAATTTTTCTTATTAAACACAAAATTTTTAATAATAAATTTTTTTAATCTAATCATAAAATACAGTCTTTTAGCTTTAATTTGCGACATAAACCATCACTTTGCATTTAGTAATAATTTCAAAGCGATTTAATAAAAATATTTCTTTTTCGTACACTTTCCAAAATAACCAAGATTTGTAATTTTTGCTTCGAGATATTTTTTTCCAGTAGTTTCTCTTACCAAAAAATAAATAAAAGAAATTAATCGATCGTAATTGATAATAATATTATATAATTATTCGTGAGATCTTCATCAGAGTATAAAAATTATGTTTCTTAAGGAAATAATATAAATGAAACCATAAAACGTGTATAACAATAATTGGAGATATAAAAAGTTTATGAAAAATAAAACGTGAAAGGTGACTACTATATTGAAATAAACATACCGTATGTAGATCGAAAAAAACGATCGAAATATTAGTATGAAATAAAATTGTTTCTTTTTATAAAAAAGATTGTCTCACGAATAATTATTTAATATTATTCTCTTACCAAACACAACGTTTTTTTAATCTAGTCATAAAATGGAGTCTTTTAGCTTTAATTTGCGACATAAACCATCGCTTTGCACCTAGTAATAATTTCAAGGCGATTTAAGGAAATTCTTCTTTTTCGGACACGTTCCAACATAACCAAGATTTGCAATTTTTGCTTTGAGTTATTTTTTCCAGAAGCTTCTCTTATGTTAAAATTAGTAATGATTTATTTATTTAAAAAACAAAAGACAGTAGTTGTTGATAAAAAAAATAAAATAGCGCGACGAATATTATTGATTGATTATTGAAGCAGAAGAAATAAATAGATTATTATTACAAGATAAAAGACCTTTAAATAACTAACAATTAAAAAGTTATGGGCCCAGACTTCAGTAGATAAATTTAAAAAAAATAAATTTACGTAACCTTAAAAATAAAAAAAAATAATAAAACATAATGCAGTCGACTAGCTAGACGTCCCAAATAGAACAATTAAATGTAGAAAACTATTATAATTGGAAGTTCCAGATGGAAATGATATTAGATTAACAAGGAGTTCTACAAATGGTAAAACCTGATTGATCAGTCTAAGATGGATGAAACAGAAAAGTTATCTATCAAGAAAAGCGACAGCAAAGCGAAGTCGCTGATTGTGCAATGTGTAGCGGATAGCCAGTTGGAACATTTACGAGAAAAAAAAACAGCAAATGAGATGTGGAAAGCATTGGAGGAATGTTTGCAAAAGAAAGGTCTGCCAGGGCAAATGTTTCTCAAGAAGAAAATGTTGGCAATAAAATTGAAAGAAGGCGAGTACCTGAATAAATTTATAAATGAATTTGAAGAAGTTTTAAGACAATTAAAATCAAGTGGAGCGGAATTGAAAGATGAAGATGTAATTTGTAATTTATTAATGGCATTACCTCAATCGTTTGCAACAATTGCTACGGTTATTGAAAATTTATCATCTGAGGAATTAAAATATGATTTTGTGAAATCAAAACTGTTATTGGAATGTGAAAAACAAAAAATAATAAATAATAAAAATAATTTTGAGAACAGTACAGGCACTAACCACCTGGCATTTATGACTGATAAATCATGTTACAAATGTGGTAAACGGGGACATTTTAAAAAGAATTGTTGGTGTAATAAAGGAAGGGGCAGTTCTGAGGCAAGAGGTTCAAACACCTGGAAGGTACTCAAGAGGACGAGGTTATGGTAATCAACCGAGAAGTAATTATGTCAATAATGAAGAAAAGAATAACAGGGGAAGCTGATTATAGTGTTCCTGACAAAAGTTGTGGAGAATTTTAGAACGAATTAAACGAAACTAGGAGAATCCCTGGTTGCGTGGAACATATCGGCGCAGCGACAACCGATAACCGATGCGACTCGAACCAGCGAGGTGTAACGTTGTTCGAAGCGCATCGCACCCTTACTTTATTAAACGTTTTATTTTCTGTTGTTTCTTTTATAAAGTTACTTTGTTGTGTTATTAAAAAGTAAATAAGTAAGCTTTTTATGAACCGTGGTGAGTTTTATTGAACTATTTCCACAAAAGCGTATGCTTTATGGAAGAATTGGATACAAATAAGCAAGCAAGTGGGACGGATTTAAAATTCGTTATAGATTCAGGTTGCACTGATCATATAGTCAATGATAGGCAGGTATTTAAAAATCTATTAATGTTAAAAAATCCAATTAGAATAGCAGTGGCGAAAAATAATAATAGTTTGGATGCGGTAGGGATAGGAAATATATCAGTATATAAATATAATAATAATATATAAAGTATTATAAATAACGAAAAAATTTTGTGTAACATTAAGAATGTTTTATATGTTCCTAATTTAAGACAAAATTTATTACCTGTTAAAAAATTAGAATCTGGTGGTATGAAAATAATTTTTGAAAATGCTGAAGCAAAGTTATATAAAAATAATAGATTGATAGGCATAGGTGAACGAAAAAAATTATACAAAATAAATTTTGAAATAATAAAGGGTGAATGTTATAATACTCAAAATGATAATAATGAGTTTATAAAATGGTATCGTAGATTTGCGCACTTAAAGTATTTAGGTTTAAGTAAATTAATAAAAGGAAATTATGTGAATGGGATAAATGACAAAATACCAATAGAAGAAATAAATTTCTGTGAACCTTGTATTGCGGGCAGGATGTCTAGACTACCATTTAGAACACGAGCTAAAAGTAAACGATTGTTAGAGATAATACATACGGATGTTTGTGGTCCTATAACACCAGAATCGAGTGATGGTCATAGCTGATATTTTGTAACTTTTATTGACGACTATTCACATTTTACAACAATTTATATGATAAAACATAAAGGAGAGGTGTTTGATAAATTTAAAGAATATTTTCAAATGACTGTCAATGTTTGGAATGAGAATATTTAAACTTCGGTGTGATAACGGAGGGGAATGTATTTCTAAAGATTTTAAATTGTTTTGCAAAAATGAAGAAATAATATTAGATTATACAATACTATACAGGTGATTCATTAGCTCTATGGCAAACTTTGGCAGATGAAAGGTGATGCGATTCTAAGAAAAAATGTTATATGAATATGGGTCCGATTCATTTTGGTTAAAGAGTTACAAGCCTTTGAAAATTTTACACAGTTTAATAGGCAAATGAAAATGTAACATAAAAAATAAGTTTAAAAAATAAGTTTAAAAATTGTTCGAAATGTCCGCCTTCAGCTTGAATGCACGCCTCACATCGACGAAGTAAAGATTCTATCACACGACGTATGATATTTGGATCATTCCGTATGCTATTAGCTGCATCTTGAATTCTGTCCAGTAGTTACTGACGGGTAGTAATTTCTACATGGTACACAAGCTGCTTCATGTGTCCCCAGAAATAATAATCCAGCGGATTTAGATCTGGGGATCGTGGTGGCCAGACTACTGGACCTCCATTGCCAATCCATTTGTTTGGAAAATGTTCATGTAACCAAGCGATGACTTCTTCTGAAATATGAAACCACATATTTTGAACGATGTTAAGTGGTGCGTCGTCGATAAAATCGAAAAGGTTATGTCCCAAGAGATTTCTGTACACATTTGAATTTAAGCGTTCATTTATCACCCATACAGGTAGCAAAGAATTGTTAAAAATGCCACCCCAAACGTTTACACTAAACCGTTGCTGAAATCTTCCTGGTCTAATTGCATGTGGATTTTGCAAGGACCACACATGTTCGTTATGATAATTATTTATGCCGTCCCTAGTGAAACACGCTTCATCAGACCACAGAACTTGGGAAATGAAGTTATTATTTTGAGCATGTTGCTGAATAATCCAGTGGCAAAATGCTAAGCGTTGCTCAGTATCTCCAGAATGTAATGCTTGAACATTTTGGCGATGAAACGGATGTAACATTTCTCGATTCAATACACGCCATACAAAACTTTGGGATATTTGTAACATGCTCGCTATACGCCGAGTACTAATTGAAGGGTCGTCAAGTACTAAATCAATAACACGTTCTTCATTTTGTACATTCACATCATGGGGACGAACGGAATGTAGTGGAGCGGGGTTACCTGTTTCTCTCAGTCTGCGAAATGATGCACTAAACACTGTATGGGCAGGTTGATGTCTATTTGGAAACCTACGAAGGTATTCTCTTGCTGCTTGCCGAGCGTTTCCGTTACAAAGCCCGTATACAAAAATAATATCTGCATATTCTTCAGTCGTAAATACATGCATTTTCGTTTTCGATCAAAACTCTGACAATTATAAACTTTGAAACACACAGAATAGAGTAAATTGAAATGTTTGACGTAAAGAACTCAGTTTTGTTATCACAGCCAACTCTGTATTTGTGTTTCATAATTATTGTTGCAAATCTTTACTTCGTTACATTTGTTACATTTACGTTGTTACGTTTCGAACAATTTTTGTAATTTTTAAACTTATTTTTTATGTTACATTTTCATTTACCTATTAAACTGTGTAAAATTTTCAAAGGCTTGTAACTCTTTAACCAAAATGAATCGGACCCATATTCATATAACATTTTTTCCTTAGAATCGCATCACCTTTCATCTGCCAAAGTTTGTCATAGAGCTAATGAATCACCCTGTATATACCAGAACATAATGGAGGTGCAGAAAGAATGAACAGAACATTGGCTGAAAGAGCTAGAACAATAATGTATGATTCTAAAGTACCGAAACAATTATGGAATGAAGCATTGTTATATGTAACTTACATTCTAAACAGATGTCCAACAGAGTCATTAAAAGTTAAAGTTACACCTGCAGAAATATGGTATGGTAACAAACAAAACTTAAGCAATATTAGAGTATTCGGGACTCTAGCGCTAAGTCACATTCCCAAAGGAAAGAGAGATAAGTTTGATTCAAAGGTAGAAAAATGTATAACTGTAGGATTTGTACAAAACGGATATAGATTATGGAACATAAAAGAAAATAAATTAGAAATAGCAAGAGATATCAAAGTTAATGAAAATTGTTTTCCTTGCAATAAAGATATTGTAAGAATAAACATAAATGAACATAATAATAAAAACGGAGGGAACGAGGAGACGTTAGCAGACGAGTTAAATGAAAGTACTGAAGTGGAAAAAGAAAATGTATCAGTTGAAGATGAAATAAGAAATGATAGTGGAGAAGAAAGTAATACAAAAAGGAGTAAAAGAGAAAAAAGATTACCAGCATGGCAAAAAGATTATGAAGATATATATGGCATATGATGCAATGAATTATGTAGAGGAAGTTCCAAAGGAGTATGAAGACATAGAAAAATGTGAAGACAAGTATTATTGGTTAAAAGCAATGGAAAGAGAAATTGATTCAATAGAAAAGACAGATACGTGGAAAGAAATAGAAAAACCTAAAAATGCACAAATTTTGAGAGCAAAATGGGTATACACTAAAAAACCAATGGAAGCAAATATAGAAGAACAATATAAAGCTAGACTTGTAGTCAAAGGTTGTGGCCAAAGAAAATCATTTGATTATGAAGAAATTTATTCACCTGTAGCAAGGATGTCATCGATAAGAACAATACTAACAATTGGAAATCAATATGGATTTGTATTTAGACAGTTAGATATAAAAACAGCGTTTTTAAATGGAGAATTAAGAGAAAATATTTATATATATCCACCAAAAAAAAGTAACATGTAAAAGAGGAAATGTTCTAAAGTTAAATAAATCTCTATATAGTCTTAAACAAACTGCGAAATGTTGGAATAAGAGAATTAATGATTTTTTGATAAAAATTGGATTTACCAGATCAATTAATGAATATTGTTTATATACTAAAGGCAATTCTGCAGATATTATATTTTTAATTTTACTTGTTGATGACATAATTTTGGCTGGAAATAAAATAGATAATGTTGAAAAGTGTATAAAAGAACTGACGAATGAATTTGAATTAAAAGATAAAGGCAATTTGAAATACTTCTTAGGCTTAGAGATAGATTACGATATAAAGAAGGGAATATTGAAAATTAGTCAAAGAAATTATTTGTTAAAAATTTTAAAGCGTTTTAATTTTGAGCATTTTGAACCTATAGATCCCAAATTGAAAATAGAAGTTAAAGAACATGAACATTCAAAACGACCTGTCAGAGAATTAATAGGATGTTTGATATGTTTGATATATTTGATGTTAGGATCAAGACCTGATATAAGTTTTGCTTTGAATTATTTTACAAGATATCAGGATAAATATCAAAGTTATGTTTGGACACATATGAAGAGATTGATGCGATATTTAAAAGGAACAGTAGATATTAAATTAACATACAAAAGAAATGTTGAGGAATTACCATTTAAATGTTATGTGGATTCAGATTGGGCAAGTGATGAGTATGACAGAAAATCAATTACAGGATATTTGATACAAATATTTGGAAGCACTATACTGTGGGTAACAAGGAAACAAAATAGCATAGTAATGTCTACTGCAGAATCAGAATTGATTGCTTTATGCTCAGCCGTACAGGAATGCTTGTGGTTGCGAAAATTATTAAAAGAACTAAATATAAATTATGATTATATCAAAATATTCGAAGATAATCAAGCATGCATTTCAATTATAAAAAATCCTGAAACATTGACCTAGAATATCATTTTATACGTAACCATTTAGATAAAGGTGAAGTAGTTGTTGAACATGTGAGTTCTAAAAATCAATTAGCTGATATATTGACAAAAGGGACAAATAAGTATGATTTTGAGTTAAATCGTAACAGATTAGGTTTATATTTATGTTAAATATTAATATTGTTCAATTATAAAGTTTGTTTAAGTTAAGGATAGTTTATTAAATTAAGAGAGTGGAGTAATCATTAAGGAGGGGTGTTAAAATTAGAAATGATTAAATGACAATGTAAAAACATCTTTGATCGTAGATAGTATTTAAAAAATAAAAGACAATAGTTGTTGATAGAAAAAATAAAATAGCGCGACGAATATTATTGATAAGAGAGTTCATTATTAAATGTTGTATAAAACAAGCAGAAGAAATAAATAGATTATTATTACAAGATAAAAGACCTTTAAATAACTAACAATTAAAACTCTTATTGTACACTACATTTTTTTAATCAAGTCATAAAATAGAGTCTTTTAGCTTTAATTTGCGACATAAACCATCGCTTTGCACCTAGTTATAATTTCAAGGCAGTTTAATAAAAATTCTTCTTTTTCGGACACGTTCCAACATAACAAAGATATGCAATTTTTGCTTCGAGTTACTTTTTCCCAAAGTTTCACTTATTAAACACTACATTTTTTAATCTAATCACAAAATAGAACCTTTTAGCTTTAATTTGCTACATAAACCATCGCTTTGCACCTAGTAATAATTTCAAGGCTGTTTAATAAAAATTAGTCTTTTCAGACACGTTCCAACATAACCTGGATTCTGGATTCGCGGGAATGCAGGCTGAACCTTGGAGGCAAAGGCTAGAATTTCTCCTGGTTGTGCTGCCCTGATTCCACTCATGCGAATCTGGATATCTTCAAAAATGTATAACCTTAATGCTCGGAGGGCCATGCAGTCGCATAGAATGTGTTCCGCCGATTCCTCCTCGCCGCATCCTCTGCAGATGTCGGTGTTACTTATTCCTATGTTCAGTAAGTGCTTCTGTAGATGCCAGTGTCCACTGATTAGACCTATGACCAAACGTAGGTTCTCCCTGGACAGCCTCATAAATAAATCTGTTCGTTTAGGACCAGGGTACATCAGAGCCTCCTTGGCTTGGCGACATCCTGGTGTCCTGTCCCAGTAGTTTACAAACTTCTTACGTGTTTCCTCTTTTTGAAGCTCTATTAAAGACCTTATTGTTGGGGTAATGAATGGTTCTGGCGATCACGGAGGATCGCCTGCAGCTTTCCTTGCCAGTTTGTCCATCATGTCATGAAGCTTATTTTCCGAATGACCCTTTGTCCAGCGATCGTAATTTAATAATAATAATAATAATGTTTATTAACCCATAGCACCATTATAAACCCCAATAACAAAATACTTAAAAACTAAAATAAAACCAAAATGAAATGCCATGAGTTAAAAAGGACCACGTCAGCATTCCCAGTGGGTCAGCTGTTTTTCATTGGTCCTTTTTCTACATTTTGTATAAATAAACTTAAACTTCATGACGGCAAACGGAAATAGAAAGACTAGTTGTTACCAAAAACTTAAAATTAATACCAATTATACATAATAGTAAGACTAGCTTTCTAGTAAATAAGAAGAGCTAAGACAAGGAAAGGAGAAGAAACACGAAAAAACAATAAAAGAAAGAAAAAAGAGAAAAAACAAAAAAAAAAAAAAAAAATTGATTCATATGTCATCACAATTCTGCTCATTCAATAACTCAGACCTATATATCACCCTGAAAACCCGCTCAGATTCCTGCAAGACCGAAAGTGGACAGTTATTCAACAAATTAGGCACGCAATACGTGAAAGATCTTTTAAAAATTTCCAGTCGATGCTGGGGTATTGTTAACGTATGTCTGTGCCTAATATTAATATTATGAACGTCTGTTCGAAATTGAATTTTGTTGTATAAATATGGTGGACATTTGGTAGTCAGAACCTTATGGTAGAGGCAAGCAGAGTGAAGAGCCCTACGACGTGACATATTCAACCAGCCCACCCATTTTAAGGTGTATGAGATACTCGCATATTTCCTAATGCCATAAATAAAACGTAAGCACGCATTCTGAACTCTTTGAATTCTTACCTTGTGAATATTATCAATACAAGGGCCATATAATACATCACCGTAATTAAAGATCGAGAGAATCCGTCCACCCATAATTGGAGGACAGTCTCGTCAGGCATGGATTGTTGTCCTACCTTTATTTCATACGGTCGTTCGAAGATAAAACGCATTGGAATCGTATCTACCCTGCCATTCAACAGCGGCTGTTTGCTACATGCCTCCTCCCATAGCTGGCTAGTCGATTTATAGAGTCATTTATCGTTAACCGCTCGCAGCCGGATCATTGTTGCTATCACCACCTCCTCTACGTGATAATTAAGAGAAGGAAGGCACGGTACATTCTCCATTGCTGTTGTTCGAGTGGTTATCATCGAGCCAGTAACGTAGAGACAAGCCAGACGTTGCAATTTTTGTAGTTTCAAAACAATCGTTTTATTTCTAACTCTTGGCCACCAGTTTACGGTGCCGTAAGTTAACATTGGACATATCACTGCAGTGTACATCCACAGGGATATTTTGGGCGTTAAACCCCAGGAGGTCCTAACGGCCCTTCTGCACTGAGCGAACGCAATGCGTGCCTTATTTATCTTACCTTCGATATGCGGTCTTCAAGTCATGTTAAAAAGTGAGCTACTGCATCTTGTTAAAGAAAACGCAACGTCAACTTCGTATGACGAAGATATTTGTAAGTGTTGTTTTTTTTTTTAATAAATTCATATTTATTGCAGTAGTATTTATTGTAGTATTCTTAGATTGACAATAGAGTTGCTTAACTCTTGTATTATATTAATATAACTATATTACTGTTTAAGTGTGATTTGTTTCCGTCTCTTTGTTTTAAGAGTTTAGTTTTTTAAGAGTAATTGGTTTATTTGTAAATATTGTAAATATTTGTATATATTATATCTTTGTTGTTAGCAATATCAATTGTTGCTCTTGGATAGACCTACAAATTTCCAGGTAAAATTAACAAAGAAAACCTTTCACTTGTTTGTTGTTAACAATCTTAATTGGTTTTCTGAGTTTAACCTACAAATTGCCAGGTAAAATTAGCAAAGAAAGCCCTACACTTGTTTATTATTAACTATCTTAATTGGTTTTCTGAGTTTAACCTGCAAATTTCCAGGTAAAATTAACAAAGAAAGCCCTGCATTTGTTTGCTATTAACTATCTTAATTGGTTTCCTGAGTTTAACCTAATTAAAATTATTCATCGTTTTATCCTAAATTAATAATTAATTCAGGATAAAATTAATAAATAAACCTTTTAACTATATTTGTTTTGCAAATAATACATTAATTTTTTCAAATTCTTATCTGACTGTAATGGATGGTTTATTCTCGTATAGTGTAGCTGCGCCTTATAGACCCTGGTGGGAATAGGCGGTTACATAAAGAAGGAACCGATCAGCCCTTTTTTTGTAAATACCTGTCACGGTGATTTACCACTGCACAGATTCGACGGCACGACTATAGTTATAATCAAAATACTATACATGTAAAATCCTATCTAATTGGGGGCTAACTTCACATACGTCCGTTCCACGGTTACGAAAAGCGAAACACCCTACTCACCGCAAGATAAAATATCGATTGTTATCAGAAATAATCCAAATACGCACCAACAATCCAAAAAAAAC
Source organism: Onthophagus taurus (assembly GCF_036711975.1). Classification (NCBI taxonomy): domain Eukaryota; kingdom Metazoa; phylum Arthropoda; class Insecta; order Coleoptera; family Scarabaeidae; genus Onthophagus; species Onthophagus taurus. The sequence goes on from NW_027248939.1 coordinate 198,552, forward strand.
CACTCAAACTTACGGAGCCGACGAAAACGCGTGCAACCGCAAACCGACTTTTTATAAAATATTGATTATTAATTAAACCTAACTAATAAATTTGTAGCTAAGGGAAATTTTGACTGATATGGGTTGTTTGGCAACTATTATGTCCCAGTAAAGTTTCCCGATTAAAATCTGAACGACCCTGTATATGTATCCAATTAAAAAAGCTTACTTAACAATTGAAAGACCTAGATGACGCTTCTGCAACACTGTAATGGTTGGTGATGATGGTGTAAAATGATGGGATCTCCGGGTTAGAATAAACGCATAGTAGCTTCTCTTAATTACTGCATTTATTGACAACACTTAAGTTACACGACGTGTCACCTTTCAGTAGCTTGAGTGTACTCTCTTTCCGAGCGATGACCTTTCTGAGCGATATCTTAACCTACTTAACAATTCCTCCTAACCGCTTGAAAAAAAATTTTTTCTTATAAACTAATTTTTTTTTTTTATTTATTTGTTATACAATTTTATTCTGTTTTTATGTACTTCAATACATTTACCATTAATATTAATTACTACATTTGGTGAACTAACTTTTACAATTTTATACGGACCATTATACAATGATTCATACTTTGAACAGCTTCATTTCGTAATAAAACCTTATCTCCTACCTTATAATCTAATGGATTACTTTTTTGGTCGTATTTTATTTTTCGATTATATTTAGATGCATTCAAATTTTGTTCTGCATCTGCCCAAGCTTGTTGAAGTCTATATTTCAACTGTATTGGGTAATTGTCATAATTATAAACAGGATCGACACAATTTTTTGTGTTTGATGGTAGTAATGCTGATTTTGCGAAAACTAATTCATACGGGGTGAATTGCGTTTCTGTATGAACACTGTTATTGTATGAAAAACACCAATACGGTAACCAATGACTCCACGTATTCGGATATTTTGCAATTTGAATACGAATAAATGCCCCTAACGACTTATGCGAATTTTCTAAAGAACCTAGCGTTTGATGATGATACGCCGTAGAAAATAACTGCTTTATCTGAAGAAATTTACAGGCATCTTTTAACGTAGAAGCAATAAATTCTGTACCTTGATCTGATAAAATTTCAGTTGGAATACCATATCGTAATATGAAATTATCTACCAGTGCTTTAGCAACCGTTACAGCTTCTTTATTTTTTAACGGATAACACTCAACGTATTTAGTTAAATCACATTGTAGTGTTAACGCATACTTGTTTTCACATTCATCCATTGATAATGGACCTATAAGATCTAAGTGAATTTTTTGAAAGGATGTGGAAGCTTGGTTGTGATACTCATTGGCTCGATATTATGTTTTGAGCGTTTGAATTTTTGACAATCGTCACATTTTTTAACAAATGCTTCGATATCTTTCCTCAGTCCTGACCAAAAGTATGTTTTCTTTATATTATTAAACATTCTATTTATTCCAGCATGTCCTCCTGTGGGTAACATGTGGTAATCGTTTAAAATGATTTGTTGTTTCTCTTTGTCGTATATTTCAAACAGATTTTTACTACAGTGAGTTTTATATCGTTTTTGTTTAATTCTTTGGAATTCCGTAATATTTCACGAATTTCTGCGCGCTTATCGTCTTTTATAATTGTTAATTCTTTAACATTATTTTCTTTGCATGCAATTAATAATTCTCTCACCGACGCTTCGAGTGCTGACGATGATCGAGAATTTTTTAGTAAATACATAATATTTTCTTCTTTTTGGTATACCACGCGCTTTTTATTTAAATTTATCGTACGATTCTTTGTTTCTTTCATAAATTCTTTCTCTGAAATTATTCGTAAAAGACAAAATTTTTTTGGACGTTTAATAAGTTCCACTACTCCTGGGTGATCAAGCCGAGAGAGCGGTACGTTTTTTGTGTCTACATCGGTATTAATTTTTGTCGATTGTGCTCTAGTAATAGCATATATCGCCTGAGTCATATTCACATTAATTTTTTTGAGTTCTTCAGAAGTGATTTCTATTCTTGATAATGCATCTGCAGCAACATTATCTTTACCCTTAATGTATTTAATAGTAAAATCATATTCTTCTAGAACCAGACGAAATTTGGTAAGTCTACTGGATGGGTTTGTCATCCCAAACAGGTACACCAGTGGTTTATGATCTGTATATAAAACGAATTTTCGTGAGTACAAGTGTGGACGAAAAAATTTAACTGCCCAAACAATGGCCAAAAGTTCTTTTTCGATAGTATAATTGTTACGCTTGGCTTTATTTAAAGATCTACTGGCATATGCAATGGGTTTATCATCACCATTTGATAACACTGCACCAATTGGATAACCCGACGCATCGGTTTTTAAAGAAAAAATATTTTCTTTTTTCTTGTTAACTTATTTAAAGGTATGGTTATATGAGCAAAATTCTTAATAAATTTTCTGTAATAATTTGCAAAAGCTACAAATCTTTTACATCATCGGAATTTTTCGGAATTGGATATTTTTGAATGGCAATTATTTTTTCCTTATCGCGTGCCACACCACTAGCCGAAATGGTATGACCTAAATACAGAATTTCCTTTTTCAAGAATTCACACTTGTTCGGATTTAATTATAATTTTACCTTACGTAATCTATTGAACACTTTTACATAATTAAAGTTTAAATTATGTTTATTTAAATTATTTCCAAAAACAATTAAATCATCTAAATAAATGAAATAATTTTCATAATTTCAACCAGCCATTGCTATTGTCATAGCACGCGAAAATGCATTTGGACTTAGTTTAAATCCCATGGGGAGACGAGTCATCTGATATTGTACGCGATCAGTTGTAAACGCGGTATAGGGTCGACTGTTAGGATCTAACTCGATCTGGTAATAACCTTGAGCAAGATCTAAATGAGAGAAATAAATTGCTCCTGAAAGAGAATCTAAAATTTCTGTTATTGATGGCAAAGGAAACTTATCGTCTTGAATTTTCTGATTTAACAATCTATAATCAATAACAACTCTCCATTTTCTATTACCATTTTGATCAACTTTCTTTGGAACAATTAATAAGGGTGATGACCACTCTGATGATGCTTCCTCAATAATTCCTTGAGTCAGCATATTAGGTACTTGATGTTGAACTTCCTGCTTTTGCGCGTTTGGCAATCTGTAAGGTTTGACATATGAAAGTAACACCTTTTCATGTAACCGGATTGATTGTTTATAAATATTTGATGTATTCAATTTGTCACCCTCCAAGTGAAAAATATCTGAATGTTTAGCGCAAATACGTTGCACAGAATTCTTTTCTTCCTCATTTAAGTGAGTTGTCCGAATTAAATCTAGAAGTTTATCGGCTCGCTCTACATTATGGGTATCATTTTTAGCAAATTGACAAATTTCATAATATTTAAGATGGTCTACTTTTGGTTTAAAATTTTTTAATACAACATCGTCTTCTCTAGTATTCAGCAATTTCATAAAAATTAATTTGGAATTTGACATAAACTGCTTGCTACGAAAACACCTTTACACACCTCCTCAGCCAAAACAACGCATTCTTCATTTGAGTCAATTGAGCAATATCGCACTATTTCACATCGTGCTGGAATTTTTGTGTAACTTTGCTGTGTTGACTGAATTGGCAAACAAAGGATGTCATCGTTTACATTTAACTTTAATTCATATGTTTCGTAATCGATAATTCCGAAATACTTTTGAATAAAACCTAATCCCAATATTCCTTGCATACTACTGTCAAACGACTCAATAATAAAAAAATCATGACTTAACGAAAAACAAGACACCTCCAAAGGCAAGTTTACAATTCCTTCAGAGTTTGTTGATCCCGCTAATCCTTTTATTTTCATATTGTTATTTTTTATTTGCTCTTGACCAGATAAATATTCCTTAAAAATAATACTAACCGATGCCCCTGTATCTAATAAAAATAAAAGATTTATACCATTATACCCCAAACTAATAAAACTTAATTCATTTAAATTTTTATTAACATCTGAGACTAAAATGTTTCTATCAGACACGAAAAAACCTATCATCCGTGGTTGCTAATGGATGCTGTTCTGACTGATTTGTTTCAGCAGAGGTAGCCTATACGACCTCCATTTGAACGATCGTTAGAGCGGTTTTGAATATTATTAAAATTTCTCCTTCGACTAAATGAATTCTCTCTAAAATTTTGATTTGGAGTTTTACCACGACTATTGTTGTAATAATAATTATTTCTACCTCTATTATTATTATTATCGTTATTATAATTACTTCTAAATTGAGTATTTGATCTTGGATTGAAATGACTTTGCGACTGTCGTCGATTCGTTGAACGAAAATTACCTCGTCCACGCATGTAAAAGACATTTGAGGATCTTGACGGCTCTTCGTCTTTTGCTCCTCTTATAGCGTCACCCAATGACGAATAATTTCTCGCTTTTACTATGGCACGGAGTTCACTATTATGTAAACCTGCTGCAAAAGCACTAATAGCAATATTTTCATTAACGGTGGTTAAAACTTTCATTGTTTCTACGTCGCCATCAGCCTGACTAATAGTAAGATTAACCAATAAATCCTCCACCTCTTTGCCAAACTCATCTATTGACTTTCCGGCCTGTCTGGAAGTATTTAATTTATGTGACAAAGAACTGGCAGACTGTTTAGTTAAACAATAACTGCTTATATCTCTAACTAAATCTGTATTAGAGGGATACGCGGTTTTTAATCTAATTTTTGCACTTGGCGTTAACGTAAGTCGTTAACAAAACTTTGGCTGCAGCATCTAAAAGTGAATCGTAAAGCTCAATAGCTTCTATGAGGCGTTTCGTTACGGCTTCAGTACCGTCCATAACAGGTAGCATACACGCTACGGTTCTAAGATCAAACTTTTCCGACATTTTAAAATTGTTTGGTTCTGATCCTTTTATCTGATTTTGACAATATTCTAATCTATCTTCTAATGTTGCCCTAATATTATCTATAAGTTTAACAATTTTATCTACATATATTTTAACTTCTTGAACTAAAACTGAATCATGAGCACTACTACTAAACTCTTTCCTTAAAGCAATAAATTTATTTTCCAATTGATTTAGTTTTCCTACCTTTCGATTGAGTAATTCTATATTAGTTCTTCTTTCAACTGAATCTTTCTTTAAGTTCTTATGAAATAACAATAACTCTTCTTCTAACTCTGTCCACTTCTTGGTTGACATAAGGATAACTTTCACTAATAACCTTTAATTGCTTTTATTGCACTTTATCTTCCACTGCACAACTTTCCTTCGATGATAATTGAATAGGGACGTGGGGATGTGAAGAGCGTTAAACTTCAGCTCTGGATGCGGCTCTTCTTAAGGTTCTTCTTTTTACATGGTGTGTATAAGCTTTCACCAGGCGTAACACGAAAGTAATCACCATCATAATGAACATTATATAGAATATTACAGTAACATCATCATCCATCTTAATTTTATTTTTTTGCACCAAGAAGTTTGCATTAACTGCACCATTTTCGGTTAATTCCTGGTTTGTATTCGACTCTCTGCTATGATGTTTTCCCATTTTCAATCTTATAATATTCTTAAAGCTCAGGGGCAAGCTCCTGGCAGGGTCGCCATGTAATGGTTGGTGATGATGGTGTAAAATGATGGGATCTCCGGGTTAGAATAAACGCATAATAGCTTCTCTTAATTACTGCATTTATTGACAACACTTAAGTTACACGACGTGCTACACAATACCTAACATGCGTCATTTAGTGCTTACTATTAACTATCTTAACCTACTTAACAATTTGTTATTATTACACTACAACACAATTCTCAATTTAAATGCCTCACCCGGTATAAATCAACATGTTTAGGTTATCCCAATAAATATACATACAATCAAAATTTGTTGTATACAATATTTGATTAGAATTGCATTATATATAAACCATTTTTATTAACATAATTTTTTATTATTACAAGATTTTAACTTCCCTGTGAACAGTATGTATGGATATCGCAATAAATCGGCATTTTTTAAATCATCAATAAATATTTAATACTACAGTTCTAAATTCAATCTATTGCTAATCGTCGAAAGCTACCATCAACACCATATTCGCTTTTAAAATAATCCTCTCGATTTGGTACAGGCCCATACAGTTTAATTGCATCCAATTTTGATTTAAACGTTGAGTTTTCGGTGGTTAATATTTCCCAATTCGCCGATAATTCCTCCATTGTCCTATTTGTTCCTCCAATATCACGAGGAAGAAGATCTTTGGGGACCTCCTTGTACAAATCGTCAATATTTTTATGGATCATAAGCTAGGAAAGCAGAATGTTATATTGTATTATTTAAAAACGAAAACTTACTCTCTCTTTTAACTTTGGCGATAAAATCGCTTTTAAAATGACTATAAATGGTGTTACTACTGGGTGTGCATTTAAAATGTGTACATTTCTTATCCGAAATGGTAACACATCGAAGTACATTTTAATATAATTACGCACAGAAACTAAATCTACTTTAGTCATTAAAGAAGCGGTTACGTTTTTAAGATCGTGGATTGCTATAACACCGGAACTTAAATCTTCGTGTAATAAATAGTCGACTGTAAAGAGAAATATTACTTTAAATGTTATTAATAAGTTAATTTGTTACATAGAATCGTTCCGTATTTTAGGACTGAATTGAAATTTAAATCGTCGACATCTTCTGGTTGAGTTATAAACACTCTGTAACCCTTTTCCGTTAAATTTGGTAAATAACACAAAAATCTTCACAAAAAAAATTGATATTAATTAAAAAATAAATTTAAATAAAATCTTACTTTGAAATATAAATTTTTTGTAAATACTCTCGAGTCATTTCGCGGTTTTCGTAAAACAATTTAAACTTTTCTCTGGAAATAAAATAAAGGTCTAATTTTTTCTTGATTTTTCCGACGTCGAATTTGCATAAACGGATAAAGTTTTCAAGTAATTTTTCATCTGTAATTTTTGTTTATAGGATTAGGTTAAAGTAAAAAAAAAGTACTCACCGATTTCGTTCGGTAAATGATTTTGATGTTTTAACCATTCATTAATTAATTGAACACGATTTTTGAGTCTTTCGATAGTTTCACCCAATTCCTCCTTAATTCGTGCCGATTGATTTTCATTTGGTAAACATATAACTCCATCTTTAAGCATGTTTTAAATTATTGTCACTGTTTTGTTTAATGTTAGAGAACTCTAACAATAACTTGACACTGAATGAAGCAAAGGTTTGGATATTTAAATAATTTATACACGAATTCATGTAAAAACAAAATAAACGGCGTAATTATGCAAAATTTTATTTAATCGGGTTTCAAGCTATTGGTTAAATTGCAGATAATTTGTTTGTCTATATAGATACAAATCAATTACTGTTAGTCGTAAATGCGATTTAAAAATGAACGAAATGATGATTTAAATAGTTATTTTTGATACAAGATAGCGAAATGAAATTTTTGCATTTGAGAACGAAAGTTCGTGAATCGTTCGAGAATTTGATTATTTTGTTCATAAAAATAAATTAACAATTAATAGTATCAAATTCCTTGATTGTCGTAGCAGTACACATGCTGAACGTAATAGTTATTTATATTACAAGTGGGCTAGAAACTTAATTACTGTACGAGTGTGGAGAATTGCACGACGAGGTCGTAGACCGAATCGTGTAATCACACGAGTACTGTAATTATGCTCTAGCCCACGTGTGATATACTTAATTCAATAAATTAAGTCTGTTCTGATTAGGCTAAAAATGCGTTACGTAATGAAACCAGTGCGGTAATGAACTTCATTACGTAACTCAAATCACCTCAAATGAGTGCGGTAATGATGACTTATCCAAGCAGTCGTAGATAAAAGACTTAAAAGACTCTAATAATTATGTAATTATGTTTCTAGCCCACTTGTAATATAAATAACTATTACGTCCTGTTGACAAAAAACTATCGTTTTGACGGTCGCTAAGTACTGTGTTCGAAAAAATTGTTTTTTATTATTTTATTTCTTGTAGGTAATTTTCAAAATTACTATGGAAAAGAGGACAACTTTTTATTGTGAGCTGGACTTTTTAATGACAAAACATATGTACAGGGTTTGCCACGACGAGCTATGTCTATATGTATATGGAAAGCTACTGGTACTATTTCTGTGAATATTTGCAAAAACATTCTCTTAGCCATGGTAAAAAAACTTATATATAATATATTAATTACTACTAAGTGGGAGCTTTTTGAAATGACAACATCTATTGACAAAGAGCTGTTCGTCGAATTGATAGTGAAGGATATCGTTGAAGGTTTCTAGGTTTTTAATAAAAGAGCTTCTTCCCAACTACATGTAAATGTATTTCACCCAAAGGTTTGTACAATTCTGATGCTTACAAAAGAGTAATCAATTTAAAGTATTACATATTAATTAATTTGCTGAGTCTACATTTTATAGTTAAAGGTTTTGTAATTTATTTCAAAAATTTTTAAAACATTTTAATAATAATAACAATAATAATAATATGCATAAGATGCAAACAAAAGAAAAATATGAAATATGTCGCCCCCTCCTACTTCTACAGATTCCCGTGTCCCTGTATTAACACTGTCCTTAATCGCCTCTTAAACTGCCACTCAGACGAGCACACTCCAACATTCATAATAATATCATTAAATATTTTACTAATTTGATAGGTAAAACTGTTTTTAAAGAATTCAGTTCTGTGTATGGGCAGCGCTATCGTACGTTTAAATCTTATATTAAGATTGTGCACGTCCGAGCGGAAGGTAATTTTATCATACAAATATGCAGGTTTCTCCTTGGTGACCGCATTGCGAAACAACAATGCCGAGTGCGCCAAACGTCGCGACTGCATGTCCATCCAGCCGATTTCCGACAGTTTACTACTTACAATGTAAGTAGTAAACTGTTAGTAAATTCATTGGGACCCGTAACAACTTTTTTCCCTCATTTAGTTGTAGATATCAATAATTTAGATAGAGAATGGAGATTGCTTCAGAGTAGTGCTGAAATAGATAGCAGTCTAGAAACTTTGCAATTTTGGAAAAAAGTTTGTAATCTTCAGAAAGGTGACGGTACACAGCTTTGTTCAGAACTGCATAAATTTGTTAGTGCACTGTTGGTTTTACCACACAGCAGTGCTTGTGTTGAGCGCTTTTCAGTACAATTAATTTAGACAAAACGAAAATTAGAAATAGGCTTTCCATTGAAACATCTGGAATACATATCTGGAATCAGTCGTGTTTTAATTTTGAGGTTACAGATGGTGTTTTAAAAAACATTCTTCGTTAATGTACACAGACAAGTAGTTTATGTATGCGATTTCATTTGTATTTGAGTTTTGTGCTGTTAACATATTGTTGTTAACTTACTTTGAGTTTTATTTTGTTAACTTATATTCATATTTTAAATAAAAGCTATTTATGAACAATTTGTTTTATTGTAATTGCGTTGTAGTATTAAACCCAGTATTATAAATATTCTAGGTATCGCAAATTTATTATTAATTGTAAACAGAAAATCTGAAAAAGTACAATAATAATTATTTGTGTACCGAGGTAGGGAAATTTGTCTTTTTTAAGTGGAGGCGTAGTCAAGGTCAGACGATCTGGTGAAATCTGGTGATTTTTTAAAGCGACCTCTGGTGAAAAACAAAATTTTCATCTGGCAACTCTGACTTACATGGTCCCTTCGCTTCAACCCAAACAATAGTCTTATATACAGGAGTTTTGAACTTTTTGAATTTTAGACTTAAGTACACAAGACAAAAACGGATAATACAAGCAATCCGCAAAATTTAAGTGCGATAACACTATGCTGTCACATACACTGTTAAAAACATGGACCTAAATTTAACTCTTTTTCACTACTAAATCTGGAAGTTCCCTCGCGACCATCTGTTTCGGAGACTAATTTTACGGAGTTAGAAATTTAACAAATATAAATTGCCAAGTGTAGTTAAATTCCTCCTAAAACGTAGTTATAGGTTATACATAAGGTGGAGGAATGCGACTAATGATAATTGTTAATTAACTGATTTTATGTTGTTGAAAGGACACCTTTACGGATATTCTGAACTCTTTATACATAGTTAAACTAATCTTGTTTTAGTTAAAAATATCCTCGAAGGAGGTAAATCTAACACCTTACAGTAGCGTTTCTCAACCTTTTTTTACTCGCGTACCCCCTGACCTATCATCAGTGCTCCACGTACCCCTTCTCCATGATATGCATATTATAATTACTAATATGTACATATAGGTACAGTAATAACTCTATAAGTCTATAACACTGAAATATTTTTATTTCTACCAGTTGTTACAAAATAATGCATATTATATACTAATTATACACATTTAGTTAAACTAAAAAATGTAAATATGTAAGATGCACGTTAATGAGAACCTTGAGGCTGTTTGGCAGCACTCAGTAATTTGAAATCTGGATCGGAAGATGATAAATATAGTCTCAGGTTCGAACTTACACTGGCAAGTCTGTTCCTGTACTTATTTTTTAAACAAGTATAGGACAAAAAAGCTCTCTCCACTAGTACGGTGCTTGTGAACGGTAACAAAATAGTTATTGCTTTGTTAAATAATTCAGGATATTCTTCTTTCAAGTCAGCCCAGAATGAAATGAGGGATTTCTTTTCAAATTCTTGCTTAAGTGAAGAATCCATTTTCAGTTCGATCAAGTTAACTTTTTCTTGAAGTGATAGAGATGCACACTCGAAATACTTTTCACTGAAAGCCTTTCAGTGAAAGGGTACCAAATCCAGTAATCGTCTGTTCTACGTTTGGGGAAATATTTGTCGAAAGCAGCCTTCAGTCCATTCAGATGTTGTATAATTTGCTTCTTAATTTCTAGAGATACATGAGCATCCGTTTCAGAGAGAAAATCGTGTAATGTTTCAAAAACTTCAGATTGGTTTTTCTCAATACATAATTTCCAAAATTCTAGTTTTCTAACGAAGACTCAATTTTGTCTGTAACTTGGAATACAGTTACTGCACTGTTTTGAAGAGACAAATTTAGCTGGTTTAATTTCGAAAAGATATCGGACATGTATGCAAGGCTTTGAAGCCATTCATGATCATCAAATTTAAATGAAAGTCGGAAAGGGTGGTTCTCAAGGAACACTTTGACTTCATGCCTAAGTTCAAACGTGTAAGAACTTTACCCCGAGATAGCCATCGAACCTCAGTATGAAGGAGTAGGGTTTTGTGAATACTACCCATTTCTTGACATAATGAAGAGAATAACCTTGAATTCGTGTGGTGGGATTTGATGAAATTGACCACTTTTACTGAATCGTCCAAAACATCTTTCATACTAGTAGGAAGGCACTTTGATGCAAGAGCTTGTCGATGAATGCAACAATGTGTCCACTGTACTAAAGGAGCTACTGCTTTGACACATCCCAGGAGACCAGAATAACAACCTGACATAGATTTACCACCGTCAGTACATAATCCACAACATTTTGACCACTTTATTCCCTTTCTAGTAAAGTAGGAATCAATGGCATGAAAAATATCTGCACCTGTCGTGCGTTCGGAAAGAAGATGACAAAGCAAATGTCCTTCTACAAATTCATTTCCTTTCAAGTATCTTGCAATAACCATCAAAACAGCAAATTGTGCTACATCAGTACTCTCATCAACCTGAATGGAAAAATATTGACTGTGATTGATTTCCTTTATCAACGTCTCCTCCATATTAGCAGAAATTTCCTTGATTCTACGAGACACAGTATCATTGGAGAGAGGAATAGCATTAATTTTCTGAACATACTCATTACCGAACATGCAAACAACTGCGTCTTTAAAGCTGGACAAAATCAAATTTTCACCAATCGTGTGATTTTTACCATTTCTGGCGATACGGTAACTGATGCGATAGGAGGCCTCAACAGCATCTTCATTGGTACAACCAGAAGTTAAGTACGTGTCTATATTCGACTTATTTTTATTTTCGAGCAAACGCTTAAAAAAGGCCAGACCTTTATCTTTGAAATCTACGTGTTTGGTTTGCAAATGGCGACTAAGTAATGAAGGTTTCATACTACCGTTAGATAGTACTTCCCCACAAACAACACGCTCAGGTCTAGGGATGCTATCAATAATTGTGAATGAAAATCCATAGGACAAATACTCTTCACTATATTTTCTTACTTTTGTCGGTTGGAGAACTGGAACTGGAAGCTTAATTTGGCTGACACGCGGCAACTTCTCCTTAGGTTGCTCCTCACAAGGACTGGTACTCGATGATGGAGGATCACTTACCAAACCAGTAATTTTTCTTTTTTTAAGAGTGCCAAATTTTAACCATTGATCCATGTTTAAAAAAACAAGTTACAATAATTAGAAAAGTAAGTAGAGCACTCTTCACTTTGAGAGCAAACTGGGAACTGATTCAAAAGAATATTACGATAATAAAAATACAGAGACAGTTCGGGGACCCTTCCTAACACACCAGGATAAATACTGTAATAATTGTTCATCCACCGCTTAGGCTACCCATTGTTAGATGGCGGCGCAAGTAGTTTTTCAAATTATAATTTTATGGTAATGGTTCAAAATTTAAATAAAGTAGGTTTTAAGTTATTGTCGTTTTGTGTAATAAAAATACTCGGCATCATTCAGAAAACAATTACTTATTTTGATTTGTCATAATTAAATGTTATTTGGATGGAAATGCCATTTATTACAACAGCTTTTTATCTTTTCTCTTTACTTAGTCCGCCATTACATCTTTTTTTACGCGTACCCCTTGAGACCATTTCACGTGGGGGTTTCCCCCTGGGGGTACGCGTACCACAGGTTGAGAAACGCTGTCTTAAATGATCTATCGACTGTTAAAGTCCTGCTACAAAAACCTGAAACACCCTGTATATATTTGAAGAACCTGCGTTCCGCTCTGTATTGAAACGTTATCAACAACGCTATCGTTTGCATTGAAACATTTTGTTGAAGTTTTCGGCTCGTTATCAAGTCAACTAAGCCATGTCGGGCGAGGAAAAAGTGGTAAAGTTAAAGGGAAAGCAAAGTCCAGATCCAGTCGTGCAAGATTACAATTTCCTGTTGGTCGTATTAACCGATTGTTGAGGAAGATCAATTACGCGGAACGCGTAGGAGTTGGAGCTCCCGTATATTTGGCGGCCGTAATGGAGTATTTGGCAGCCGAAGTTCTCCAGTTGGCCGGTAACGCTGCGAGAGACAACAAAAAGACCCGTATCATCCTTAGACATTTACAAGTCGCAATACGTAACGACGAAGAATTAAATAAATTACTATCCAGAGTGACGATTGCTCAAGGAGGTGTACTTCCGAACATTCAAGCTGTTTTGTTACCTAAGAAGACCGAGAAAAAAACCTTAATTTAATTACAACTTGGCCACTCCATATTAACAAAACGGCCCTTCTCAGCGCCACAAAAAATATAGTGGAATAATGAAATATCGATATCTGCGGTTGTGTAAATGTATCAACATAATTCAATATCAAATAATATATGATATATTATGTATGTATATACATTTTAAACATGACGTGTAATATCAAAATATTAATACGAATCAAAGGTACTGTTGTAACACTAGAAAATCATTTAATTACAGTCAATTTTTTTATTGACTTTTCCAAATATCTTGTCACTTAAAAATCAACGAAAACTGATAAATTTACCGAAAAATGTCATGTGACGTCAACAACAACGCTAACAATGTATTTTCGATTTAACATTGGTCCTATTAATTGTTTTTTCCACATGCACGCACACAACACCAATAACACCAGTAAGTAAAAATGAAACTTTTTGATACTATAACGCATATTTTCGGGTTAAAGTACCCTTGTTCCTTTGGTTTTCTACGTACAATGACTAAGGACCGGTTCTTCAGTCGCTAGATAAACTCCGGTTAAATAAATCTCGGTATAACTTGAAAAGTCAATTTTCTTCAGTTTAAAGATCGATATATCGAGAACCGTCCGATGAAAAAAATTGCGGTTAGCTTTGTTGTATTCACTGAACATTTCTATGTGACATAGGTGAATTTGAAAATTTTCGACTCCGCGGTTTTCCTAAAATCGCAAGTTAAATGAAAAAGTAGTCGATTTTTGACGGTGCCGGTAACTTTGTCCATTTCGCGATTTTTTTTCTCAAAAACTATCCGACGAAAAAAATTCAAATTTGAACAGGTGGTATCCTGATGTGTTCTTAATGATGTGCATATTTAATTTTTTCGATATTCCATATAGTTTCGCGGAAAATCGCGGTTTAGTAAGATGCGGTATAGTCGAAAACGGCTGGTTGGATTTTAACGCGGTTTTAACCAAAATGTGGTAAATAATTGTGTTTGTCGAATCCTGTTATGGGTTTTTCAAAGTTTTGTCTCTTTAATTTTTTTAGAATAATTTACGCGAGCTATAAATTAAAAAGAAACAGAAATAAGCCATGCGGGGAGAGAGGGGTTCCGTTCAGTTGGAAAAGATGGTGCTGGTGTATGTTCCAGGCTGGCTTCGACGTGGCGTACTGAAGTCTAGTCTGAAGGGATTCCGGTAGACCTTGCATCAGAACGTATCAATATATTATATACAGTAGATGCCGCTTTATTGGACCACTGGATAAACGGACCAGCCGTTTATATGGACCAAATCGCCAAAAACAAAATCAATTACTCTTATAAGTTGATCCACTTAATCGGTCCAACATTCCGCTTAATCGGAGCGCACGGTTTTACTTGTCCCCACCATTCTGTTAGTGAAGGGACAAGTTTGTATGTGTTAATGTGCACGAGTAGTGGAAAGTGAAGTCAGTACGATTACTTTAAGTCGTTCACACATCAGTAGAATCTTTTTAAAGACTAAAAGGGAGTGTGTGGAAAAAATGCCACGTCAAGACCCCTAACATTAGCACAAAAATAGAAATATTAAATAAAATTAAAAATCAACCGCCTAATATCATCCAACGAGAGTTGTGTCAGATAACTGGAGTGCCAAAATCAACTCTTTTACGGTTGATGAAGGAAAAAAAATAAGATTGGTGATTAATGGCAAACTACAAATAAAAATTCCTCACGAAAACGAAAGCATGGAGGTAAAACTCCTCACATAGACGAAGCGCTTAACCGATGGTTCGCAACGGTTATTAGTCGAGGTTCAGAATGAGTGGTACAATACTAAAAGAAAAAGCAGACAATTTTGCTAAAAGGCTACCAGGTCATGAGAATTTTAAAGCAACTGATGGGTGGTTATCTCGATGGAAGGTCAGACATGGAATTAAATGTAAAAAGGCGCACGGCGAAAAGAACAGTTCTAATGTTGAGACGGCAGAAAAATGGAAAGAAGATTTACCAAACCTCTTAAGATTATATGATCCGGATAACATCTATAACTCTGATGAAATAGGTTTGTTTTGTCGTGCAACACCTGATGGTTTTCTTGTGTACAAACATACAATATTAGCTGGTCATAAAAAGCGTTAGATCGAGTAACAGTGTTATGTTGTTCCAACATGTCCGGTACTGATAAACGGAAACTATTAGTAATTGGTAAAGCAGCAAAGCCGCGTTGCTTTAAAAGATTAAGGATGGATTTCTTTACCTGTACAATACGAATCCAACCGAAATGTTTGGATAACCGCGGAGATTTTTAAGCGTTACCTAGAAACTTGGGATAAAGAATTGACCAAAAAAATAAAGAAAGATCATTTTAATGGTCGATAATTGCGCAGCACACCCTCCAGTGAATGATCTACAAAACATAAGAATTCAGTTCTTACCACCTAATACGACGGCAATAACGCAGCCCTTGAATATGGGAGTTATTAAGAATCTTAAAATATTGTGTCGTAAAAATTAACAACCTACATAATCGACAAGATAGAGGAAAACATATTATCGTTGTCGTCAACCTCAACAGAAGTAAGCGCAAAGATAAATATTTTCCAGCTATTCACTTTATAGCTGACAGTTGGAGTGAAGTCAAGAGCGATACAATACGTAATTGTTTTGGGCATTGCGGATTTAAATTGTATTCTGACAATAACGATGACACTCGAGAAGATGATAAAATTGCTGACAGTGACGATATATTGACGATGCGCTTGAGTGTGTCAATCAAGACGAAAGTAATTATGAAGACGAGATTATTAGAGAATTCGCAGATAAGTCAGTTGTAGAAGTCGTTGAAGAAACAGATGAGGCGACAGATGATATGGAAGTCCATACAATCACTCATAAAGAGGCAAAATATAGTGTCAGTAAATTGCGGCGGTATTTCCTGCAAGATGGCTGTCAGAAAGTCCTATTGCCTCGCTAAATTTATGCGAAGACTTTATCTACAAAAATGCTTCAAAATCTATTCGTCAAACAACACTAGACGAATATAGAAAATTAGATCACTAACATTTTAGTAGACTGCAATAATATTTCTTGTTTTATTAGTTTTGTCTTAAGAATCTTACCTTCGTTTATATTTTAATAAATAAAATTATTATTAATTATTATCAGAGTATTCAACTGGTAATACTAATTATCTACTTATCAATTTGTGCACTTATTTAGTTATTTATAGTTTGATGTAAAACCAACATTTTGCGTATAGTATGGATAAAGGGGTCAGCCACTTATTTTGACCAAATCGCGTTCGAACAAATGTGGTCCGATTAAGCGGAATCTACTGTATTTGTATTTTTCTGTAGTATTTGTTTATTTCACTTTACCTTTACCATTCACGCATATACCATGTAATATATTGTAAGATATTGAAAAAAATACGCGCGAAGGTAAAATGAAATAAATAAATATTACAAAAATATACCAAATAATTATACGAAAAATATTCCAGGGCGCGAAATGCGTCTTGAGCGTCTGTTATGATACATTCTGAGACGGAACTACCGGAATCCCTTCAGATTCCAGTACGCCACGTCGAAGCCAGTCTGGAACACAACCAGCACCACTTTTTCCAGCTGAATGGAACTCCTCTCACCCCGCATGGCTTATTTCTGTTTCTTTTTAATTTATAGCTCGCGTAAATTGTTCTAAAAAAATTATGGAGACAAAACTTTGAAAATCCAATAACAGGATTCGACAAACACAATTATTTACCATATTTTGGTTAAAACCGCGTTAAAATCCAACCATCCGTTTTCGACTATACCGCATCTTACTAAACCGCGATTTTCGGCGAAACTATATGGGATATCGAAAAAATTAAATATGCACATCATTAAGAACACATCAGGGTACCACCTGTTCAAATTTGAACTTTTCGTCGGATAGTTTTTGAGAAAAAAAATCGCAAAGTGGACAAAGTTGCCGGCACCATCAAAAATAGGTTACTTTTTTCATTTAACTCGCGATTTTAGGAAAACCGCTGAGTCGAAAATTTTCAAATTCACATATGTTACGTAGAAATGTTCAGTGAATACAACAAAGCTAACCGCATTTTTTTTCATCGGACGGTTCTCGATATATCGATCTTTAAACTGACGAGAATTGACTTTTCAAGTTATATCGAGATTTACTTAACTGGAGTTTATCTAGCGACTGAAGAACCGGCCCTAAAACGTCTTCATTTACCACCTACCTGCTTGGCCCGTGTGGATCTGAATGTTAAAGTTCGGGAGCCTAAATTTGTGAATTTGTCCGGGAGTAGCTCCCTACTCGCCATATTGGAACCTCCTGGAATTTACCGACCACACGGTAACCTGTGTGTCGACTCATCTCGACAATCTGAAGCGCGCACTGTAGAAGGCATGGGATGATCTCGATGTTGAGTACTTCTCTGTCACACTGACTGCGACCCTCAAGCGTCAGTGGCCCTATGTGAAGGCGAAGGGTGGATACTTCGAACTCGGCTTATACAGCGTTTTTGTTAATGTTTGAATAATATTTATGCCAAACTTCATGTCTCTATAGGTTTCCGCAAATCCTGTCTGTTCATTTTAAGGTTATATTTGATACGTGATAATTTTTATCACAATCAAGAAATGAAAGAAAACGCGTGAGAAGAAATTTCTCGTGAAATGAAAATACCGGGTAAGTACCTAATATTGCATTGTAACCTTATTTATTGTTATAATACGACTACATTTTTTATATAATAATACATATTATTGGAGTTATCTTCGACCTCTCTGAATCCGTTCATTTCTCCAAGGAACAAGTCCTTCAGGCGTAGGTATTGAAATATTCTGAGAATTTATCTAGAACATTCATCGTATCACGAGTATAAATTGTCTCGCATATTTCTAATACGGTTAAACTTCTAAACCTTCTGATACTTCTGTTTGCTGTAGTTCATCAGGTTGCCACGAACATTTATCATTTCTTAAAAACTTGTGCAAGCAAGTAGCTGCTATAATTATTTTGTTGAGGTGTTCAGAAGTAACGTATAATTTTTTGAAAAATATCCTAAACTTTTTAGAAAGTAGACCATAGGTATTTTCGCTACATCGTCTAGCTCTGCTATGTAGGTAATTGTAAATTTTTTTCTTGTTATTTTTTCGGAATTGTAGTCCAGTATATGGACGCATGAGATTTGTAGTTAGAGGAAAAGCTTCATCTCCTACAATTACATGACGCATTAAAATATTACTTCCAGACAACTTTTTTGGTCAAGGTTCATTCAATGTACCACCATTTAAAGCTCTTCCTAGTGCTGAATTTTTGAGAACTTCTCCATTACTGTTCTTACCATAAGCCTCAACATCGATGGTAATAAATCTTAAGTCAGCATCGACTAGCACCATCAGGATAACACCGAATACTTTTTTATCATTAAAATAAGTTGACCCACTGTTTGATGGGTTTCCGTCAAAACATGCTTCCCATCCAAAGCACCTATACAGTTTGAGTAGTTCCATTTCGTACAAAAATCTTTTTCTATGTTTCGGCACTGTATCGTTGTTGGTGATAGCATAACAATGGAGTGAAATTTCGAGCAAATTTCAGTACAAACTTCATAAACAATGTTTCGAACTGTTGACTCCCTTAATCGGTAGCTAAATGCCAAACTAACGAATGAATCAACATGTCCAATATTGTCTTTTTCAATTCAATATTGTAAAAAAATGGAGTGATTTAAAAGATTGCTACAGAAAGGCAAAGGCTAAAAGGCGTGTTAAAAGTGACGATTCTGCGGATAGTATCACAAAGAAGTGGAAGTACGAAGATGAAATGGAAGATGGAAGATGAAACTCGTGTGTTCTGTTAAATACATTGTGTTGTAGATAGTGGATTGGTATAGTATTGCGCAAAATAAAGTCGTGAATTAGTCGTGTACGCGTACAGGAATAGGTCAAATTTGTACGGTTGTTTGGTTGGAACGAACTTATCTTAACTACATATTATAACTTACTACCATTAAAAAACACAATGTTGTTTGTTATATTCAAATATCGAAGAATCTACTAAGAGTAGGGTTTTCGTTCGTTCATTCTTATACGTAACACGTTAACAATAAAATCGGTACACACTATTCTCATGAAAGTTGAAGAACATTTGCACTTACTTTTTTTTTAGTGAAATATAAGGTAAATAAAAAAGGTATAATTCAAGAATCGTCGTGTCGCTTAAAAATCGACAATTTTTGTTAATCGATGGGAAAAAACTTAAATAAGGCGTTACAAATTAAAAAAAAGTATGGAAAAGTGTAAAACTTACCGAAAAATCACTATTTTCATCAACCATTTTAATCATACATTCTCGCAGCACCACCGGTAATATCAATCCTATCCTTTTCTATTTTCACAGCCGACATACTGACATAACATTAATCCGATAAAATGTATGAAAGAATTAACAATTTGTTTTTGTTACTACACATATGTTCGGGTGAAATAGCCTTGTTTCTTAGGTTTTCGACGCACAACGACTAAAATGTCGTTGTTTGCCCCATCTACCTGAAACTGTCTGGTTGGAGGGTCAGTCGAAAAAAAAACTTTTCAATCGACCAACAGGACCGACACACGGTAAATTCGAGGAAGTTCCAATATGGCGAGTAGGGAGCTACTCCCGGACAAATTCACAAATGTAGGCTCCCGGACTTTTATGACGCCTTGTAGAAACTAAAACAGAGGAGAATAAATAGACATAATAATGGAAGAAATAAGTAATGTAATATCAATACTGAAGGAAGACAAAACTGGAGGCTTAGAATGAGATAAGGAATGAGGAAATAAAAGCAGGAGGAAACCATATGATAATAATATTGAAAGAAGTATTCAACAACTATCTGAAACAAAACATGATATCTTATAACTGAGTCGTAACCAAACTCATGTTAATCTATAAAGAAAGCTGATAGAGAGCAGATAAGTAAAGATAGGCCCCAGCCCCAGCCTCGGTAAATCAACCGGTTGGGATTCCCCGCCCTACTCTCCAGGACATTAAGCGCTACTGCTCCGTCGCTCTCGCAAGACTCAGAATAACGACGCAAAAAGATTAACTCCCAAAAGATTCTGAATTCCAGAAGATTGCTGATATGCAGCAGATCAATAACCTGATAAAAGTAAGTGCGCTTCTTAATCTATACCCTCATCAACTTCCTGAGTCGCGAAAAAACCGTGTTTCATATCCACACCCCCAAAGGAGAACGAGAGAAGGCTTTTGTCCTCGACTGTCTCCCCAATGAAATTGAAGTAGAAGATATCGTCAAAGAGCACGATGACATCCACAAGATCAATAGGATTTAATCCCAACAGGTTCTGAGTTCCAGGACATCGCTGATATCATGCAGCAGATTAACAACCAAATAAACGTAAGTACGGTCCTTAACACCCTTAAATCCTTCCTTTCTCAGTTTGCGAAAAGCCGCTTCCCCGGTTGCCTACTAAGTTACTCAACAGCTAATGACCAACTTTTCCAATTCAAGAAACTGAATCCTCGTCCCATTTAACTTCAATAGCCTCATCCCCAAATGGAAATCATCGAATTTCTTAATCGTCTTAAAGTAGATATCCTGCTTGTTAACGAGACAAAGCTAATAGCAACAGATAACATTTTCATCCCCTGTTTCGTCATGTACCGCAAAGACCACACCCGTAGAGCCCGTGAAATGGCAATCCTAATTAAAAAATTTCCGTCAATCAGCAGCAACCCTACAGTATTTTTTATTTATATAACCGATCTAGACCAACTCCTAGGCCGCTACAATAAAATCATCGTCCTTAGTGAGTATAACCGGACACGTATCCTGGGGTTGAAACAATAATAACACAAAAAGCCCCACAATCCATCAGTACAACGAATCCTACAACGCCTTCGTGCTGGCCTAAAAAAACCCTACACACTACCTGGACAACGACTGGTTTCCAACCCCCATCATCGAATCTCCCGCAGAGGACGAAAATTAATTAAAAAAACCCGACTACCGTTCACCGCCAGTCCTTATGGTATTCATCAAGAACCGTAACTCCCATCGCCGACTATTCCAACTAACCCATAACCTCTCCGCAGGAAACTTCTATCTACCAAGATATCCACTCAGTGCTTAAAGCTCACAAATATAACCTTTGGAAACAAAAACTATTCGCTCTAAACCCCAACGATAACTTCATACTCAACGAGGTCAGGAAAATCAAAAACAAATTTAAACCTATTCCCGCACTAGTAAACAATAACGAACTCATCTACCACTACATGGATATACACAAAGCTACGCCAAACTCCATGCCCGACCAGGAATACATCACCACATTCGTACACCTCTCATAACCCCTCCGGTAGTCAAATTAATTATCAAACCTCTAAAATCTTGCAAAGCCTCCGACCCGGACGGTATATAAAACATATTTCTTCATCACCGTCGCAAAAAAACGAGTGTACAACTTATGTACATCTTTCGCCGCATTCTTAAATTTCAACTCTTCCCCGGGTCATGGCAAATCGCTACCATAGTCCCAATACACAAGCCAGGCAAAGTTCCTTCTAACCCCACCAGTTACTCCTGCCAGCACTTTCAAAAGTAATAGAAAAAATACCAGAACGCCTGAAAAGTTACACGCAAATTTATAACTGCATTCTTAATCATCAATTCGGATATTAATCTCACTACTTCATCACGCATGAAATCACCCGAATCATCACCGATACCATCGGCAACTCCAACAGACGTTCCTATACCACCTTGGTATCCCTAAACCTAGAGAAGGCATTTGATACTGCTTGGATTGATGATTGGATAAAACGATCACCTCATAATATCCCCCACACCTGATCAATCTTACTTACAGTTACCTAACAAACAGGTAAATTCAGGTCAAAATTAATACTACTGCCTTACACGGAGGGGACGCTAAGCCGTCAGTGCCAGCATCAGTTGTACAATATCTGGCGTGGTTAGTAGAAGGGTAGGAGAGGTTAATGGCCACACGTCAAAAAAGGACACAAAACCTCTGGAGATCGCCAAGGCTTAATTTGGGTGTAGCACCATCACCCAAATTAATCGGTCAGATAATCGCAAAAAGAATAGAGCAAAACCTTCCACCTAAGCAAGAATAATATTTTTTATGAAATGATGTCTATCAATACGTTTCAATTCTCGAAATACGAAATAACAGTGGCCTATAGCAATAAAAATACAATACACAACTTACTATCCAACCATCGCCTAAATAATAATACAAAAATTCTCCAGGAAAGTGGTGTTTATAAAATTGTATGTGAAGAATGTAATAGTATATATATCGGACAAACTGGACGCAGACTGAGTAGTATAGATTCGCCGATTCAAGAACCTCCTCCTCGAACCTGCGTTCTAGGAGGAGGTTCTTGAATCGGCAAATTTTTTGGGGGTCAGAGGAGGTTCGATGAGGAGAGGAGGTTCTTGAATCGGCGATTCTTTTGAGGGTCGGAGGAGATTCGATGAAGAGAGGAGGAGGTCAATTAACTTGAGAAGGTCATGTTATTTTGACGAAATTATTAAAAATTTATCTTTATTAAAAATTTATCTTTATTTAGGTTATGTTATTAAAAATTTATATGTAACCTGTTTACCTAGATGAAAACAATTACTATGTTTATCCTTCGACGCTTCTCAATGAACTGTTAATGTTTTCGATATATCTCTTAATTTATTATTATACACAAAGGTATACGGTTTTGAGACATGTAGGTATACAAACAAGTGAGTCATAACTTACCTGCGAGATATTTTTTATTTTATTATGTAAAGGTGTACAGGTATTTAAGAATATGCGAGGAGGTTCTTGAATCGGCAAATTTTTTGGGAGGACAGGTTTGAGGAGGACAACTAACTTGTTAGTAGTAGATGAGTCATGATCCACCTGCGAGATATTTTTTAAGAGCTTCTTAATAAATTTGTCATGCGTTTTGTCTGACGTCTCACGATATAATGACATGTTAGAACATGTATAATAGATATATTCGGTAATGATGTAAAATATTACTCCCCCCACCAGCAACCTTATGTATTGCTATAAATACAAACGTTGGTCGAAGTTGTACCGCAGAGTGTTGTGCTTCAGAGTAAGGTTTTTGTGTATTTAGTACATATTAAAAATATCGTGTAGATTTTTGGTGCATTTAGTACAGAGGATTTTTAACGTAACGAGTAAGTAATTCAAATGTAATACAAGTAGATAATGTACTAATGTAAACAATAATATTGATGTTTAGTGGCAACCAGACCGAACCCCAAATGTCCAACTAAGAGAGCTGCTGTAAATTCATTTGAAAAGGGTGAAAATAAAAAACCTGCCCGAAACATCAAAATGGAGGGTAATTGTAATGAGACAACTGCAACAAATGTGTCGCTAGGAAGTGATAATCAAAGAAAAAAGGATGTGGTATTCGATGGAATTAATTTGTTGCCTTCCGACTTAGCGGAGTACGTATTTCCTAGCAATCAACAACATTATGTAGAAAATTGTGGAAAGTTACCTTTCACAAGTAACGTAGTATTAAATGAAGCAGTGAAAAATAATCTCCAAAAAGGTAATCAAGCGCCATTATTCTCCGAGAGTACATATTATTTAAATAAAAGTCGAACGAAATGGATATCGGTTGGCATGTCTGCCAATCTACATTTTGATCCGGTTATAAGATTAATGGGAAAAGGACAATGCATAACTTTTACCGAAGACGAATGGAAAAATGTGATTAATAGCAGACAATTGATTATGAATAGTTTTGTTGGTGATTTATCGACACCACCACATTTCGTTGTAAGCGGCGTGACCTGCAGCAGCCAATGGATAGAAAATGTACGAAAAGTGTTGAAAATGGAAAGGGGGTCAGAAATATTTTACCTGGCTTACGACTCGTTACACGAATTGTGGAAACTTAGCGATTTAGTTTCGAGTAGGGTAGAAGTATTAAAGTGTATGGAATATAAAAATTATTACGATAGCGTGATCGATGTGGTATCAACAATGCAAGGTGATATAAAATCGAATATATTGGTTGCTTCAAACGGTGCACCAAGTGAACATTTGTGCGTAACTAAAGAACTGCTCGTATACGGTATGGATAAGATATTACTGGATTTAGATTTGCACGCATTAATGAAGATGTGAAGTGAATAAAATGGAAAAAAAAGTGACGTTTTGCGAATCGAAAAATAGAGTGTACCGAATGCACACTTGGACGTTTGCTTACAGACAATCAAGGATAAGTGACTGGGAAGAAAAGATGTTGGACGGAATTAGATTTAAGACTAGGATAAGAAACGTAAATAAGTTATTAGAAAAATATTTAGATGTAGATTATAGATTAAACATATATCAAGAACGTTTTAGCATTGTAGAGTAATCGAAATGTTTTTAACTGAGTAACGATTAATTTTTAGGATAGGTATTAGTAGATTTAAGTGTAGCTGAATAATAATAATAATATTAATAGATTTAAGTATAAATTAAGAGCAAAACTGTTTTTGTAAAATATTTAAAAGGAATAAAAGCTTAAAGCACAACAGCAGAGCTTCATTTCTAGTTTTTAACTGTGAAGAAAAGGAAGAAGGAGTGAAATTATAAAATGAATTTGTTAGAACCTAATCGTAACAGTTATCGTTTGACAGGCAAACGAATTGGTCGAGGATTTTTTAACAAGTTGATAGATAAACTTCCGATAGAACTTCATTTGCCAGGATATAATTTTTGTGGACCGGGTACCAAGTTGGAAAAGAGATTATCGAGAGGAGATCGAGGCGTGAATCCATTAGACGAAGCGTGTAAGAAACACGATATAGCATATACGGTCAGTTCAAATTTAAAATTTAGACACGACGCAGACAGAGCATTATATAAAGCAGCGAAAGAACGAATACGAAATAAAGAGTCTACTCTTGGAGAAAAAGTGGCATCGTCCGCAGTTGCCGCCTTAATGAAAGCAAAAGTAGCGGTCGGTATGGGCGTAGGTAGAAAAAGAAATCGTACGGGTCGACGACCTTTAAAAAAAGTCCGAACGCGTGTAAAGCGTGGTGGAGCTATATCTTTTGTAGATGCACTTCGATTCGCTCGCAACGCAATATCGAGATCAGGTGCTAAGAATTTGTTGACAAACGTTAAAGCGGCGTACGGAGCTTTGAAAAAGATAAGAAAAAGAATTTCCGAACCTAGAGGTCGAGTTATTCGAATTCCGAAAACGGGAGGATTTTTACCTTTAATTCCCCTGTTCGCAGCTTTAGGTGCCCTAGGTAGTATCGGCGGTGGTGCTGCCGCTATTGCAAGAACTATAAACAACGCGAAAACAGCTAGAGAGCAATTAGATGAAGAACGAAGACATAACAAGGCTATGGAAGCAAAGGCCGTAGGTAGCGGATTTTATATAAAACCATATAAGAAAGGTTGCGGTTTGTTTATTGAAGGAAAGGGGAATAATGTTGGCGGCACAGGTTACTTCAATAAGCCCTATAAGAAAGGTTGCGGTATAACCACTAGTTCAAAAAACTAGTTCGAATACCTCGTCGTGCGTTAACTAACGTCGAGTTGGAAAAGTTTGCGAAAGTACTAAAAATTCCACATTTTCGGGGTATATTTATGAGAGACAATCTCCCGAGTAAGATTAAAAAGAAGGAAAGAGGTATTGTTAACTTGGATAACTTGAAAGGACGAGGGACTCATTGGGTCGCCTATAAGAAAGACGACAAGGACATATACTATTTCGACAGTTACGGTGATTTAAGACCGCCATTAGAAATTGAACAATATTTGCTGTCAGACGGTAGGGGTGGTCAAGTAAAGTATAATTACTGTCGATATCAAAGAGAAATAGATCAAAATTGCGGACAGTTGTGTCTGAAGTTTCTAAGTAATAAAAGAACCTATTAGAGTCTAGAGACGTTTAGACGTTCAGAAGTAATGGAGAAAGAAGCAATACACACGACATATACATTTACGTTGACTGGAAAGTCATCTGAATTGACTTGTAATTTTAATCCTCCGATCTATTTGAACGAATTTGGTAGTTACGAGTTGGCTCTTTTGAATTTCGAAACGTTTAATAGTTTAGCAAACGTTAATAAAAACAACAACGTAATCCAATACGAAGATAAGACAGGACATTTTAAAAACAATATAATAGTACCTGTTGGAACGTACGATATTGATGATATTGCCGAGTTCGTGAATGAACAGCTAGACAAAAGACACGCTAAAAGTGTCGTAATAAGGATTAAGGGGAATAATAACACACAACATTCTTTAATAAAAAGTACCCGTCGAATTAATTTTGCATGCGATAATTCTATAGGGCCGTTACTTGGCTTCAAGCCTCAAATATTACCTAGAGATACGGAAGTGGAATCCGATTTCGTAGTAAACATAAATAAAACGAACGCCTTACAAATTTATTGTAATTTAGTGACGGGATCGTATAATAACGGAGTTCCCGTGCACGTTTTATATCATTTTTTCCCAAACGTTCCGGCAGGTTTTAAAATAATCGAATCACCACAACTACCTATTTATTTACCGGTTTTAACGAACGTGATTAGTAGCTTAACAGTACGTATACTTGATCAGGACGGAAACTTGGTAGACTTCAGAGAAGAAGAAATAACAGTGAGAGTTCACCTGAGATCGATAAATTGAATTATTTAAATTTGACTAACGTTATGACAGTGTTATATCAAAACAAAAGAATGCGGTGGTCAAGAAGAGACAGAGCGAGAAAATTGTTTAATGGAGAAAACTATAAAGCGCGCGTCATCAGTCAACGTAGCGGCAGTAGAAGACGATCCATTCATCGATTATCACCAGTCAATCGAAGGTATTTAGTTCAGTTAGGATACGAAGTGTTAAAGTAATGGACATTTTAAAAGTAACGGATAAGATAAAAACAGATCACTCTATCGTAAGTTATGAATTCCATTCGCATCAACCGTTTGGATCGACCACGTTCGATAACAATGACGAAATTAGAATTTCAATTCCGGAAATAGATAATTATACTTTACCGAGCGAGAGTTATCTATACGTCGAGGGTAGCGTTCGTAAGTTAGCCGCGGACGGAAGTATAACAAAAGATGCCAGCGCAACGGGGCAATTGGTTAACAATCCCGTTGCATTTATGTTTAGCGATATTCGATATCTTATTAACGGAGTACATGTTGATGGTGTGCGGAACGTCGGTATAAGCTCATGCATGAAGGGTTATTTCTCATCTACACAGAACGAGGTGGTGAAATTAGCGAACGCCGGTTGGCACATAAAACCTTGGAAAGATGATATAGCGGGTGTTTCAAAGGCTTTAGATAAAAATGGAAATTTCGGTCTTAGCGTTCCGCTAAAATCGTTGCTAGGATTCGCAGAAGATTTCAGAAAGATCATGATGAACGTTCGACAGGAACTTGTGCTAATTCGCGGACACGATGATACGGACGTCATCTTTCAACCAGCAGCCGCTCCGAACGACGAAAAATTGAAATTGATCATTAATAAAATTATATGGAGAGTTCCTCACGTGGCGGTGGGATTACGCGAACAGTTGGCATTAACAAAACTATCAGAAAGAAACGTAGACATTCACGTTCCTTTTCGATCGTGGGAAATACACGAGTACCCTCAATTACCTCAAACTACGAAGCAATCTTGGGCCGTCAAAACTGCTCCACAATTGGAAACGCCTAGATTTATAATCATCGGATTTCAAACAAATCGAAAGGGTATATTTAAAGGAAACATGGCATTATTTGATAATATAAACTTAACGAACGTAACCGTTTTCTTGAATGGAGAACGTTTTCCGTACGATAATTTGAATGTGGATTTTGATAACAATCACTATGCGATTTTGTATGATATGTATTCAAGATTTCAGCAAGCATACTACTATCAAGAAAGCGAACCTTTGTTTTCACCGGAAGAATTTAAAACTTACGCGCCGTTAATTGGAATCGATTGCACGTATCAACAGGAAGCAATACATAAAAGCGGAGTAGAAATAAAAATCGAGTATTCAACGAAAAATCCAATTCCGGAAGGTACGACAGCTTACGCATTAATTCTGCATGACAGAGCATTTGTGTATTCGCCTCTTACGAAAATGGTTAAGCAATTAATATAGTGGTACTGTTGAAGCAACGTCATTTAGTGTATCTCTAAACATCGAAGGAAACGTTTGCATATAGTGGTATATTATGGATATTATGGTTTTTCAAAGGGATTTTATTATTTTGGACATTCAAGGTTTCACGGTAAACGATGAAGAATTTATCCCAAAGGAACTGGCTTCTTACGACAGTAATCATTGTATAAGTCATTACGTGTTTCAACCTAGTCGAAGCTTTTCTTCACTATCTACCAAATTTCGCAATACGGCGAATTGGTTAATGAGTCATCATCATTGTATTGATTGGAACGACGGGTTTGTTCCTGCGTCTCGTTTCGATGAGATCGTTTATTATTTGTGTCGTTCGACAAAAGTAGCGTACGTAAAAGGACGTGAGAAAGCTACATTTTTAAGAAGAATTTTAACAATACCGGTAAAAGAATTGCCGGAAAATGAATGCAAATTGGAGGTTGGTGCGCCGATGTGTCCCTATCATAAAAAGAGACCAAGTATGTGCTCCTTATCGAATGTTTTTTATTTATTTTCATACGTATTCAGACATCTATAACTATATGTAAACGAATTGAGAAAGGCAGACGGGTAGTAGCGGTAGAGCAGTTCAAGATGGAACGTCTTTGGCGGTTAGTTACCAGATTGGGACTTTCAACTTTTATAATTAATAAAGTGTGGGATATTATGGAAAGATACGAATCTGATTTATCTTTTGCGAATATTAAAAACTACGAATTATGTTATTTACCAATCGATTATTATATCAATAAAGTAAAGCCATTAGATTTGGCGGCGGTTTGGTTTAAATTACCGTTGAAGTATAGAAACGATGAGCGATTACAAAGCAAGCTGCCCTGTTTTGAACATTATAATTTGCCTCATTGGGAAACGCATATTGATGGTCCACCATCGGCAAGAAAGGATTGTTCTTTATGTATGGTTTAGTATATAAACATTGTCAGTTATAGATTGTAAATTAATAATAATAAAAGATTGTAAAAAGTGTAAAAAGTTGTTTTAATTTAAAAGAAAAAATAGTTAATGTAAATGAATACATGGTATGTATACATTGGGTTGGGTTGGTATGACTTGGGTTGTACATTGAAAAAGTATTAAATTGGAAGAAAAAAAGGAAGAAAGAAAGGGGAAAAAAAGGAAGAAAAAAGGAAGAAAAAAAAAAAAAAAAAAAAAAAAAAAAGAAAAGAAAAAGGGAAAAGGATTGTTTATTGAAGCTCCTCCTATGCTCCTCCCATGCTCCTCCTCAGGCTCCTCCCAAAGTGGAGATGGAAGAGTGGGGATGGGAGTGGGGGAAATCTAAAATTCCCCCCCCCCCCCCCCCGGTTGCCAGGAAACTAGAGCCAGAAAAAAAGTACCCCCACTCTAACTCCGCCCATTCCCCACTCCTCCCCCTTGTCACGCCCCACCCCACGCCCCCCTTCATTACTCTACTATAAGAAGGCACCTCCCAGCCTTTGAAAGTCACTTAAGTGTTTGTGTTCTTCAGTTTTTTTGGTAAGTACAACCTTCTTTATTATCATGTTTATATAACGTTCATTTTCTCTCCATCACTACAGCTCTTTCTACAACTTTCTCTTTTTTGGTGAGTAAAACTATATTTGTTTTGCATGTTTATATAATATTTAAAATTGTTTTTTTCCACTCCTAGACATCCTTGTTCATTCAGCTTTCTCTTTTTTTTGCTGTGTTTTATTTGGTAAGTAACCTTTTCTACTTCCATGTTTATATAATATATTCTTGCTTTATTTCATCATGACAGCTCGTTCTACTTTGTTTTTGTGAGTACAACTTGTTTATTTGTTTGTTATGTTAAATTGATATTTTTTTCCCAATTCCTACAGGAGCTTACTGCTGATCAGTTCGATTAGACCGATCAGTTTTTAACATCGTAATTTCAGCAACTTTGCAACTTTTTTCTGGTAAGTATAGTCTCCTTTCTTGACATATATTGTTTTTAATCTTGTGTTTTTCATTCCTATAGCTCCTTCTATTTTTTCAAGTTAACTTTTATTGGTAAGCATAACTTTATTTTTTCGAACGTTTTATCATTCATATCCTATCATTCAGCACTTTGTTGACAAGCACCCTCTGCAGTTAGATTTTAACGTGCAACTGTATTTTTCATCAAGCGATGTAAGTATACATGTTTTTTTTATTAAAATAAAATTAATTAATTTTCTTTTCTTATCAAGATGTCTCAAGACGGTTTTAGTCAAATTGATTTAACTGCTCCGGGTTTCGCCAGCCAGGAATCCTTTCTGTTAAACAGTTTTGACATAAACCTGTTGAACATGTCGACTGTTGAGAAGGCTCTGGATCCAAACGTGCAGCCTAATGAGCAGCCGATGGATCCAAACGTTGAATCTAATGTGCAGCAAGCTACGGCGCTTCCAAACATCGCAGGTTCCTCGAAAGTCGACGATAAGAATGTGAAACACCTTTCACTTTCACTTCGTCGAAAGTCGGGGAACCGTGAACACCGGAAGAAGGGTGCAGGTGTGTGGTTACCGCCAGATAAGTATAGAGAGCTTCGACGGGAGACCCGTGCTCGTTCGCGAAGTACCAAACACAAGCGTGTGTCAGTTGAACCTGCGACTCTGTCAAAGGTTGAAGTGACACACTCGGAAGTGGCTAGCGGCGATGAGTCCAACGACTCTCTTTCTTTAATGGCGGTATCCCAACACTGCACCGAAAACCGGACATACCTTAAAGCTATTAATGCAGCTTTTGTTTCTAAGGCTTCTTCTTCTAAAGCTTCGTCGATTCCCACTCCCCCTACTAACATAAACATTCCTACCATAGAAGTTCCCTCATTAAGCCCGAAAGTACAAATCTTAAGGGTGGACACAATTCCCGCTACTTCAGTCATTTCCGATGTACCTGCCAGCCTTTTTTCAAATGCAATGTGTGCAGCAGTAGAAACAACCAAAGAGGAGATTTTGACCGAAATTAATATTTTGTATCAAAATTTTTATAAAGACCTTCATGCAAAGGTACTTCAATTGCAGACCTCTTTGAGAGAACTTGCACAGTTTAGGGAAGGGCTGGCGTCGAGTTCTAACCACTCTTTAACAACGTCACTCGACATCACCGTTGCAACATTAACCGTTGAAATGAAAAAAGCAGAATTCATTTTGTCTTCTTTACATACTAATAACTTCCCTTCCTAGCTAAAAAAGATGTCCGGTAGCAACAACTTCGGGAGGGTGCTCACGTTGGAGCGAAGAGTTGCGTCTTTGGAGGTCAAAGTAGATACCCTGTTTCAGCTGGTAGGCTATATCTATAATCTTTTTTGCACGTTTTTAATTTCATAATCTTCTTAGGTAAACAGTATTGTCTCAGAGTCGGCAGTGGTGAGAGGGCAGGTGCATGTTCAAAACATGCACATACACCATTGTTCGACTGGGATAGAACCTCCGACACCGACACCTGCAGCGCCTCCGCCCCCGTATGAAGTGCGGGATGAACAGGAAGAGGAGGAGGAGTGGTAACCATTTTTCCTCCTCTTCCTTAGGTTAGGTTAGGTTAGGTTATGTTAGGTTAAATGGTTAAGGTATTATACTTATTTTTATTATTATTATTATTATTATTATTATTCTTCTTCTTAAATATATGTATATATAGTTTCTTTTGCTATATTTTCATTCAGTCTTATCCAATTCATTTAGTACGAGAATCATGATCGACGAGAAATTAAAATGTTTACCGCAACTTCTAACACTGCCTATAGTAAATTTTAGTAATGGTTCGGTCGAAGAACACTTTACAAGACACAGCAATTTATTTGGTGGAAAATGTAAGCGAGGTTTAATTGTAGGACCCTCAGGTGTCGGAAAAACAAATGCTATGTTATCGCTTTTAGTTGCACGTAATGGGTTGCGCTTCCTAAACTTGTACTTATGCTCTAATTCGTTATACCAAAATAAGTACGATTTTTTAAGACGTTTAATTGAACCTATAAAAGATTGCGGTTACTATGAATTTTCTAATATAGACGAGTTCATTCGACCGGAAGATGCGAAAGAATATTCGGTAGTCGTATTTGACGATGTTTCCTGTACAGGTCAAAATGTCATTAAGGAATTTTTTTCGTATGGTCGACATAAAAACATTGATTGTTTTCTAATTTGTCAAAG
The DNA here is from genome assembly GCF_036711975.1 of Onthophagus taurus. Taxonomy (NCBI): domain Eukaryota; kingdom Metazoa; phylum Arthropoda; class Insecta; order Coleoptera; family Scarabaeidae; genus Onthophagus; species Onthophagus taurus. The sequence goes on from NW_027248939.1 coordinate 231,275, forward strand.
TTATAGTGCAATTCCAAAACAATTAGTTCGCGATAATTGTAACTTTTTGGTGTTATTTAAACAAGACTTAACAAATTTAAAACACGTATTTGAAGATCACATAATGAGCGATATGGAGTTTCATCGGCTAAAGGAAATTAGCGATGCTTGTTGGGAGAATAGACACGGCATCCTAGTTATTGATTTAGATTGTAGTGTATCTAAGGGACGTTACCGTAAGGGTTTTGATAAATTCATTGAAGTTTAAAACTAACGACTTCAGCTGTACAGTTCGTAGTAACTTCACATACATCATACAATGAACAAGACGATAGCTGCAGAACTTATCGCGGCACGAGAAGTCGTGAGAGACAAAATTCGTTCTTTAAAAGAAGACTTAGAGGAGTCAAGGATTCGGTCGGAAACCGCATATGCACCCATCGCAAGGCCCTTACAGGATATTGTCGCAAAACTTGACACTGCGCCTTTACTATCCATTCCAAAACGAAGTTTATCTCCAAAAGAAGAAAAATTGATATCTAAGAGATGGAACTACGGATACAACGGATAATTATTACATTATTCAAAATTTAGGTTACGTAAGTAAATATATAAACTTTTTATATATTGGTGAAATAGTGAAATACCGATTTGAAGGAGACGTTGAAATGATTATTAACGGGAGTATCTTCGATCCAAATAAAAAGTTAAATGTTCTCTTCTTTGGAGATAAAATAGTTTGCAAACCCACAACGAAGACCACTTTACTCAAGAAACCATTTATGGTAGAACTGCTCATTGAAATATCCAGAAAATGAGCGATATTAAAAGGTCCGTCGTAAACGAGTTGCACGCGTCCGCGAGGAAAAAGTATAAACGCAGACGTGTTATTATAAAAGGTTTAACGGACTTATTTCAAGCTGATTTAGTGGAGATGATACCTTATTCAAAAGCAAATGGTAATTTTAAATATATTCTAACAGTTATTAATGCTTTCTCAAAGTATGGATGGGCTGTACCACTAAAAAACAAAACTGGCAAAGAAGTTACGCGAGCTATGGAAACAATTCTATCGGAAAAGCGGAAAAACATACCGAAGAATCTGCAAACGGATAACGGAAAAGAATTTTACAATGAGGATTTTAAAAAGCTCATGTCACGATATCACATCAATCACTACAGTTCATTTTCCAATTTAAAGAGTTCTATTGTTGAACGGTTTAATAGAACAATAAAAGAAAAAATGTGGAAAGAATTTAGTATGCAAGGTAACTATCGTTGGTTGGAATTGCTTCCCAAATTAATTCTGGATTATAACAACCAAGTTCACAGGACGATAGGAATGAAACCTAGCGAGGTAAATAACAGAAACGCATCGACACTGTTAAAAACTGTATATAATTACATAAAAATTGTCGATCCTTATACCAAAAAATTTAATGTCGGTGATCACGTCAGAGTGAGCAAGCATCGACACGCCTTCACCAAAAACTATACTCCCAATTGGTCTAACGAAGTGTTTACAATACATTCTGTTCGTAATACTTTCCCAACAACATATCTGCTCAAAGATGCATCCAATGAAAAAATTATGGGTGGTTTTTATCGAGAGGAATTACAAAAAGTTAAATATCCTGACGTCTACTTGGTGGAAAAAGTGCTACGGCGAAAAGGAAATCAAGTGTTTGTGAAATGGTTAGGATTAGGTCCGTCTCATAATTCTTGGATCTCAAAAACTAACGTTCTTTAAAACGTATAAAGACCTATTTAAAAGTTTACAAGACTTTATTAACAATCGAACATTACAAATACATTATTATTATTATTCTTTACAATTTTTTTTAAATTAAATTCATTTATTCGCATTCAATCTTTTTATCAACCAATGACCCCACGCCAAAGTATTACATCCGTTCGGTAATATGTATCGTTTATCATCGCACGATGAAAGAGCAATTTTATTCTTTAATTCGGTATACATAGTATGAAATTCTGACTTAAAAATGTACATTTTTTTATGAACCGATCCGCCACATTCAACCACACGTTTATAATCGGTCACGCTTAAATGTTTATCTATAACATATTTCTTTACTCCTTTAGCCTTCTTTACATTATCATTCAACAAGGTGATGCAGTACGCCTTAGCTCCTGTTCCAACAAATGACGTTATGCACCTGTTTGGATATTCATCTTTCATTCTTCCCAACACAGATCGACCGCGAGGTATATTGTGTATATTCTCTAACGGATAATTGGACGTGTCAAAAAATTCAATATTTTCTTTTATATCCTCATATACATTGGGAGTAGTAATTTCTAGGATTAGGGAATCAGTATCGGTGTATAAAAGTGTTATGTTATTTCCATATTTAAGTTTTAAGTAATCATAGAAGAAGCTGTACATTACGGTTTTCGAAAGCTCTAATATACTGAAACCCACATACAGCGGTTTGCAATAACGAACTTCCGCGACGTTCAATTGAACGGCTATCAAATTATCGCAAAATATTTTCGAAGATTTAAAATTTGGTTTAGCTATTAGGGCTTCCACGCCCGGTTTCTTATGACGACATTCCCAGTGGGTAACTAGTCTTATATCCACTCGCTTTTCCACATTTTCCATTGTCTTACCGTATACGATGTTATTCATTGCTTTGTAATGATTTTTTTCAAATTCATTCTTAGCTTTCGCACGTTTATCGGAATTGAAATCGATGTAGCTCCGCATCCAGTTGGATTGTTTAAATTCTAATACTCTGTAAATCTTCGTTAGTTTCAATCCGAACTTGATACACTGCTTTAGATTCACGTAATGAATGATGTATTTTGTTTTATTTTCCAAATTTGCTATTAACTTTGCATTTTTTGAACCTGGGGGTACAATCCGTTCTGGACAAAATGGCAAATCGTTGTGTTCATCATGTATTGCTTCCGGATACTCTAAATCTACCTCGAACACGTAACCCTTTTCGGAATCGTCTTCCGTATTGTAAATATCTAACTTTTGAATCTCTTCATCTGATAGCCATCGAAATCCCCCCGTCGGTAATTTTCGTCTCATTGCGTGTCCATACAAATTCGTAGCGTCGAGATACAAAATATAAGATGGGTCTTTGGTTTCATCAAATTCCATCATTAATTTATTGTTAGCCTTCGCACTGCGTTTAGTGCACATACTTAATCCACCGCGAATACCATTTTTAAAGAAGTGTAACATGTCTATGTCCGTTAATAATTCTAATTTTACCCCTGTCATTCGTAATAATGCATCCCAACCGAAGCCCGGCGCTGTGAAGTAATGACATGGATCTAAAGAGTAATACTTCATCGAGATGGTTCGGAAATTCTCAAATACGTCCGCCAAAAGTAAAACGTCAGACGTTAAATAAATGTCGCTATATTCGCCTAAAGTGCGACAGTTAAATAAGTTCCACACCGTTTGTGCACGACAATAATTTTCTTCGGTTATACTATCGTCGCATAAAGTATTGTAAAAACTACTTCGATCTGGCAGAGCGGTAAGATTCAGCTTTTCGAATGAATCCACAAAGGAATACGGAAAAACTCCTTTCTGACGTATAAGTCGAAACTGTTCTTCGTTCCTAAAATATTTTCTGATTTGAACGCATTGGTTGTCTTCCAAAAATGAACCCAACTTCTCTAGCGATAAAGCCATAAACCTAAATGAATCCACAAATCTCAATTTCATATGAACCCGCCTTAGCTTTCCCTTGCTGTCAATGTTTTCTCCTACGATAATTTTTTTCGAAAATGATATATACTTTTCTTTATTCTGTGCTATAACGTCCACGTCTTCTTCTTTTAATGCCATATCTTTCACAAACATATGACAATCGTAGTTCGAAAGATTGTGAAAGAATATCGGTATGAACTTTGGTAATTGATAATTGATGTTACATACAGCATGTGCGGGTCCTCTATACAACCCAGTTAGGTGATCATGATCGCACACTTTATTACCTTCTTTTATTTTGTGCGAACAAATGTGACAGATATCCTGCATCTCATGTATTAATCTATCAATAGGTGGTAATGGGAGCATTTCTTTTGGTTGGCTTAAATAATTTTTGTATATATTCAGAACGTCATGTTCCAACTTGCTCATGAAAATTTGAGCAGCATTACATCCGCGATATATTTCAAACTTCGACAATGATTCGTCATATGAACATTTTATATAATATGCAAATGCATAAGGTTCGTGTTTGAAACATTTGACGGAGTATGAATTATCATCGTTAAGTTCTGTTGCTTCCGCATCGGCGATCGGTTTCTGTAATGCTTCAAAATCTGCATACACCACGAACGGTATTTTTAATTGTCGTTCAAAATTTTCGAACTGTAGTATATTTTCCTTTTCTTCATTTCCATATTTATTTATTTTTAAATTTGTTGTTGGTAAAATTGCCCTTACCTTGCTGCAATCGTCACTTTGATGACGGATAAGTTTATTTTCTGACGTAAAGAATACCAAGCATCCGTCGCAAATATACTTTTCATGACCATTCTGCGATGCTTGCGATGATAGTAATCGAGACAGATTTTTTATCCAACAATAGTGACTATTCCCGGAATCATTTGTAACCAATAATAAATTTATATGTCTTTCTTCTTTTTGTCGACATATATACATTGTAATTATGTCATAATTCATAACACCGTCTTTAAAATACTCATTTATTCCATATACATTAATAGATAGTTTGTTCTGCTTTTCAAATACAGGTATATCTCGTAATTTAACTGGAAAAACAATATTTGAATAGTCTAAGCCGCAGTCTAGGTAATTCGGATACGAAGATGTCCTCTGTGGTAAACCGTTCGGTTCATGTAGTGCGGATGTTACAGCCCATGCAAAACATGCATCATCCGCGTTTTGTATATTTATCACAGCACGCTTTGCTTTTATTTGTGATGGTAGATCGATGTAATTAGATGCTCTGATAGGATTATATTTGTTTAAATTTAACTCCATATAGAGAATTTGCATTAAAGTCCATCCTAAATAAAATATTGAAACATTTATTTTATAATATATAGGTATATTATGTCACATTACGCTTACCTGAATCTCGTTCCTGGAATTCTGACATTTTTGATGAAATTTCATCAATAAATTCCTTATATATTTTATACAGATCCGACGCTAATGATACTACCTTATTTTTCGTATTGAATGATTTTATTTCACAGTCTTCCTTTGATTGTAAAAAATACAAACCAAAACATTCCATATTTAATTTTACATTTCGGTGAATATCGATTGCGCTTTGTATTAGATTTAGTATTTTTTCTCGAATTCTATGAGAAAATTCATCCAAATCCACAAAAAAACCTTCTTCACTTATTCGATAACTGACAATTTTGTCACCGAATGCTCCAGCTATTCTCTCCACTCCGTCATCGATTATAACAAAAGCGTTACGCTTGTGTGCGTTGCTTCGTAAATGTGCAGAGTAACATTGTCTATTTACATAATCATCGCAAGCCTCACATTTTACTGCTTTTGGAATTTGCGGTGCGTCAAGCTTGATTCTCTTGCCAATACAAGATAATCGTTGATGTCTTTTTAAATTGTCAACTCGAGTAAAACTTTTTCCACAATCCTCACACACGACCATTTTACAATTTAATGTTGTACACTTCTACTTGTTATGAAAGAACTACGTCAATACCACATTTCGCAGGCGTTTATAAACCCTCACCGCTCCTGAAACTTATTGGGGAGGAGGAGGATGCATCGAGTGCGTTTGTATACATGTATATTTATAACTCCGTATACCTCTGCATAATAAATTAAAAAAATATCTCGCAGGTAGATCATGACTCACTTACTAGTATTAAGTTAATTGACCTCCTCCTCGAACGTATCCCCCCAAAAAATTTGCCGATTCAAGAACCTCCTCGCATATTTTAAAGCTCCGTATACCTTTACACAATAAATTTTAAAAAATATCCCGCAGGTAGATCATGACTCACTTATTTGTATACCTACATGTCCCAAAACCGTATACCTTTGTGTACAATAAGTTAAGAGATATATCGAAAACATTACCAGTTCATTGAGAAGCGTCGAAGGATAAACATAGTAATTGTTTTCATCTAGGTAAACAGGTTACATATAAAGATAAATTTTTAATAACATAACCTAAATAAAGATACATTTTTAATAAAGATACATTTTTAATAAAGATAAATTTTTAATAAAGATAAATTTTTAATAATTTCGTCAAAATAACATGACCTTCTCAAGTTAATTGACCTCCTCCTCTCTTCATCGAATCTCCTCCGACCCTCAAAAGAATCTCCGATTCAAGAACCTCCTCTCCTCATCGAACCTCCTCTGACCCCCAAAAAATTTGCCGATTCAAGAACCTCCTCCTAGAACGCAGGTTCGAGGAGGAGGTTCTTGAATCGGCGAATCTATACTACTAGACTGGACTTAAGATTGCATGAACACAAAACAAAAACAAATTCAAACGTTCACAAACATATACATACAACAGGACATATAATTGACTTCGATAAAACAAAACTATTACATAAATGTGAGAAGGGATTTAAAATGGATTTATTAGAATTATTAGAAATTGATATCCACAAAAAATGTAAAAACAATAACCTTCTTAATGATCAAATTGACATATTATATACTCCGTTATACTCCTTCTTAAAAACTAATAACTATTTCTTAGTGCATTTATTTTAAATACAAATTATTAAATAAGTTCTTAAGTAATTTTTGTATATACATACAACACACACGTCTTTATACAATAAATAACCGGTTCGTTCAGATAATGTATTTCTTTGTTAAAGTCTTCCATTTTATAAGAAGTGCTCGTCCCGACGTTTTGTTCTTGTTTCTGTTTTCATTTTATTTCGTGACAGTTTTAATTTTTAATTTTTAACATTTTAATAATATTTTAATATGTTTAAACTTGTGTTGTATCTACATTTTCTAAATTTTAACAACTCTTTTTCTGACGTAAGTTTTTTTAGATAAGAAAAAAATTTTTAATGTGATTCTTCTATTTTATATTTTCCATTTATACAGGATTTGGCTGATGATGACTAGGTGTAATCGAAACCGGTACCATTAATAATAAATAATTCACAAGCAAGTAAGAAGTTTTTTATTAAATTAAACATTTTCCTTTACATATATAAGTTATGAGTTACAGCCGGGAGGTTGTATTTTTAAAAAATAACTTATTTATTTGTTTCGTAATCGCGTACACCAAAAGACCCTTATGAAGTTACCTTAATGAATATTGAATTAACAATGATTTTTATTATTCGGAAACGAACCTTATTTATACTCTTTTCTTATCTGTTTACAAAAAAGAAGTAATATGAGAAAGTTATTCATTATAAAAATACTATTCTACGTCTTATTATTATTATTTGTTTATGACGGGGCACCTGCTACCACATAACTCCTCCTTCCTTAAGTTCGGACTTCTTATCTTGAAGGACGACTGAAGATTTATCTTCTATTCTTAGGCTTCTTGATAATTTTCTTTTCAAATAATATTTTCGTAATTTGATCACTGACAGTATTAATACAATAACAATAACAAAGTATAATATAACATAATGAGCTGTATTGTTATGTTCTAAATTTAAATGTTTTTCTTGTAATTCTATATTTATTTCCTTTAATTTAACAATGCTATGCTTTTCTGAATTAGTAACATTTATCATTCCAATATAAAATTGATATTCTTTTAAAATTGTTTCATAATTTTGAATTATAATTTCATTAATTTGATATTTACAATCATTTGATTTTTTTTATAATATAGGTACCTAACAATACATGATATTTGACATTTTTATTACATTGTTCTCTCAATTTTTGTTCTTTGTTAGAAATTATAACATACATTTGTGGAGTTTCAATAAATGTTAATGATTGAGATTCTATTCTTTTAAATGCACAATTTTGTATTTTTGATTGAGTAACTAATTCGAATTCACATTGATCTTTAGATTTTTGTTTTGTTTGTTCTGTACATAAATATTGATTTGGAATAATTTCTTTACATTGTTTATTTATTAACAAATAATCGTCTTTACCAATAGCAATATAATTATAATTATTTTCAATCATATAAGTTTTGTTTTTAATTATTATTGGAATAGGGTACAAATTATACAATTGACACTGAACTGTTTCCACAATAGGAACTTGAATAATAAAATTGTATGTGTTTTGGTACCAATATGCTTTGATTTGAATTAAGCTTTCAATAATAAGAGTGTTTTCTACTAAAACGTTAAATGGAAATTTATGTTGTTCATCTAAATGAAATTGTTGTATTGCTTTAATTAATTCTTTCGGCTCTATTAACATAGCATGAAGAATATTCCTTTTAGCAAGATTAATTATTTCAATCAAATCACGTAATTTATTGGAAAAAGAGAGGAGATTCTCAGCTAATGTATTTATTTTATCTAATGTGAACAATTTCTCATTAGAATCCATTAAATTATTTAAATGTTTTTCAATAATTATGAAGTTTGAATTTATTTTATTAGTAGTTTCATTTATTAGCTGGAAGTTTTTATTTATCATATTTCCATTTTTAATTAAATCATTTATAATATTATCATATTTTTCTGCATCTTGTGCATCTAAGTTTCCCGTAATAAATTTAATTGCTGAACCTAAAAAGTTTGCTAGCCCTCTTTTCTTTCTAGAGGTTGGCATTAATGTATTAATTTGATTGTGAACAGTATCTTTTAATTTTATGATTACTTGTAATTTAATCCTATAATTATTATCTTTGTTTGATTTATTTTCCTTAATAAATTCTAATGCATAATTACTTAAATAACGATTTATCTCTAAAACTCGTTTTAAATCTATTCTAATAAATATTTTAGCGGTACTTAAGGTGTTGTACGCTGTGCCTAAATTTATCGCGATTACTCCGTTTGGATCGGTGACTCGCTCGATTGATGCGATACATCTGGAAAAAGATGAATCTTAAGCTCTTGTGAATGTACAATTTTTGTTTTTAATTTGGCTTTTGGATTTAAAGGTTGAATTTCGCATTTATTATGCTCTAACAATTTTGTAATGGTATAGGGACCATGATATAGGACATTGGTTTTATTTCCCTTTTGCTGTTTTCCAGAATACTGTCATACCGATTTTTAATGGTTGACTTTTACGTTTTTCGTTTACTTTAGCTGTAATCTTTTCTTTGTTTTGAATTAATCGGTTAGATAAGCTTTCATATAATGCTTTGCTTAATAACCTATGTTGTTGTATGTAATCTTCATATAGTTTTGCCTGATAATCTAAATTTATAGGGTCGTTTGCAGCTGTTCTGCCAAAAATAAGTTCAAATGGGGTAAATTTGCTACTAGAATGAATAGATGAATTGTAAGCTAATAATGCTCTGTCCATAGCTTCATCTTTATTTAAATCTTGATGTATTAATTTTAATATTCGAAAATGTTCATTTAACGTTGAATGTAAACGTTCTATGTCCGCGTTAGACTCATGATGACCTGGGGTACCAGTATGTAAATTTATTTGATATAATTTCATTAATTCCGCGATAACTTTATTTTTAAATTCGGTGCCATTATCAGAAATAATCCGTTTTGGTATACCGAAATTTGAAAAGAATTTTATTAACATTCGAGTAATTTCAATTGCTGTTCTGTCTTGCACTTTATATGCTTGTGCATATTTTGAAAATTTATCTATTAAGGTTAGAAACTGAAAATTATCTATTTTGAAAATATCTATGTGAATTATCTCAAATGGTTTAGAAGGTGTTTCTGTAATTTCTAATGCCGGTTTGTTTGGGTGTCTTTCGTATTTACATTTTTGACATATTTCACAGTTATTTATGAATTTAGCTACTTGTTGTTGTAAATTTTTCAAATGGAAATTTCTTTTTATTCTTTCAATTGTTTCTGTAATTCCGCGATGGTTTGTTTTACCTTCATGATTTTGTATAATAATTTCTAATTGTTTTTCACGGTCTTTTATTATTTCTACTCTTTTAGTGCATCGTGTTATTTTTAATGAATTTCTGTTAAAATGATTTAAATAAATTTGACTTAAAAGCTTATAAATTTCGTCATTACAAAATACGTAAATATGATTTTCACCTGCGTAATCTTTCAATACGTTAATTAATTCGTTTTTAGCTTTTTCGCGATTTAAATGTATTACATAAATTTTCTTTTGACCTAAAGTTATCTCAATATTACTCGGTAAATTATGGCTATAGAAGAAAAATTGAATTGGTTTTATATCGATGGGATCATTGGATATTGGAATTAATTCCTCATGTTCGCTAACTTGGTTGCTATTAAGGCTACTACTATATTCTGTACCTGCTTGTGCTTTTTCTGATTCTCTGTCACTAATTACATTGATTTCATCTAATTTTATTCTGCTTAAAGCGTCCGCATTACTATTAATTTTTCCTTTTTTATAAATTATTGTGTATTGATATTCTTGTAAATATACTTTCCATCTTTGCATTTTTAAATTATTATCTTTTAATTTGTGAAGCCACAATAAGGGTTTGTGATCGGTTACTAATGTGAAATGAGTGCCATAAATATAGGGCCTAAATTGTTTACATGCGTAAATTATTGCTAAGAATTCTTTTTCAATAGTAGAATAATTTATTTCGCTTTTAGATAGTGTTCGAGATGCATAAGCAATAGGTTTATCTTTTCCTATTGTGCCTTGGCTTAATATTGCGCCGATAGTATAATTGCTCGCGTCTGTTGTTATAATAAAATGTTTGTTGAAATCGGGGTATTGCAAAATAGGATCATTACATAAAAGTTCCTTACATTTTTTAAAACAATCAATATATTCTTTATTCAAAATAACCTGTTCATTTTCAGCTAAATATTTTGTCATTGGTTTTAGAATTTTTGCATAATCTTTAATAAATCGTCTATAATAACCTAATAAGCCGGTAAATGCTTTTATTTCTGTTTTTGTTTTAGGTATGGGATATTTCTTAATGCTTTCTATTTTGCTGGGATCTGGTCTTACGCCTTTATCCGTAATCAAATGACCTAAATATTTGATTTCTTTCTTTAAAAATTCACATTTATTCAAATTAAGTTTTACACCGTTTTCTGAAAGTCTCTGAAATACTTGTTCTAATCTGTTTTTATGTTCTTGTAATGAAGTAGAGTAAATAATTATGTCATCTAAATAAATTTGACAAATATCGTCTGTTAATCCGCGTAAAATGTTATTCATTGCTCTTTGAAAAGTGCTTGGAGCATTGCATAACCCAAAAGGCATGCGATTAAATTCATATAATCCTTTATCTGTAATGAAAGCTGTTTTATTTTTGTCTTCTTCTTTTACTTCAATTTGGTGGTAGCCTGAAGCTAGATCTAAACTTGTAAAATAATTTGCCCTTCCTAATCTATCTAATATTTCTGAAATGTTCGGTAATGGATATATATCTTTAATTGTGTTTTCATTAAGCCTGCGATAATCTATCACTAATCGCCATTTTTGTTCGCCAGAATGATCTATTTTTTTAGGTACCAAAGATATTGGTGATGCCTAAGGACTGTTACTATTTCTTATAATTCCATGTTTTAACATTTTATCAATTTGTTTATTTATTTCTACTTTATGTGCATACGGTTTTCTGTACGGTTTTTGATAAATTGGGGTTTCATTACTTAATTTAATTTCATGTTTAATATTTGAATGAAATGTTAACGATAAATCATCGTGATGGACAATATTTTTATATTTTAACATTAAGTTTGTTATCATATCTTTTTCTTCTTTATTTAAATGTGACGTACTTAATTGTTTTTTATTGCCTGATTTTGCATTTGATTTATGTATCGTTCATTTAATAACATATCTTTATTTGAATTTTGAAAATTAATCTCGTCAAATTTATCGTCTATTCTGATGCTAAATAATTACAAGGAAATTGAATAGGATATTCGTTAAAATTTGCGATTTCTATTAATGTTTCGTGTTGGTTTACGGATACTAATGAATTTGGAATTTCTACACCTTTTAAAATTACTCTATAACTTACTAAAACTTCTCCATTATTAACTTGAATAGATACTTTTACAATTTGTCTTGTTCTAGGTGATAGTTTAATTATGGGGTTATTTAAATTGAAATCAATAGTGGTATATCTAGTTGTTAATTTGTTGGTTTTAAAATCTAAATTAGCTTGAAATTTTGATAGTAAATCGGATCCTACTAATCCATCATATTCAGAGTGAAATTCAACAATGTTGTATACATGTGTATCATATGGATCTTTAAATGTTTCTAAACTGGGGATTCTAATTTTATAACTATTCTTTGTAATTCCGTGCATAGTTTTTATATAATGTGGATCATAAATTAAATAACTCAGAAAATATTTTTCAACTAAACGTGGTGACATTATTGAAGATGTCGCACCTGTGTCTAACAAAAATTTTGAATTATTTAATTCTGGAATAATTATATACGGTAATTTTGTTTCTTGTGTTACGTTTATTTCGAAGGTTTCGAACTGGTCGAGGCTTCTAAACGAAAATTTACATTTTCTAATTCGTTGTCATTGTCGGGTTCTGAATTATCGTAAAATTCGGGATAATTTTCTTGTGAAAATTGTAGATTGTCTGTACTGTCTTCAGTATCTACGTATTGAAAATATTGACCTGTATTTTCATCGTAAAATAAATTATCATTTGTGTCAAAATCTGATTGCACTGATTGGGTATCATTAGGAATTTCTACGTTATTTAACATATTTCTTGGTCTTTTTAATGGAAATTTCATTGCAGAGAATGAAGGATCTATATCCATCTTTTCTGGTTTTGGATAATTTTGTTTAAAAAATTGGTTTGATTGATTTTGGAATTGGTTTGGTTGATTTTGAAATTGTTTTGGTTGATTTTGAAAATTATTTGGAAATTGATTTCGTTGAAATACTGGTCTTATATTTTTTCCTGATTTTGTTAATTGATATGTTTTATTAAATCCTTGTGATGGATATTGTTGTTTAAAGTTAAATTGATTTGGTGTTCTAAAATTTTGTTGAAAATTAAAAGGTTTTTCGGATGGAATTCGTACTGGAATAAATAATGGCTTTTTATAATTAAAATTTTGATTTTGATTTTGTGATTGCATTCTTAAATTTCCTGGAATTTTTGGAATTGTTTTTGGTGAATTTAAAGAATTTAATTGGGATGGTTGTTTACAAAGATAGAGCCAATTTTGTCTTTCTAATACGAAAGACATAGCTTCTTCTAAACTTGTAGGGTTTTTATTATAACTTGTTTCGCCAAAACTTTCATTTTGCATTAAATTTCTCAAATAAGTTTTTAAAGCAGTTTGTTTATACATGTCTGATTTTAATGTATCGTCTAGATTTTCTAATTTAACTTTAGTTAATAACAAGTTTAATGATTCCCTAATTCTGTTTCCTAAGCTATATGGATTTTCGTCTTTAATTGGTGTGATGTGCATTAAGTCTGTTAAAAGACAATCTTCTGTTCTTTGATCGGAATAATTTAAATTTAAACAAATTTTGATTTCCTGCCATGTTCTGAGCTCTCGAGAAGCAATTAAAGCTTGTGCCTCATCTATAAATTTACCTTTGATAATTTTAATTATAAAAGAATTTATGGGATTATTTCGATCTGCTGTATCATAATAAGTTCTAATAAATTCTTCGACAGATTCGATAAAAATTGGTAAAACAATGGGGTTGCCATCAAAATTTGGTATGGCATTGACCTCTGTAGGTGTAATTGAAGCTCTTGTATAAGGCATTTCGGTATCAAAACGCAAATTTAGATTGTTTAAAGATTCAATTAATGACTCAATAGTGGAAAAAGTAAAGTACTTACAATGTAACGCCAATAATTAAGTTGTATAAAATGATTTTCATTGAAATTTGGAAGTTTTCTTTCTTCGGGTTTCCTTTCTTCGGGTTTTCTTAAAAACTAAGTTGTTTTCTTCTTTGCTTTCGTGTGTTCTTTCGTTTGTTCGGAGTTCACCGATTTGAGGTTTCTCCTGGGATGGGGTTTTTCGGATTTTCTTTACAGGAAATTTTATTACTGTTATCCTTTCTTTTTGATGCTGGGAAATTTTATCCACGGATCTGGGGGTTGTCGACAGTTCCAATTTGAGGTACTGTCTAGGTACTTCGTTGATACTTTTGTCGTTGAGGGCTGGAGTCAACGGCTTTGTTGGTTATCCACACTCAAACAGTTTTGTTAAAAATCGATTGAAGTCAAATCAAAACGATTTTCTCACTTCAAAACGATTACCGTGATCCTACTGACTGCGCCAGTTATGAGTTACAGCCGGGAGGTTGTATTTTTAAAAAATAACTTATTTATTTGTTTCGTAATCGCGTACACCAAAAGACCCTTATGAAGTTACCTTAATGAATATTGAATTAACAATGATTTTTATTATTCGGAAACGAACCTTATTTATACTCTTTTCTTATCTGTTTACAAAAAAGAAGTAATATGAGAAAGTTATTCATTATAAAAATACTATTCTACGTTTTATTATTATTATTTGTTTATGACGGGGCACCTGCTACCACATAACTTATATAAACTTGCAACATGGATTCCTACAACATCAATCCTGATAATAAGGCGAATGCCAAGATCTGCGTTGACTTGTTGAATATTATAAGTGCAAAGGCTTTCACGGCCGCTGTTAATTAAATTAAAACTAAAACTAACACTAGCACTATCACTAGAACGAACAGTAGACCTAGAACTAGAAACTTTTGGGTTTTTTGAAAACAAAATTTAACGGTTCGGATGCCATGTGTGGTTTTATAGTTCATTTTTTTTATAATACCTGTCAAATTGTTGTAAAGTTGGCAAAATTTACAGGGAGTTTTGTTTTATGATGTTCTGAAGTAAATATGTCACACTAACGTTTGAGCTTTCGTTATTCAAAAAGAAAAGGTGCATAAAAAATGTTGTGGGGTGTTTATTTGCCATTTATTTACCTAGAAAAGGTGTTTTGTTCTATTTAATTACTATGTAGCACGTTTTTACAATAATTCCTCGCATAACGAGCATAATTCGTTCCAGAATCTTACTCGTAATGAGAAATACTCGTTAAGCGAAACAATGTTTCTTATACATATAAATAAGGGACACGCGTAGGGGAAGTCCTACGCGTGTCACTCGTTATGCGAAATATCGGTCGTTAACCGAGACAATTTTTTTACTCGTTATGAGACGTACTCGTTAAGCAAGGTTCCACTGTACTTGGTTAAAATCGTATTTACCTAAACATTGATTACTATTTTGACCTCAACTAGTTACTTACTGAAAATGTTACTAAAAATCAGGAAAACAACATACATTTTATAACGGTCCTAGATAATACCGACAGAAACCCTAAAAAATTTACATTAACAAGTATTATAGAAAAAAAAACGAACTATAATGTCCGCAGAACGTGGTTAGTAAAAAAACAGCGAATTGTCTTTTTGAGTTTTTATTATTATCTCCTTAACTTTAACACAAGCTCGTATTCACTTATTCTATTTTGCTTATTTAACTACTTCTTGTTTACTTTAATTTACCATTGATATACATAAACTTCAACACTCACCCTCAATGGTAAATCCAACCAATATTTTATAATTTATTTAAGAAACAAACTTAATTCTAAATTAGCGATCTAACATAGAACTTAAACTAATTGTAACCCACATTTTAAACTAAAATTATTGAAAAATGTTACACATAATGGTTTGGTAAGGAAATCAGCTAGTTGCATGTTGGATGGTATGTATTTTAAAGTCAGAACATTTTCCTTAACCTTACTACGTATAAAATGAAAACGGATGTCTATATGTTTTAAACGTTTGTGAAACTCGGTTTTTTTTCATAAACGTTTTACTAAATATTCCTTGTTTACCTTTAGGATCCCACTTCAGTCTTATTTCTTAAGGAATATGTACAGACACATTACAGCCAAAAGGTTTAAAGTGTTGTATCTTTACTGTTTTGTTGTGCCACAGCTCATATGAGCTTTTCAATTTTTGGGAACTAGAATCTGTTCGATTTAATATGTAAGTAACGGTATTTACCGTTAATCGATCTTTTTGCTGTGTAACAAGGTTGTTGCTGCCTCAACTAGGATTCTAATTTCCCTTTCTGGCCTTCCATTTTGTTGAGGTGTGTAAGCTACGGATCTCTGATGTCTAATACCTTTTTGTTCTAAACTCTCTCAAATGTCTTTATTTCTAAACTCTAATCCATTATCTGTCCTCAAAACTTCATTTTATGACTTGTTTCTCGCTCAGATAGGTTTATAAATTTTTCAATACATGACTTTACTTCAGATTTCCATTTAAATAAAGTACACGTACCTGTATGAGGAATAATCGTTCTTCAGGAGAAAAAAGTAGAGAGCGCCTCCCAGGGATGGATTTTCCATTGGACCACAAACATCCGCGTGTACCAATTCTAATTGTAATGTAGCTCTTGATTCACTATTTTTAAAAGGTAACTTATGTTGTTTTCCAACCAGGCAGTCTTCACATACAAAATTTTTTCAGTATCTACAAATTCTATTTTATTTTTTCTCAAAAATTCCCTGACATGCCAAATATTCTGATGAGCCAATTTGCAATGCCAACCTTTTAATGTGTCTACTGTTTTTGCTTGCATACATTGTGATATCAGGCCATTTTTACGGTCAGAACAACTGTCTTCATTTTGATCTGTAGTGTCATTGTGTTCAGAAACAGTTATTTTTGCTATGGATTCTGTCGAATTTTCCAGTGTGAACATCATTTTATACAATTTGTTTTCTCTTATTGCTACAGCTCTAATATTACCACCTTTATCTATAAATTGCATCTCGTATCATTTGGAGTCATAAAGCATCCTTTGTCAAGTGCACACCCAGCGGAAAAAAGGTTAAATTTTAATTTTCGAATGTAGAGCACATTTGAGAGAGTTGTTTCAATCAGTTTCTTAACATTGTAGGCACCCTTTTCACCATTTCCTAACTGAATCATTTTCCTTATTTTTAATTGACTCCTGTCTTTAAAAAGGTTTCTGTTCCATGACATGTGTTCGCTCGCTCCTGAATCGAGACACCACTCCTTGCTTTTCATTTTATCTGTATACCATGAAGGCATTTGTCACATCTTTTTCCGAGATTAATTTTGATGAATTACCCTCACGTCCTTTGTTTTTAAACCAGCAACTCTGTACTGAATGGCCAGTTCTCTTGCATGCTTCACAGAACTTTTGACCTGTTCTTATATTTTTTGGTTCTACTTTATTTTTCTTTCTGTGAAAGCAGTTCTTTGCAATGTGGTTTGTCTTGGAGCAGATATAACACTGTTGTGGTGAATTATGGTTTTTTGAGCCTATCGATTTGGTTGCTAAAGCAGTAGTGTTATTTTCCAAGGGTTTAGACCTCTCTTCCTCCAACGACAGTCGTGAAGTGAGTTCTTCCAAATTTTGTTTATCCCCTGGCACAGATTCCCAAGCGGATCTAAATGTTTGAATTACCCCAGGAAGTGACATAAGAATTTTGGTCATTATCATTTTTTCTGAAAGTTCTTCGCCCATGGTTTTTATTTTTGTTTTTATATCTTCTACTTTTGATATAAACGTACTCACGGTACTGTTGAATTCGAGCATGGAGAATCTTTGCTGTAGGAGATGTACGCTAACAGCAGATTCCTTGTCATAGATGGCTTTTAGTTTTGTCCACATTTCCTTTGCTGTGCTACATGATAAAATATACGTCAATGGGTCTTGTTCCATTCTCGTAACAATTATTTGCTGAGCTTTGGCATCTTCCTCGATCCATTTTGTTAATTCCTCTCCGTTTGTTGGTTTTTGCTTTGATCCATCCACAATCTCAAAAAGACCACGACAGCCCATCTCCTTGTCGTAGACCCTCGTGGCTTTTAAATGTTCTTGATAGATCTCGAGGTAGTGTTAATAACTTTTTTGAAGGTATAATAATTATGAAGAACGAGATTAATAAAATCGATTTATTAGACGTAATTAGCAATTTAAGGGTAATGTTTTATGTTAACATTTCATTTTCTATAACTAAAAATATTTTCCTAAAACCCACCTCAACACAACATAAATAAAACACAGCTTAATCAACAGATCTAATAGATACAATCTGAAAAATAAATATGTCCATTAAAAAGTTATTCATAATTTAATTCTTCACAACTTACATTTTATTACGCAGTTTGTAAATAGAATAATTTTCTGAATGTTCCTTAAATAAGTATTTGGCCGATGTCTTACAATTATTAATATTGTAATTTTCAAATTCTATTCCTTGTAAACGAGCAAGCATAGGAAACATCTTCTTATCATTATCGTCAAGTTTTTCGTTTAATTGTATACAATTGGTGTTATCAAAGGACCATTTATTTAGTGTAAAGTGTTGCAAAACATTCCAAGTCTGTAGCAATCGTTTCTGAATGGCAGTCAAGCTTTAATTCATAAAAAATAATTTATCTTACAATGATGTTTATCTATATTTATTTTATAGATACTTACAAAGGTTTCTGTAAAAATATAATCATTATAAAATCAATGGCCAGAGCTGGAATGATATGAAATAGAATCATATCGATCATGTATCGATAATAAGACTTTGTAGCAGTGAATTTGGGGTACCAGAAAACTAATTTAAATGGATGTTCCCGGTTATAATCTTCACACCTATTGAAGTAATCGCTCCAAGTTGGGGTAGTAACGTTACCGATAGTTACGTTAAGCACACTTGGGGAATATCTGTATACAACATACAGTAGATAGATTGATTATTTTTTAAATATATCTTACACGTTTGTAGCCCGTTCGTATCCGCTAACAATTAAAGAATTTATAGCAACATCAACCGGTATCATTTGTGGGACACTTTTGTCATCAATTAGCGCTATTCTTAAAATTCCTTTTGCAACTGCGTAAAATAAGCTTACTGGTCCATTAAAACTATCTACCCAACCAGCAATAGGTTCTTTTAGTGAAGGCATAACTAAAACGGATTTTTTTTAATGTCATTTGAATGATACAATATTAGTGTGAAATGAAACGGAATTTTTGGAATAACAATCTTTGTATTTTTCCCTTATAAAGTTTGTATTCCAAGATTCTCGTTTATGCTTTAATGAAACGTTGTACCCTTACCAATAGATGGTCTTGTTATGATAATGGGAATTTTATCACCCATATCTTTCGCGATAAGTTCAGTAAGCCTTTTGGTGAAAGTGTATGTATTGGGATGGGGTCCTAATAATCTAAAAACATTTTTTGTTTAATTTCTAATATTATTTTAAATATATGTGCATAAAAATTATGACTTTGTGTTGGGTTTGTCGTAGCCTATTCGTGAATCTTTGTCTTTAGGTAAGTTCTCAATCATAGACACTGTAATATCTAAGTCTCCAATTAGTCTCTCATTATCCGTAATACAGGTGAAAGGTTGACGCTCTCCTCTAAAAGAGAGCGTCAACCTTTTCCTCTTTCTCCTTTTTTATAAATCGGGCATATAATTCCACTACTAAGGAAATTTCTTGCAAAGTTTAATTTGAATCATTTATGGGTATGTAATTCTGCATTTTGGCTATACTAGTGGATATAAAGGGCGCAACTTTGTTGATTTCTGTAACATCTAAATCTACATTATCACCATAACATATACTCTACGTGTATTTGGTTGCCCATTCTTAAAAAAAGTGCTGTAATCTAAGCCCTACGTCCAAGTCTTATTTCGCATAGTTTCAAGCAATGACTCATTCGCGTTTCTCGTGGTAAGGACTATAACACAGTTCTTTGTTAAAATATGCTAGAGGAGAAAAAAGATTTCCCTTCCACTTGTTCAATTCTTAAAATATTATCCGAAATCTGAGTTATATCGTGTAAGTATAGGATATGGGAAATATGTGCTGAGGTGAAATTAGAAGATATTCTGGAGTTTGTTCCTGTTTTATCTTTATGAGGTTTTTGAAGATTTAAGTTAAAATTGGGATGTAAAGCGGTAGTGATGCGTAATACATGACATCGTACCCAATTGATGTCAAGGCTCTCCTATCCAATCCCGACTCCCACCGCCTAGTTGGTGCTCTCTGGCAACCTGACCAACCTTGCGGAAGATTACAGCAACCAACCTCGGTAGAAAGCTGGGTCAGGAATAATGAAAGCGGGAGAAATATATAATACCAAGTATAATAGACCAAGTAATGACGTATAACTGTTTTGGGGTGGAAACGTCTAGCAACAGGCGGCTGATGGATGAAGTGAGGAATCAGGCAAAGAAGACAGCGAGAATATCAGGTTACCTAATAGATATAATATGGCGTAGAAAACAACATTCTGTACTCACATGTGCTGCCGAGACTGCAGCTGAAACGTCTGACACAAAAGCCATAATGATGACTACAGAAATGAGAACCTTAAAAGGTACAAAAGGCATTACAATCCTAGACAAAGTACGAAATATGAGAGATCTGAGAAGACGTGATGAGATGACAGAGAGCGTAACGTGAAGAAATTTGGGATACGGAGATTCCAAGTTTAACTAGTTACTTGCCAACGTTCACAATGTTGACAGATTTGCCGTTTTTAAGAGATTGTTAATCACTTATCATTTTTAAAAAATCAAAGAAAAAAAGTCAAGATATAAATAAAGGCATACAACAAGGGGACGTCATCATCAATCGTCGGTGTCAAGTCGATTCAGGTCAATCATCCTCAGGCACATAAAACAAGTTGTCGTCGTCGCGAGGTCCATCGCGATGTTACTTCAAGAGAGAAGAGAAACCACAAACGAAGATGATGGGTTCAGCCCAGCGATAAGCAAGAAAAAACGAAAAATACTACAAGAAGATCTAGAAATCGAAACAAGCGACAGATATGCCCAACTGAGCGACCACGAAGAAGACAACATGGAAGAAGAAGGACACGACGAGGGTCTCTTCCTCCTATAAGACGAACAAAGAGAGCAGAGGCCAAAAAATAAACTAGAACCAACACACCAAATAGAAAAAAAAATGGCAACAGCCGTCGCAATAAAGAAATCGAGAGTAGCACCGTTAGTTCTAACGCAAAAAAGAAATGGAATCACGTGAGCCAACAAGAAAATAAACTACGTAAAAGCAAAACTGGTTGCACAGGGAATAAACATAGAACCCATAACCGACGATGATTACAGACAGCTCAAAAAACTATTAGAAGATGAGCAAATTCAGTTCTACACATACGACTTAAGGTCAGAAAAAAAGCTGAAGATGGTAATTAGGGGAGTCATGCACGAGATGATCCTAGAGGAAGCAGAAATAGACCTAATGGCACAAGGATACCCAATAACAAAAGTTACCCGCACTAATGGCAAACAGGGTAAACCAGCGCCAATAATTCTGAATGTCAGCGAACACACTTCGGCGGTCTTTCTGGATATTGAGAAAGCTTTTGATAAAGTCTGGCACGCAGACCTAATCTATAAAATGAAGAAAGCAAACGTACCACCAAGAGTAACTAAAATCATAAGGTCATACCTTCAAAACAGAAAATTCCACGTCAAAATAGAGAATACAATTTCGGAAGGAACAGATGTAGAGACCAGAGTCCCACAAGGCTCCGTTCTGGGCCCAATGCTATACAACATCTATATTTCGGATATTCCAACGCCGACCAACACCGTTTGCAGACGATAACGTAATATACACCACGGGCAGGATGAAATCATTCATTAAAAAACGACTACAAGAAGCCACTGATACCATCATGAAATACATGAATACATGGAGGATCAGAGCAAACGAAGAAAAAACAGAAGCAGTCATGTTCATACAAGGTCACCAAAAAACCCAACCCCGAAAAAATCAAAATAAACGGAAAAGAAAGAGAGTGGAAAAGGCATGCTAAATATCTAGGCATCATACTAGACGAAAAACTAAACTTAAACACATCGAAGAAACAAAAAAAAAGTAAGAGGATTAGCAACACAACTCTACCCAATCATTAACAGATGCAGTAAATTTAACATAGAGAACAGAATAAATATTTTCAAAGCAATCATCCTACCAGCGGCCATCTACAGGGGAGCGATATGGAACATAGCCAGCAAAAGCGGATTAAACCAACTACAACGAAAGCTTAACAAGATTCTAAGAATGACAATGCAGAGAGATACGTCAGCAATACTGAACTAAAAAAGGAAGCTAACATTAAAGACATGGTAACCTTCATAGAGGAGACTACCGATAAATAAATCAAAAAAATGAAACACCACTACAACCCAGAGATACAAAAAGCAACTCAAACAAACCCAGAAAAACAGACAAAAGAGCCACAGTAATGACGAAACGCAAGAGGGAATCCGAAAACATCGGCTTCAAACCCAAACGACAAAAGACAAAAAAATGAACCAACACAAAGAAAAGAAAGAAACCCCACATCAGGTGGATCACCCAATCATTCAAAAAAAATTGAAACAAAAAACAACAAAAATGGAAAACAAAGACGAACGGGCAAAAGAGTCAAAACTCGACCCCGAATCAAAAATGAGTTTCAGCCAAGGGGACGGACTTGCTCCGACAAGGTTTAACTTGACCCTTGAATACGTCATACGCCATATAAATGTCGGAAAAACAAACTCACTAATAAATTAATCCGTACAAATTACAGCAATGTTCCAATGTGGGTCGGACGCGTCAGGTCTAGCATCAAAATGGTTGGAGTTTGTTCGAAAACTATAAGCCTAAATCTGTTTGACGAAACCCTTAACGGGGAACGGTTTTTGGAATATTTAAATGTATTCCTTGCCTACTTTGCTGATAAGAATTGTTTCCCAAACCTCTCGGTCTTACCGCTCCGTACCCTTGTCAGTATACCCGGTATAGAAGGATCGAAGGAACCAATATACAACATAGAATAAGGACCGTGTACAGAAGCTACTTTGCCCTATCAAATGTAGTTCATTCCAAAAGTGTGCATAGACATTCAAAAATTAGACTCTATAAAACCATCATTAGAACTATACGGTGCTATGGATGCGAGATATCGATTATGACAGAGAGCGGAAAGAATAAGCTGGAAGTATTTGAAAGAAAAATTCTGAACAAAATATTTGGTCCAATAGCAGAGAATGAGATATGGAGAAAGCGATAGAACGTGGAAGTTAACCATCTGTTCAAGGAAGCCCTGTCTCAGTATTCATCAGGTTGTAAAGTGTGAAATGGGGTGGTCATGAAATACAAATGAGCGAGATTAGGAATAGAATCCCTAAGAGGTTCTTAAGTACCAGAATGCAAAGCAAGAGACTAAGAAGGATGTCAAGAAAACGATGGGAGGGCGCACAACGATTTATGAGCGTCACGACGTGGAAGAAAGTAGCTCTTGACCGGGAGTATTTTAGGCAAAAGATAAAGGAGGCCAAGAGTCAATTTGGGCTGTAACGCCTATGGTGAGAGTAGGGCTTGCAATACGGACCAAAATCTCAATACCGGTATTCGGTATTCAAAATTTTTAAAACCGGTATACCGGTATTACTATAAAAAAATTTACTCACTAAATAGGGTAAAACGCCAGTAATTGACCGTTGATCAGTGTTTGAACGTTTTTGTAAAAAAATGTAAAAAATAAGAGATTCCTTGGAATATCTGAAAAAATGTAAATATATCCATAAATAGCCACCAGTCTCCTCTGCACTCCCTAGTACACAAAAAGTCCACGACCATACCGTTCTTGAGTTTTTGTTGTTTAATTTCGCGCTAACTGCCGGCCTATTCGCATCGTGCTAAAAAGCGTAATTTTTATGTTTAGAAATTCGCCCAAACAGGATAGTACTATTCAGCCGTACTTGCATGTATAATGTTTTTTTTTTGTTTGCCAGTGATCTAATAATGTTTTCTATTGGTTATATTAAAAAAATACCGCTTTAATTAATTGTTTTTTGAAATAAAGCTGATCAATGACTGGTAGTTGTAAATTTAATTAAAATTTAGTGTTTGACCAAACGGTCAAATACTAGACGAATTTGTTGTTTTATAATCTCACAAGGATTTAAATTTAATTAATAAAATGGAAAAATGTGTAATACCTGTTTTTAAAACTTATATCTTCCCGTTTAAGTTGTTTAATATTTGACCAAAACTTTTATACTTTAAAAGTGAGATACAGATCAGTTTAAATATGCGGTCAATTACTGGTTCCTCTTTTGGTCATTTATAGGACACACACACTCACAACTGAGTTTTTTAACCGATTTTAAATTTTATAAATATTTAAGCGTAATATAAATATAAGTGTAAATGTTTGATTCTTTTCTATTTTTTTAGACCTTTTTTATAACAATAAAAGTAATTGACCGCACTTAAACAGTAATGAGTCTGTAAAATTAAAAGGATAAAAGGTTGGTCAAACGCTGACTCTTACAGCGGCCAATTATCAAAAAATGGAAAATCGATATGGAAAATTTAGCAAATATGAATCAGGTTAACATTTCTTTAGTACCAATATGACAACGAAGCCTAAGATTAAAAATAGTGAAGAAAGTCTTCAAAAGAAGTAGGGGTTTATCTTATGAAAAAGCAGCCAAGATGTTTAACGTTCCAAAGTAAAATCTTATTTATAAAGAAAAAGGAAAAACACCAGTGCAGAGGAAAATGGACCCAGCAGCATTTTTAAATTGTGATGAAGAAAAACTGCTGGTTGAATGGTTGTTTCATTCAGCAAATAGGGGTTTTCCTGTTTCAAAAACCAAGTTGGAAAACACAAAATTTGGGTGAAAAGTTAAGTCAAGAGCATTTTGTTCCTGTTTTAAAAGATGTTCTTAAAGAGTCAAAAAATATAAACATTTTTTTGTGAACAAAATAGTATGAAAAAATAATTAAAATGAATATTATATTAAGAATCGGTCAAATATTGACGGTTTTAAGGTCAAAGACTAGATATTATTGGTCCAGTAATGTAATCAAAGTGGTCAAACACTAAATGCGAAATACTGGTTTATTTTTTAATTTTAAAAAAATATTACTTCGTGATGTTATATTTTATATGTAGGGTAACTTTAAATGAATCAAATGTGTATTTGATTTTTTTTTTTGATCATTTTATGTAAAGGCAGAGGGATCTACAAGAAAAATAATATGACTCGGTCAAACATTGACATTAAAAAATCCTTAACAGGTCAAACACTGGTGCGTTTACCCTATATCTAATTGTAAGAATTTTTCCCCTCTGCGGCGTCATCTCTACTAACAACAGGTTAATTCCTACTATATTTTTAGATTGGCAACATAGCATAAGATGGAAAGATACTAGGAATCTGTACAAAGTGCCAATAATCTTAAAGGTCACTTCACTGTCGCGTCAAAAAATGAAATTACACTTCATCATCTGAAGCTCTGTGGAATTCTTTCGAATTCCTGTTTTGGAATTTTCTGGAAAGGTGCAGATTCAAGAAAGAACCTTTAACATAATGGCTCTTGGTAGTTTGTCAGACTTATCATACTACTGTTATACTTCGTGGGACATTACACGAATCAAACTGACCTGAAACACCATTATGGAGTAAAAACTCCAAATATAGTTGTATGCAGAGACTATTTTATTGTTGGTTAGGTATGACAAATTTATTGTACACGAACATTAAGTTGTCGTCATCAAAGGTTGAGTTTTCGTTATCTTCAACATTCTGTCAGAGTACAAAATGATATTTCTTGTAGATGGTGTTCCCACTGATCAAAAAATGTCACTTGAAAAAATGAGGTTAGTACGGACATAAGATAGTTAACAAATTTCTCTACGTCATTTTCCAGCACAACATCAAACTAGCACGGCGGTTTTCGAAGACATCGGCCGCCCCCGGCCATCGAGGGCGCTAAATAAAAATAATACCGAAATACCGGTATTTTGCCATCAATACTTTTGGTTTATAATACCGGACAAAAACTGTCCGGGATCCCGGTTTTCGGGATCCCGGGATGCCGGTATCGCAAGCTCTAGGTGAGAGAGAAAGACAATAGAATGAATAATACAAAACAGTTTTATCACAAAATAAGGAATCAAAGGCAAAAAAGAGAAGCGCAGCATACATTGGCAGACCATTTGGCAGTTTTCTAAACACAAACGCTTTTTGCATATTTTGTAAGCATTTAGTCAAACGTTTTGTTTTATTGAGTTTGCAAGATAAATCTTTTCCTTCTCTAGCTATCAACTTCTAAAGTAAGCACTGAGTTTGATTAATTTTCTTCTTCACATTCTTTTAGGTCTTTTATCACATTTGTCATGTGTTTGATCATTTTTTTCTTCATATTTGATCGGAATGTTTCGCACAATTTATCATTTATATCAATACTTATTTCCTGTGGGTGTAATAGGTTATGATTTCTTGTTTTATTTTATCTCCTTTGATGAATCAATTATTTGATCACAACGCATGCCAGAAAAAAGAATTACATTTCTTTATTCTTTGGTACATAGAAAACAAGAGTGAACTTTTTCCAAATTATGGTTTAAAACGCGTCATTTTCAATAAAGAAATAAAGCCATACAAAATAATACAATACTTACCTAGTTTATTTTTTGAAATAAGCAAATACATACTTTTTTGTAATCGCAACTAAAGATTTCTCATCCATCCATTTAACAAGATCCATAATTTTATAAGGATCAACATCCATAGGATAAATTTTCTCTTCCATGTAATCAATTTCAACGTTACAAAAAGCTGTAGATACGTGGACAAACGCCTAAAATATTTTTTTTAAATAATATCTCCATATTATGCCTTTATAGTACTACTTACTTGTAATATTTTCATATTCATGCATAATTTAAATAGTTGATACGTCGATGTAGTATTAGTTATTACGGCTTCTTTTAGCGGAAGATCCATACGAATAGAAGCGGCAACATGAAATACAATCGATACTTCCTCAATTAACTTTTTCTTGTCGATTTCGGACAGATTCAAATTTTCCATCATAATATCGCCACTTATTGCCTCGATTTTATCGTAAGCTATTGCGTTCATGTTATGAAATGTAAATACCTTTAAAATTTAATTTTTTTAACTTATTACATCATTTGGAAATTAATAACTTACGACGCCATTCGTTAATTGCTTAACTCTTTCTTGCGGATTACATCCTTTTTTGGAACGTATAAGAATGTAGATTTTTTTTATATCCGGGAAACTTCGCACTAACTTTTCCAGCAAAACTTTACCCATGAATCCAGTTGCGCCGGTTATTAAAACCGTTTTTCCGGTATAAAATTCAGTAATTGGACTCATTTCGCGGAAATGACAATCTATAAAAGAAAGTAATAAGACAATGAAGGAAGTTGCAATGTTTTGAACTCTTTATATTAATATTTGGATATGGAAATGTATTTATGCATCTTATAATTACGTATGTAACGAATAAATTATGAGAACAATAAGAATGTTGACAATACATGACTCGCAATTTTGAAGGATGTTCAATATTTTAATAAATTATTTAAATTATAACACATTTTTGTAAATTATTGCTATCTGAAAAAAATATTTATATTATTACGACTCTCGATTTTGTTAATGAAGAAATTAAACGACTTCTTCTCAATATTATTGTTTTTCAGACACTATCTGGAAATGGCCTATATTTCCTTATTACAAATCGTAAAGAAAAGTATCTCATTTCTTTATAGCAACCATTTCTTTATAGCAACCAACTAAACAATGAATTATTTATTAGAATAAATATTAAACGTACAATTATTAAGGATAGAAAAGCTTATACTTGATGTACAGGGTGGGCAAATTTGGGTGTTATTATAGGCTATCTCAGAAACTATAAGAGATACGAAAAAAGTAGGTGCCATGCCTCGGTCTCTTTTTTCGAGACTAAGCCAATCCCGTAAAGACCAAATCTCTATCTTCTTTTGTTTTTAAGTTATAGCCAAAAAGTCAAATTTTAGTGATTTCAAAAAATGCTCATATTTCGTTTATTTTTGAAATTAGAGAAATGGGGTTTTCTTAAGACACTTTTTTGAGTAGAATATACTGTCGTTGAAAAATTTTTAACATAGCTGATAATTTTTGAGATATAACATAAAGTTGTATTTTTTTAAATACAAACTATACTTTATTATGATATTACTGAAAAGAGCATATTTTTAGCTTTCCAATGATGTTTTTGATAACACCCCCTGATGAACTCCTGATGAACCACTACTTTATTTTTTTTGTTTGGTTGCTGTAGTGAGGGAAACGGCAGAAACGACAATTTGATTCTTGAGCTCGTCGTGTACTTTTTAAATAATTTCTTATAAAATGTAGGTAATTCATTTAAATTGAGTGTCCGAAAAAACTTCATGTATTATTCTTAATGAAAAGTAACTTCTTCTTTACTCATCGCGTGTCGGCTTCGCCTCGATTAGAAAATTCGCGATTCGTAAAGAAAAAAGTATACTTTCTTTACTTATAATACAAATAACTATTATTAACAATTTTTATTAATTACAAATCACTATCAATCTTTTTATTGACTTGCCAATTTATTTATTATTTTAGTTGTTATTTTGTTTTATATAAATATCCGTAGTCGTAGCCCACTTTTTACTACGTTTGTATATAATTATTTTAATAAAACCGAAAATTTAGGGCCCTCATTGCTTCGTAAAGATCTTGAGAAGTTAGGAAATGCCTTATGGTCTTTGATAAAAGAGAAACCCGAACCTGTAGAACCATTAGAGGTTAGAGACTACTATGTTTATATTCAGAGACAACCTCGTGGCTATGTTCAAAACGCGAACTCCTGCTACCAGCAAAAACTCTGCATATGACCCGAATCTATACCACGACTACCCAAGTACATGTATCCAGGAAACTATCCATACGAACTCCAAAACCCTGCAAAACGACGAAGCAGCTACGTCTAATTCGATTTGTGGGAAAGACCACGAAATACTCGATCAAAGATAGATCTAAACAATATCAATTTAATTAACTCGCTACACTTTATACAATCAAGAAACCCACCCGTGAAATTGCTAATAGACACCGGATGCGACTAACTTTGTTTTTCTATTTACTTTACAAGCCAATATCTTCGTTATCGTTAGAAATAGCGGAATTTTAAATACACCAGTAGAAAGCCGGATCTGCCCTTCGCCTAAAACCGGGTTTTGTCCTGTCGCTATCGTGATATCTTTTTGTAGTATAGTTCTTTTGTAGTAAATAAATACTCAATTTCCTTATTATTTGCCTTATATTTCCGAAAAACACTCTACATTTTCTCTATATATTTTGTCAATGACATTTTACGATTATTGGCGGAACCTTCTTAACCTAACCTTCAATATGTCACTACTCACGCCATCTTTTGTTTCTTCCTTATACTACACTTTCCCCTTTCTTATTCCTAACCATTGAGGTCTTATATATATTTTTTGGTGATTTTCTTTCCATTTTATGTGTGTAAATTAAACTTCGGTTTTTGCACTTTAATCGTGTGTAATTAAAGTGCAAAAACCGAAGTTTAATTTACACACATAAAATGGAAAGAAAATCACCAAAAAATATTAATAAGGTTAGTACGACCCATTTCTACGAATACAAAAGATACAAATATAGATTATTACAACAACTACAACATATTCATTTTCTTAAGACATGTATAGAAGAAAGATTAAGCCCAAATTTTTTGAAACATAAATATCCAAAAATTTTAACAGAGAAAACAATTGAAAAAATAAAATCAAGAGAAATCAGAAGAGAAATCAAAAAACACTATAGAAAAATAAATGGATTCAACATAAAAATATACTATTATTACCAGGAATTCACCACTAAACTGCATCACCTGGAAATAGAAGAAATACTGACGAAAATTAAGGAAACACTAGATTCTACACTAACAAGAGAATGGGAAAGAAAAGAAAAGAAATTGAACCAACTTCGTAAAGAAAAAGAAACGAAGAAAGAGAAAAAAGTAAACAATACCAACCTACATAAATTTCATGACCGAGTTACTAATCTTTCGAATATTAATTTTAACACCGAAGAAATGAAACTTCTTGACAAAGGTATTCAATATTCCATAGTAAATACACCAAACCTAAGAAAAGTGGCATTGGAAATGGAAGCTGTAACAAAAGGAATGAAAGAGGAAGAGGAAATAAGAAAAAATATACAACAACTTCTAATACGAGAAGACACAAAGAAGAAGAACAAGAACAATGAACAGAAGATCAAAGAAAAACAAAGAAGAGAGGTAAAACTGATAGAGTCAATAAAGAAGAAAATAAAAGAAAACGACCTAATCTTCACCAAGGCGGACAAAAACGCAGGTTTGGTAATACTAAGCAAGGCTGAATACGTTAACAAAACAGAAAAAATTCCTCACAGACAATAACTATAAAAAAGTTTTGAAAAATCCTAACAACCATTTTCACCTAAACGTCAAAAAAATTATCAATGAGGTTAAAGACACCCTTAAAAAATTCAATATTAGCACAAAACAAATAATTCCCATGAACCCAAAAATACCTAGATTGTACGCCCTCATAAAATTACACAAAATAAACCGCCCAATAAGACCCATAATAGCCTCCACAGATGCCAGTACATATAAGATCTCAAAATTTTTAGTACAGTTTTTTAAAAATAACATAGACTTCAAACCCAATTATACAATTAACGATAGAAGACAAATAATACAAAAACTAACAGGCATGAGACTACCGAATGAAAACACTATAATATCCTTTGATGTGGTGAACCTATACACTAATATCCCCACCAAACAAACTTTGAAAATTGTCGAAAACATTCTAAATTCACAGTTAGATGAAAATGATAGCAAAAACATTTTTAAATTATTCCAGATATGCTTACAACAAAACTTCTTGAATTTTCAAAACGAAACATATACGTACCAAGAAGGACTCCCCATGGGATCTCCTTTAAGCGGTTTATTGACGGATATTTTTATGAATGAGTTGGAGACCAATTTTATAATGAATGAAAAGAACCCTTATCTCGAGAATATACTAGTATGGCAACGCTATGTAGATGACATTTTGGTCATTGTCAACACCAAAAAGACAGAAACCATAGACAATCTACACCAATACATCAACACATTACACACAGACATCCAATTTACAATTGAATTTGAAAACAACAATACAATAAATTTTCTCGACATCACAATAGAAAAAAACAAACAAGACATACAATTAAAATATACAGGAAACCGACTCAGACAGACGCTACGATCCCATATGATTCCTTTCACAACATAACCCATAAAATGGCAGCATTCAGGTCCTACATCCATAGAGCTTATAATTCTAATTTAAACACAGAAAGATTTAACAAAGAAATTAAAATAATAAAAAACATCGCCATAAATAATTCATTTCCAGAAGAAATAATAGATAAAATGATCCATAGATATCAAATCAGACAGGACCTAAATAATATTACACAGTTGCAAAATGAACAAACACAAAAAATCAAAAACTACAGATCCATCACACACCAGGGAAACATTAATAATAAGATAAAACAGACAATGAAACAATACAACATTCTAATAACAGACAAACCAAATAAGACTAGGCGATCTGCTCTTGAATAACAAAGATAAAATAAACAAATTGGATGACAATGGAGTGTACGAACTGCAATGCGATACATGTCATGCTACGTACATCGGGGAAACAGGCAGAGCCCTTAGATTACGAGTCAGGGAACACAAAATAAAACATAATTCCAATTTTGGCAAACATATAAACTTTAATCTTAACCACGAATTCAACGACGAAAAAAACACGAAAATACTACATCACATTAACAAAGGTCATCTCATGGAAATCCTCGAAGGATATGAAATTAACAAATTCATAAACAATAACCCTGATCTAACATGTCTCAACGACCAAACCCAAACTGCATACAAACCACTATATTTTTTCCTAAAACAACCCTACACCCCACCCCGTAAACCCCCAGATAGACGAGGATTTCAGAATACGATGTCGATCTGAATTCGCACTACTCTGGGTCCCTTGGACATCAACCCCCCCCCCCCCTCCATAAACTATCCTGTTATCCCATCAACCCCTTTAACCCCCATCCCTATCAATTTATAGACTCTATATTACAACCAACCCAACATATCCCCCCAGGTTAAACGAGGATAACAAAACAAGATGTCATTTTGTTATTGCAATAACTCTGGATCCCATGGACATCATACCTATCCCTTATTATCCTACCCATAACCTTTAAAAAAAAACCCCCCTCTTCAAAAAAAAAAAAAAAAAAGTGGTTTTAATAATTATTGCTGTATGCGTTACAATAATTCGTTACTATCCTCAAATTAAATTTTGATTTCAAATATATTGCCAAACGGGAAAAATAAAATATCCCCAAACAAATTGACACATAACCTCAAACTAACTTTCACAACTCCATGACGCTTCAATTATCTAAAATGTTTTAATCTTTCATAATCACAACTTAAAGGAATCATTTACATGATCTAACGGTAGGAACAAGTGAGGAATTGCCAAATGAATGAATCTAATGTATATTTTGTAAGGAATTGACGTAAGTTTTATTATTGTATTAATTTAAAAATCCATTTAATTTAGCACGTTAATCCGAGATTTATTTAAGAAAATTTGTATTTATGTAGGATAACTCCTGAAGATGCTGTATAAACACAGTGAAACCGGTTGAGTGAAAATTAAAAATAAAAATCCATTAAAGTGCAAAAACCGAAGTTTAATTTACACACATAAAATGGAAAGTAAATCACCAAATAATATTCTTTTATTCTCTTCATCTGCTATCTGATTTCTACCACTTGGTCAAGAAGAAAATTTCTGCTTCTGTGTTTTCACGTCCATTACTAATCCTTGCACTCGCTAGATCGTCTAGAATCTAGGCGAGCCTCTTCACTCTAGATGATATGGTTAGCCGAGAGACAAAAAAAAATTAATTAATTTTCTCGAGGGTACACAAAAATATCTCCCCTCTCCTCTTCTTCTTCTTATCCTATGTGTATAAGTTTTGTCGTTCCATTTCTCTCTCATATTCTCTCTTGATCTTCAAGATCTCGTTCATTACTTCCCGTATCTTTTAAATTCTTTATGGCACAATAAATCATCATGCTTTAATCTGCATTTTATTTCATGATGATATCTCAATTCGTTCTTGAGATAAGATTTATTGAAATTTATATTTCAACCTATAACAATAAACATGCAGAGTTCGATTTAAAAATCATAGCAAGGATGTTTATGAAAAATTAGAAATTATTTGTAGCATCTCAAATCTTTATTAAATTTGCCTTACTCTACATTTAATTAGTTATAAACTAGTATTATTGGAGAACAGGTACAATACAGTGCTACAGTGATATAGCATAAATCCCCAAAATATCAAAATCGGATAATTTTTGTTAATACAATCAATTACAATCTAAGTACTACAACTAAAGGAGAAAGACATTATGAACAAAATATATTCATACTTATTTCATATGTATATATCACCGGTTTCTGGTAATATAGCATAAATCACAAAATGTTAAAATTGAACGATTTTTCTTAATAAAATCAACTCTAACGTAAGTACTAAAATTCATGGAGAATGACGTTATGAACAAAAAATATTCCTAATGCATCAAGAAATCATAATTAGTGATATAGCATAAGTCCCCAAAATATCAAAATACGACGATTTTTGTAATGAAATTATTTTCTAGGTTAGAAGATACCCACACTGAATAGTAAGCAACGTTGAGAAGGAATGTTTATAAAACTAGTATTTAGCACCTAATGGTTTTTATGTTTAGTAACAGTTCCAAGGAACAACATACAAATACTTGTTCCAAAGTAATAGATACAAGTATCGATTAACACCTCTAATACAAATATTATTTGCTTTAATTTTATTAAGTGTAACCATAGTTGATCTTTTAAGTAATGGTTTACTTAAGGTGTATAAACTAACATCGACTTCAGTCCATCAATCATTCTAATTAATTATAGCGAGTGAATAAATTTTAGAAGCTTCTCTTCTTCGTAACAGTTAATATCCAACTGATGAAAACATAAACTTTCTTGCATTCCTTAAAAATATCTCAAGTGTTAAAATTTTTAAATGATTCAATAGAAATTGATTATTCTTACATCTGCGGCTGCTGAATGCAAAAATTCGCGAAAAAAAGGTAGCTCCACTTTAAGCGGCTTTTGACTCATGCAAAGAAAAATCAATACATTTTTTCGTGTTGATACATCCGCATCATACCAGTTTAAGTTATAAACAGCTTCCGCTACACTTCCAGCCTATTAAAAATATTTTATTATTATTTTTGTAATTTTAGCAATAAAGTTTGAATTATTCATACCGCTGTAGTAAATCTTTGCCCAGCTGCATGAGCTCCAAATAACGCAGTAAAATTGATGAAGATCAATAAAAAGCTAGCTAAATCCTTTCTCTATAGGTAAAAAATAAATAAGTATTAATTATTAAGGAGAGTATTGGGTCAAAATACAAACCAAAGCAAATTCTGCAGTACCCATAGTTAAACTAATTAAAACAAAAAGTTTTATTGGAAAAAGAAAACTCGTACAGAGCTTATTAGCAATTTGGTACATCCTAAAAACATCATTCAGAATTAATAAAAATGTTAAAATAAACCTTTAAATTACAATACCTGAATATCTCTTGATGATACACGACAATACGTTGCAATTTTTTGAAATTGTGGTTTTTATTTCTAGTTAATTTTACACTATTAATCAAATCGATAAGGTGTTCAATTCGCACAACTAATAATTCCCCCAAATAAGTACACAAAACCTGCACTGTCAATAAAACATTCGTTGCAATGCTAACGGAGTGTATTTGAATTAACGTTATTAATGCCATTTCCCACCGGTTTAAATCGGGAACGTAATAATCAAATAATAAGCAATATTTGATGTTTTTAAATTTAGCGCAATCATTCTCAATCAAAATAGAGAATATAATAAAATGCGCGACAACAAACCCTCCATATCGAATTGTTTTTAATATAATTTTAACAAATTTGTCGACAATTTTGCTTCGTTCTGGTATTCCATACTCACTAAAATTACTCATTAAGTCAGTAATTTCGATTAAATGAAATCGATTCCAAAATAATAGAATGTTGAAACATAGAAGTAATCCTGCTATCGAATTAAACTCCGTGTGAAATAAGAATTTAGCGAAATTCGCTTTATAATCTAAACAAATTAAAGAGTAGTCATTAATTTAAATTTATTAATTAATTCATAATACCCACTTATAATTTCTGTTGTTAAGGGATAAATCATCCAAATTATATTTACAACAAACAAATATATTGGCGCAAGTCCCCGAAATCCTTGCGAGGTGGGCCAACATTGATATTTGCGTAAGTTTTGTTCTATAAGGAAAAAACCGAGTGTTTTCGCCATGCTGGTTGCAACTAAACTGAAACTAGTAACTAAATGAAAATATAGTATTGAACGTACACGTTGATTGAGTATTAAAAATTTTATTGTGAGAATTGATTTACTTTTTTAATGAAGATTTCACGTGCGTCGTTATTATATCTCCTTCGGTTACTTTTGTCCTTACGGCGAAATACTTTTCTATGTGTATTATTAATATACCTATACCAATAGGGTCAATAGTGACCCAATATTCTTGTGTAGAAGACATAACAACGATTATTAACCATACCCAAATTCAAACAGAGGCTTTAACAAATGTGTCGTGACGCATACTACACTCAGAAAAATAATTCTTTACGATTACGAATTTTTACGTGACACCAAAGGAAAAAGGGATATAGTTTTTATCCAAATGAATGTACTGTTCTTATTGAATCATTGCACCATTCAATTGTAGGTGTATCAAAGTACTTAACAAAAAAAGCAAAACCGTTTAATACAAATAATTTTGCTTTAGAAATGAAAGACTAACTGATAATATTAAATAATAAATCTCTTTATCGTAAAGTTACTAGTATTTACACTTAAAACCCGTGTTTATAGATATACATAGTTATCCAAAGAATTTAGTTCGTGGTCGTGATGCCTAGATGGCAGGGTGACTTATGTGTCGCCATTTATAAAAATTTAAATTTTACTATACGCGCCCTAACGTATTACTACGAAAATCGTAAAATAAGTTGCATATATTTTAGTATTTCTCATATATATACTATCTCCTATATCGCTGACTAAGGCAGCAAAAGAGTGTAAACATTAGAGTGCAGATATATATATATCTGTGTCTGTCGTGCCCCCGTCTACACAAGAGACATGCGTGAACACGTGGTGAGTACGCTTTTATCTTATTGGACGGTGAATTAAAAATTAATAGCAGTTGATGACCTTGATGTTTATGAAACACCAAATAAATGTTTGACATAAACATAACCTAAAATCTAATACAATAATGGCTTCTTGTTTTATTTATAACATTTGAAATCGACAAAATTGTCATGGTTACATAAAATTTGGTTTGTTATTTGGGTTGCCTAAACAAAAGTAAAGAATATAATGTTTAATGAACAACCTACATAAAGTTGAATTTAAAGCAATATTCAACGTCAATTTCACACAAAAGTACATATATTCTAATTTATTTGATGCATCTACGATAATTTATAATTAAAGTCAACTATCTACAATAATTGCATTTCAAAGCTGCATAAAATACGCGCGAAACACTTCAAACTCTTAAAAATTTACGATTCGCGCAAGCGCCTTCGCGATATGGGGGCACGACAAAGACAAAACATATATCATTCCGTCTGCTTTTGATGGAAACGCTCGCCACTCATTGCTTAGATAGGGAGTCAGCGATATAGGAGATAGTATATATATGGTATTTCTTGCATAGAGAAAAATCGATAATGTGTCCTTCAAGAATAATACCGAATTGTTGAGACTATTCGTCGGTAGGTACCCATTTGTAGACGCCAAATTTTTTAAGTAGGTGTATGAACCGGTTTTATAAGAGGACACCAACTGCGTTGAATCTTTTTAAGAAGTTTTTTTAAAAGACTATATTTCATATACTGAGTAAGGCATTGAAATTGAGATTACCTAATAATAACTCAGAAAACATCAATTTTATCAAACAAGTTTCATAAAACTTTCATCGTATAAAGGGTTTCCCCCTTTATACGAAAAGTGTAAAGGAACGATTAAAGGAAAGTATTTTGAACGATTTTTTATTGCATTTTAGGAGCGCCATCAATATTTTTCATTTGTTAAGTATGCTTTTCTAAAGCGGCCCTTACACGATCAATATTGACAACACCTTAGCATATTGACAATAATATTGACAGTGTAAGGTAAAAAATTTTAGTGACGGTAAATATTGACGGAGTATTGACAAAAATCCGGATTTTTTGATTTTCGGGCATCAATACTGAAAATTGAAGGGGATATTGATAATACTATTGGTTGGCGCCAATATTTCCATCAATACTCAGTGTAATAAATTCAACATTCAAAATTAAATATCTACTTTTATTTAATTGTAACAATAACATCTATCAACACAGTTTTTCAGTGTCTATCAACATATTGAAAAACATATGTTATTTTAACCTTTAAAGGGCAAATTATTTCATCATTCCTGAAGCTCTTGATGCAAACAGCGCACTGGTGAAATTTATGGCAATGTAAAAATCTAAGTACACTGCGTTGGGATACAGCCATAAAAAATTACGCGAGAAGAAATATGTGGATTATTACGAACAACAGCTTAAACATTGAATTTCTTGTAGCGCCTTCTTCTCTATTGAAGATCTTACACAAGATAGGATGTATCTGTCTAGAAATCTTTGTTCGAATAAATTTTGGGCACATTAATATCTTTGACTGCTCCATAAACAAATGTCATTTTAGTTTTTTCAGCAATCGTGCCCCTTTCCATGCATAATTAAAATAAGCAATAAAGTTACTATTTTACAACATAAGTAATTTGTAATTTGCAATTATATGTAGTTAGCAGGATTTGTCATGTTTTTTGTTATTATGTATTCATGATTTTCATTATGTTCAGTCAACACAATAACGTCACCTTAAAAAAGTTCATTAATATACAGGCTGTTTCTAAATTAATGCGACAGATTTCAAGGAGTGATTTTTCAGCAAAAATTAAGGAGAGTCTTTCATGTAAGTTTTTGTTCAAAACCTCTTCTCTACCGAGTTACAGTACTCTAAAGTTAGGGGAAAAAATTGTTTTTATTTAATAAATCCACTATGGAGGAATTTAGAAGATTGAAATTTGGCAGGTACCTGTTGTTAATAAAATGACACTTTTTGACACTTTATAACCCGAAAAAGTTATTACAAGAGGCTGAAAAAATCAACCCCATAATACTTAGCATTAGAACTTTTTAATACGTCTACATTTTGCTATTTAAAAACTTGATTTAAATAGTGGGATTCAATACGCACCTTTTTTGTATCTTGACATTTTCTCCTAAAATTGTTAGTTTGATCACAAAAAAATAAAATAATATACAGGCTCAAGTGAATTAATTCAGAGATTGGTTATTATTAGTCAAAGAAATGAAGTTATGTCAAATTAACAATTTGTTAGTTGTAAAATGTCAAGAGATAAGAAAGTTGCAGATTTTTCCCTTAATTTTATAGGGCTATAACTTGGAGGAGAAGGGGTTTTGAACAAAAAGTTATATGAAAAACACCCCGTAATTGTCACTGAAAAATCATCCCTTGAAATCTTTCACATCAATTTAGAAACACTCGTTAATAAAATCAGAAATACATACTTCGTTTTTATTTATTTAATTGATTCTAATATTTGTAATATTGTATTTGTATTTTAATCAAAGAATTCTCAACGACGAAATAATAAAGAACGAATTTGTATACGTGAAATCGTTTATCCAAACTCGAGTAGTTGCAAAAAAACTTTGTTTATACCACCTACTCGTCTAGAATTAAGTTTGCAATAGGACGAACAAAAATCAAAACTCACCATTTAATTAGCAAGGCAATTTTTGGTTCGCTGTTATAAAAAAAGGACACATATTTTTTAAAATATTTAGATGTAATGTTTAATGTAATTAAATATTTTATATGTTAAACTGTTAAACAATTTCGTGTTCAATCACATAAATTCACTTAATCTTTTATTCTGAGTATGCAACTTCTACTAAAAGTTGGATTTCCAATTTTATTCAATTCATTCATAAATGATGTTTTTCTCGTTTGCCGTTAGAGGCAGCACGAGCTAGAGCAACCCAACTCGTCAGGTTGGATAACTATGTATATCTATAAACAAGGCTTAAAACTTAGTTAACTGAATTAAATAAAGAAATCTTTAAAGTTGATAAGTAGATAAATTAAAATTAAATGAAACTCTATTTAATGTTAATATGAATTTTCATTTACTTCAAAGAAAAAATATTTTCAATTCGAAAGATTAACATTTTACCATTAATAATTCACTTTCTTTCTAGTAAATATGAAAGTTCTAAATATTAAGTACACTGAATTTAGATCAAAAGCAAGTATCTATTATTATAGTAGTTGTTGGTTGTAGAATTAAATAAAAATGCACTTGGTATTTAAATTGTTCAATTTATTTAAATCAAAAAATTATATTTTAATTGTATAAATTAACAATACTTCATAAATTAATACATTTTTTGTAAACATAAACATGATTATAAAAACTCAAAATAAGTGGCTATGCACGAATAAAATATAATAACCTCAATAACAAAAATAAATGGAAATTTAAATTATTTTTAATTTTTTTTTTTTGCGAAGCTAGTGTTTTCAATACTTTGCATTAAGATAAAATATCGAAGCTCCTAGTTATAAAACTAAAAAATATTTCACTCTTTTTTAATCATACACATGATTGTAAAAACTTGAATTTGTTTTAAATGATGTAAATATAACGGTAGTTTTGAAGCCACCTACTTTGCAAAGAAAACACTTAAATATTGTTAAGCTTTGAAATTAATGCGTTGACACAATTGGAATGTTGCAGTCACGAAGTAGTATAAGGAGATAAAACGGCAATAGGCGACTGTGTTTCAGAATAGGGCGAATCTAATTCAGTTTTACCTTGTGGCTCTGACGACAGCGCCCGGTGGCAAAACTGTAAACTAACAAAAATTAATCTGTTTAGGTTAGGTCGGTTATTTTTTCTTTTGCGGTCCACTACATTAATCATTATTACACATCATTTTTACAACTCAATATTAGATAATAATTAATTATAATAATATTAATCAATATTATTATAATTTTTATTACTCCTATAATATAGAATTGGTCCAAGGTCTATAGAACATAAGGTTACCCAATGCCGATTCTCCTCCTCTGAGGGGCAAGGTGGGTCAGTGAAGTAGCTGGTTCGATGAACAACACAACACGATGCGAGGTTTAAATATTTTATATAGACTGTACCACTCAGATTTTATAGGCTATCTTATACTTAACTCTACTCTGACTGTATCAAACCAGTGACGTCATTCTGCGGGATAATAATCTATACTACAGAGGCATAGGGAATTAGGTAACCTTATGTTCTATAGACCTTGGAATTGGTACAGCTAAAATCAGCTGATCTGCACAGCTAATCTGTCAGAACTAAAAATCTGTCAACTATAACCTAAAAAGTATATTTAATTTTAGTTTGCAGCTTTAACACAAGGGGCGCTGTCATCGGAGCCACAAGGTATCTCTGAATTAAGTTCGCCCTATTTTGGAGCAAATCCCCCACCACATTTGTACGCTCGTTTTATCTCCTTATACTACTTCGTGGTTGCAGTATATTATAAAAATATTCTGTAAGAAACGACCACACTAATTTGCTTACCGGAGAAAACTATAAATTAAAGACGTACACCAACTTAATTAAAATGTCAATTGCTTGTAGGAAAGTATGGCACTTGTAGCTAATCCCATCACTATATACATACATAAAATTGTTCAATATTGTCCTTTCTCCAATTCAATTATCACTACTCGGGGCTGCAATTTGATTTTGTTTTCCGCATAATCCGTTCGTGTAGTTTCCAATTTTTTAGCAACGTCATTAATTGTGTTGACAAACAAAACGCAATCGTCTTGAGAGTCAACAATAGTAGATTTATAGTTTCGAGATAATCTTTGCGATTGTAATATAGCGTGTAGTAGCAAAATAATATAACAGTCTTTGGATTCTAAAAAATGAACATCTGTGTAAAGTGTTGCACCAACAATTATTTCAATCTTACCTACCTATGTTTATCTTTGTTTATCTTGTATATCGGATTTGTATATTTCAACAATTTTTGTTGTAAATTCAGAAAATGCTGGTATTAAATTATTATTGGGTTTATCCGGAAATAAAGTTGAAAAATCAATATGAACCTATAAAAGAAAATTTAATTACAAAATAAAATAAATATTTTGAAAAATAATAACATACAAGTTCGTAACTGTTAGCGTCATTACGTCTAGGCCATACTTTTAATAATTCCGACAACGTCTCTGTAGAACTTCGAAAAGACTGGAGTCTGTATTCAGAAGTCCGCTCCAATAATATTTAATTGTGTCCCACACGAAGGGATCACAATTTACTATAACAAACTCTATGTAGTCTCCTATGTTTTCAAGAAACGAGAGACGATACACTAAAAAAAACGCTTTTATAATCTCGAGCATTACCTTCTAGAAAAAGAGATTGTACGCTCTCTTTTGATTCAGATTAATTAGTTGTTTGGTTGAGTTTTCTTCTTTGGAATTTTAAATTGTAGTATCTGTCGTTTGCCTGAAGGTTTCCGTTTATTGTTTCTGTGCGTGTAATAAGTAGTCTGTTGAAAACAAAAATTTAAGCTAGTAATACTAATACATGTAATAAAAACGTACTGCAGATTCAGACGAAAATGTTGTAGAAATTTAATAAATTAACGAGAAAAAATTTCATCGCGGCGCTGGTATCTTCTAATTATTATTAATTAATAAATAAGGAATGAAAAATGTTGTAATGATTTTTTTTTGCGGTTGTTGACATCATGTAAGAAGAATTATGACGTAATGAGGGCGAGAAATATTTAATTACCATAGAAACTATCACTCAACGGACCTTGTTTCAAGAAAAAAAAGTTTATATACATATCTTGAAAGTCTTCAATTAATTCAGCAAGATCCCATTCCATTAGTAAATTTGAAACTGTTATCGAACCCTGCAAAAAAACCTCCATTTTTTTTTAAATCTTTTATCTATTCAAAAAAAAGTAATGCACATTTTCTGCACGTATTGCATGTTTGTAATTTTAAATCTGTATAATATCAGTACTTGCATAAATAAAAGAGTATTAATTAACTATTGAACTTACCTTTGATAACTATTTGCAAGGAGCTACCAACGAACTGAAGAGAATCGGCCGTTACACATCATGTGATATCATGACGGCGACAATCTTCTTTTAACACAACACAAATTCCTTTTCAACTAAAGAATACTTTTCTAGAAATCATTTAACTAACCATTTAATTTAAGTAGTAGTTGGATAGTATTGACAAAGTGCAGATAAATTTGGAAACAATGCTAATTCTCCTTCCTAATAACTGAAATATATTTAAATTAAAAGATTATACATTTTATATAATTTATATTTAATATTTGGAATTAAGAAAATTGCAGACTTAAAATGAAATGTATGTAGGCTTTAATCCCCTCTTACTATTTATTTCATTTAAATGAATTTCTGTTGTAACCACGATTACTTACGTTAAAATCAAGAAAAATTAAATAACAGTATCAATTCGTTACTATAACCACTAATATTTTTCTGAGTGTAAGGTATAGAATCAATTCGATAAAAATTCGGGGGATATTCTTTCAGAAAAAAGGCTTGGACATCCATGTTATCTTTTTTAACGCGCATTGTTTGACATAAAATTGAAATGTACAGGTGTCCTAAAATTTAGATACCATACCTAAGTTGACATTTTTAAATAGAAAACATGTACGAAATAGGAACATGTACGGATTCTACGTAAAATTATGAGTATTTTTCATGTTATCTAATATCATTATG
This sequence comes from Onthophagus taurus, assembly GCF_036711975.1. Classification (NCBI taxonomy): domain Eukaryota; kingdom Metazoa; phylum Arthropoda; class Insecta; order Coleoptera; family Scarabaeidae; genus Onthophagus; species Onthophagus taurus. The sequence continues at coordinate 274,396 of NW_027248939.1, forward strand.
TCTTCATCCTAATGTTGTCTTTTATCTCAAATATCTTAGGAATGTATTTCTCGAGAGACTTAATATTGTGGGGATTTCTTTTAGGCAGGAACGGAGGCCTAAAAGAACTAGTTGAAGTTCGTGTTTCCAGCGATCTGTATTACCTCTTGCAATAAGAGCAGTTTTTAAAGATCTGTGCAATGTCTTTTGAATACCGTTGCTTTGGGGATGATAGGTAGATTGATAGGATATGGAATTCATTGAAGAGTTTCGATTCAAATTGAGTGCCTTGATCATGCGTAATGCTATGAGGGATACCAAATTTCCAGAAATAATGAGTAAAAGGAACATTAGCAATCGTGGTTGTCATTATATTGGAAAGAGGAAAAGCTTCAGTCCATCTTGTAAAGCGCTCAATAACAGTAAGAATAAATGTACTTCCGTCAGATGGAGCAAGAGGCCCAACGAGATCAATATGAATATGTTCGAAACGGCCTTTTGGAATACTAAATTCTCCTATAGGCGTTCTAGTATATTTATTTACTCTAGAAAGTTGACAATTAATGCAAGATTTTGTCCAATGATATAAATGAGTATTCATTCTTGGCCAGAAAAATCTTGTTTTGATTAAATTTTGTGTAACGCGTACTCTCGGATGTGAAATGTTGTGAAAATTAGAAAAAATTGTTTTACGAAATTTGACGGGAACATAAATACGTGATAGGGAAGAAGAAATTTCGCACCAAAGTTTTAAATTGGAGGAAGAAATTTGTTGTTTTCCTAAAATAAATTTTGCTTTGTTAAGAAGTTGTTTTTGTAAAAGATGTTTAAGCTCAGAATCGCTGTCTTGAGTTATTTTTAAAGTTTCAAGATCAGGATAAGATGAGTTAATGACATCAATATCTAAACGTGATAGAGTATCAGCTACTATGTTGGTTTCTCCCTTAATGTATCTAACATCTGATGTAAATTGTGAAATATAATTTAAGGGGGGAAACCACATTAGAAGGTTCAAAAAATCGATTTTTTTTATTGCATAAATCGTTAGCTTAACTATCCAAGAATACGATGTTAAAATTACAAACCGAAATTCGCATTCCTTTAGATTTAATGAGCATGGAACTTAGCGGTCTGATGTAGCCTATGCTAGAGATGTGCGTGTTAGTGATTTTTTATGCCTGCTCACGATCTATACCACGCGGGACACGCATACCACTTACGTGAACATATGAATCAGGTGACTCACGCGTGATTTACTTGTGACATCATTAGCGAAAAAGCTCAGCACTTACTATGGACTAGCGATTCGAAGACATACATCGATAGTGGAGAAAATATGAAAACAGCGATTATGGCGACATACTATCATATGATATCCACCGATGAAAATCCGCGAACGAGTGTTGCCCTTAGGGAGAAGACAGCTGGTGCGTGTGGCAAAAACGAACAGCTCTTGGTATGGAGCTTGCACCGCATCCTACTCCATTGCATCCCGACATACAGCAGGAAATTCTGCATATATATGAAGATTTATCAAGGGATGAATTACTGGAAAGATGTTTAGGTTGACACAAAAAAATATATATATATGTAACCCTATTGCGGGTGCTTACGGCTAATTCAGTGAAGACGGGTGTGAGTAAATAAAACAGTGATGTAAAAAAAATATAATACGAATTAAATTTATTAAATGTTGAGCGCCAGAAATTTTTGAGAGAAATTTCAAACTCCAAAACAATGCAAAATACCTTTTAAAATCAATAACAGAAATAAATAACTCTGGTCCGCATAAGCTTATGTTTCCCCTCACAACATTAAGAAAATGCATAAAAAAAAATTAGATAATATCTTGAACAAAATAAAGAAAACAAAACAAAAAATATTTACTAGCTTGAATTATTGAAATCAAAATCAATTAATACTCCTAATCAAATAAATGATACTACTTCGAAGAAAAAAAAAATCATTAAGCTATTCAACTCAGATGTTGAATTCAATAGACAAAAGAATTAAAGAATACAATCTTAGTTTACTCGACACAGGTAAGTTTATTCGTAATTTAAAATAGTTAAATTCACTTATCTGGTTTTTTTTCTTTTTTTTTTTTCTGCAGATCTCCACCAAGGTCCACCAGGATACCACGCTAGCGATGATGTTAAATACGGTTTTCTCCGAGTTCGACATCACGCCACAATTTTTCAATTTTGCATCGAGCAATAAAATAAACCAATATCAACCATTGCGCTCTGAAAATCATTTAAAAAGCCTCAAAAAAAAAATCAAAATCAACTCCAACCGTAACAAGGTGACACACGCGAAACGCAAATGAAAGCTTCAATTTCGCAATTTGGCGATTAGTTCCTAAACATTTGCACTCCGGGCTAAAAGTCATCGAATTGGCATCGTACTTAGCCGCGGGCTTATTCAATGCAGGAAATTCATCCCTTCTGATGATCATGAACGAAGCAGGAATTGCAGTAGGTACGCAAAGCTTCCAGTACGCTGAACAAATAGATAACCAGAGCGAGAGGCGACAGAATCGACGTAGTTCACTGAAGTCGAAGGAAGGTCGGGAAGCTCGAAAAGCACTGCTGCAGGCGCAAAATGAAGCCTATGAGGAAGAAGTAGGACTAATGTATGGTGCTGGAATCGCGGATTAATCGGTGACTACTTTATATTATTGTTAACTCAATAACTTCAAAATTTTTTTTTCAAACGCGTTTTTCTCAAAATGACTTTTTTCACATTTGCGGGAACTCTAACTCAAAAAGTAATGAACCAATCATTATGAAAATTGATAGTATGATTCTTTATGAAATTACGAAATATATGAACCAACTTTTGAGATGATATCATGATTTTAAGAGAGTTTTTTTTTGCATAATGAAATTATAGTGAAATATAGTGAAATTTTAAGTAAATTTTTCCAATACCTGCAAAATTTTTAATTTTCGTTACATTTACCTGCATTGAGGTTCATATTCTTAGAAAATAAGTTATTAACCTAAAATGAAAAGCTTTTCGATATCAGATGAAAATGGAAATGGCTACACGTCCCGCAATTGGAGAACTCTAGGTACGACGTCCAGCGGAGATCAGTGAATAACTTTGTTATTTTTCTATAAAATTATTCAAAAAAATTCACAAAAGTTGTTCGAAATATAAACAAAATAGTGTCAAAATTTGTCACTATTTCAATTCTTCCCACCCAAAAAAAATCCTAAAAAATTAATGAAAATGAGCCTCCTAATGTGGTTTCCCCCCTTAAATAACGAGATTGTCTGGGAGATTTTTCTGTTTTGGACGAAAAAGAATGAATAATAGGTTTATGATCAGTAAATATTGTGAAATTATAACCTTCAAGCAAATGTCTAAAATATTTTATTGATTCGTAAATGGCAAATAATTCACGATCAAAAGTTGAATATCTAGTTTGTGAAGGCGAAAGTTTTTTTGGAAAATATGCAATTGGTTGTTGTTCAGAATGCGGCCACACGCGCGGACAATTCAAATTTTTGAGCAACGCGCTCACACGCGCGAAGGGAGAGTAATTAAAACTCATAATCTCATGTACATTTTTAATTTGGTCACACTCCGCTATTTTTGTATCTTTTATTGTATATATTATAAATAATTATTGTTAACATGTATGTATCGCGTCTTTAATTCCTTGTATATATTTCTGTAAACCTGTTTTGTCCAAAATCTGTATAAAAGTATGCCCGTCCAAAAATAAACCCTCTTTGTTGTCCAGTCTTCACAGTGTTTTATTCTACCACCAAAATCGAGAGACTTGGAGAAAGTGGTTAAGTAAGACTATTTAATTCAATTTCTTTAAGTAGCAGAATTGCGCGTAAAGTTAGAAACAGTTGTGATAAATTATTTACAGATTTCTCTAAAACAGCACCTATAGAAGTAGAAGAAGCATCTGTTGTTAGTGTTAATTGAGCATCTTTACAAGGATGAGCAAGACTAGTTGCATTTATAAGGGACGTTTTAGCAGAAAAGAAGAATCTTGGCACTCAATAGAAAAGGAAAGTAATTCTTTTTGTTTAAGTACACGAGTAGAATTTGCTAGCGCATGTAATGGTTGTAATAATTGAGAAAAATTTTGTATAAATCTATGATAAAAATTTATCATCCCCAAAAAACGTTCAAGTTGTTTCAGCGTTGTTGGAATAAAATAATCATCAATGATCTTAATACGTTGTGCAGAAGGAAGAATTCCTTTTGGAGTTATATGATGGCCTAAAAAATCGAGAGAATAGACACCAAAAATACATTTTGAAGGTTTCACGTTAACGCCATAATTGTCAAGTCGTTCAAAAAGTTGTGTCAAATGAGTTAAATGTTCCTCTTCATTTTTGCTTGCAATTAAAATGTCATCAATGTAGACAAAAATGAAATTTAAGCCACTAGACACTTCATTGATAAAACGTTGAACTGTTTTGCGGCGTTACGTAATCCGAGTGGCATACGCGTAAATTCATAAAGACCAAATAGAGTGGTGATAGCAGTTTTATAAATCTCTTGTTCTGCCACCGGTATTTGATGATAATAATAATAATACACTTTATTGTACCAAAAACAAAATACAAATTGCAGAAAAAAAAAAGAAAATAAAACATGAATAATTCTTTTTTGGTACAAACCACAAAGCGCCAATTCAGGAAGCCGAAGCTCCTGTTCTTCCATTGGAACCTCAACAAAATAAAACCAAGTAAATTTGAGAATAAAGAACACAATAAGAAACATAAAAAACAGAAACAATGAATTCGCATTTATAAGTACTGATTATGGCATCAATATCTAAGAATATGTAACTAAAAATAAAATAAATAAAGTAAATAACCAAAAATAAATATATATATAATATAATAAAACTAAACAGTAACCATCATAAAAAAAGCATAAAATGAATCTTGTAACCAAATAAAAAAAAGAAATGAAAGAAATTAAAAAAAAAACAAGGGAAGCGATGACGCGTATCGAGCAACACATTGAGATAAGGCAACACCTCGTCTCAATGCCTCAGTCTGTGAATCAAACATTCGTCTAAAAAGGCGAGACCTGAAAACCGAGGCATTGGCTGTCCAATCCGATTCCATAATGAGGTTATAAGACTTATAGATATGATAAGAGAAAGATCTTTGAAATAATGAAGTTCTATGGGCAGGTGGTACAATAAGACAACGCGTTCTCATTTGACGAGCATTTACATCCTTAGTCCTAAATTTATACTTTTTACCTATGGTAAAAAATCAAGGTATGTAATTCTCTTCTGTTCCTCATTGATAACCATCCAGCGTCCACCAACCTATGAGAGACATGATCAAATTTTCTAATGCCATACACAAATCGTAAACAATTGTTTTGAATTTTCTGAATTCTACCCGCATCAAGAGCGGTCAACGCTGGATGGTAAACTGGAACCATATAATTAAATTGAGATAGTACAAAACTCTCGCATAAGTTGCGTTTAACATCAAAAGGTAAGTATTTTCTATGTGGATAAAGTAGTCTCAGTGCACAATAGGCGTTCCTAATGTACTTAGAGATCTGATTAGAAAAACGAAAAGAGTTATCAATTTCAAGTCCAAGACTTTTATATTTTTCAACTACAGGTAGTTTTGAACCATTCACAGCAATATTAGCAGCGTGCGACAATTCAGCACAAATTTTTTTATTCCCAAAAAACATGACCGCAGACTTGTCTGGATTGATTTTTAAACAGTGCTGCGAAGCTGCGACAAACACACTATTAAGATCTCTATTTATATTATCAATAGCAGGACCAGACTCGGAGGGAAGAAAGGAGAGCACCAACTGAGTGTCATCCGCATAAACATATGGTGTAGATCTAGTGTAGATCGAGAACAAAATCGGGCCTAAAATAGAACCCTGAGGAACACCATCAAAAATGAATCTGCTCTGAGATACTACACCATCAATAGCTACACGTTGAGACCTGTCATGAAGATAACACTCAATAATACTCTGTGAAACAGGGTCCAAACCAAACGAAGAAAGAATACAAAGAAGGATCTCGTGGTTAACGGTGTCAAATGCGCGGCTAAAATCTAACAAAACAAGAATTGTAATATTACCCTTATCAACCCCCGAAATAATATCATCCAAAAGTGCTGTCATAGTAGTAATAGTGCTATAATTTTTACGAAACCCTGACTGACAGTCAGGCAGCAAATTAGAAGTTTGAATGTAATCATTCAACTGATACTTCAATATCCCTTCCAAGATCTTCGAACAAGTAGGAAGCAGACTAATAGGTCTAAGGTCAGTGTAACTTGATGGGTTTTGATTTTTAGGAATAGGCTTGATTATAGCGTGTTTCCAGCAATTGGGGAAATGACGTTCAACGATGCAACAGTTAACAATATGTGTAAGATATGGTAAAATAACAGGACACGCCAGTTTAATCATATCCGCCCGAATCCCATCACTGCCCTCAGAACAAGACTTCAATTTATAGATCAATTTGTCTACTACATCAGTTGATACCGATTTGAATTTAAAATATTTCTCGTTGTTAACATTTAAATTAGAATAATACTCAAAAATAGCAGGATTGGGCGGTAAGTTGTCAGTGATGTCCGAAACACTCCTCAAAAAGAAGTCATTCAGATCTTCAACATCACACAAAGCCTCTGGAATATTACACTGCGTCTTCTTTCTTAAATTAAGCGAATCAAGCTTACCCCTCATTAATTTTTTGTCCCGAATGCTACCAATATACCGAAAATATGCTCTTTTTTCCGCTTTAATAGCGGAAAGCCGTTAAGTTTCTAAGAGATTTAAAGTAATCCCATTTACCATCAGATCGATTCCTTCTATAGTCATCCTTTGCTTTATCCCTTAAAGAAATCATTAGCTTCAGGTTATCAGTAAGCCATGGAGGAGGCAACCAGTCTAACATGTCTGGTTGTCGTTAGCACGCATGTGTGTGAGGCTCGACTTATAAGGGACGAATGCGCGTGAGCGCCCTCTGACCCCTCGGGGTCGGGGCGGCGGTAACTCGTCATTGGAAACGAGTAAGCGGTATCGTCACCTAACGAGATCTTCTCTACCATCTCGAGCCTCCAAGGGAGTATGCACAAGGGGCCCACTGGGGCCTAAGTGCGCGTAAAAATTACGCACCCCTCTCTCTACATACATACATACAAGCCATGGAGGAGGACGTTTATGAACTTTACCCTTAATGAGTGGAGCAAAAACATTAAATGCATTAAGTAGTTGTTCTTTAAAAAAATAAAGCTTATCATCAATGTTATTCATGGAGAAGATAAAATTGAATGGAATTTTCCGCAATAAGTCGTGAAACTCACAAATATCTATTCTTTTTAAGTTTCTGTATAGTTTCCAAATCGGAGAGGAAACCGGTGAACAGAAGTCGATGTCACAAAGGACAATGTCGTGATCAGACACTTGACAGCTTCTAACCTCAGAATTCCGGACAAGAACTGTACTGAATGCAACAATTACATCAATCATTTTAGCAGTCGATGCAGTAACTCTTGTAGGTTCATTTATCAACTGCATAGCATCAAAAGAAGACAGTAAAGTCATAAAATCATCCCCACAAAAGATTATCTCATCACTCTGCGGCAGGCAGGCAGCCAAAACGCTCTCAAGCTCATCCAAAAATATCCGACAGGGAAAGCTGGGAGATCGATAGAGCACACTCAAAATGAGTTTACGTTTATTAATTTGCAGAGTTAACCACATATTATGATAAGCATGAACAAGATCAATTTTGGAAAAAATTGTACAATTATGAATGTGGAAATTAAAATCCTGTATATGAGGCAAAGGATAACGGTCAGGAATTGTTATATTGTTAAGTTGGCGATAATCGCCGCAAGGACGCCAATCCTTGGCTGAAGTCTATTGAATTATAATAATTGAATTTATACCGAGTAACGTAAAAAAAGAATAACCGATTTCTTGATTTTTGAAAAAGTAATTAAAAGCAATATGGCAGGGAATATGTGCAACGCCACAATATCTGAATTTAAAGTATAACTTAAAAATGTTTTATTATAAAAGTTATTTAAATGATAAAATTCTGCGAAAATCGTTGAGTAGAAAAGAACTAGCGATAATGCTTATCATCCAACAATAGTCAAAAAAAAACCAAACCTGTAACCTTACCCAAACAATACCAAGAAAGGCTCGTGACTACAGAAGTTGATAAGCCATGGCCGTGTGCAAAATTCCTCCATCGACCATCGTATAAATACTGCAGAACACGACGATTCCAACCAGAAGTGGTTCTAATTTTAAATCGCAACGATGCCCATAAAGAATGAGCTTACAATACTCATTAAATTTCATTGATAAGGTGAGTTAAAGTTTTCAATAACAACACATTCTTTCCATATAATAAAAATGATTAACTTCTTTTCCATTTTTTGTTACAGTTATTTCGTCGATTCTTGTCTAAATCGAGAATATTTCTTAATCATACAATCATTAAAAGAACCACAACGAAATAACTGTCTTCGTCCACCGATTATCTAAATCATGAAGGAAGTGATGGTTACCTTCGTGCTCATGCCCTTTTGAAAAGCCACTCAAAAGCTTTTCGATGGTATAATTTCAACTACAGAGAAACGCAACATGGTTGTGCTGGCATCTACTTATATCTACATGGATGAAATCTGCTGTGCAATCTGAAACTGATAATGGTCTAACCAAATTTGATATGGAACTTGAAGTAACTTTTAAAATATTAAAACAGAATTTGCTCTAAAAAAGATTTACTCCGTAAATTGTGATTAGAATAAAGTTTTCGTGTTTTAAAAAGCACTTGAACTTCCATATTAAATTATTTAGATCATTATCGGTTTTAGGTGACATAACGGGTTTCATCCATGCAGATAAAAGGTAGATGCCAACGCGACCACGTTTCTTTTCCCTGTAGTTTAAATTATATAATCGATAAGCGTTTGCGTGGGTTTTTAGAATGGTATGAGCACAACGCTAATCAACAAGCGAGGGAGATGCCTTGGAACGTTTCAAATTGTGTTATTGTTTGAAATATTAAATTATATATTTATAACAACAATTTGAATTTTATTATTCTTTAATACAACTACTCCTAAATGGTTTTAAGTTCCTAAACTACGATTTAATTTATTTATTTTTTATTTAGACTTAAAGATACGAGAGCGTAACTTAACACCAATTTTAAAAAATCATACCTTCCATATTTTTAAAAGATGAAACGCGTTCTATATCTTAAACATAAAGTAGGTAATAAATTGATAGGTTTTATTTTGTTAATTGTCTGTAATAAAATAAAAAAGGGAAAAAGTAAATCTTTTTTTGAGAAATAATATTGTTTAGTTTAATTTATATAGTATACAGGGTGTTTCAGGTTTTTGTATCAGGACATTAACAGTCGATAGATCTTTTAAAATTAACAAAAACTTCATATAAACATAGGTCGACAAACGCTTTGTTTTGAAGATACAGGGTGTTTAAGTTAAATTTTTTAATTGATTTTTATTTAATATTACACGTGTATTTCAACCGATTCTATTCAAATTTGGTATACGGAGGTTTTTTGGCATGAGAAAGACGATTATTATTCTTTACAGATTCAAATAGCAATAACTTTTCTGACAGTATACTTTTTGGCTTTTTGAATAAAAATCCTTATTCTCTGTACTTTTTTAAGCAAAATGGGTACTCTTATCAAAATGCACTAAAGTTGATCGTTTTCAAGATAATCCGCTTTTTATTATTCGATACAGACCAATTTTTTAGGGATAGTTAAAGATAATTAAAATAATGTGTGCCATGGAAACAAAGTAGGTAAATTAACTAATGTTTTAGTTTATTAATGTTTTTTAGTGTAAATAACAAAAGAAAAAAATAAGGAAATTGTTGAAAATGTAAAAAATTTTGCTAATATAATTCTGACTGACGAATTACTGATTGAGTAATGGTGTTTAAGAACGGCCTTATGTCATTACAAGCATTCCTAATCCTATACAAGTGTGTCTCATACAAGTTTTTTTCAAATATCTCCACACAAAAAAGTCTGAACTATTAAGATTTGCAGATCGTGGGACCATGCGACCATCTTGCAGGAAAATAGTTGGGCTGCGCAACCATCAAGTTGAAACCAGGCCTTTCTTCTTAAAGCTAAATCAATATCATCCCACATATTAGCATGTTCAGCTACCAAAAATTGCAAGAACGCCGCAGCGGTTGGTTGTTGCAGACTTTGACACTAAATTCATGTTGGAAGTTTCGTGGTCAAATTGCATAGGGGTTTTCATGCACCCAAACATGTAAATTATGAAAGTTTACAATCCTACGTCTTGTGAAACACGATTCATCGTTCCACATTACATTATTTAAAAAATCTCGATTGTTGGCTGATGCTTTAACAATCCACCGACAAAACGTTACACGTCGTTCTTCATCACCTGGTTGCAATCTTTGCAAGGGTTGTAAATGATAAGCATGTCTATGACATCTTTTAAAAGGCGATAAACACGCGCCCTAGAAATTTGTAAGGCATTCGAAACTTTTCTAATACTCGTAGTGGGGTCTCCGTCGAACTCACGCAAAATTCTTCTTCTAAAGTTTCTTTGCAGCCTAACATTGTCATTATTACGATCTACCCGTCGTTATTTAACCCTTGTTGTTCATCTATTTGTCTATGTACTTTCACAAATACAGAAGTATGCGGACGGATGTCTTCTATATGGATATCTTCTCCTATACTCTAGGGCTACTTCTGCTGAATTTCCGTTTGCAAACCGATAAACAAAATGAAGCTAACTCTTGGTTAGAAAAAATACACGGCATTTTATAAAGTTTTAAATGAACAAAAAACAAGTTAACACGATTAGGAAAAAGAGTAATAAATTTAGCACGTTAATAAATAAGAAAATTGAATTTAACACGTTAACGAATAAGAAAAATTAATTTAACACTGATCAACAACTACTGGTGATTTGATACTTGATACAATAAACTAAAACATTAGTGAACTTACCTACTTTGTTTCAATGGTAAACATTATTACACCTATCTTTAACAATCCTCTAAAAAAATTGGTCTATATCGAATAATAAAAAGTGGATTATCTTGAAAACGATCAACTTTAGCGCATTTTGATAAGAGTACCGTTTTTGCTTAAAAAAGTACCGAGAATAAGAATTTTTATTCAAAAAGCCAAAAAGTATACTGTCAGAAAAGTTATTGTTATTTTAATCCGTAAAGAATACGTTACAGAGTGCCCTCTACCGGCTATAGTAAAACGGACTCCATAGTCGACTTCCTTATTCCAAAAAACCTCCCTATACCAAATTTGAATAGAATCGGTTAAAATACACGTGTAATATTAAATAAAAATCAATTTAAAAATTTAATTTGAACACCCTGTATCTCCAAAACAAAGCGTTTGTCGACCTATGTTTATAGGAAGTTTTTGTGTTAATTTTAAAAGATCTATCGACTGTTAAAGTCCTGCTACAAAAATCTGAAACACCCTATATACGTTCGAAACTATTGTTTCATCTTCAGTACAGGGTATCCCAATTTCGATGTCCGCATAGGCTATCTCCGAAACTAAAAGAGATAAAAAAAAGTAGCTTACATGTCATGATCTCGTTTTTCGAGAAAATGCTAATGCCGAAAACTCTGCACAGCTATCGTCTTTTGTTTTCGCCCTATCGGCAAAAACTGAAAATTTTGCAAAAACGACAATCGCGAATATCTCACTTATTATCAAAGATGGAGTATTATAAATAAAACATTATATGGGCAACTTTTTACGAAGAATTCAATGGCGTAGGTAGAATTTTTTCCCATCTTTTATTTTCTGAATTTTATTTTTAAGAAGAATAGCTTCCATATAAATTTATACTTAATATTTATAAACCTTAACATTCCATCAAATTGTAAAATAATTTATGTACAGGGTGTCCCAATTTCGATGTCCACATAGGCCATCTCCGAAACTAAAAGAGATAGAAAAAAAGTTGCTTACATGTCATTATTTTCGTCTGCTTTAAAACAAATGAGCTAGAGGACGTTATCTGCAGTGATTACATATTTTTGTGATTTTTGAAGAAAAGTTAAATGGAACGATACTATTTACTTCACAGACCCTTAGTCACTTTAAAATTTGCAAAATTTTAGTGAAAACCGCATCTTGATATCGCCACCCGTTCTCGAGTTATAGAAGAAAATGTTAAAAACTCGAGTGCGATCAATCGGATCCAGTTACCTCATCGAGAAAAACAAATCACATAACCATGGTAACTGTAAACATGTCATTTACTAACGCAGAAGCGTATGATAGAGCGTATGATGATTTATTTTCAATGTTTCGAATACGATGCAACTGCATGGCAAAAATGTGCAATGCAATTACGACAAAGATAGACATTTTTCTCTAGAAGTGTTTTTAAGATTGACTTAGCGATTACGGAAAACTGGCAACGTGTAGCCCATTCAGACATCTCAATGAATTCGTAAATCATATTGATGCGCAATGTGATCCTACATAATCTGGGAACTCCGAAAACAATTGCCCACAAGAGTTCTCAAGAGAATAATATCTCCACCACGTTGTTTTACATCAGGCCTTAACAGATACCGATTATGATAACAGACTGAACTATTACCATTGACTTTTAAATATGATTTGGGCAAATCCAAACCTTTTATCACAAATGCTATGCATGCATGAAGCATCTGTCCACAAGCTGATGTAAACTTGCACAATATGCATTCTTGGTCACCCCTTTATCTATTGGGTAGACTAAACGACCTGACTTTTCAAGAAAAACCAATAACCAGGGAAAATATGACAAAACAATAAATACCAGTAAAAACGTGGGTGTGCTCGTGAATTATGTCCAACAGTGTAAAGTTCTAATGGACGGTCGTCGTGGATGACCCTGTATATCCTGTTGTAAATTCATTCCCTTTTAATCATTATTATTATTCATTATTATTTTTTAATTAAAATTATAACATTGGTTTAACTTGGCAACTGTCGGTTGAGCGTGCTGATGCAGTGAAATGCAACACTTGGTTTTCATGCATTGGACGTAACGTCGACGATTTGTCGATGGATAGAATCTAAGTAGTTGTTGTAAGGTAAACATTAAACATCGTAATAAAAAAGTTAGTTGTGTCGTCACTGCGATTTCATCTCTACATTTTTTTCTCAAGAGAACCAAGAACCCTTTGGTTCATAACAATCTAGTGATCGCCGAAGATTTTAACCACTACGTTGACCCCACTTTACCTATAACGGTTTTTATTATAACCTCAATCATGCTTTACCATTAATGGTCTCCATTATAAGGCCTTTATCGCAAGCAACCTCAGTTTATATGTGTATTGATCGTCGAAGACTTTAACCAAGGTCGCTTGCGGCCGAGGTGCTACCTCAATCGCTCTTTTCTTTATAATGGTCGGCCGGTCGTGTCTTCGTTAAAATCTTTTGCGACCAGTAAAAGTATAAGTAAATAAAATATATGTGTAACTTTATAAACCCAAAAGTTCGATTCGAACAGTATTTTTTATCTCCGCATTTATTTTACTTAAAAAATACGTTATTAAATACACCCTCGCAAAGTGTGGCTATATTACGAGCTAAGTATACGCAAAGCATATCATTATCTAGAAGCGGATTATGAGGGATACTTAAAGTATATAAGGAGTATCTGATGATCTGTCTTTAGTTTTGATTTATAAGTTACGTGAAATCATTTCATGGATAGTTAGAAAGTGAAGCACCATGTAAAGTGTTATATGAACACTGAGAATCTTTTCTAAATCGAATATCCAAACCTATCTAGACAATGACAGGGAGAAAACTCAACAGCAAGGTTATTAATGATACAAAGAAGTATTATTATTCTTTTTTAGTCCTCTGCTAGTAGTATTTATTCATGTACCAGCAATATACAGGGTGTCCCGCAACGATTGTACAATACTGCATCAGCGTATTCTCTGATCGAAAACAGACAAGAAAAGTCTAATAAACATAGGTCCGAAAATGGACCAATTTCGAGATATTCAAAGTTTTAGTTTTATAAGCTGACCTATTGTAAACATCATTAATTCTAACGATTTAGATGCCATGATTACCATGGTTACGATCGTTAAGATAAAGTTTAATAAATAATAAGATAATATTAAGTTAATTAATACAGTTCATTAATAATTTAACAAAACAAGTAACAAAGATTGTCGAAGAAAATCGTTCAACCAGTATAAAAACAACGAATATTTAACAAATTGGAAAAGATTCATGTCATAATAAATGTTCAATATGCGCACCATTTACTTCTAAACACAAACGGATACGTTTTCTAAATGAACTTCTAATGCGTTCAAAGATACCAGGAATTTGTTTTACTGTGTCAAATGCGTTACTAATTTTATTCTTCAAATCCTGCACATTTTGAACGTCTTCAGAATAAACAATTTGTTTTAAATGTCCCCAAAACCAAAAATCTAACGGATTTAAATCTGGTGAACGAGGTGGCCACGGGACAGGACCTCCTCTATTGCCAAATCTGTTATTTAAGTATGCTCGTGTAGCGCGTGCATAATGTGCTGGTGCTCCATCGTGCATAAAGTAGCAATCTTCTAGAATTTGTTGAGGTAATTCATCAAATGCCTCTGTAAGGTCATTTTGTAAAAAATGTATGTAGGCATCGGCTGTCAATCTCTTTGGAAGAAAAAATGGACCTAATAACTGATCACCTATAACTCCAGCCCATACATTAACACTGAATCGCCACTGATGATGAGTTTCTAGTATTGCATGGGGATTTTCATCTCTCCAAACGTGCGCATTATGAATATTAAAAATTCCGCTTTGAGTAAATGTTGCTTCATCCGTAAATACAATGTTTATGGGAAAGTCGACGTTTACTACCTCTTCCTGTATGGCCCACCTACAAAAAATCCCAAAAGTTCTTTCTCCCCATCCCCAAACTTGTCCCATCACTCTGTTCGCTCTTTTTGCCATCGCCTTCACGTGCGCCCCGACCTTATTACTTTCCGGGAAACCATATCCCAGGTACGTGTACTCTTTCACTTGCTCTATCTCTCTTCCCTGAAACCACCATTCCTCCTTGTTTCTTCTTCCCCCTTTGCAGAACTTCATTATCTTTGTTTTCTCGACGTTTACCTATAACCCTTTCGTTTTAAAATACCTTTCCAGGGACCTCATCATCTCCTTCATTTCCACCGCCTCTGTAGCCACGACAACCAAATCGTCCGCATACGCCAAGGCGTACACCTTTCTTCCTCCTATCACCATCCCACCCATTTGCCCCTTCGCAAGTCTCTTTTCCAAGTCCGCCGTATATATTGCGAATAGTGTGGGACTAAGCGAGCACCCCTGTCTCAATCCCTTTATCGTCCAGAATACCTCACTTTAACTCTTCCCCCACTTTAACCTTGGCCATCGTCTCCCTGTACATCTCCTTCACCTTCCCTATCAGTTGTTCTGTTATACCACTCTTCCTCATTTCCTCCCACAACTTCTCTCTATCCCACGTTATCGAATGCAGCCTTCAGGTCAATAAACAATCCATACAGCTTTCCCCCCTTCTTGTTCAACTCCCTATCTACCAGGTGTTTAAGAATGTATATATTGTCAATTGCCCCTCTTCCCTTCCTGAATCCTGCCTGCCCATCCGGCAACAATTCTCCCCTCTCAATTTCCTCTTCCAACCTCCCTAGTAGTATCTTTGCATACATTTATAACGAAATGTATGCCTAACTTATACTAAATAAATCCTAAACAAAAATTAACTAATCGCGGAATCTCACCGGTTTTTGTATTTTCTGATTTGAATGTCTCAAAACAACCGGAGTTTCTCTTCTATCTTGTTCTACAGTCTGATCTACATATCCTGGTGAATTCCAATCAACAATTTGATTCAAATGTCGTCTCCACTCCATTTGTATTTCCGGAATCCACACTATATACGAACGTGGTCCTAAAATTTTTAAATTTTTCCCGGAATCCAACTCTTTTTTGAAAACCTATAGTCTCTAGTTAACGTTATAAATTGTCAATAAACGTTGTCATCAATGTTTTTAATTTGTTTATTTTATAATTTTGGTTTAATTAAATCTATATAATATAAATACAATAAAAAGCAATACTTTTTCTGGGCTTTCACAATTTATTGTCTAACCGGTTTCGGCTTACGCCATCATCAGAGATATTAGAAATATAGATTTTAACAACTTATTTTCCATTTAGTTGTTCATATAAACGGCTTCACAAAGGTATACAAGTTAAAATTATAAATATAAACACATTAAAACTTACGTTAAAAGTTAAAATTTACAAGTCAAAATATAAAACAATACTATAAAACTTGGATTGACCGGCATTAATTAAATCTAGTCTAGTTTTTAATTTTCTTCCCACTAACAAGTCTGCTGGTGTCATTGAAGTAGTGCAATGTGGTGTATTTCTATATACTAATAAAAATTTATTTAATATCAAATTTAATTGTTCATCAGTTCTCCTCGTTCCACTTCTTTTAGCACGTTTAATAGTTTTTACGGCATTTTCGGCTAATCCGTTCGTTGCTGCACGGTATGGTGGTGAGGTTTTATTTTCTAAAATTTGTTGCGTTATCTGATACGACACAATCTGGAAATCCAAATCTAACAAAAATACATCTTAAAATTTTAATTTTTGTTTCTGAAGTAATGGAATTTCTTACAAATCTTCTATCCATTTTGTATGTGAGTACAAAAATATACTTTTAACCAAAAATTGGTCCCAGATAATCGATATGTAGTCTCGACCAGGGTTTATTTGTCTGCTCCCATGGTATCAATTTAGCCAATGGTGGATTATCTCGACAACTAACACATTTAATACAGCTTTTCACTGAATTTTCAATGTCTTTGTTTATATTTGGCCACCAAAAATACGATCGAACTAAATTTTTCACTTTTGTCATTCCTAAATGTGCTTCTGTTAATATGTTTTGTTTTAAATTTTTAAGTATAATAATTCTTTGTCCCCACAATAAAATATCGTATTGTATTGTCTATTCCTGTCTATTACAATAAAAAGGTTTTAAATTCTCATCTTTGATTGCATAGTCTGGCCATGGTTTCCCATGCACAAATTCTTTAACTTGTTTTAGTATCTCGTCTTTATTT
The DNA here is from genome assembly GCF_036711975.1 of Onthophagus taurus. Lineage (NCBI taxonomy): Eukaryota > Metazoa > Arthropoda > Insecta > Coleoptera > Scarabaeidae > Onthophagus > Onthophagus taurus. The sequence continues at coordinate 291,577 of NW_027248939.1, forward strand.
GTGTTTTCTTTTATTTTATTTGCGTCTATCAGTAAGTTTTCATTTTCATAATAATCATAAATCATTTAAATTAAGTAATGATTTTCTGGTACAGCTTCTTATAGTTCTTTTTTAATAGGAAGTCTTGAAAATACATCTGCCACATTCTTACTGCTTTTTACGTATTTTATATCATAGTTATAACTAGCTAATATCAATGCCCATCTTTGCAATCGATTTGCTGCATATTGAGGTATTCCTTTATTCGATCCGAATATTGTCAGTGCTTTATGATCGGTGCACAAGGTAAATTTTCGACCATATAAATATTGTTGAAAATGTAACACACCAAAAATTATTACTAAGCTTTCCTTTTGGACTTGACTATACTTTATCAATTTTATGGCCCAAGTACTCAATAGAACTTTTAAAAAATTCATACTCGTCTTTACTTACTGTCAGTCCACAATCTTTTATCTGTTTCAATACTGCCCTTACGCGTTCAACATGTTGTTCTCTCGAAGTTCCCGTTATTAAAATATCGTCCAAAAAACAAACTACTCCCTCTATTCCTTACAAAACGGTTTCTATTATTCTTTGAAATATTACTGGACATGATGCAATACCGAACGGAAGTGTTGTGTATTTAAACAACCCCTTATGCGTTGATATAGTGGTTACTGAGACTTTTCATCGATTCTTATTCTTAAATCCAATCTAGAAAATTCTATCCCACCTTGCACTATTTTGGAACAAGTATTCGATTCTCGGTAATGGATATTGATCTATAATGATCTCTTCATTTACAGTGATTGATTTTTTAAAATTTTTAATTTAACCAATCTATTTATTTCTTCTTCTACATTATCTCTTAATACAAATGCGACTGGCCTGGGCTTAAAAAATTTAGGTTTTGCCCCACTTTTTAAATCTAAGCAAACTGTTCCCTTTGTAAATAACCCAGGTTCATCTTTAAAAACTGATTTAACGTTTGTTTCTAGTTGTTTAAATATTTCATCATTCGAGTCATTTATGTTATTTATAACTAGATTAAAATAATAGAAGAAGTCACGTCCTAACAACTTGGTTTTACTTCTGCTTCGATTATATAAAACTTTATCATTTTATTTTTGTCTTTATACCTTACGTTGACATTAATATAACCTAACGTTTTTATTTCTTTACCTGTATAACCATATAGATTTGTATTATCTTTGACAATATTATAATTTTTGAAATTTTTTCAAATTTTGTTCATGCGCAAATTAATTTTTTTTTATGTACAACGAGAGTATTTTTACAAGTCTTCAGAGACGATTCTCGCTCTCTTTAAAACCAGATTTGATACGTGCCACACCTGTGAAATTTGGAAATGTTTGGTGATAGCCATTTTGGTAATCTAAAATTATTTGGGTTGAAATTTCCATTTTCCTTATTTGGAGGATTTATCACTTGTGTGCGAAATAGTTTGGGAAGTGATTATTTTTATTCCTGTTTACGGTTTTTCCGGATTTTCTTCGTATCATATTAAAAACAAAATTTTTATCCTGGTTAAGGCCTCGAAAATCTGAGGTAAGACTTTTCTTTTAATCCTTAATTTACAACTCTTCAACAATCTTTGCATTATTTAACAAAATACCTTTTTTTTTTCTTTTTTTTTCTCCCTTCTTTTACATTTCTATTTATTTTCCTAATTCTCTTTATTTTCGCTTTAGATCTTTTGTATTGGAGAGCTTTTTTTTTTGGTTTATTTACATTTCCTGTTGGGAGACACCATATTATTAAATTTTATATTGGGAGTCAATTTTTGGAATCCAATTCACCATCTCTTTCATCAATATCCTTTTCTAAGTTCTGGAAGGCGTTGCTGAAGAAGAAAGTTACTGGATTAGGTTCATCACAGTCAAGGTCAGATAAAAACCTAAAATAAAGTAAAGAATCATAACTTAAAATTATTGTATATAATTTAGTTGCTTGTTTTTTTTGTACTTACCGCTTTTTTTTGATCTATTGAATTAATTAGTTTTTTTTGTTTTACGAAAAGTTTTTTTTTGGGTTCTAAATATTATTTTTTTTTTGTGAGATAATTTTCATTGGCGAATTTATTTTTGATTTCGGTTTTATTTTTTTTATTACGGCTTTATTTTGAGCTCAAATATACGGAGTCGTGCGGGTTCAATTTAGGGATTTTCTTTTTTTTTGTATTATTTTCTTTGTTCAATTGCTAATGACATTTTTTGAATTTTGTTTTCGGAACTTTCGACAAGTAGTTTATTTCGTTTTGATTTTTTGCGAAATTCTTAATTTCATTTTTTTTTGTTGATTTTCGTTCTTTGGGTATTATCCCAAATAAATATTATTGCAACTCAAATCGACTTCGACTTATTTTTTTTTGTTGTTGTATTTGTTGTTTTTGTCATTTGTTTACTACACTCACTTTCCCAACTTCATGTCGCGGTTCGTGGGCAATACGGGAGCAACTGTGTGGCGCCTTAAAGAAATTCTACCCAACCCAATCTCCAATTGAGCTAGGCGAGGACCCGTGTTGTGTTTGGTGTTGTAAATGTGTTGGTTATTATATGTATTTTTTGCTGTCGTAATTAAGGTGTCACAAATTTTGACGGCATTACTGAAACGCATTACTGAAAATCTCTGTTTGAGATTCACCTCCTGACTGAATTTGGGGCTCTTGTAGTGGAATTTCAGCCTCCTTGTAACCAGGAATATGTTGTTCTTCTACGGCTGGCTGAGGGTCTAAAACACTTTTTGGATTAGAATTTGTTTTAGGTATTACCTCAGTTTAGATAAAGGTTTCAGCAGTTTTCTGCGGTATATGTCCATTATATTTCAGTAATTGGTCACGGTGACGGGTACATATTCGTCCGTTGAGCAGAATGTTGTAGTGAAGTTTACCGGTTCTTGCCATTACGGTACCGAAAATCCCATTTCTTTGCAGGATTGTTATAAATTCTTACTTGTACACCTTCACCTTCTTTTAATGGGTAATCCATTTACTCTTCTAAGGTTTTTCTTTCAGCTTTCTGCTCGGTTTTTAGTTTACTTCTAACTAAATCCAATCCTGTTACAATGTTTCTTCCAAACATTAATTCCGCTGGACTCACTTCTGTGATAGTATGTGGTGTCTTCCGATATTGCATCAAAAACCTTTGTAGACTTAGCTTGAAGTCGGTACCTTCACGCACCTGGTTGCGTAAGGTTCTCTTAATCGATTGAACGTACCTCTCCGCTTGTCCATTGGTAGCAGGATGGTAAGGAGCGGTGACTTTATGAACAATACCATTTGATTTCAGAAATTCTTCGAATTCTCTTGATTTGAAATTAGTTCCATTATCAGAAACCAATGTATAAGGCAGTCCAAATCTAGCAAAGATCTCCCTTAGCATCTCTATAGTTTTAGTTGAAGTTATCGTCTTTGTTGGAAACGCTTCGTTCCACTTTGTATAGGCATCTACTAACACAAAAATGTATCTTCCATGCAAAGGTCCAAGATAGTCGACGTGGACTCTCTGCCAACGTTTAACTGCATTCTCCCAGGGATGTACAATTACTTTTATCGGGTCATTTCTTGTTTCTGCGCATTGAATACAAGCGTGTGCCAGTTCTTCAATATCTTTATCAATCCTCGGCCACCACATATGGCTTCTTGCTAAAGCCTTCATACGCGATGTTCCCACATGTGTTGAGTGTAACTCGTCCAATATATTCCTACGCAATGATTTAGGAATTGTTACTCGGATACCTGTTAGCAGACATCCGTCTTGGACTGAAAAGTCAGTAATTTTTCCATATGGTAATTGAAATTCACTATCTCCCTGTACCGCGCAATAAATTTGTCTAAGGATATGATCCTTCTTCGTTTCCTTCTTGATCTCTTCATGACTTATTGGTAGTGTTGCTAGTTGTTTTATTTGAAATATTTTAGCTGAATCCACAGATTTATTCCTATCATTGGTCAGAATTGGAGCTCTTGATAAGTAATCTGCATTTGCGTGCAATTGTGATCTGCGATGCTTGAGTTCGTAATTAAAACCAGAAATATAATTGGCGTAGTGTAGTAATCGTATAGCTGAAGATGGTGGTAAGTCTTTTCCTTCATGAAATATTCTAGCTAACGGTTGATTGTCGGTAATCAAAGTAAACTTTCTACCATAATAATAGACAAAATATTTCTTCAACGCCCAAAAAATAGCCGTAGCTTCTCGGTCTAACTAACTATAATTTTTCTCAGCTGAGCTAAGTGATCTGGATGCGAATGCTATAGGTCTTTCTTGTCCGTCAGACGTGGTGTGAGATATTACAGCTCCCAAACCATAAGATGATGCATCCGTAGCGAAAGTCAAAGGCAATTTATCGTCGAAAGACATTAAAATTCTTGAACTCACTAGCTCCTTTTTGATACTTTGAAATGATTTCTCACAATTCTTGATCCAGTTAAAACTCATGTTCTTCTTCGATAAATCATATATTGGTTGTAGTTTTGATGACATATTTGGTATGAATCGTTGATAATAGTGCACTAAGCCTAAGAAACTTCTAGTCTCGCTTACATTAGTAGGTGTTGGATTTTTAACGATTGCCTCAATTTTGTCGGATGATCGGATAGTCGGATGAAGTATGATATCTTCGATTCAAAAAACTTGCACTTCTTTTTATTGAGGTGAAGACCAATGTAGTCTCAGTCTTTCTAATACCTCTCTTAGTCGTACTAAAAGTTGCTTCTTGGTTCTTCCTTGGATTGCAATGTCGTCGAAAAAACATACAGCACCATCCGCATCTCACAAAACCTGGTCCATAAACCGTTGCCAGGCTGCTGGAGCGGTTTTGACTCCAAACATATGCCTATTTACTCTATAGATTCCTTTATGTGTCGAGATCGCTTACATCTCAGCACATTTCTTGTCAACTGCCATGTGCAGGTATGCATTCTGTACATCTAGTGTGTAAAAATATTTTCCTCCATTTAATTTATGCAATAAATCTTCAACTCGAGGAATCGGATAACAATCTTCTTCTATTACATTATTAATGGTGGTGTTATAAGCGGCACACAAACGGATTTCTCCATTTTTCTTTCGAACAGGCACAACAGCCGTACCCCACTGAGCGTGGTCCATCTTTTCTATAACCCTTGCTTTTTCCAAGCGTTGAAGTTCCTCTTCCACTTGGTATTTAAGCGCATATGGCATTTGCCTTGGCTTGTGAAAAATTGGTTGTATCTCTTCCTTCTTCAAACTGTATTTATAAGTGTAATTCGGAATTCGTCCTAGTTCGTCAGATAGGACATCCTTAAATTCTTGTAATATTTCTTGTAACTCATCTTGAGTGACTCTCAAAGTTGTATCCATATCTATTGTTCGTATTTCTTTTGGATCTGCGGTAATTTTTTCCATCCAATGTTTTCCAAACACTTGTTTGAGCCAAATATGGCATCAACATGTTTCTTCAAAATGTAAACTTGACCAGTTCTTGCATAGTTCTTGTATTGTATTGGTACTTCTGCTTTCCCAATCAGTTTAATGATTTCGCCTGTATAGGTGCGTAACTGTACCTTCGTTGGTTGTAACTGTATATCCGGGCAAAGTTTCTTAAACTGTAAATTTGACATTGTAGAAACCGCAGCACCAGTGTCCAATTCCATATCGCATTTTTTTCCATTTATTTGAATTGGTAGCATTATCTTCTCCACGGATATTGAATTTAGTTGCAATTGGTTCACCATACTGTGTTCCTCATCCTCCCCTTCTTCTTCTTCAGGATTTTTATCATCTGATCCACTGCTGTCCACTTTAACTCGCTTTTGATCGCTTTTTTTCTTTTTTTTTGTAAACAGACAGCTTGTTTGTGACCTTTCTTTTTGCACTTTAAATTTTTGTAGGAACAATCCTTTGCTTTGTGGTTAGTTTTTCCACATCGAAAACATTTCCCTAGTAATTTGTATTTTTCAGCGATAATGCTGGCTTGTGGCGATAGGTAATCTCGTAAAAGTTTAATCAGCTGTTCGTATGATTTTGTATTTGGTAAGTTAGGTGCCGTTAATTTTGTAAGGGTTTGGTATATCTTCGGACTCAAACATTCAATTAGAATTCGTACGCAAAGTTGGGTTTCAGTTGCCTTATCAACGCCGCGCCGCGTAACTGTAAATGATTATCGAGCCGCTGTAAATAACAGTTGAAGTCTTCATTGTTTTCGTCATACGGTTGGAGATTGTTTCTCCCGAAATTTGTACGTTGGTTTGAATTTCGTGCATGCATTGTTGTAAGAGCATCTGTTAGCCGTTCTAAAACGTCCTCTATATCCGCCATTTCGTAAAATTATTCCACACGTAGTGTAAACGCGCCTTAATGTAATTTCAGGAAAGGAATTTGCCTAGAGGGCTTGTTGTATGTTTAATGAAACTATTGCGTAGGTTCAAACGTCTTTATTCGATCGTGTTCTTACAACGACTGCCGCTTGCATGTGGCTCTCATACATGTTACAACTAAACTGTCACTAGAGGTCGCCACTAACATTAAGATTTATAATATACAACATCTCCCTTTTTTTTTCTATCATTATTATCACTTATCACTATTACTACATACATATAATTATACTTATATTAACAACAAAACTTAACTTCTAAATTGACGTACAGAACTTATAACTAAACAAAGTCTTTATATTTTTGAGGTTTTCGTACCATTCTTTTCGGTCTTTCACTTATATTATTTTCCAATATATTCGAACTCTGTTTAACGTCATTATCATGGTTACCATTGTCATTACTAGGTTTAACTTCATGATTGTCATTATGTATTCCATAATCAGTCAAATAAAAATCCAGGACATCGTTAAACTGTTTGTCAAATTTATCTACATCATACTTACGAAGGAATCTTCGATTCCTAAGATAACATTTATCATTTTCATTTAATTTTACTATGTATGACTTTGGATGCTGTTCTGCAATCTTCACGATAACTCCTGGCTTCCTTTTCTCTCCTTTTTCCAACTGCACTATTACTTTGTCATTAATACTTAATTCTTTTAAGTCTTTTGTCTTATTATTATATGCTTCCTTGGATCTTTCTTTTTCCATTCTCATTGTGTTTCTATATTCTTTTGTATTATAATGTGGTGTTAATTTTGATTGTGACGTGGGAATGTATCCTTTTATAACTCTACCAAATAATAGATGTGAAGGCGAAGGTAAATTATGGTTCAAAGGTGAATTTCTGTATTCTAGCAAAGCTAAGTAAAAATCTTTATTATCAAAATGTGCTTTTTTTATTACATTTTTTATTATCTGCACCTGCCTCTCTATAAATCCATTCGATTGTGGATATCTAGGTGAACTTGTTCTGTGATCGATTTCCCATTCATTCAAAAATCTAATAAATTTAAAATTAACGAATTGAGGACCATTATCTGTGTATATCAGATCAGGTTTTCCATGGCTGGAAAAATTTTATGAATTAAAATGAATTAAATTCTTCCATTAAAATGAAAGAGATCGGCTGCAACAATCTGCCATGATCTGTTGGGAATCTCACGATCAGTCATTTTTTCTTTACTGTTAGCATTTTGAAATGTCAAACACGTTGGACAATTTTTAATAACGTCCATTCTTTAATGTCCATTCTCTAATTTCTTTATTTATGTTTGGCCAGTAGATCAATTCAACTGCTTTTAGTTGAGTTTTAATTATGCCAAGATGATTATAATGTAATCTTTTTAGTATTTCGGCTATTAGTTCTTTTGGTACAATGATTCTTTGATTTCGAAATAAAACATTTTTAATTTCAACTATTTCATGTCGATGTTTAAAATACGATTTAACTATTTCTTTTACTTCTTTCTTTGAATTTGGCCACCCATCCTTGACTAATTTTCTTAACGCTTTTAATTCCTGGTCTATTTTAGTGATTTCTTGAATTTTTTTAAATAAACTATTTGAAATGCTCATATATTCCACTAAATTAACTTGTGCCTCTATTTCTGTTTCATTTATTTCGAAGTTGTCTTCTTGACTAGCCCTTGATAGTGTATCAGCTATGTATAGCTGAGAACCTGGTTTATAGACTACTTTAAAGTCGTACATTTTTAAAGTTAACAGTAATCTTTGTAGTCTTAGCGGACTTTCGTTTAACCCTTTTTTGAATACGTATTCTAACGGTTTGTGGTCTGTTTCCACGGTGAATTGTCTTCCATATAGGTACTGATGGAATTTTTGACACCCATACACTATTGCTAGCAGCTCTTTTTCTATCTGAGCGTAATTTATTTGAGTCTTCGTTAGGGTTTTTGATGCATACACAATTGGTTTATTGTTCTGTAACAATACTGCTCCTAGTCCGTTTTTTGAACTGTCTACTGATAACGTTATGGGCAATTCTGGATCATAGTAACTCAAAACAGGGTGTTTATATAACATTTTCTTTAATTTATTAAATTGTTCCTGATGAGTTTTTGTAAAAAGCCATTCTGTGTTTTTCTTTGTTAATTGTCTTAACTTATAGGTTAATTTGGCTAAGTTGGGAATAAATTTACCAACATAATTGACCATACCAAGAAATCTAGATAATTCTTTCGCATTTTCTGGGTCTTTAATATTTTGGATAGCTAGTGTTTTGTCTTGATCTGGTAACATACCATCCTCAGACAATATATGCCCTAAATATTTGATTTTTGTTTGTTTAAATTTGGATTTATTTCTATTGAACCTTACACCATACTTTTCAGCTGTTTCTAGTACTTCTTTGAGAATTTTATTGTGTTCTTCTTCAGTTTTTGCATATATTATTAAATCGTCTATATAAATTTTAACATTTTGAATATTTTTAAATATATTTTTGAATGTTTTATAAAATATTTCCGGTGCGCATGATAACCCAAAAGGTAATCTTAAAAATTTGTACCTGCCAAATGGAGTTGCAAACGTGGTATACTCTGATGCCTTTTTACTAAGTTCTATCTGCCAGAAACCTTTGTTTGCATCTAGAACTGTGAAAAATTTCATGCCTTTAAGGTCTTTTATAATTTCTTCAAATGTGGGTATTTGTTCGTACTCTCTAATTTAAACTTTATAGTTTTATTTATATTGATTAAATATAATTCTTGATACCAATCATTACCAGTTAAACTATTACCCGTTAGTGAATATAAAACGACTTCGTTACCATCATCCTCTTCTTTGTTGCCTTCATCCACTTTCTGTTCAATCCCATGGATGGATTTATCGTTGGAACGGCAACATCTGACAAAATGGTTTGGTTTTTCGTATTTTTTACATATTTGCCCATACGCTGGACATTTTTTCTCATGTTTGTAACCACACCTTTTACAGGTCTTCTCTTCTTTGTTTTGCTTCCAACCACCAGTTGACCTTGATCCTTGTTTTCGATTGTCATTTTTATTGTTGTTTTTGCCCCTCGTATTCGTATCTGACGAGCTGTTTTTTGACGATTAATGAATTTTCGGAATAATTCAAGATTAGGAGTCTCTCTTAAAAATCGATGATTTTTTTTTTAATCGATAGGAAATGAGTCAAAAGAGGCGTAAATGATAAAAAAAAAGTGCGGAAAAGTGTAGTACTTACCGAAAAATCACTTTAAAGTTGCGATTTGACGTTTCTTTTTGGAAGTTCAAAGCAATGTTAAAATTGCATTTTCGTATTAAATCCTAACCTCAAATTGTTTAATTTATACCCACGCACTAAATAAAAACTTATTTTCACTAAACTTGTTGAGATTACAACATATTTTCGGATGAAAACCTTGTTTCTTAGGCTATCGATGCAGAACGACAATTAAATGTCGTTAGATAGAATTGTTTCTACCAAATGTGTATTAATAGACTTTGTGTTAATAGATTGTGTATCAATTGATCTGTCAAATGACTGAAAGCTGAAATATCTTTATGTTGTAAATATAAATAATAAATAAGTATAGTAGCTTATTTAATAGTAGTTTAGTTAAATTAAAATAGTTATTAAAAAAGACATGCTTACAAAATAAAAATAAATAAATAATCCGTGTGACGATAGCAACAAACTGTGTATTTAACCAAATGACAATTACAACTGACAACACAAGCAATGTTAACCATGTGTTTTCTCGTATTAAATCCTAACCTCAAATTGTTTAATTTATACCCACGCACTAAATAAAAAGTTATTTTCACTAAACTTGTTGAGATTGCAACATAATTATTCATAATGATACCTATGTGAAGTTAGCCCCCAATTAAACAGAATTTTACATGTATAGTATTTTAATTATAACATGAGAACCAGTGAACCGATTTCGATAAACAATTTCTCATTCGAAAGCTTAATCCTTGACCAATACGAAAGTGGAAATGCCCGATTGACGATAGCAACAAACTTTTATCCGCAATTTCCTATCTATTTTATTAGCTGATATCTTTCTTATTATTAGATATAGTAGAACACTAAATGCACCATATGAAAGCTTGATTCTTTCTTTATGAAATCGTCGGTTCTCGTTTGCCGATATGTTAATATTAAAATCAATAAAAGATGAAGAACACCGCTCTGTACGTAAAATAGCTTAATATTACCAAACTTCAAGCCCTTGTGCAATTGTTATCAAACCGAATTTTGAAATACTGTGTTCACAATCAGAAAGAACGCTCCTTCAAATATCTTAATCCGGGTTTTTGTTGGTCAATATCAATTAGCATCATGGTTAAATCACCTTTAATATACATCTCTATATACAGAAACGTTTAATTGCTCTACCTCTAAACAACTTTCTTACATATTTGATATGAGGAAAACTATAGAAGTATATCATGAAGTTATAGACTTACACAAGGACGTTTTTGGTCAAAAAATTACCAAATTCACACGTTTTAGCTACTTTTAAACATTGTTGGGATCAATAACTTTCTTATATCACCAGGAAAAAACTCTATAACCAAGCAGCGATAGCCGCGTGTTATACACCATTAGAAAGAGCAGAAAATTGTAGATAAGATAGATCTATACTTCTATAGTTTTCCCCCTATCAAATAAGACATTTGTTTAAAGGAATAGTAATTAAGCGTTTTTGCGTGTAGGGATGTATATTAAGGGCGATTTAAGCATGTCGCCGATAGACATTTACCAACGAAAACCCGGGTTAAGATAATTTAAAGAGCGCTCTTTCCGAGTGTGATAATAGTTTTTTAAAATTCGGTTTGATAACAATTGCACAAAGGCTTGAAGTTTGGTAATTTTAAGCTATTTAATCTAAGTACAGAGCCACCGCTTTGTAGTTTAAGTACAGATTGATCTTAATATTAACTTATCGACAGACAAAGACCGGTTTTAGATAGAGAAAGAATCTCTAATTATTATCTCGAATTATCTCTAATAATAAGAAAGATATCAGCTAAGAAAGTAGATAAAAAATTACAGATACAAGTTTGTTGCTGGAAAGTTTGTTGCTATCGGACAAATGTGGAGGAGGCTAAAAACTAGAATTCGTAAACATAAAACTAAAGCAAATTCCAATATTTCTAAGCACCACATAAAGACTGAACATAATATAAATTATGGAGGAGTTGAGCTTTTACATTCGTGTAACAAATTATAAAAATAATAATAACTATTTACTTATGAATGAACAAGTTCAACTTTTCCATAAACCCATCTTCGTATAATTTTACAATATACATGTTGCTTAAAAATCGTCAATCTTGCTTTTATCGATGTAATATCGCCCAAATAAGAATTTTGTGTAGAAATTAGATTTTGAGTTAGAACATATAAAAAAAAACAAACATTATAAACATTTCAAATAGATTTTTAGAATCTATTTGTATCTTATATTCTATTCAATTTCTTTTTTCGAATCTATCTTTGCTCCTAGCTGGCGACGCTCTTGTACATAGTTAATAGACACACAGTCTATGTAACGACAGACACTTAATCATTATGACCTATGCGAAGTTAGCTCCAAATTTTTCTAGCTCCCAATTAGATAGGATTTTACATGTATAGTATTTTGATTATAACAAGAAAACCAGTCAACCGATTTCGATAATCAAAATCTCATTCGAAAGCTTAATCTTTGGCCAATACGAAAGTGGAAATGCCCGACTCGAAATCTCTCGCGGGGTCATTTCAATGGCTGTACGCACATCATTAGTAAATTTTGAAATCGGGCATTTCCACCTTCGCATTCATTGCAGATCATACTTTCGACCGAGATTTTGATGACTAAAATTTGTCAATTAGTTACGAAGATAATTGATGTGTTTAATTAATTCGTTTGTTGTGTTTTAATCAAAATCCTTAAATATTTCGAATCGGGCATTTCGACAACAGCATTCAGCCAGACACAAACTTTCGATTGAGATATAAAACATTAAAATCCGTCAAACTGTTCTTTAATTATAGTCGATTTAGTTTAAATTAATTTTTTTATATTGGGGACTATACTTTTGAGCGTTCACAAGTGCATAAACAACGAGCCGAAGACGGTGTCATTCCGAGGGCTGTATAAAGTTAGCGGGAGAGAATTGAAATCGAACATTTTGTGATTTCGATAGAAGACACTATGACGAATCGAGTGACGTATAGATCTTGATCATCGGGTACATTGTTTACGAGTTATCACCACTTAAAGAAGGTCAATTTTGTGTTATTTTCGTGTATCTTCGCATTATTTTGGCGTTTTAGCGAAATTCGAAAGAGTTTTCAAATCGGGCATTTCCACTTTCGTATTGGCCAAGGATTAAGCTTTCGAATGAGACATTGTTTATCGAAATCGGTTCACTGGTTCTCATGTTATAATCAAAATACTATACATGTAAAATGCTATTTAATTGGGGGCTAACTTCACATAGGTCTCATTATGAATAATTATGTTGTAATCTCAACAAGTTTAGTGAAAATAACTTTTTTCTTCAAACGTCATTAAATGACAACTTTGTTGTCGTGTTTACTCGCGGTAGAAGTAAGTCATTGTTGCATAACGACGGTTGGTAAGATCAACATCATAGATTAAATATATAAATATACTAATATAGATGGTGGGTTCCCCACCTTAAAATGAAACGCTGTTTTTAGTTCAGACTACCCTTATTTAGCGCTAGTGGTGCGGTAGCATTTTACCCTGGAATTTGAAAAATCTTTAGAACTCGGTTTTTGGTTTTTGATTTAAAACCATGCATGATAAATGCATGGTTAAATAACAAATGTACTATAAGCAAAAACTATTAATTTTGTTTATAGAGAATTTGTTTCTGCAAAATTTCAACATACACAGTTTTAAAACGAAATTTTGTTGAGTCAAAGACAATTTGACTGTTGAATGTCAAAATTTTATTGATTTTATAGTTCCTATGAGACGTATTTGATACGTATGTGTGAGTATTTGTACGTATGTGTGCGTAAAGTGGCGGTAGTTTGAACTAAATTTATGGTTAACGCATGTTCATACGAAATTAACACAGCATGATCAACATAGCAAAAAAGTACTTCAGCGTTATGGCGCTAAAGTAAATTTCACTTTAGCGCCATAGCGCTGAAGCACATGTCACTTTAGCCCCGTATTGGAAAAGATATTTTTTTGCTTCACGGACGCTAAGTAAAGATTTTAAAAATTAATAAAAAATGAAACTAACCTTTTAATTGTTTGCTTTCTTATTTTCATCTCAAATTAATATCACATAAAAAAACTAAATAAATTAAAGAACAAAACAAATAATTATCTCTTATATTTTAAATTTTAATAAACACAAAAAAATTGACACATTTTAAACTTTTTATGAAGAAATAAACCATTAAGTGACAATTGATTTTCTATTACCTTCTTCGCGATATCGTTAATTTCGGACGACATTTTGTACAAAATAAATTTAACTAACAGTTAAAAGTTAAAATTCGCGCAAAACTGTTTACTTTTTTTTATTGGTTGTCAAATTTACGTCGTCGTTGCTAACGTTATTTTGTCATGACGTCCTTCGATTTCTCATTAATACATAATAAGTTAATTGTCATTTTATTAAATTTATTAAAATTTATATTGCAATTATTTGCAACGTTTGAAGAAAAAATACTATGTTTTATTCGGAAGAGAAGCAGATTCGTTTGTGGCTGGTCCGTCATTGCCGGACTCACTTCGTTCGTATTTTGTGCGTGGGTATAAATTAAACAATTAGAGGTTAGGATTTAATACGAAAATACATGGTTAACATTGCTTGTGCTGTCAGTTGTAGGTAATTGTCATTTGGTTAAATGCACAGTTTGTTGCCATCGTCACACGGGTCATTTTTTTATTATTATTTTGTAACGTCTTGTTTAATATTAATTTTTAATTAATTAACTATTTTAACTTAAGTAAGGTACTATTAAATAAGCTATTATACTTATTTATCATTTATATTTACAATACAAAGATATTTCAGTCGTTTGACATATCAATTGATACACAGTCTATTAACATAGTCTATTAGCACACATTTGGTAGAAACAATTCTATCTAACGACAGGTAATTGTCGTTATGCTTTGATAGCCTAAGAAATAAGGTTTTCATCCGAAAATATGTTGTAATCTCAACAAGTTTAGTGAAAATAAGTTTTTATTTAGTGCGTGGGTATAAATTAAACAATTTGAGGTTAGGATTTAATACGAAAATGCAATTTTAACATTGCTTTGAACTTCCAAAACAAAACGTCAAATCGCAACTTTAAAGTGATTTTTCGGTAAGTACTACACTTTTCCGCACTTTTTTTTTATCATTTACGCTTCTTTTGACTCATTTCCTATCGATTAAAAAAAAAATCATCGATTTTTAAGAGAGACTCCTAATCTTGATATATGCCTTTTCTTAGATCCGCCAAAAATGAATCAAATGACTCACCCATTATTTGAATTCTACTGTTGAATTTGTGTCTTTCAACCGTTTTATTCCTTTGTGGTATGAAATATCCATCTAGTTTCTTTATTATTTTCTCCTTATCTTTCTTATCTTCAGTAGAAACTTCTAGTGTTTTCAAGACATCTCTTACTTCTTGTCCCATACAGTGTAGAAACGCCGCTGCGCACACCGCTTTTTCTTTGTTCGCACACCCAGTTGCTAGTGCGTACGTTTCAAAATTATCTTTAAAGCTGTTCCAATTTACAGCTATATCGCCATCCATTTTCATAGTATGCGGCTGACTCAAAAACTTCATGGTTTTTTTTTAGTTTTCTTATTATTTTCTAAACTTCTTTTTAAGCGTCCCTTGACTGCGCCATGTTGTATGTTTAATAAAACTATTGCGTAGGTTCAAACGTCTTTATTCGATCGTGTTCTTACAACGACTGCCGCTTGCATGTGGCTCTCATACATGTTACAACTAAACTGTCACTAGAGGTCGCCACTAACATTAAGATTTATAATATACAACAGGGCTGTCAAGGCAGGAAAGGAGGCCCTTGAAACACAGGATGTAAGTCTAGGTGTTTGTATGGTATAATTTTGGGGTTTAACGTGTACCAACGCACGTGTAATTTGCGTTTTCGCACTCTTAAAAGGGAAAATCGTAAATGTACGTACTATTTGTTGTCCGCTGGTCGCTCCTTGACTCGTCGCCAGTTTTGTTGTAACTTTCGTAATTATACACTGATGAATCGCTAACAACTATTTTATTCAGTTAATATAACGTAAAAATACATTCGTACTGTGTGTATTAGTTGACGCCATGACAGTGAGTGTTGTTGTCTTTTGTACCTAGGTGGCGCCTCTAATACTTCCCCAAGTATAAATCATAACACAGTTCACCCAGGGGGGTGAAGGTAGTATCTAGTATTTAAAAGTCGGCAACGCCTACGTCACATTCATGCCATGCATACGCAAATGCCAATTCTCCCACTTGTTTACTGGCAAGTTACCCCCACTTCTGCATGGTCTGTCCCAAACGCGCCACACGTGACACAGACGCGCCAGTAAGGCCAGGCGCAAATAAAAACGCAGATTGGCGAGGTGACACAGGGTGACGCGCCGCAGGAGAAAACTGCGCGCAGTTTCCAAGCGCAAATTGAAACGCAGATCCGCATTTTCTTTCAGGGGTGAGTCTAATTTCGCAAGTCACGTAGCTGTTGTCAAACACGTCGTTCACTGGAAATCGTGTAATAATGGATTCTAGAATGGCTGAAAAAGTGCTGATGCTTATTGATCTGAGTTCAGAAAGTGATTGTGATGACGACGATGATACGAACATTTTGTTGTTGTCTTCATTAAAAGATAAGTCAATGACTAGCGAATATATAAAGAAAAGGTTGTCTCATGGAGAATTCGCCTTAACAAAGGAATTTAATGAGTTAAAATTTACCAACTACTTTCGTATGAATCGCGATCAGTTCAGTGAAGTGCATGAATTAATAAAGAATGAAATTGAAACATCAGGAAGTAACGCAGCATCCATTGGGACAGAGGAAAAACTTGCTGTTTTCCTAAGGTAAGCATTTTTCATTAATGTACATTCAGTGCGCGTCTAAAGTCCGGACCTCTCCTTAACCCTTATTTTTATAGGATCTAGGTATTTCATAACATCTCTTTAATTTCATTGGGTTTTAAATCATAAAACAACACTGTAGTATATTTCTTGATGTTGTAATTACAAAATATTCTGAGGAGTACAAAACTTTATACGAAAAATAGCTTAATTAGTATTGTGAAAAAACGTGGTAATGAGGTTTGCCAAAGTATTGTGTGGGTAGTCCTCAATAGTGTCCATCGTTGAGTTATGATCTGAGGAAGAACAAAGGGACGGAGTGCCGGCGTAAGACCGGTAGCATGTCTGCTGACTGCTACCATGCGTTTCATTGTATGAGTATCCAGCAACGTTCACAGACGGGTTACATGTCTGCTGACTGCTGTGTGTGGTTCCAGGAAGGTTCAATAATGTTGCTTCCATGTTTGAGACTCCCTGATATATTTTATTCCGAAGTGTTAACTGAGATGCCGGGGGCATTGTTTTAACAGTCTCATACATAGAAATAAAGAAATGATATAGGGGATCACTGGGAGTATTGATTTCTTTTAAGAGTTGTTTTCTTTCTTCCGATCTTCTTATTGACATCTGTTGACGAAATTCCATGTTGTTTTTTATTAAAGCAGCAATATTATTCTTTTTCATTTTAGTATACTGTGTCGAGTGGACATTTTTTCTTTCTTTCGGGAAAGATGTTATGGGTGTAGCTTGTGAGCTCTGTGCAGCGGTGCTAGCGATGTTACCATCCATAGTATTCAGAATTGTGCCTGGAGTACTTGGGGATTGAGTACCACCCTCATACTCATTATCATTGTCGCTCATAACATTTTGTGTATCTCGTTCCTTATTAGGATCATAGTCCTCAGAAGGAAAGTTGGGAGACTGAGCGTCATCACAGTCGCTGTCGCCTTGCAAGATTCCATCTCGCATTCTGTTGGTCGTAAAAGGTTGAAGAAAGCCCATTTCTTTTTGGAACTTCCAAAGTTTTATGGCTTCAGCGGCCGCTCCACTTCGCTTTACTTTTTTTTGCCTTCGTAAGGCATCTCTAAGAGAATGTCTCAGTTTCTCCCATACCGATTTAGCAGCAGCCCCTGTAACAAAACAATTTAATAACAAATAATTTAAATTATAATGGAAAACGTGAATGAAATTTTGAAGGATGAGCACAACTACACAATGTTTTTGTTGCAGGTATTTAGCCTCAGGAAACAGCTACAAAAGTATTGGGTACAGCTATAGAATGGGTGATCGAACAGTCTCTAGCATTGTAAATCAAGTATCGAAAGCTATATGGAAAGTATTGCAGCCTTTACACATGCCCGAACCCACAGCGCAACACTGGATGTCAACCGCATGTCAAATCTGGATCTTCATATTTTAACTATAAACATACATTCTCAATTGTGCTAATGGCGGTGGTTGATTCAGCATATAGATTCATCACCATTGATGTAGGCTCCATGGGTAGATTCAGTGACGGAAATATCTTTAATAGCAGTGTACTTGGGAGAAAAATTACGAAACAAACTTTGAACCTTCCACAGCCAACTTATTTCCCACCTACGGATGACTCGCTGCCTTATGTTTTTGTCGCAGACGATTACATGAAAATGTGATGCGTCCATTTCCAAGACGAAGTGTAATGGACAATTACGGAAACAAAGTGTTTAATTACCGGTTATCTCGAGCACGACAAACCGTTGAATGTTCATTTGGGATACTTGCTTCGCGATTCAGCGTGTTTCAAAAACTGTTTGAAATTCATGTGGATAGCGTAGCACATGTTGTGAAGGCAGCATGCGTATTGCATAACTACTTAACCAACTTCCCTACCCTTCTCCCAAATACAGAAGACGTCATTCAAGGTATGCCACAACATCAGCTGCGACCAATGACACGTAACAACAACCGAAGTGCAAGAGAAGCATTTGCAGTTCGACAAAAATTCACGGACTATTTTAATTCGACAGGAAAGGTCCCGTGGCAAGGAGATTGTATTTTAAGAGGACAGTATTAACTTTAGACTATATTACTTTTGATGTAACTTTTAAATTAAAATAAACATACATAAATCTACAATACTACGATACTTTTGAAAACTTACCACTCTTCAAATCTGCTTCCTTTGTGACTTCTTCCCATAGTTCACTTTTTAGCTTGCTCTTCATATAATCGCGATGGCTCGTATCATATAAAATTGTTCTCCTCCTAACCGCTTCAATTAATTTTTCCTCCATGATAACCAAAACACAGCTCAACCTCACGTCTTGTCACGTTGGAAATCTGCGTCACAATCACTACTTGGCGCAGGACGCCGTGAGTCGTATCTGCGTCGCGTCACCTCGCCGCCTAATTTGCGCGTCTCGATTCATCTATGTTTCACAAAAACTCACTCTGCGTCACCCTGCGTCACCTCGCCAACCTGCGTTTCTATTTGCGCCTGGCCTAACACAATCGTGATGAAATAACCGCGAAATAACTGTTGTTGTGTGAGGTTATGTGATATTAATTTTGAGGCAAGTTCTTTTAATTAATTTCTTATTAATTTTTCGATTGTTGCATTGTAATTTTCTTGTATTGCCATGTCTAATTTCGCCGCATCATCCTTATCTAGAAAGAAGTGGTCCTGTAAATACCCTTCCTGCCAAAACGCCTATTTTACTAATAACCCAAACAACCCCAAATTTCATAGATTCCCTAGAGATCCTGTAGTGTGTGAATCCTGGAAATCTTTATGTACCTTAAATAAATCCGTTAAATCCCTAAACCTTTATGTATGTCAGGACCATTTCTCCGACTCGGATTACAACAACCCCGAAAAAATCTCTTTAAAATATAATTCTCTCCCAAAACCTTTTCCCAGAGATCCCGTTTCGAATACCTGTAGTACCTCTGAAGTACCTGTGGTACAAACCAGTTTACCTACCATTTCTGTTCCTGATATTGGCGTTGAATCTGGAGCGGTTTGCCATAATAACTTAGATTTTTCTTATCTTTTTGAGGATGTGGAGGCAACAAGAGTTTCAAAGTTGCATGATAATTGTTTAGAACCCCAACGGAAAAATGATAGAGTTCATCGCGATACAATGTCGAAATTGTCTAAGTTAAAAGGACAGCTTAAAAATGTAAAAGCTGAGTTGAGCTGTGTAAGGAAACTATATAACGAGGGCCGATTTGAGTCTATCGAAAGTACTTTGAATGCTGTGACGAAGGAATTTATTAATTCTCAGTTACGGAATTCAAGTAGAACACCTTCAGGTAAACGATCGACTTTGGATGATAAAGTATTTGCTTTGTCAATCTATAAAAGGAGCCCCCGGTTGTATCGTTACCTTTAAGTTCATTTTGAGTTACCTTCAATAAGAACTTTGAAAGGCGTGTTCTCCCATATTCTAATGTAGCTGCTTTAAATTCACTTTACGGAGAAAACGTTCACGTATTTGATGTAAATGATCAGAAAGTATGTACGATCTTTGATGTTCCCCATTTACTCAAAAACACACGTAATGCACTTTTGAGATACAATATCGAGTATAGGGGTAAAAAGTACGCAAAATTTGAATATATTCGGGGTGCATTTAATTTAGATCAGCAGCGTAGAACTAACAAGCAGTTCCCGAAACTGAAAACCGAATATTTTAACTTTGATAATTCTTTCATAAAAATGAAGGTGAAAGTGGCTGCAGCTCAGTTGAGGTATACAATTGCAGCGTCTATCGAGACTTTTCATGTGACTGGAGACTTACCTGTTGAGGCTTTAGACACAGCGGAATTTGTTGATACCGTAGATAAATTGTTTGATTCACTGAATGGGTCGTCTCGATATCCTAAACACAGTAAAGAATTTCGTAGGGCGTTGGACCAAGACTCTCCTCATTTAAAATTTTGGTCGGATATTTTACCCGAAATTAAGCAATAGAAAATGATTGACAATAAGATTGGTAAGGACTGCACAAATTATGTGCGATTTGTCAAAGGGTGGCAGGTTACCATCAGGTCAATTATTTACCTTTGGCAAAATTTAGTTAGTCAAGGTGTCTCATTTCTTTCATTGAGATCATTAAATCAGGATCCTCTGGAGAACTTGTTTTGTCAAGTACGCCAGCATGGTGGGTTTAATACAAATCCTACGTGTCACCAGTTTGTGGCTGCCCTAAAGACGATCGTAGTCAACAACTTTTCAGTACCCTTAACAAGGGGAAGAAACTGTGAAGATGACTACTGTGAATCTTTAGGAAGCCTTCGTGATTTTTTGTTATATTCTCCAGAGGGTTCTGCATCTGATGATCGCATAACTGATTTTCATTTGGATATCGAGTACGACTCCGTCCTTGTACAAAATAATCAAGCAACAGCTTATGTGGCGTGTAGCATGCTGTGCACACGACATGTACAAAACAAAAGAACGTTACTATATAAAATTATTATCATTCAAATAATGAATCGATTCTATCAGTCCTTAGAATGTAGTTCATATTATTATTTATTAAAATATTAATTTATCTTGTTATATTGTGGACACATATACCGATTGGTAACTTTAATTTTAGGAGATACACCCAACACGGACGTACGTATAAGTATACGTGTGTGTGTATATTCGGTGTCGTTAAGTGGGGGATAAACAAGCGTAGGGGTAATGCACAAATTGAATCGTTCATAGATTGTTGAGAGGCGAAGTTGGTCGCATCGCTTTGCAGTTAACCCTAGCAAAAAAAAACTAAGATGTTGTTTACTGTAGCGGAAAAGGTACAGATTATAAAATGGTTTTATGGTGGCAATTCTGTAGCCCAAATAATTAATTTGTTTCCTGTGGCCTATGAAAACAGATCAATTCCTAGTCGGGAACTGGTCGTACAAGGTACAAAAAAGTCAGGAACTCTGCGAGAACGATAATATTACAAGGGCGGAATTTTGCTTTACTATGATGGAAATGGCCAACGGAAATGTTGATTTTATAAAAAACATTTTATTTACCGATGAATCTACATTTCCTTTGCATGGTCGGCATAATCCCAGCGTTGCTCGATATTGGAGTCGTGACAATGAACACAAAGTTTATGCGGCTCGTACACAATATCCCCAAAAATTAAATGTTTGGGCTGGCTTAGTAGGTGACCATATTATCGGTCCTTTTTTCATAGAAGGAAATTTAAATGGTCATAAGTATTTAAACATTTTGCAAAATGACGTAATCCCATCGCTTCAACAATTAGACAATGTTCAATTTGGAAGTATCCGGTTCCAACAAGATGGTTGCCCGGCTCACAACAGCCGGCAAGTTAAAGAGTATCTTAACGCACAATTTCCAAATCGTGTAATATCTATTTGCGGAACGTTAACTTGGCCGCCTAGATCACCAGATTTAGCCCCCAATGATTTTTTTCTATGGGGATATTTAAAATCGAAAATTTATGGTTTTGATGAAGAAAGGACAACCAATCTGGATGACTTACAAACAAAAATTCGCAATTGTATACAGGATATTAGTCCCGATATACTAGCGAATGTAAGGCGAACTTGTTACGATAGGTTGGGTCTATTGTTTAGCACAAAATGGTGGTTTATTTGAACACCTAATATAAAAAATATTTTATTTTTATAGTTTTTTGTTTTATTTGTTGTTTTACAAAGTTTATTTCAGTTACTTACGAATTGTTTTTATTTTTAGAATTAAGAATTTGCTTTGTCTTATTTGAATTTCATTTATTATATTAGTTATTATTTTTATAATATTTCTTATCATTGAACGATGTCAAACGACTGACTGCTCTCCGATCCACTACTCTTGCGATTCCCCTCCCACAAACATACTCCGCGCGCATATGCACGCACACAAGTATACTTATACGTACGTCCGTGTTGGGTGTATCTCCTAAAATTAAAGTTACCAATCGGTATATTGGCGTTCGCCCTTCGCAATCTAAGGTTAATGCCATAACTAAATTTCCAAAACCAACCACACTAAAACAATTACAGCGATTCTTAGGAATGATAAATTTTTATCACAGATTTTTACCAAACATCTCAATCATTTTAGCTCCTTTACATCATTTATCAAAAACACTTTATTCACAAAAACTTAAATCAATTACTTCTTGGACACACCATCACGACATTTCTTTCACTACAGCCAAAGAACTTTTATCAAAATCCGTCATTCTTGCACACCCATCACCACAAGCAACTCTTTCACTGACGACAGACGCCTCAAATAAAGGTATAGGAGCAGTTTTATCACAGACTATAGACAATAAAACACAACCTTTAGCATTTTTTTCTCAAAAATTATCTTCAAGCCAAATAAATTATTCAACTTTTGATAGAGAATTGTTAGCAATTTACACTAGTATCAAATTCTTTAAACATTTTTTACATGGACATCAATTTGTAGTTTACACTGACCACAAACCTCTAATCAACACAATTTTTTCTAACACAGAAAAAACTCCACGTCAGACACGATATCTTACTTACATAACACAATTCACATCAGATATCAGGTACATTACAGGAGAATCAAACATTGTAGCGGACACGTTGTCCAGAACAAATATTGATTCTCTAAATTCACAGTACCCTGACACACAAACCTTAAAAAATGCGCAATTTAACGATACAGAATTAACACATTTACTAAACAAACAATACTCAAAGACACAAACTACTAAATATAACCTATCGCAACAAACAACATCACATTCAGATGTAAAGCTTTGGTGCGACATTTCAACAAACAATCCTCGAACATACATACCACAAAAATTTCGTAAAACAATTTTCAACAAATTTCACAACTTAACACATCCTGGTATTCGCGCTACTACACATATCATCAAAACACGATTCTTTTGGCCTCATATGACAAAACACATTCAGTTATGGACAAAAACCTGTTTGCGATGTCAACAAACAAAAGTTCAAAAGTACACAAAATCACCTATTAGTAAAATTCCGATACCAAAATTAAGATTCGATCATATCCACATTGATTTGGTCGGTCCTCTCACTCCGTCCCTTGGCTGCACATATGTGCTCACCGTAATAGATCGTTTCACGCGTTGGCCAGAAGCTTTTCCTCTCGAAGATATTGGTTCTTCTTCTATTGCGGATACTTTGTTTCGGCATTATTTCAGCCGATTTGGCATTCCTAGCACTATAACCCATGATCAGGGACGACAATTCGAATCAAAACTCTTTTCAAAATTTCACACCCTTCTAGGAACACGTCAAATTCATACATCCACCTTCCATCCCCAAAGCAACGGAATTTTAGAAAGGTTTCACCGTTCTTTAAAAACAGCCATAACTGCCAGAGGTAACACTACAAGGTGGAACAATGATCTTCCCTTGGTTCTCCTAGGCCTCAGATCATCTCTTAAGGAAGACTTAGGTTGTTCATCTGCCGAACTTGTATACGGTCAACCACTTAGGCTTCCAGGAGAATTTTTTGTTAATATTCAACACCCTTTGGAATCTGATCCATTGCTATCTAGTTTACGAGAAACATTCTCTTGTTTGAAACCAGTAAACACAGTTTTTCATTCTAACCAAAAACCATTTATTCATAAAGATTTATTCATTTCAAAATTTGTTTTTGTCAAAATTAATGGGATTCAACCCTCTTTAACACCAAGATATGAAGGCCCATTTAAAGTGATAAAAACATTTCCAAAATATTTTGTAATTTTCAAAAATAATAAGGAAGTAGCTGTTAACATCAACAACCTTAAACCAGCATTTCTTTTAAAAGAAAATTCAACATGTCATCACAGCGAGGCAATCAATTCTCATAATATAAAAATTCAAAAAAAAGTTACTTTCAATTTTTAAATATGATTTCTTTTTTCTTTAACCACCATATTCCTCTATTTATTAATCTTTATAGGAGGGGAAGTGGCTGTAGCATGCTGTGCACACGACATGTACAAAACAAGAGAACGTTACTATATAAAATTATTATCATTCAAATAATGAATCGATTCTATCAGTCCTTAGAATGTAGTTCATATTATTATTTATTAAAATATTAATTTATCTTGTTATATTGTGGACACATATATATCCACATGGCGGGTTATTTTTTGAAGAAAGTGGACATTCACGACTGTCAATCTTGTCGAGAGAGTCTATTTTCTTCGGAAAGTAATCCAAATCACTTGTTTACTTCTTTTAAGGAGTACACGAATGATCCACACTTGCAATATGCAAGTGAGCGGCTTATCAAGATGATAGATTCTATCCATGAACGATTGTATCAGTTTCTAGATAAGTATGGTCACTTGCATCCAATCGAACAAATGTTTAAAACTTCTAATGTTGAATTCCTTAATTCATTTTATTTTTGTTCTGTTCACGATGATGTTAAATTATCTATTGTTAATAAGTAATTAAATATTTACAAATATTTACGCGATAGAAATACTAAGGAATCTAACAATAGAAGACATAAAAAATCAAAATTTACATAGTTTTTATTTAACCAGAGTGATATTTTTTATTGTTTTTGTTTCATATTATTTACCCATGGATCGAAACTGATCCATGGATCCTGGGACCATGGAATAAGGAATAAGTTTGAACATGGGGAAGTCCCATATACTCAAGAGGAGTTTTTTATTTAGAATAATATATTAATTTTGTTGTTAGAATGATATTTTATTTATTTCTTATACTATTTATTTTTATCATATGTTGATATTTATTTTATTTGTTGGATGTTTATTAAGTTTGTTTTATACAATGGTTATTAGGGCTCTCAAAATTCTATTTTGTCGGCGATCTCACCATTTCAAATGAAGAAAAGAGAAACGAGCCTAGAATGGAACCCATTGGGTGGATTGAGAATGGTTTCATTCTCATTTTGAGAATGATTTCATTCTTTGTGGAAAACCATTCGCATTTTTTATATCAACTTATTAAGTTCTGAATTTTTAATGTTAACTTATTTACACAAATCAATTGCAGTGAATGCAATTTATATTAGATTTTTATGTTAAAAATTAATTTTTCATATTTATTTGTTTGTAAACTTCTATTAATCGTATGATAAGAGTAAATTTCTCTCGCTTTATAAAAGTAAGTTTCTACGTTAATCATTTGTTATGTGATCATTTTGTTTTATAAGCATCGTTAACAAAATTTACCTTCTTAAAATTGTTTTTTGTATAAGAACAAACTTCTATGTTACAATTAGTTTATCATTTTTACTGTAAACTTTTTTGAATTGTTCATAGACACATTTTCCTTTGCAACAGTTTGAATTTAAAAAAATTTTTAAATGCAAATTTATATTATGAAATTGTTTTCTGTATAAGAGTAAATTTTTATGTTTAAATTAATATATGTTTATTGTAAACTTTTTTTAATCATTTTCAAATATTTTTGTCTTTAAAACAAATTTGAATCTAAAAAATAGTTTGTATGCAACTTTAAAAGCTTGTTAAAATTATTATTTTTATTGAAAATACGTATATTTTTGTTATATTTGCTCTTACTATCAATAAAAAAGCAGTTCACTTTTAAATTTGTGTTTTATTTCTGATTTTTTTAAATAAAAAAAATAATAATAATAGATTTGACCAGTTCAAATTTCGCGCCTAGTTGTGCCATGCAAAAGTGGGGGTAAAATGTGTTGCTCTGATTTTAACATGTAGTTGGCGCTTCTTCTATATATCTGTTCTGTAGTCTAAGTCTATGTGTCGTATGTAACAGAAGTATTGTATATGTTCCTGTATAAGTTAGTAGTTTATAAACGTTTTAGAGTTGATAGTGGTCTTAGTGAATTGTTCCCTTGCTCCATCAAGTATACCACATAATTGGCGACGAGGATTAAAGAAGATTTTAAAAGGATGGCGTTCATCGGAACGTTTGAAACGTTTAAGCTCAACACGAATATTGAGACGTACCTAGAGCGTATGGACCAACTACTAATATGCAACGAAGTGGATGAAACAAAAAAGGTACCGGTCTTTTTAACCTTAATAGGATCAGAGTGTTATAGTCTGCTAAAGAACTTGACATCGGTACAGATACCGCATTCCTTGCCTTATGCCGATCTGAAAGTCAAGCTAACGACGCACTTTAATCCAAAACGAAGCATAATCTCCGAGCGATTCAAATTTAACAAGTACGAACAAGGAAACAATGAGTCAATTTCCGAGTTTATGGTTAAATTGAAAGAACTGTCCGAGTCCTGTGAGTTTGGCGCATTTCTGTCACAATCTCTACGTGATAGATTTGTATGCGGATTAAGGTCTAAGAAAATTCAAGCCAAATTATTGTCGGAAGAAGATGATAACCTACGAGAGAGCTTGCAAGGTAGCACTAAATATGGAGCTAACCGAGCAACAAGCAAAGTATATGCAGCCACATAGCGAATGCAAGAAGGTCAAACCGGTGAATAGTCAAAAGTCCAAAAATACAAACATCTGTCAGTATAAGAAGTCTTGACTGACTGTAAATTCAGTACAGTCAGTCAGGTCATTACCAGTGATTGTCTACGTCAAGATCGAAGACATCAGTCACAAAATGGAAGTCGATACAGGTGCTAGTATAACGTTAATCACTAAGGACGTATATGATAAAAAGTTTAGTCATCTCAAGTTGTTGCAGTCAACAAATAAAGTGAAAACAGTATCAGGTGAAATCTTATCGGTGCTAGGTAAATTGTATGTTAACGCTAAGATGAATAATAGTAACAAAAGGTTAAAATTGTATGTCATGAGAGGTACTGATAATCAATCTCTGTTAGGTAGATCGTTGTTAGATAGTCTGTATCCTAACTGGCGAAAGGTCCTACTACCAATCCCTAAACCAATTCCTGAACCACAACATGTCAAAACTGTGATGCAAACAAGGAAGATGGTGGAGGAACTAAAGATAAAATTCAAAAATGTCTTTGAAGAAGATCGTAGTCGGGTCCATCAAGGGTTATACAGCCAAGCTAGTAGTCAAAGAAGATGCAAAGATGGTGTTCCACAAACCATATTCTATGGCATATGTACTGAAAGAACCTGTTGAAGTAGAATTAAAAAGGATGGTGAAAGAAGGTATATTACTACCAACAAGGCAGGCAGAAATGGCAAGTCCTATAGTAACAGTGAAGAAGAAAGATGGTGGAATCCGGATTTGTGCTGATTTTAAGAAAACGCTTAATCCAGCTCTTCGTACGGATCCACTACACATTGCCAGATGTCCAAGAACTAATCCAGTCGGTGTCAGGTATGACGGTCTTTAATATATTAGACTTCAGCAACGCTTATCTACAGTTGAAGGTAGATGAACAGTTCCAAAAATTGTTAACAATAAACACCCACTTGCGTCTATTTAGTTTTACAAGATTACCCTATGGAGTGTCTAGTGCACCAGCAATTTTTCAATGCATTATGGAGAAAATTTTGGGAAATATAAAAAATGTAGGTTCTACATTGATGACGTTATCATAGGTGGGAAAGATTATGATGATTGTCTGAAAACAGTAAGAGCTGTATTGGAAAAACTGAGTGAACATAATATTAAAATCAATAAGTCTAAAAGTAAGTTTTTTAAGGAATCGGTTGAATTCCTGGGTGACGAATTGGATAGAAATGGAGTAACACCCCTCAAATCAAAGGTAGACTATAAGGAATGCACCAGCACCCAAAAACATAACAGAACTGAGAGCGTACTTAGGATTACTAAATTTCTATTCCAACTTCATACCTATGCTATCAAACGAGGTTCACCCCTTGTATGAATTATTGAAGAAAAATTCAACATTTGTTTGGTCTAAGGAATGTCGAGAAGCATTTGAAAGAAGTAAGACTCTATTAATAAATAGTCAAGCGCTACCCTATTACGATGCAGCAAAGCCTATTATCATTACAGCTGACTCATCACAATACGGTATAGGCGCAGTTATGAGTCATTTAATAGATAACGAAGAGAGACCAATCATGTTCGCTTCGTGCACATTATCAAAATCTGAGTTAAGCTATGCTCAGATTCAAAAGGAAGCCACTAATCTTCGCTGTGAAGAAATTTCACAAATATATATATGGTCGAAGGTTTACAATACAGACTGATCACCAGCCATTAAAGGCAATATTAGGATCAAAGGTAGGGTTGCCAACACAAGTGCACAATAGATTACAAAGATACGCTATCATTCTATCAGCATATGAATATGACCTAAAATACAGAAAGGGATCGGAAATAGCTCATGCAGATAGTCTATCAAGATTGCCCTTACCTGAAGAAACACCAGAAGAAATAAAGTCCTTTACATCAACCAACGAATTACCGATATCAGCGGACGAAATAGCAAGTGAAACCAGGAAGGATAGAGTGTTGTGCAAGGTAATGGAATTAACAAAATATGGATGGCCAGATCATATGAAAGATCTAGACTTGAAGCCCTATTTCAAAAGGAGGAATGAATTGAGCATTGAAGGTCATTGTTTAACATGGGGAAATAGAGTTATGGAAATCCTTCATGACCAACATCCAGGTATAGTGAGGATGAAATTACGAGCCAGGAGCGACATTTGGTGGCCAGGTTTAGGCGAAGAGATCGAACAGAAGGTGAATGAATGTGAGATTTGTCAAACTTCTGCACCAAAAGGAAGAGAAGTAAAGGAATAAAACCAAGAGAAACTGGAGCAGAATCCACATGGATTTTTTCCACTTAGCGAATCATACATTTCTGTTGATTATTGACTCTACTAGTAAATGGTTGGATATCTATGAAATGAGCACTGAAACCAATGCTGAGAAGACGGTGGAAAGGGTCAGGAACTCAATTGCGGTATTTGGTATTCCAGAAGTCATTGTGACAGACAACGGACCTAGATTTAACAGCAGCGAATTTCAAAGATTCTGTATGTCAAACGGTATACAATTAATGCATTCACCGCCATATCATCCCACGTTTAATGGTATTGCTGAAAAATGTGTTTCAACTATTTAGCAAGCACTGAAGAAACAACTAATCAACGACATTAATAGTACGATAAAACTACAGCATAAGTTGGATAATTTCTTATTCAATTACAGAAACACACCAACAGCAACAAATGGAATGAGTCCGGCTGAAATGATGTTTAAGCAAATTCCAAGGAATAAACTAAATATGATAAAACCAAGATTCACAGAAGGGAAGGAAGAAAAGAAGAGATATCTTAGAATAAAAGAGTATGAAGATAAGAGGAGGAGAGTACTGAGATACTACACGGAAGGAGAAAGTGTTTGGATCAATACAACGGAGAAAAATAAATGGTTACCACGAAAAATCTTAAAGGTATTAAGTAATGTTACTTACCTTGTTTACGTTGAAGGAAAGGTGAGATTTGTTCATGCGCATAACCTGAAGGAAGCTAAGCAGGAGCTAATTGACGACCAGGAAATGAAACAACACTTACCGTATATTCCAACGTTTAGTGAACATGGAAGAAGTGACGAACCAACTGTTGCCACGAAAGAAGATCCACAACCAGAATCCACTCCTACTCCTAGTCCGAAACCTAGTCTTAGTCCGACTCCCGAATTAGTATTAAGGCGTTCAAATAGAATCAAGAAACCAATATCTCGTTTAAATTTTTAAGCTAACACTGGTTTAAGCTAAGGATGAGGGAGTGTTGTGTATCGTGTTGCCTATACGCAGCAGAGTAACCGACAAGGACAACAACGGCAGACGCAAGTCCAGCATTGTGGTACCGCGTGCTAGTCTAAATCTATGTGTCGTATGTAACAGAAGTATTGTATATGTTCCTGTATAAGTTAGTAGTTAATAAACGTTTTAGAGTTGATAGTGGTCTTAGTGAATTGTTCCCTTGCTCCATCAAGTATACCACACCAATAATTGATAACTTGCTTTTAAAGGTGTGTTCAGATTTGCAGTTTGCATTTGCAAACATTCGTGGGTGATCCGCATACAAAAAATTGGACAACGAAACAGATTCGTTTAATTGAGGTATATGGATCGTTGAAGATGTTGTGGGATCTACAAGAAAAAGATTATTACAATAAAATTAAACGTGAAGACCTATGGGACAAAATAACAACAAATTTTAATCTTCCTAAGAAGGAATTAAAGGCTAAAATGAAAAGTCTTTTGAGTTCGTATAGCCGAGAAAGAAGTAGAGAAAAGAATAGCAATGTAACTGGATCAGGTTAGTTTAGACCCAGTTTTACCATCTCTAATTAAAGTGGTTGATATCTTCAGCTAACGAATAGCGCAAAAATCGTGTTTTACCATCATGTTTATCTTGTTGGTTTACCGGTTTGAGGTTCGGTATAAAAATTTTTCTGTCAATAGGCTCGACACTTTTTTACTAGATGGCATATCATTTATATCTAACCTCAAATCATAACAAATCCCCTACTATACTACAACACTGATTTAAACGGTGTTATAAAGCGATTTAATTAAAAGCAACCATGACCATAATGGAAGTTGAAATTGATCTTAGAAGAAATTAATGATTAACTTTCCATATAGGGTGGACGTATAATAAAAGAAATTAATCATGTCCAGTCAGATGATGAATTCATTAAAAAATTCGATTGTCAGAGGAATATTTTCATTTGTTAACACAAGTTTATACATCAAACGTTAGTTACATAAGTTCACATAAGTTTGACGTCACTCATAGTAAAAGGCTTGAAATGGTGTTAATTAAACTAAAACTAGAACTAACACTAACACTAGAAAGTTTCGGGTTAAGCCATGAGTTTTTTGAAAAAATTTTTTTACGTTTCGCATACCATGTTGCAACCTTCTTCAGAAACTCACTTCGAACTTGTTTAATCTTCTTCAGAAACAGGTTCGAAGTGCGTTTCTGAAGAACGTTGCAAAATGGCATCCGAAACGTTAAACATTTCTTCAAAAAATGCACGGCTTAACTCGAAAGATTCTTTGTTACTTCATTACGTTATTCTTGGTAAAAAATCTCTACGAAGAAAATTATGTAAATAAACTGTAGCCTATACCACTTTCTTGGCCGGAAATTGGCTTGGAAATTTTGACGATATAATCCCGAAAGCAATTTCAACTACTCGACGAGCTCTAGATAAGCGATAGTTGAATATTCTTTCTTTGGAACCTTTTCCATGGCTTCCTGAGTAAGGTGTCATTATATATTTATTCAACGCAAAAGCCTGATCTCCTAATATTACATATGGAATTTTTGTGGCGTTCTCTTCATCTATGATTTCGGTTTTCAAGTTTTCTGTATAATGTTGAATTTTTGAAAAACCCTAAATCTGAGTTCCGGCCTTAGGATCCTACGATGACGTATATAAAGTTGTAATTTGAGTCCACTAATGCAAGAAGAACAATACTAAAAAACATCTTGTAATTGTAATATTCTGCGCCACTTCGAAAAAGTGCTTTTATCTCAAATAGTTTAGCAACTGCCAGCCACTCATTTTCTGATTGTGGAATCTGGAAAATGCAATATTTATTATGGTTATCAGATGAACAATTTATAAACGTTGTTTACTATTTGTTATAGGATTCTTGTTCTTTCTTTGACACAAACAATGATGCAATTACAATTGAAATGGTAAATACTAACTCAAATACCGATAACGACTACGAAACTGATATATCTTCAAGAGTACTTAACAAAAATTTAAAAATAAAGCAGCAAAACGTTCTTATGACAATTCTGTTACTGATGTTGAAGGCCAAATGCTTCAAGATGCACTTGAGTTAATTCGCAAATAGAGCGACAGCAGTAACGATCCATATATTGC
The DNA here is from genome assembly GCF_036711975.1 of Onthophagus taurus. NCBI lineage: Eukaryota > Metazoa > Arthropoda > Insecta > Coleoptera > Scarabaeidae > Onthophagus > Onthophagus taurus. Next base: position 323,783 of record NW_027248939.1, read on the forward strand.
ATTTGGAATGCATGTCGCTGCTGAGCTCAGAAAATACAATACCAGAACATTGATAAAAGTTAAACATTCTATAAATAATATTATATTTGAGGCCCTTCATATGACGGATATTTCGAACATATAAAATGTTTATAGATGTTTATAAAATGATAATAAAAATAATGTAATAAAATATTTTTTTCTTACCTTTACCATATCCTGAAGAGCTTCCGTTATAGCGCTACACACTTCGGGTATTATTGTTGATATGGTTTGCTTGGATACACAGAATATATATTGCAAACTAGAATATGAGTCTCCGGTTGAAAAATATCGCAAAGTAATCGCCAACCTCTCTTTTGTCGTTATTGCTTTACGCCAATGCGTATCCTGTTTTGTAATAAACGGTTCAACCAGGGTATAGGTCAAACTTCTCTACGGACATTCTTAAAAATTGCGGAGTTCGGTAATGAATTTCGTAATTTAATGATTCAAAATTCTGTAATCTTCGCTGATAAAGGAGTTTCATCCACAATTTCCTTTTAAAACATTTCTTTTTATTCCTTCTTTTCAATTTTCAAATAATAAGCAGAGCTACGGCACACGCAACTGAATTCATTTTGTTTTGACACAACCTAAAGTGACACAACCTCATCAGGTATTCCGGTGTGGAGAACTCTCGTCGAGGAACAAGGAGGATCTCATCCCATCGCACCGACTTAAAAGCTTTTCTAATATCCAGCGTGATCAGAGCCACAATGGATCTATAGTCGAGCCGTCGAATTTGTGCAGTGATAAATCACCGTGACAGGTAGGTACATTTTTCACATCGAAGGTCGCCCTGTCCGGATTCGTCAAAGTAAGTGACCACACCCCTCCTGGGGGTAGCGCACTGAGCGCGTTACTGGGGACAAAAAAATAATAAAAGCCGCCGACGCACTGTGAACGGTATTCATAACTTCTTATCTGACTGTAAAGGAAGGTTTATTCTCGTATAGTGTAGCTGCGCCTTATAGACCCTGGCGGGAGTAGGCGGTTACATAACGAAGGAACCGACTACCCCTTTTTTTGTAAGTACCTGTCACGGTGATTTACCACTGCACAAATTCGACGGCTCGACTATAGAAAAATGATTCTCTGGAAATTATCAATAATATTGTAGATGGCGTCGACAGTTGAGCGACTATCGTGGAAACCATATTGTTTCTTGGCCAATTCACCCGACCTTTCGACACTGTCCTGCAGTCGTGTACGTAGCAGCTTCTCGAACAGCTTGCCTGCGGAGTCAAGCATACAGAGGGGTCGATATGTTGCTGTATCAGGATATTTATGCTGCCACGGTCGCCATCTTTAGAACTTCGGAGAGGATTCCATCGGGACCAGAGGCCTTCTTAAGCGACTTTGCCGCTGCTACTAGTTCCGCTTCTGTGATTAAGGTAAGATCCGTAACTTCTTCCATGATTCGGCTCTCGTTTTCGTCGTCGTCGACGATGGTTGACATTGTCTCGCTGGTAAGTACAGCTGGGGAAGAGATCTTCCCCAGTTTTTTCATGACAAACTTATACCCGAGTCCCCAAGACTCGTGGTGGATGTAGGGATGCAAACGACACATCGATTTTTCGAAAACATCGATGTATCGTCCATAAACATCGATGTTTTAATAGCGATGTTGAAGTCCATAAAACATCGATACATCGTTCATTATGAACGATATTTTATCTTCGATGTTTGATAAAATAATCGACCATTATTTCCATGTTTGTATAAAAGAGCAATGAAATATTTGCCACTGTTAGCAACTTCAGTGTCTAACGAACAATTATTCACAGAAGTTGGCGCAACAATTAATCAGGAAAGGAATCGCTTATTAGGCACCAGGTTGTCAAAGTTAAGGTTTTTGACATCTATACTTAAAAATAAAATTAAATAACATTATCTATGTGTTTTATCATATTATAATAAATGGACCGCGTTATACATCACTTGACTAAGCGACATTTTATCATTTTTAGAGATTTTCATGCTGTCTGGTAAGTAAAGGTGTAACATCTTAGAAAAAATACAGAATACCGAGAGACCTAAAATACTATTTGTTTTAAAGGATAAAGCTAAGCGCCAATCACGTTATACGATTTCAAGTCCGATTTGCATCATACGTCTAAGAACCGACTTACCATTAGATACGACACTTAGATACACCAAGAAATTCTACAATAGAAAAAATAGATGAACCTACAATTCCGAGTCAGTGTCGTTTTCTAGATGTTAGTATATAATTGAAAGTTTGTCTTTTATTTTATATAGAATTTAAGTCTAACAAGTTTCGGCCCTTAGCCATCTTCAGAGACTCCACAAATAGATTAACATCTCTCATCTTATCCATTTTACAAACGACAGCGGAAGGTAGCGCTAGTTAGCATAAGATATCACTGTTGCACATTTTATTGCACTAAAACTAGAACTAACACTAGACCGAATATTTCTAGTTCTAGAACTAGTGTTAGTTCTAGTTTTACACCAGCACTATCACTAGAACTAACACAAGATCTAGAACTAGTATCATTCGGCTTTAACCGTCTTGAGAGACGTGGGACTAAATCCGAATGTGTCTAGTTCACGGTCTAGTGTTAGTAGTGTTAATTGTCACTTCATAAAAAATCCTTTAAAATGAGTCCAAACTCGACATATTTAACTTTAATATTAATGGAAATGTAATCACTTCCGGTTTGAAATGTCAACGTCAATTTTGATATATTTGTCATCTTCATTAAAAAACCTTTAAAATGACTCCAAAGATGACGCACTTATCTCAAAAAACAAAAAAGTTAGAATAAAAAACATTAAACCCTAAGTTAGCAACAATGAAGATAGCAATTTAATTTTTAAATATTAATACCAACCTTATTTTTTTTTTTATTATACTTTTGTTTTTGTGACAAATATTAAGACATTTTATAAAAATTATGAATATGTCAAAATGACATTGACATTTCTAAGCGGAAATTGCTTATATCTCGATTAATATTGGAATTAAATATAACATGTTGGACTCATTTTAAAGGATTTTTCACGACGATTACAAATATGTCAAAATTGACGTTGACATTCTTAACCGGAAGTTGACCATAACTTCATTAATATTGAAAATAAATATCTCGTGTTTGCACTCATTTCAAAGGATTTTTAATGAAGATTACAAATATGTCAAAAGTGAGGTTGACATTTTAAACCTGAAGTTAATTATCATGTAATAGAAGTTTTATAACTGAAGTTAATCTAGTGTTAGTCACTTTTCCGCACTTTCTTTATATTTTTAACGTGTTTTTTGGGTCATTTTACATTTATTAAAAAAAGTCGCCGATTTTTAAGCCACATGATGATTCTTGAATTTTTCCCAAGTTTCTTAATATTTCTTTCGTTAAAAAAGAGCGTTCTTAAATTTTAATCTGTAAACTTGTAACACTTAGTCCTTAGTTTCATTTTACAACTTTTTAAACTTTAATTTTGTAAATTAGTAACTTATAATCTGATTTCGACATTGATATGTGATCTTTTTTAACAAAACAAAAAGAAATATTAAGAACCTTGTTTGTAAAATGGATAAGATAAGAGATGTTAACCTATTTGTAGAGTCTCTGAAGATGGCCAAAGGCCGAAACTGGTTAGACTTAAATTCTATATAAAATAAAAACCAGTTTAAAAGTACAAAATCAAACTCTAGATTATTTTCTTCAAAAATTTTTACACAAATCGTCATCATTTTGTCTCTAGATTTAGTGATTAAATTTATGATAATAAAGTTATTATTATTATTATTTGTCGCTTAGTCAAGTGATGCAGAACGCGGTCCAAATATTTATGATTATTATGATAATTCTTATAATAAAAATTCAGCCACTGCTTTGCGACATCGATGTTTCACTTTTGGAAAACTTCGATGTTCTAATATCGATGTTCTTATGAGCGGTGTTGCATCCCTAGGTGGATGTCGTCCCATAGTTCTTCCCATTTCTGACACTTACTCTTCGTTATAGCTCGTTTTAGTGCTTTTTAGCCGCTTTCAATTCGGAAGATTCGTTTTGGGCGTTAAGGTGGTCTCGTTGTCTAACCCTCGTCAATTTTCTCCTGTATAGGGTGCAGCTTTTTCTTTACTCAGCTATCTTAGGCGTCCACCAGTATACTGATTTTCTGCTATCTGCAGTGCTTCAACCCTGCCGTTTACTATGGCGTCACTTTTTCTTTTATCTTGGCGATGTTCCAACGGGTAATAAATCTTTTAGGCCTGGATAAATGTGTATGCTGTTCAGCTATTTGGAATCTTATATACTGATGGTCACTTCCTGTATAGCCTTAGAGTCAAGAATACATCCCGCCATGCTTTCGGATGCCATACATATAGTACAGACTATGAATTTCACAGATTATTAATTAACACGAAGTGCTTCATTTACCCCTTACCATCAAGATCTATGAAGTTATATGTAACTACAAAAAACGTCACTTTTTAAAGAAATGACGTAGAAAATTTGTTTGACAAATTCTTTTCAAAAGAAAATTTAGAAAATTAAATTAATTATATCGCAAATATAATAATAAAGTGGACAAAGATATTGTTGAGTTTAATAACGAAAATCTATTACTTTAATCCTTTGTGTATTAATCAAACCTCTTCAAATGTATCTAAAGGTCACATCCATAATTACCAAGCGGAAACAACGGTAAAAATCGATTTTTATAATTGAACATGTCATCAGGTTTATTGAAAGCCGTTACATAAACTATTCCATTCGACCCCATAATTACCGACGAGTAGCATTCAATATGAAGAAAACACGAAGTTTTTATCTTTTGGAACAAAGTTTAAGTAAACATAAGTGTTGGCCCACCTCAGAGAATTTCCTTCGTAACTTTCTCAGCGCAATAACTTTGATTGCTGTGAATGTAGTGTGGGTTATTTACCCATTAATATTAGAAATTATAAGTAAGTGTTATGTAAGGGACCGAAGAGAAATATTATCATCGTTATTATTTCAGATTACAAGACGAAATTGGAAAAATGTTTATTTCATAGTCAGTTTAGTCTAATGGGAGTATTATTTATTGTTTGTGTCATCAAAGTATTGCGTCGTCGACACATTTTATTCGAACTAATTAATGTGTTGAGCGACCATATTGAATTAGGTACTCCAGAAAAAATTAAATTAGTTGAGACAAAAACGAAAACGTTATTGAAAATGATCCGTTATGGAGGATATTTTGTAGTATTATTTATGACACTGTTTATTATGATTGATGGAGACTGTGCTAAATTTAAAAGTGTTGAAAATTGTTTGATAATCCAGTACTATTTTCCTTTTGATTTAAAACATTGGGAAATAACATTAATGATGATGTTTCAAATGTACACGATACGATTTGTACTAAATGTTTTATTATTTATGTATGTATTGTATTGGTATTCAGTGGAAAGATTACTCTTGCGTATAGAAAATATTAAGAAAATGATCGGAAATATACGTTTGACGCGAAATACGAAAAGAAATTTTAAAATGTTGCGCCCTGTAGTTATATATCATCAAGATTTATACAGGTACGTATTAATCTCCGAGAAATCTATTTGGTAGTCTTTATAATATAACATATCATATACAGTGTCCATCGAAAAGTCAGCAACATCCTGTTGTTTTTAGTTACATTGTACCCACGTTTCTGAAATTTTGTTTATATGGGATGTTCATCCCGATCTTAGATATTAAGGCTCTGTGGGATGCTAGCCCATATGTCAACAGCCTGTTTCAGAATAAGAGCCTTATTTTTTTAGCCACACGATGGGTACTACTTTCAAAATATTTGGCAGTAATATATTTTAGGACATTTTCTACACGATGGTGACATCTCCCGGCTTAAAAACCCACACAAACAGCTGGGAGACTCCAAAATATTAATTTTATTTAGATAGACGCGGTAACATCCATGGCCGGACTTAAGCCAGACAACAGTTGATCCCGATCTTTAAAATACATTTAACTTGATCGCTACTTTTAGTCCATCGGAAGTAGGCCAAAAAATCGTTATTTTAAATGAAATGCTATGGTATTTTATATATGGACCATGTTTATCAAAAGGGAACTCAAAGTATAAAAATGGCAGGAAATCTATCTAATTTCTATAAGCAAAAGTCTGTCTTTTTGGATTTTTCTGAAGCAATACTTTATGGAACTCGCCATTTTCATTATGAGTGTATTTTAAGAAAATTGAAAATGGTTTGTCTTTTTCTAATTTTACTACTCTGGTTTTTAACCACCTAATCTTGCTTTTGTTTATGTCTACTTTTCGGTTAGTAATTTCTTTTTCTAAGTTTTCTACAGAGAAAAAATGTTCCGTGCTTATCTCTGTTATAATCAGTGGGTTTTTCGACAGCAATGATTATATTGATGTAATCTTGCGTCGTATAAATTCTTTGGTTTAATTTAATTGCCTCTCTCTGGGTTTTAACTCTTGAATCATTTGATAGGTAGCTGTGGCCAGATATTAAGTATTTAAAATTAATGTTTTTAACGTTTCTGTTTTGGATCTGACCACATTATTAGAGTTTCTGTATTCCGCTCCAAAAAAAGTTCTATAAATCTTTTTAGACATGACCCCACCTCTTGTGCTCCCCTTCTGGCCTCTCCTTCGTTCCATGTAAAACAGTACCCTTTATTGTCAGAGTGTATGTTCTCATTATAGAGTAAGTGTTGGCGCTTGTAGAAGACAAGATTAGTAGGAATATTCGGCAACGGCAAGGTTTTTTTCATGTCATATTATTTTTCATTGCATGCTAGTTTTAGTTCCTCGTTGTCCTGTTCCAATACAGCATTTTGTATTTTGATATTGTATGAATCGCATAAACTGCATGGTTTTATAGCTGTGATATCATAGTTCAAATACTTAGTCTCAGTTTGCGATTTGTATGTGGGAAACTGCTTTATGTGAGTTATAATGGAAGTAACCACTTCTTCAGGAAGTTTATTTTTTCCACCTTGCATCTGGCATTTTTTATTTCTCCAGTTCTAAATTTGCACAGAGCAGTATTTCTTCTTTTAGAACTTACTCTAAGTGTATTTATAAAAAAATCTTTACATTTTGGAACAGTGTCCAAACAATAGCACCGCGTAAATAACCTCTTTTCAGATATCTTATTTCGTTTACGTTTAATATGGGTTCCTGAACTTTTGCAGCAATAAAAGCTATTTACGCATCATAGTTAGCTAACTTGTAAAAGTTTTCGAAGATGTGCTATGTGTTAACTTCACTAATTAAGTTGATACAATTGCGAGTACAGCTACATCGATAATCACCTAAGAATTTTTTTGCCGCCGCAATTTTTCGACGCGAAATCGGAAGAAAATCAAAAAGTTATTGAATTATATTTTATGATCATACTAGCTAGAAACAACATAATTAAATTAAACAAACAATAGACAAATGAAAAAGTATTAGAAACACCTAGTTATCATAAAAAGGACTTTATAATTAATTTGGCAAACCCCAAAATTTCTCTTCAAATTCTATTTCTTCTACAAATAGGTCACAAGGTGTCACAAATGTATGTTACCTCCGACATATTTAAAATACACTGTTGGAAATAATTCACGAGCACACCTGTATAATCTGAACGCGTTTGTCTAGCGCAATAAAATTTGGTATGGAAGTAGTACTAAAGTAGTGTAACTTACTCTGAGAGCGGCACAACTCTGCTGGGATGAGAAACATCAATAGCGAGAGTATACCCCGTGAGCTTCGCGTACCATCTCTACACGACGTGGCATGGAGTCTATAAGTCGCTGTATTGTAGCAAGAGGGATGGCCAACCGTGCCACCTCAACTCGCCTCCACAGCTCCTCAACGTTAGCCGAGGAAGCCGGATAACGTAGAAGTCTCCGACCAGTCATTTCCCAAACATGTTGGATCGGATTCAGATGCGGAAACCGAGCTAGCCATGGAAGCATTCGTATATGGTGCTCTTCCGCAAAGGTCTGTACAACACGCCCGATGTGCTGTCGTACGTTGTCGTGCATGTATAGCAGACCTGGGCGCTGCCGAACGTAGGGAAGCACAACGGACCGTAGCACCTCATCTACGTATCGTTGACCCGTCATGGTCTGCTATACACGCAGCAGACGTGTACGTCCACCATGTGTAATAGCACCCTAAACCATAATGCTCGGTTGTCGGTGGATAGGGCATTCTTGCACGCACTGCTCGAGTAGACGATCACCACGTGTTTCGCACGACGCACGCGCAGTCCACTATCTACCAAACGCCGCCGTACAGTTCGCGTAGTGAGTGCGCCTTCCCCTGCCGGTGTCCAAACAGCTCCAAGTTGCCTTGAGGAGGACTCACACGACGCTAAAGCGCTGAGCACAAGAGCGCGATCTTCGTGTGCTGGGGTCACGCAGGGCCCTCCCGGCCGCGGCTGAAGGTACCTATGTCCTACCTCAGACCATTCTCGTCATGCCCGTTGCACTGCCGATAACGACCGGTCGAGACAACGTGCAATTTCACGGAACGATACACCCTCAATGTGCATACCCTCAAACATTCCTCGCTCAAACTCGCTTAAATAACGCGATCGCCCAACCATTGCGCACAGAGTACGATAACAATGTGGTTCCTCACACCACACTAAAAACGATCGGTATTTTCCATCCACTTCGGTCTCCATAGCGACGGAATGTTCCACTTGGAAGAGCGGCTCAGTCAACAATGCCGCGACGGAACAACTCGAAACTCGATGAATAAACTCGTCTACAGTAAACTTTTGTGCTCCGCAAATATCATGAATTTATCTTCACGCGTTCAGATTATATAGGGTGTGCTCGTGAATTATGTCCAACAGTGTACTTAATTTTGTTCTGTTGTACTGCGGTTTGTGGTGTCAATTTGCTTGCTGTGTAACGATATATTACCTCAATTATTTCTTTACTATTTATTATGCCATCTGGTGATGCACCTAAATACGGATGATCCTGGTAAATAAAAATACCACAGCTTCCTACTTTTATTTGTAAATTTGTTGAAATTTGTTGATTTACACATTTTACAAACACGTCCAAAATTTGAAGCAGTTAATAACTTCGTTTGAATTTGAATCCAAAATTCATTTCTATACTGCTCTCTAATTTGCTTTTCAATTTCAGTTATTTCTGCTGTTGTTCTAACAACTGACTGTAAAAATTTTTTCTTTTCTTCTTCTTCAGTGCGCTCTATCAGTTCCTTTTCATCTTCAGTAAAACCATAATCTTTGTCGGCGGTTAGCATTTTCACCGATTTTTTATTATGGGATACTGACAATGTCTTGTCGATTTTCTTATGAGCATTCGTTCAACATATTTAGTGGTATGTTATCCCCTACTATTATTAATTATTTTGTAATAATTTGCACCAACATTATTGGCTACTGCGGCAGCATTACACCAAATCTCGTATGAACTGTTCAATGCAAAATTGATACGTTTCCCTCCCACAAACTTGGAGAGTACAGAATTGTATGTTTCCGCAGTATTATCATTTAGTACAAGGCTGCTGGCATGTTGAATAAGCCTATTGCCAGCCACTTCTATGTCGTTGAATATTCCACACTCCTTCATTTTGTTTACATACAAAATTCATTTTTCTTCAAACTGTGACAAAAATAAGAAGCGCACCTATCATGTTGTCCAATGAGTGAAGCTATTTGATCTTGTAGGGAGAGATCCTGTTTTCTATGATAATCGCTGACTTAATACCTACACTGAGTCTTTCAATATTTGTTTGATATGTTGCGTATGTCTGGGCTAGCCACCTTGTTTTTGGAATGTTATTCTTTTATTAGCTTTTATTAGCAATTTTGTTCAATAATTCCTTAGCAAATGGTTAGTGCATTCAATTTTTTTTATAACGACATTCGCAACGTAATTTTTTAAAGAATATTTTAATTCTGGTTTTGAAAGCCGTTTCGGTTAGATATGGTTGATGTAGTGGAAGGTGTTGAGAGTGTCTCTGAAGTAGGAGGCGATAAAACTCATGTTGGGTACTGGCAGAACTCTCACAAACTTTACTTCTTTTACAAACTTCGAAGAGGCACCAGTTGGCGACATCTAGGTGTATATTTTGGGCTACTAGTATCTGAAGTGTTTGTTCCCTGGCGTTCACATCCACATTTGAGACGGTAGGAAGATCAACTTCCCTGACAACTCTTAGTACTACGCCCTCTAGGGGCGGTATCAGCGGTACTGCAGCTTTCAACCACGTTACAGAGTGGTCATCATTGCAGGCGACCTTTAAGATCTGACCTGCATAGACCATAGATCTAAACGTTGGTATCGGCGTTTGTTGTTGTTTAGGGTCGAGCTGAGTAATTAATTCAACCAAAGCGTTCGTCAGCTCGTATTTAACATGTCCGGCCTCAGTCTCGCTGAGTTTACCCAGCTGATTTTGGCCGTTAATAATGGCAACCTTAAGGTGCGACATCAGCGCGTCCTTGAAGCCTTTTTTAGGGCTCTGTTGAGCCGATTTATCCAGGGCGAATTCCTGCCTCTTCCTCTTCGATTCCCTCAATGAGGGTTCGGTAGAGGTGGCGGATCGTTACCGCTTGGGTTGCCCCCTCGCCTGTCCCTGGGTGTGGACATCTTTCCTACCACTCTGCAGTGGTTGGTTGGTCCTAGCTCCCCTGGGTGGCTTATGAGGGGCCCGGCTGTTCCCTATCTCTCTCCTTCCTTCTCCTGTTTAATTCGGCCCCACACGGTCTATGCCGGTGTCTACGGTGGCGAACTTCTATGAAGTCCTCGCCTCCGGACGGTCCGGCTTGCGCTGTGGATGCTTCCGCGGGCTTAGGGGTTGAGCTTCCTGAGTTCATTATGTTAACGTATGCGGGTTGTCAACGATAAAACGGACTTACCCCGCAAATAAGTAATCAGACATTACTTTGTGCAGTGCACACGACACCTAATTACGTGAATTAGCACGTTTTAACAATACACGGCACTAGAAAACTCTTAAAAACACGCGAAAATCGCGGAGAGTTTTCTTTCGCGTCTTCATGCAACTAAGATGGCAATTATTGAGGATTGAAAACCTTTAGTTGGATCTGTACTCGCATTTGTGAGAATAAACATTTCGTGCCCTCGGGGACGGTCGATGTCTTCGAAAACGCCAGTGTGAGTTTAAAACTGTGCTGGGAAATGTGTTATTTTTGTTTGTTATCTATCTTATAATCGTCCTAACCTCACTTTTCCAAGTGATATTTTTTTTACTTTTCTTTAAGAAAACAACTTATTTACTGATGTAAATAAAATTCGTTTTTACACTTTAAATGGATATTTTATTTTTATTTCTCTACCGGTTTCGCCACATAATTATAGCATCATCAGGAGAATACCTATATTAATACAAAACATTTTATATGTTAATCTCAAAACAAGCGCGTTACATTATTTGAACTATTACATTAACATTTTAAAAATATAACTATATATGTATAATCATATAACTATGATAGAAGTTACTGGGCATTTCTTTATGTATTTTCACCCTTAAATTACACTGAGAATCTTATAAAATTGCGATTAGAGAGGATTAAATTTTATGAAACGTTATTTCGTCATGCACCTTGCCGCTAAAGTTGATTTGAGGTTATTGTTATTGTAGCATCGTAGATGTTGCAGACGTCTAATATTTAAATTATAGTCTATATTTAAATTAGACGTCTATATTTAAATTTGAAAAATAGTTATTAAAACTATCTTAAAAAAGGGGGATTGTTTAGAAAGGTGGGGATTTATATGGTTAAGGGTAGGATGTAAAAGGATAGGTGTGATGTCCATGGGATCCAGAATATTGTGATAACAAAATGACAAAATTAAAGTTATGTTTTATTTTGTGCTCCTTAATTCGTAATTTGAGGACTCTGCCTGTCTCTCCAATGTAGGTTGCATGACAAGTTTCACACTGTAGCTCATACACTCCATTATCATCAAATTTGTTTATTTTGTCTTTGTTGTTTATGAGTAGGTTGCCTATAGTCTTGTTTGGTTTATCTGAAATTAGAATATCATATTGTTTCATGGTTTGTTTTATTTTGTTATTAATATTTTCTTGGTGTGTAAAGGATCTGTAGTTTTTGATTTTTTGTGTCTGCTGATTTTGTAGTTGTGTGGTGTTAGTTAAATTCTGTTTATTTTGATATTTGTAGATTAATTTATCTATTATATTTTCTGGAAAAGTATTATTTATGGCAATGTCTTTTATTATCTTAATTTCTTTGTCAAACTTTTCTTTATTCAAATTTGTATTATAGGCCCTATGGATGTATGATCTGAATGCTCAATCGTGATGAATCGTATGGAATAGTAGCGTCAGTCTGAGTGGGTTTTCTATATATTTATTTCGAATTGTATGTCATGGTTTGTTTTGTCTATTGTGATATTAAGAAAATTTATTTTATTGTCGTTTTTGAGTTCCATTGTGAATTGAATGTCTGTGTGTAGTGTGTTAATGTATTGGTGTATATCGTCTATAATTTCTTTATTTTCGGTGTTAACAATGACTTTGATATAAGGGTTTTTTCCCTCATTATGAGATTGTTTTCCATCTCATTCATAAAGACTGTAACGTCCATTTTTGTGTTATTGTGATTTGTCTGTAACTGTTTAGAAATCAGGGAATTTATATACCAATTTTGTTGTTTACCTTGTTAATTTTTGTTTTTTTACAGCAAGCCAAATTTTGAAACACTTAAAAAATCCTTTTCTTTCCACCACTTCTTAAAAATCCTTCTTTTTGCGCACATCATTAATCTTTTCCCTTTTTCCGTATACATTATAACGATTACTACGCAATAAAATCTTAACCTTAAACTTTTTTCTCTTCTTCATTTTTATTATAAATTTTGTTTACACTTTTAAGTTCATACTGTCAATAATAAAGGGAGGGAGTGATTTTGAATTTTTGGTACCGCGCGATTTTAAAGCGAGTTTTTTGGATAAAATTTTGGGGAATGAATACCCGGGCGCGATTTCATTCTTCCTCTTTTGTAGCCAGCATTCGTAGTGCTAAGATTGGTAACAATTGTATAGTCGTCATTTTGAAAAGTTATCTACGAGGTTCAATTTTTGGGTCGAGCTATATCTGATTTTATCAGGATTTGGGTTATTCAATCAGTTAGTTTTCGTGCGGAATTGGTTCCTACGATTACGGTTTTACCGGATTTATACGCACGTTTACGAAATTATAATCGTTTACTGGTTAAAACCTCATACCATCTTGAGGTACGTTTAAACATTTATATTTTACAATCCTAATTCTAACTTATCCTAAAACTACTACTACTAATAAACATAATTTCTGAAAAAAAAAAAGGAAAAAAAAAATCCTCCATCCACGCTAAATAAAATCACTCATTCTTCCATTCATCCAAACACACAACTATTTACAATTTATATACAATATTTCTCTTTCTTTGAAACATAGGTTTTTTTTTGTACTTTATACTCCTATCCTGGAAACAACCCTGGAATAAAGACGTTAAGTTATTTTGTCAGAACCAAATTTCCTATATTACCTTGGACCAGACCAGTGTTTCCGAAGGAGGTTTGCTGAACGTTTTTTTGGTATTCGTCGTTTCTTCGTGTATGAAGAGTCCGGAGTAAAGGTCAGAACTTTCCTTTTAATTGCTGTAAGAAAGAATTCAATTCTGTTAAGATATTTTTTTTTGTATTATACAGTTAAACATATTCCCCAAATTTCGTTGTCCTAGCGTTTATGGTTTTTGAGAAAAAAGAATTAAACCAACATTTTCCGCCATTTTTAGAGGGGTGTAGCTCCTTAGGGGAACCCAAGTCGCCCATGGTTTATATATCAAAGTACCCTTAAAATTGCCTAAAGAATCACCCCCTGAAGTTTGTTGTAGTCATTCAGATACACCCTGTATAATTTAGAATTTTTTTATATACTTACCATTTCAATTTAATTAACTTCACGTACTCCGTAAACAATTTCTCCGGAACTCAATTTGAAACTCAATCATTTGTTATTGTTCAATTTTTTTTGTTGTTAATTTTGATTGTTGTCATTTAATTAATTATTGTTTTTGTAAAGATAGATCAGTCTATTAGGGGAGTTTTCATTTTAGTTTTGAATACGTTTGATTTTGATTTTCTTTTCCGTTCACCTTATCGAGCGCTCGTGTCATTCGGGAACGTGTCGCGATCAATACTTAGTTTAATTTTTTATTTCTTTGATTACCTTTTTTTGTTTCATTGTGCTTTTTACTACCCCTACTCATTCTGGACTATTTCTTTTTTTTTGTCGAATTATTTTCGATATTCTCTTTTAGTTTATTTTTATATTTACATTTATTTTTTTGGTTTACCATTTATTTTTTTAATAAATTTATTTCTTTGGTATATGATTTTGCCGATTTCTTGTGTTGTGTTATATGTTGGTGTTGTCGAACCTTTTTCTTTCCAACTCTCTTCGCAGTTAGAGCGATCTGCAACTGAAACTGCGTGGCGCCTTATAAATTCAGACCCACCCCATCTTCACTGGGAAGCCGAGGTGTTGCAGATTTGTGCACTTATCTTTAAGGGTTCGATTGTGTTGTCGTTTCTTTTTGTAGAGAAGTCATCACAAGACGCAGCGAACAATCCGCTCAAAGGTGAGCTCATGGGGAGTCCCTCTTGATATATGTATGTTTCGTTTTGAAAGTTACAAAAGTTCTGCTGTAAGCAGATTTGGAAAAGGTTATATATGTTTTTACTATCGTTCTTGTTTTCCAGTTGTGAATTGAGGATGTTTTCAACTTTTAAAGTTTGTTTGGTAGGAGTATTGGTATATAGGTTTACTATGTCAAAGGACAATATGGTGTTATTAGTTGGTAGATTAATGTCTGTAAGTTTTTGTATTACCTGCTTTCTATTTTTAATTGTATATTTAGGTTCGAAGGTTATATTATTTTTAAAAAATTGTACTAGAAATTTTGAAATTTTGTATGTGCTGGCGTCAGTAAAGGCTATTATGAGTCTATCTTATGTAACTTAATGAGGGAGTATAACCTAGGTGTTTTTGGGTTCATTGGAATTATATTCCTTGTGTTAATATTATAACTTTTAAGAGTATCTTTAGCCTCATTAATAGCTTTTTTAACATTTGAGTGAAAATTATTAGTGGGATTTTTCATAATCTTTTTATAATTATTATCTCTAAGGAATTTTTCTGTTTTATTAACATATTCAATTTTATTTAAAATTACCAAGCCCGCATTTTTATCTGCTTTAGTGAATATTAGGTGGTTTTCTTTGATTTTATCTTTTATTGATCTTATTACTTTTACCTCTTTTCTTCTTTTCTCCTTGATCTTCTCTTCATTGCTCTTGTTCCTCTTGTTTGTGTCTTCCCGTATTAGAAGTTGTTGTAGATTTCTTCTTATTTCCTCTTTCTCCTTCATTCCTCTTGTTATAGCTTCCATTTCCAATGCTACTCTTCTTAGGTTAGGTGTGTCTACTATGGAGTATTTAATACCTTTGTTAATAAGTTTCATTTCCTCGGTGTTAAAAGTGTTATTCGAGAGATTAGTGACTCGGTCATGAAATCTATGTAGATTGGTGTAGTTTTCTTTCTTCTTGTTCTTCTTCTTCGAAGTTGGTTCAATTTTCTCTCCTTTCTTTCTCATTCTCGTGTAAGTGTAAATTCTAGTGACTCTCCTATTTCTATTAATATTTCTTCGATTTCTAGGTGATGTATTGAATTCGTTTATTTTTCTGTATCGTTCTTTAATTTCTTTTCTGATTTCTCTTAGTTTTAGTTTAATGATTGTATTCTCTGTTAGATATGTTTTACATGTTTTAAGAAAATAAATATGTTGTAGTTGTTGTAACAATCTATATTTGTATCTTTTGTATTCGTAAAAAAGTAAACTCGGCCGACTTCGTAGACGTTAAATTTAAGCCTCGGAAAAGACGCTGAACTGGAAGTATCCATCCTGTGACGTGGAGTGTTTATCGCTCTTCCAGAGAGTCGATGGATCAATGTTAGTTTGTATTGAGTTAGACAAAGATAGCTGGAATTTCCAGAAAGTAATTATTAAATCACTTTCTTTTTAAGTCTCTTCTTCTCGCTCCGCCAGATTGGTTCGCTTTTAACATATAACTCATTTTATTTAATCTGTTTTAATGCTAATTACTTGTGACCATTAACTTTAAATATTCTGGATCAATTTTATAAGAAATTTTTTAAAATACCACGTTTTTCATATCCATTTTATAAGATCTTAGACTTTTCGTATTGTTTTGAAACTTTGGATAAATAATTTTGAACTTATTTGGAAGTTTAGACTCAATATTCAATGTTTCAAAATTTATTCATTTTCAAATATTTTCAAAATTTTAAAGTTTTCATATTAACTTCTTTGATGTTTCTTTTCCAAGAATTTCTTCTATTCTATTAGCTTCGATGATTGACATTTTCGGCTGAAGATGGAATACTAATTCCGAAACCGGTACCAATTTAGATAATAAACGCAAGTTGGAAGTTATTATTTGTTTTTATTTATATAAAAACTATTAAATTGGTTATGTTACTCGAGGTTATTCGTTAATGCTTATTCACGATGCTCTACATGGCAGACTGAATTTTTGTGATTTTTAATATAACGATCGTGAGCGGCCCTCTTTAAAGTTAAATCTAAAGTTAACAACGCTATGACAGTGCTAGAAAGCAGTATTTCAACGGCAAAATAGAACTCTCGTCTTTTGTTATAAAGAATCTGCAAAACGAAACAGTAAGAACCGGGCAAGGGAAACAATGATGACCAAAAACATCGAGTCTATTAACGCAGCAAAATGCAAAAAGATGATTGAAGAAGCCAAGGTCTAAAACATTCAAATCAGGACTATTTGGTAGCTGTCATTTGAATTTAATACAACATTCATCTCTTGGTCCTTCGGTCAGCAATTCAGCATCGCTCTCATAAGAATGCGGTTTGGCACTATCTTGTTGAAAAGATCATCTTGGCTTTATGCGCTTTTAGGAATTTGGTTCTAATGACTGGTAATATCCATAACGTTTTACCAGCCATTCATCATAAGATCAGGATGAATATCCCATATGTGCTGCTGACTTTTGACGGAATCTGTATATTATTTTATGGTTGCAGAATTTTTCAAATGTTGAAAAAATTCTTTGGTAGCTTTCTTGTACCTACAAAGATTTTCATTTTGCTTTCTTTGACTGCCTCTGCCACCGAATTTGCTTTGGTACGAGTGATTATTGAGTGTTAGTAATTCAATTAATTGAAGTAATATTTTTAGAAAAAGGATTTAATAAGTTTTTTCATGGCCATGGCCAACTTCGTAATATTGTATCTATGTCATACAATCGGACAAAGAATTACTTCAACGGTGCTTGTAATTATTTATCTAATTAAACAATATTAAAGTTTTTTTTGTAATAGGCTAGTAGTGTGACCGAAGCCGTTTATGATTTGAATTGGTATGATGCGGATATCTCAACACGAAAATACTTTTTACTCTTATTGTGTATGACCCAAAAATTGTTTACCACGAAAGTACCTTTATTCGGTGAAATGTCACATGCAGCAGCAGCAAAAGTATGTAAATTATACCTTTGAATAAATTTAAGATTGTTAATTGTGGGTTTATTTTTAAGGAATACAAAATGGTTTATGTTTTTTGTAATTGGATATTACACGTTACTAAATGAGGATGCGAAAACACACGATAATTTAATCAATCAACAATTATTTAATGCACATTTAATTTTTTTAGTCTAAGAAACTAGAGTTCCTATTAAAAATAGAAATTAGTTGATGTTTAATTTAACTAATTATTTTTGTGAAAATAGTTCTTAGAATAAATAGATTAGTAAAGATTGCCGATATCTAAACTAAAACTCTGAGAAATGCCTACAGCTCACCCAAACATATTCAGTATTAAAATAAGGTTTCTCGTTATTGAAAAAGAGAGCTGCACTGAACGAAAAATAGTAGTCGATTTGTTAAACTAAATTTTAGTTAAAAATACTAAAGTTCGTCGTTAAAAATTAGCTATCTAAAGAAAATAATAAATACAGCTAATTGAAATTAGTTGATGTCAAACGGCAAATTCAACTAATTATTTTTGTTAAAATGATTGTTTCAACATAAATTAATAGATATTTTATAGAAATGTATAATTCATTTAGAGTTGATTAATTGATGATTTAAAGAATGATTACTGTTATTATATCTACAAAAATTGTCATTTTAATGGAAATTAATACATATTTTATCTACTATGTAATAGTTGATTCAAAAAATGGTTATTGCTATTACATCTATTAAAACAGTCATTTTAATGTAAATTAATAAATAATCTGCCTAGTATTTAATAGTACCTATATTTAAAGAATTATTTTTGGTATTACATCTATTAAAGTATGTACACTCAGAAAAATAATTCTTTATGATTAAGAATTTTTACGTGACACCAAAGGAAAAAGGGATATAGTTTTTATCCACATGAATTTACTGTTCTTATTGAATCATTGCACCATTCAATTGTAAGTGTATCAAAGTACTTAACAAAAAAAGCAAAACCGTTTAATACAAATAATTTTGCTTTAGATATGAAAGACTAACGATAATATTAAATAATAAATCACTTTATCGTAACGTTACTAGTATTTACACCATCGAGGTATACTATATTTATTTTGTAAAGTATATGTATCTCGATGATTTACACTTAAAACTTAGTTAACTGAATTAAATAAAGAAATCTTTAAAGTTGATAAGTAGATAAATTAAAATTAAATGAAACACTATTTAATGTTAATATGAATTTTCATTTACTTCAAAGAAAAAATATTTTCAATTCGAAAGATTAACATTTTACCATTAATAATTCACTTTCTTTCTAGTAAATATGAAAGTTCTAAATATTAAGTACACTGAATTTAGATTAAAACCAAGTATCTATTATTGTAGGAGTTGTTGGTTGTAGAATTAAATAAAAATGCACTTGGTATTTAAATTGTTCAATTTATTTAAATCACAAGATTATACTTTAATTGTATAAATTAACAATACTTCATAAATTAATACATTTTTTTAAACATAAACATGATTGTAAAAGCTGAAAATAAGTAGCTATGCACGAATAAAATATAGTAACCTCAATAACAAAAATAAATGGAACTTTAAATTACTTTAATTTTTTTTTTGCAAGGCAAGTGTCTTCAATACATTTCATTAAGATAAAATATCGAAGCTCCTATTTATAAAACTAAAAAATATTTCACTCTTTTTTAATCATAAACATAATTGTAAAAACTTGAATTTGCTTTAAATAATGTAAATATAAAACGATAGTTTTGAACATGTAGTAATAACATGTCTTTTAATACATGTAATAAAAACGTACAGCATTTTCAGACGAAAATGTTGTAATGATTTTTTTTTGTGGTTGTTGATGACATCATGTAAGAAGAATTATGACGTTATGAGGGCGAGAAATATTTAATTACCATAGAAACTATCACTCAACGGACCTTGTTTCAAGAAGAACCGTCTTGTAAAATTATAATATTTGTCGGTAAATGAGTACATCTTGTGAGTCTACAATATTTGTAACTTCAGTTTTAGGTTGATCTACAAGAAAACACAACATGTGTTCATCGACCTTTCTCTGATTTAAATGATTCGTTACAAAATAAACTTTATCAATAAAAATAATATATGTATATTATATTGTGAAATGAATAAGCAGGAAATCTGTGTTGTTTGATCCCGTAAGCAGTAAAAAAAAACAGTATATTTCAGGACTAGGATCTAGGACAATTAAAACAACTATTTTAACATGCCAATATTTCGATTAAATTTTTAATCTTCCTCAGGGCTTGTTTCTACAACAACAAAATATCAATAGAAAAACAGCATTAAAAAATTTAACATCTTAAACATACCTAAGTTCTTGAAACTGGCTTGGATTAATACAAAAAAACGTCGAAAACAATAAATTATTATCAAACTTTCATAACAGAAAAATCTATTCTCTTCTAACATGGAAACACACGTGTAAACGTCAACGCGTACAGTGATAGGAGGGATAGGTTCAAAAACTTAAAACTAAAAAACAACTAACGCCCTCCTCCGTGAATCGGTTGGGAACGAGAATTACAAATAGCATGTACAGGATGTCCCAATTTCGATGTCCGCATAGGCTATCTCCGAAACTAAAAGAGATAGAAAAAAAGTAGCTTACATGTCATGATCTCGTTTTTCGAGAAAATGTTAATGCCGAAAACTCCGAACAGCTATCGTCTTTTGTTTTCGCCCTATCAAAAAAACTGAAAATTCTTTGAAAACGACAATCGCGAATATCTCACTTATTATCAAAGATGGAGTATTATAAATAAAACATTATATGGGTAACTTTTTACGAAGAATTCAGTGGAGTAGTTAGAATTTTTATCCCATCTTTTATTTTCGAGATTTTAGACGTAACTTTATTTTTTTAAATGGAAACCATAGTTGGCTATGACCTAAAATAATTTGTTATTTTCTTCTGATAACAAATATATATAGTTTGTGGGACATATTTCTTATAGTTATGGAATAATTAACAAAAATTCATTTTCTATCTAAAACCAATGTATGTATTTAAAAGTTAATGTTGCTATGGTGATAACCACACATACTATGATGGAATATAATGTATCAAATAATTGCCAAAGTTTGTATTTAAAAATTCGATAACAACTCTGGCATTATGTGCTGGTACGAAGCACCAGCATGTTAAGTGTCAAAGTATAACAAAACTGAATAAAACTTTACAATGAATTTCGAAAATTATGAAACATGTAACATGATGGAATGCTATATGTTGTCAGATAAGAATGCCACGATAGCCGCGGAATTATATTTCACAAGGTATCCGGAAAGAAGACAACCGCACGTAAGAACCTTCAGCCAATTAGCAGAAAATTTAATAGATTTTTGGTCCTTCCCCAAACCACGTGCAAAAACATACCAAAATAACCTGCAAGAGGATGAAGTCAATATGTTGGCGTCACTTGCGATAAATCCTTCAACATCTTGCAGAGAAATTGAACAAGACGGCTGACCCAACAGCCGCTACTCTTGAATATGAAAGAAAAATAAGTATAAACCATACAAAGCGGGGCTTACTCATTATTTACGTGCCGGAGATGTCGATCTAAGATTAGAATTTTGTAGATGATAGTTAGAAAAATTAAATAATCTGCTGTTTGTTCAAAATGTCATCTGGACCATCATACCGTCATCATACCGATGAAGTCTCTGAGTGTTCAAAGAAGATTGGGGTTCAATGTATGGTGTGCGCTTTTAGATAATAGATATTTGGCATATATTATCTACCATAAAAACTTAAACTCAGGTAAATACCTCAATATATTAAGGCAGCACATTGAGTCTTTGGTCGACAATTTGCCATTAAATATGTCTCAAATGATATATTTTCAATATGACGGAGCACCAACACATAATGCCAGAATTGTTAGTGAATTTTTAAATACTACTACAAACTTTGGCAATAATTGGAAACAATGTTTTCCATCATGGTATGGTTATCACCATAACAACATTAACTTTTAAATACATACAATAGTTTTAGATAGAATAAAATGAATTTTTGTTAATTATTCAATAACTATAAGAAATATACCCCACAAACTATATATATTTGTTATCAGAAGAAAATAACAAATTATTTTAGGTCATAGCCAACTATGGTTTCCATTTAAAAAAATAAAGTTACGTCTAAAATCTCGAAAATAAAAGATGGGAAAAAAATTCTACCTACGCCACTGAATTCTTCGTAAAAAGTTGCCCATATAATGTTTTATCTATAATACTCCATCTTTGATAATAAGTGAGATATTCGCGATTGTTGTTTTCGCAGAATTTTCAGTTTTTACCGATACGGCGAAAACAAAAGACGATAGCTGTTCGGAGTTTTCGGCATTAACATTTTCTCGAAAAACGAGATCATGACATGTAAACTACTTTTTTTCTATCTCTTTTTTTCTCGTTTCGGAGATAGCCTATGCGGACATCGAAATTGGGACACCTGTACACAAATGAAAAAAGGAAAAGTACAAAAAAAAACAAATTGAAATTCCATAAAAATAACTAACAATCACTATTAACGACCAACAATTTGGTGTGTTTTCCCCTCAAAACTTATTATAAAAATCGAAAATTAAAGAGTAAATATTGCTAAGTAAACCTGTGTCTGTTTTAAAGTTAACTATGTTTTTCATATCTAATGTGAAACATTTCCAGAAACAAACGGTTATAGTAATTATTTTCCTTATCTTAAAATTTTTACGTTATCAAAGTCAAACAGATGTCCAGTTTCCAAAGAGGGTTGGAAAAGAGCGCAACTATTGTTTTTACAGTTCTTAAATTCATTTCTATGTTGGTTCATACAATTTTTTAACCATTGCTTTGTTTGGCCAACATAACAGCAATGACACTCTCCACAAGAGACACGATAAATGACGTTAGATTGGTACCTTAAGGGCACTTTATCTTTTAAATTGGAAAAAACAGAAGCTAATTTGAATGGATAATGTTCTACAATTTTTAAACTGGAATCAGGGATGCTATCGTGAAAAATTTTAATTAATTTTTCCGTTAGACCAGGAACAAAAGTTAACTTCTTGTATGTAACAGGATCCTTTATAGTGTCACTATTGGTATTAACAAGGTTACTGATATTAAATAAAATTTTGTTGAGAAGTTTTATGTGGATAGTGATTTTGTAAAAAGATGTTTTTTAAAATATTTAAATTCTTATGTAAAAATTGAGGATCTGAAATGTTTTGTATACCAATCAAACGTTAGCTTATTCTCAGAGTTTCTGATGACTTTGGTGTCCAAAAAGGGGACGAAATGGTCTTCATTTTCAACCTCTAGTGTGAATTGTATGTGTTTATTAAAATTATTGAAGGTTGTCAACACGAATGATTTTTTCTAACCTGTAGTCCATAACAATTTGTGATAGAATGGGTGAGATGGGTGAACCCATTGGAGTACCAAAAATTTGTTTATAAGTGGTGTTATCGAAGGTAAAATAAGTGTTTTCAAAAACAACATTCAAAGCTTTTACAAATAAATCCTGATCAATGTCAAAAATGTCAGAAACAAGAGACCATCTTTCTTTGATTATACAGGGTGATTTATAACATACGGAGCAGACTAAAAGGATAGGTACTAGGAGCCAAATTGAAGATATTTTTCTAATAAAATTTTGACCAGAACTTAATAATCACAAAGATATAGAACGTTAAAGTTGAAGTAATGGTCGAGCATTTCTTACCATATACGGTATTACACTACGCTTAAATTCAAACTGCGAATATTTCGGAGTTACTTAAACAATGCATAATTAATAAAAATAATAAAATCTTTATAACATAGCAGTTACGGCTATTTAAAAATTTGTTAAAACGCTCAAACGGTGGTGTTTGTTTATTGAGAACCGCTGATACCATGTTTTTATTGCTGCTAATCCAGTTGATTTGGTTACTTAGCAACGGACAAGTATTTTAATTATTCTTTACTGAATATCAGCGGTTCTCAAAAATGGACGTTAAATTATTTAAAAAATTAACATGCGATATCTATGTAACTATTAAGTTTTTAACAAAACATTATTAAGAAAATCTCTTCAGTTTTACCTCCAGTACCTACTCTTTTAGTCTGCTCCGTATGTTATAAATCACCCTGTATGTACAACTAAGGACATAGGGATGTTGGTAAAAAGTTTTTTGTAATTCGCGACGGTAATGACAGCTATTACAGTACTCAAACGGGTGCTGTAATGAGACTCCTTACAGCATCCGATGCTGTAATGAGATTTTAGTAACATTTTATGGAGCCAGTTCAAGTTGGTGACATTGCGTCATTAATTTTTCTAGTTGTCAATGTGACAATTTTTGTCTATGGATGTTTAAACACGTTCTTAGCATCGAATACAAGGTCCACAATGATAAGGACATTGAACACTGAGAAATTTCTCTTATTTTGGGAGGTGTACATGAAACATTTTTTCAGGTGAATACATTTTGTGTTTTGACAGTTTCTAATTGTCAATTCAAATTTCTATTTTCAAGTGTTACGGTGAAAGAACGACGAAATCTCATAAGTAGCAGAGCCCACAGAAGAGATTATCGGTCTCAATGGTATGTCATCTTTATGTATTTTAGGCAAAAAGTATGCTCTAGATAAAGTGGAGTTGTATGTAGTAAGTTGTTTCAATGTGACTTCTTCTATTAACTTGTTTTCATAGATTTCTTTGACTAATTTATTTATTCTATATTGAATTATGCTAGTCATATCTTTGTTATTATCCACTTTTTTATATGTTGTTTTATCGTTTACCATACCTATCGCCTTCCCAATGTAATTCTTCCCCATATTGTGAAATTCCAAAGATGCCCTTTTTGACAATAATATCATGTTTTCGGTATTTTGTGTTATTAATTTCAATTTTCTCACACACCTTTTTTAATACCTTTTTTAAAATTTCAGGATAGATATTAAGTTTTATAAAGTCCACACAACACAGATTTTTTGAACGAGTACAAATAACTGGCTAAATTAAACTGTGATTTTATTGCAGCTGTTAAGAGGATATTTTTCCTATTTGTTACAATATTAACATATTTTTTAGTTTGCTTATGTTTTGCTTCATTTCTCATTACCCACAATTTTTTTAACGGCCCCAATTTTTTAATTACAGTCGGATAGTGAATTATAAAGTGATATTTGGGTGTTAATTCTACATTGAATAAAGAAATATGCGGTTGATGACGGTTTTTTATAATATATCTTAAATCATTAAATTTTTTCGTCATTACACGATGAACATAAGTGAACAAGTTTACAAAGCAAAATGAAAAGTTTCCAAACAGCATCCTGTTTGGGAACTAAATCACCGATCATAAGCGGAGGCAGACATTTTTAGTTTTGAATCTTTTAAACATTTTATTGTGATATTATTATATAGCCTTTTCAAAAATAAAATAATTTAAAAACTTTATAATCTGTGACAAATTCCCTCGAAAAGGTCGTGCATTATATCGACCGATACGTTATCTACAACATTAAATGATGGCAACATAGTAAACACACGCTTTTCGCGTATACCCGTTTCACTACTATTTTCTACAATTACATCTTCCCAAAAATGTATGGAAGTTCTTAACAAAGTTGCAACTTCTTCGACTTGTTTCTTCATTATATCTTTATGGCTTTTACAAATCCTACAAAAATAATTTGCTGAAAATGACCATGAGTAACCTAACATCGTATTAAGACCCAAATTATCGCCTATTACGGCAGCTAATACAAAATATATACAAATCGATTTTGATCCTAAATTTATTAAGATAACAGTCTCCTCTAAATACTTAAGAATCGAACACAGTTGTCCAAAAGCTTTTTCCGTACCAAACTCAAAACTAGACGTCTTGATAAGACAGGCTACAAATATGTTGTTTAATTTAGAAGCATAATCACTTGGTAACGTAATGGAAGATTTAAATATATTGCTAACAATTTTTGTATATTACTTTTTGAGCCCAATGGAGAGTTGATCGAAATCGTCTTGATATAACAGATAAGGCATAACATCGTTTTCCATACACTTCCGGAACATTCATTAATATAAGATTTGTCTACTTTAATTGACTTTAAATTGTTATTAATTGATTCTAATGATTCTAAAACATTAGGTAATTCAAGAAATCGTCTTAAGTTGTCCTGCAATGGTAGAACGATACCCTTTGACACTGATGATAGTATATTAATAATTGAAGATTCATTTATAATGTATTCAGTTGGATCGGAATACGCATTGGAGATTTAAAATTGCTTACATTTGTATTCAGATTTAAACATATTCAACTAATCTATTACAGAAGAAAATACTTTATGAACTATACCAACACAATCTTGGTTACAAGAAATTAATTCGGCTTTAATTGTATCAAACATCGGTTGTATAAGTAACAGTTTGTAATTTTAAGAGCGGTTTTTCGAGTAATTGAAATAGATCCAAATAAATCTATAATAAACGCTGTAATTTTGTCGCAAAAATTTAGGGTATTGGAGTTTTCGAATGATTTACTTGTTAAATGGATGACAGAAGAAGTAAAAAAATTATTGACATTTTCTTCATTAGTACTTGACGCGACAGATTTGTTAATGTTAAATGAACAGGTTGTTAAACAATTTTGTTTAAAATTGCTTGCTATATGGCGTTTAAAAGAATACAAAGATTGGAAAGTTTGTGGGCAAACAGTGCACGAAAAATTGCACTATGTGTTTTTACATTTATGTACATATTGTAAATGTTTAATGTGAATTTCAACGCTTTGAAATGATTTTCTACAAAGAAAACAGTTTATATTTAAATTTTACAAGACGGTTAATTAGTAAATAAAACAACGCATAAACGTTAAGGTAAGTTAAAGGCTTAACTTACCCTGTCAATTCGGAAATATATGCGGTTACTGCGACACTAGGAACATTATTGTCATTTATTTCGTAAAAATACTATTCAATAAATTGCCAAGCCTGTAAACTGGTAAACTGGGGTTAGTATTTCAAATTAAGAAACCAAACAGCTTCGAATATAACTTTTATTCTGAAACATTGCACTATATACAGTGTCCGCCAAAAGTCAGCAACACAGAAATACATATATAATAATATTGTAAAGTAAAAACACATTAAAAATTGACAGCACTAGCAATTCAACATAACGACGACCAGTTATGAAAGGAACAAATAAACAGGTTAGACATTTGAAGACATAAATTTTATAAAGTATCTGTTGTTATTAAATTCTGTAATTTCGTTAAGAATTGGTCCTACTTTGTGTCTTTTATGCTTAAAAATCTGGAACTCTTCAATTAGGTCTAGCTCTCTCGATTTGTTTATTCTTTTTATTAGGTGTATGTTGTTAATGCTAGAATTGTGATTTTCATTTTTCAAATGTTTACAAAATGTGTGGATAAGCTCCTAGATAAATATTCTTTGGCTCTAGTTTTTAAATTACGCCCTGTTTGTCCTATATAGAATTTAGTACAATCTTCACAGATAATTTTATAGAGTCCACTTAACTCTCGATTGTCGAATTTGTGGTTGGTATTAATTAACTGCTGACCTGAAATTTGGGTCTAATTTAACACATCGAGAGCCCGTCATTCATCTGAAAATATTCGTTGTTGAAAAGGAAGAAGTTTTGACTACAAACCAGCACGAGGAGGTCGGATAAAGCTTGAATATTTTCGTATTTAAGTTTTAATTCAAAGTGTTTCTCTATTAAGTATTCCCTAACGATTGATATTGTCTTTTTTATGGAAATGTTGACGTATAGATTAGTAATAGATATCAAAGGAAATTAGTTTTGAATTTTTAGAAAGAATTAAATTATTAGTTTTTTGTATTAGTTCGAGTGAATTTGTAATGTTGTAGCAAAATCTGTCCTTAAATATTGTAAGAAGATATTTTTGAATAATTGCATGTTGGGGTGCATGATTGGTCTAATGTTTTTATCCTCTTTGTGTAATTTAATTAAACTCTTCATTGTAGGGATTAACGGGTTCATAACAGAGGTGTTGTAAGTGTTAATGTTAAATTTATTTTCTTTATAATATTAAAGTTGTCTTCAAATTTCGTTTTTTTTATGTGGGTTGAACATTAATTGGGCTTCCATTTTTATAGTTATGTCTGTGGGTTTTATATTGAACGGTAAATTTAGTTTATGGCTAGATTTTAGGATGGTAGTCTCTATATCATTGAAATGAACATTGCTCAAACTGGTGAATTTAGGTGCAAATGTGATTTCATTGAGATCTCTTACATTTATTCTTACTTTTAAATTATGGTCAAACTTATCCATTCTCCTAATATGAAAGTACTTATTATTACAGGTAACATTATTCTTGATAAGATTACAATTATCAATTTCGTCAGAAGTTACAAGTTTTGCAACATTTACGTTATTAGAATTATGAATATTAGTAGTACTTTTATTATTATGTGAGTCTTTAAACCTCTGGTTACCTTTTTTCATTTTTTCCAGTCTTTCTAGCTTCTTCTTCTTAGTTTCTTTATTCTTCATTGTTCTATAAATAGTTTCCTCTTGAAATCTTTCATACAATTCTTCGTACTCCAAATAGTGTAGATGCTCTTGAAGTTTTCGATGAAGAAATTTTAATATTGAGTCGATGTACGTACGCTTTTTGTAGTGTCCACGAAGTTTCTTCTTTATTAACCTCTTCTCGAGTTGATCTTTTTGTTGTAGAAAAGGTTTAGGAACCTTTATTACAAATGACTTGGGAGTTAGATCTTTCTTTATTGCGGTATGTAAGAATTTTATATTATCTCTGGTCTTCTCTCGTTTCAATACAGTACTTCGTAGTGTTTGGATTAAAACAGATAACTCTGCTGTGAATAATGAAGCCAACGCATAATCCAGATTCATCGTGAAAATATATTAATAATAATAAACTTCAGATTAAGTACGATGAAAAATTATTTATTAAATGATATTGGTGCAATATTTTGTTTAAGTATAGGTCAGTTTGTGTTTATATCCACTTTAGTATTGAGAATATGTCTTCTTCTAATATGGTAGGTACTTTTCCATTTTTCCACGACAGATTCTATTGGAGACTGACTATAACGCAACCATTCTTGATCAGCGTTCACTCCGTTCACTTCATCTACAGCCTTCACTTGTTGTTGTTTTGATCCTTATCAGCAATTCGTTTTTGTTTTAAATTATATTTGCTTGTAATGAATCCAGCGATCTGATACTTTTTTATAATACTGTAGTATTTTTCAACTAGTTTCCCTCTTTGGGTTTTGCCACCAATGTATGTTATCTGTAGACATCAATAAACATTATTGTACATAACTTTAATTTTATTATAAAACAAACCTCATTCTTTCCAGGAAATATATTTTTTATTTTCTTAGCGATATCCTGATATACACCTTTTCCTTCCTCTACTTCGTGGTCTAATAGATATTGGGCTATTATAGCAGTTAGTGCATGCCTATTTTTTACACTTAAAAACTTCTCAACACCCCGATTTTTTAATATGGTTTTTCCACATACTGTAGATTCCAGCAATTTTTCTAAGTCCTTAAATGCCAATTGTTCATATTTTATTAGAATAGATATTTAGAATAAAACCCTAAAATGTATTATAAATATAAGCCTTTTAACAAATTAGTTTGGTTAATACAAACATATTTTTGTCTTCCAACCAAATAATGCTTTTAAATCGAGCTTTACATTTAATTCTTTATTTCATTTCATTATAACGACAAATTTTTAATATCTTTTTATAAATCTGATGGGACCTTCGTACCTAAGAGATAAGATAAGTTTAATACCAGTGATCTTAACAAAAACAAAGTTTGAGCTGAACAATTCCTTGTGTATAAAAGGTTCTTCGCTGGCATGTATGGTTGACTGAACTGATTTAATGTCAGCAAAAGATGATTTTAAACTTGATAGTATTGGTTCAGTTTCAATTGATGGTTCGGTGCATATCAAAAATTCTCCCCGTAATCTGAGTGGCTGACCATAAACCAATTCTGCAAATGAACAACCTCAGTCCTGCTTCAGAGATGATCTGAGACCACTAGAACCACACTCTTTCCTTTTTCTCCTTATTACCTATCGTTCGCGAATTTGTTTTGTCAGATTTGACCAAAGGATTTGACGAATATTTACGAATATTTGACCCTACGTTATGAACTTTTGATGTTAAAACTTTGTAACTACGAAAGGGATTTTCATCAATAATATGTGTTATTAAGTTCCAAAATAACGTTAAACTAACTAATAAGTATAATAATTATAATATTTAAGTGGTTTGAAGTCTTTTATTAACAAATTTTTATTTAACTCTCATTCTCTCTATTTAAATGCGATAATAGATTATAAACATTTCAAATAGATTTTTAGAATCTATTTGTACCTTATATTCTATTCAATTTCTTTTTTCGAATCTATCTTTGCTCCTATCTGGCGACGCTCTTGTACATAGTTAATAGACACACAGTCTATGTAACGACAGGTACTTAGTCATTATGACCTATGCGAGGTTAACTCCAAATTTTTCTAGCCCCCAATTAGATAGGATTTTACATGTATAGTATTTTGATTATAACAAGAAAACCAGTCAACCGATTTCGATAATCAAAATCTCATTCGAAAGCTTAATCTTTGGCTCATAGGAAAGTGGAAATGCCCGACTCGAAATCTCTCGCGGGGTCATTTCAATGGCTGTACGCACATAATTAGTAAATTTTGAAATCGGGCATTTCCACCTTCGCATTCATTGCAGATCATACTTTCGACCGAGATTTTGATGACTAAAATTGGTCAATTAGTTACGGATAATTGATGTGTTTAATTAATTCGTTTGTTGTGTTTTAATCAAAATCCTTAAATATTTCGAATCGGGCATTTCGACAACAGCATTCAGCCACACACAAACTTTCGATTGAGATATAAAACATTAAAATCCGTCAAACTGTTCTCTAATTATAGTCGATTTAGTTTAAATTAATTTTTTAGCACGAGTGTTCACACGTGCATAAACAACGAGCCGAAGACAGTGTCATTCCGAGGGCTGTATATACTTAGCGGGAGAGTTGAAATCGAGCATTTTGTGATTTCGATAGAAGACACTATGACGAATCGAGTGACGTATAATTATTAAGCTTTCGAATGAGACATTGTTTATCGAAATCGGTTCACTGGTTCTCATGTTATAATCAAAATACTATACATGTAAAATGCTATTTAAGGTCACCGTTCAATGGCCATTTTTATATGGGCCCATAGAGGCTGATAGAGGTTACTTTCTAACACATTTATGACTTTCTACCAAATTATTACAGAAAAGTAAATACATAGGATTGAAGTACACATATTGTAGTAGTGAATGACATAATTTATTTTGTAAAATAGTTGTTATATTAACAATAATAAATTACTAAACTTTGTCATGAAAAGGGCGTAATAAAAACTGACTTTTATGACAAATTAAGCACTTAAACGAGGCGACAATGCTTCATTTACTAGATGTGTAATATAAGAAGAGATTCCGTGACAGTGTAACTATAATAGATTTGTTGTTATCTCAGGATTGTGTTTTATCTAAAAATGTGCAATTTTCAGGTAATTATTGAAATATGTAAGGGAATCTGCTGAACAACCTAACTTTGGTATTTTGGCAATCGTCTTATAGATGGCGATATTTAAAGAATAAAATATTCGTGATATATTGAATGTTGTGGGATTGTTAATAAATTTTATTTTCCCCTTCATAATTAATAAAAAATTTAATCAAAATTAAATTAGTCAAGCAGTTTTATAAGAGAGATTAAGAGAGAACAAAAATTTTATTATCTAGAACCTTCCTTCACACTTTATCCAAGCTTAGAACTGCTTCAAAACTACTTTTGAGGCGTGTTGAAAAGCCAACGGATTAATGAAACATCAACAATGATAATAAAACAAAATAAACCAAAACACTTAGAATAACTTAAATTTTTGGCAAAAATAACTCACTAATGTGCGAAATGCCTTCTATAAACTTCGATGCATTTATTTAATCTAGTTTCGACGAAAAAAAAGCGCTGCTTAAGTCTCGGCCATGGACACGTTTCTACTGGTATTTAGTGTTTTGTCATATTTTCCCTGGTTATTGGTTTTTCTTGAAAAGGCAGGTCGTTTAGTCTACCCAATAGATAAAGGGGTGAAAGCAATGTGGGTTTTGCTCGAACCAAAAATGCATATTATGCAAGTTTACATCAGCTTGTGGACAGATGCTTCATGCAACCATAGCATTTGTGATAAAAGGTTTGGATTTGTCCAAATCATATTTATAAGTCAATGGTAATAGTTCAGTCTGTTATCATAATCGGTATCTGTTAAGGCCTGATGTAAAACAACGTGGTGGAGATATTATTCTCTTGAGAACTCTTGTGGGCAATTGTTTTCGGAGTTCCCAGATTATGTAGGATCACATTGCGCATCAATATGATTTACGAATTCATTGAGATGTCTGAATGGGCTACACGTTGCCAGTTTTCCGTAATCGCTAAGTCAATCTTAAAAACACTTCCAGAGAAAAATGTCTTTCTTTGTCGTAATTGCATTACACATTTTTGCCATGCAGTTGCATCGTATTCGAAACATTGAAAATAAATCATCATACGCTCTATCAATCATACGCTTCTGCGTTGGTAAATGACATGTTTACAGTTACCATGGTTATGTGATTTGTTTTTATCAATGAGGTAACTGGATGCGATAGATGGCACTCGAGTTTTTAACATTTTCTTCTATAATTCGAGAACGGGTAGCGATATCCAGATGCGGTTTTCACTAAAATTTAGCAAATTTTAAGGTGACTAAGAATTTGTGAAGTAAATAGTATCGTTCCATTTAACTTTTCTTCAAAAATCACAAAAATATGTAATCGCTGCAGATAACGCCCTCTAGCTCATTTGTTTTAAAGCAAACGGTCTTACTGAAAATATCTTTAAAAAGAGCATAAAATGCTCTTTCAAACAACACTGAAAATATTTAAATCGGTTGAATGGTCTAGGAGATATTAAAATGTAAACATATGAAAACGCATTGGCCTCCCCCTCCCTTATTATGACAGATATGAGAAATATCGCAAAACAAAAGCGATGCGGTATTATCCAAGCTATTAAATGATGTTGTCAAAGTTATAGCTCATCGTCTAAGTTTCTGAGATAGTGGGAACTTTATGTTTCTCAATGGCAGTTACGCCTCCTAACGGTCGAATTACGAACTTCAAAATAATTTCCAGCTATTTCTCTTGGTCACTTTGCTTATAAGGATTTGTTCCCAAACCTCTAGGACTTACCGTTGTAGAGATACAGCCGCTCCGTACGCGAAATGGATTTTGTAGACATGACGCTACAAATACTCCCCCTTCCAAGAAGAAATAAGGTTAACAAGGAAATGTAAATCAAGTAGTTATAAATATTTTAATTTTGAAAACGTATTCTTAAAGATTTATTTGGAATTGAATTTTGATTAGAAGCAATTTCAAGTTTATCGTTAGCTATAAATGCTGGCGATAATCGATCAATACTAACTGCTAACACTAGTCTACAAAAAAAAATTCATAAAATGTACATTTGACGCCACTGTATTTTTCTTATGTAGTTTCACATTTAAATTTTTTTCTATAGATACGTTTTGGAGCTATGATTTTTTTTAGGGGTTAGTTGACTGTTTGCAGGATATCTCGAGTTAGATTTGACAGATCAGGTCTTGGTATTCTTAATCATAGTTTCTCATCCTGCGTACCTTGTTGTCTTCTTAAAAGAGCAAACTTTACGTAGAAGGTAAAAAAGAAATTTTCTGCGACTCTCCACGGATATTGAATGAATTTTTGATTCACATATCGTCTAAAAAATATCCCTTTTTCACATATTATGAACCATTGTTTTAAAACTACGAAACCAATTGGAAAAAGTATTAATACCATTTATTGGCTATACAATACTCTTTAATTTGATGAATTGCACGACCAGATCGGTCGTACCCCTAAAAAAAATCATATCTCCAAAATGTATCCATAGAAAAAATTTTAAAAGTGATTTTTGGGTTTAGGGGACCAAAATACATAAGAAAAATACAGTGGCGTTAAATGTACATTTTATGAATTTTTTTTTGTAGACTAGTGTAATTCCTTGTTATCTTTTAAAATAATAAAGTTTTTTGAAAGCGTTTAATAACTTTAAAAGTGCCTTCAAACCTTGGTGCAAGGGAAACCTTGGGAAACAAAGTCTGAAACAAATAGATCTTTATGAATGAAAGGTTTCATTTTTGAATGAAAAGTAGTAGGTACTGGTTTTAAACTTGAAAACGTTTCTTTGAGACTAACTAGAAGTTGTTCCGTTTCTAAATGGTCCTGTGAAGTGATAATAAATTCTTCGGGTAGACGGAGGGTTTGACCATACACTAACTCTGCGGGGGAACAACCTAGATCTCCTTTAAGTGAAGGTCTAAGGCCCAATAGCATAATTGAGAGGGCGTTGTTCCACCTATATACGTCTACAGGCGTTCCTAACAATCTATTGAAATTGCGAAATAATCGGTACTCGAATTGCCTTCCTTGGTCGTGTGTGATACTGTGTGGTATACCAAATCTTGCAAAATGTTCATCAGGTATTGGGTACGCTTCGGACTATCTAGTGAAGCGATTTACGACTGTTAGTACAAAAGAACAGCCTAATGAAGGAGTAAAAGGACCTATTAGATCTGTGTGTATATGTTCGAACCTACCAGTAGGTAGATTAAATTTCTGACGTGAAGAAAATCTTCAACGTGTATCTTTGGATTTTAGTTTTCTGGCAAGGTATGCAAGTTTTACACCATGATTTTACTTGCTTGGTTAAATGTGGCCAAAAGAAACGATTTTTGATATTATTTAAGGTGGTTTTGAAACCTAAATATGTTAGAGCATGAAATTTGTCGAAAATGATTTTTCGGAATTTCATAGGTATATATAATCTAGGACGTGTAAAAGAATTCTCGTACCAAAGATCTAAGTTAGAAGTGGATGATCTAATCTTAGATAAATGGAAAGTTTTGTTTAAATTTAGATTTTGTTTTTGAAGTAGAAATTTTAGTTGTTTATCTAAATTTTGTGCGTTTCCTATTATTGTCTCTGAGGGATTGATGTCAACTCTTGATAATGCATCCGGGACTGTGTTGAATTTGCCTTTGATATATAATATCTCGGAGGTAAATTCAACTATATAGTTGATATATCGAGTTTGTTTTGGGGTTTATCAGTTTTTGAAAAAAATGCGTTTATTAGAGGTAGAATGTCTAACTGCTAGATATATAGCTAGCAGTTCTCTATCGAATGTGGAATATTTCATTTGACCATTGGTCATCTTTTTAGAGAAGAAAGCCGCTGGTGGAAAGTTAGGCCAGTAAGGCCTAATCAAGTTCATTGATAAATTTCTGAAATGTTTGTGCGGCATTTCGCAAACCAACAGGCATTCGAGCACAAAAAAAACACGAAGAAAACACCAAATAATATCGAGAATAGGAATCGCGTAAGACTACAGCGGAATATATTCTCCAATGAATAAAATCTTTCAACGGTAGGATGACTAATAATTGTAAGCTGATATAAAAAAGCGTCGCTATGAATAACTGAATTGAGCTCAGGACGACCTCTTTTAACCAACAGCGGAACTATACAAATTTTTGCAAACATCACGTGATTGAACGGCGACCTTAATTGGGGGCTAACTTCACATAGGTGTCATTATGAATAATTATGTTGTAGTCTCAACAAGTTTAGTGAAAATAACTTTTTATTTTGTGCGTGGGTATAAATTAAACAATTTCAGGTTAGGATTTAATACGAAAATACATGGTTAACATTGCTTGTGTTGTCAGTTGTAATTGTCATTTGGTTAAATGCACAGTTTGTTGCCATCGTCACACGGGTTACTTTTTTATTATTATTTTGTAACCATGTACACGTCTTGTTTAATATTAATTTTTAATTAACTTTTTAACTTAAGTAAGGTACTATTATATAAGCTATTATACTTCTTACCAATTAAAAAAAATTCATCGATTTTTAAGAGGGACAGGTATTCTTTAATTATTCCTTATTCTGGACAGATGACAGAATTGTCTTTTATTTTATTTACAAAAACAAAAGATGAAAAATATAGTAACAAATATATTATTTTTAATACTTCTCAACAATAAGCAAATTTACAAAAGTTGTTTCTGTATTATTGACCGTCACCCCGATTAAGTCGTTATCCATTAAATTTAGTTTGAACAATCCACACATTGATATCGGAAATTATAAGTAGCAAATAAACGTGTATACGTGTACATACTTTTATTTACGTTTTATACGTTTCAGGTTACAGGATTAATTTTGCGAAATGTTTATTTAATGTGGCATTTATTGCAATGGGAGTATTATTATCCGCTAACGTTCAACTATTACGAAATCGACACCGCTTTTTTTAAATGATTCATTTATTGAATGATTTTAATCACTTGGAAATTCAAAGCGATAAATGCATTGAAACAAATTTAAAAAATATAATTAAAACTAATCGTTACGCATCATTTCTTATCGCCTATTTTATGATATATTTTGTTGTGTTGAACGATGATTGTGGAAATTTAAGTAATTATCAAAATCGTTTACTTATTGAATATTACGTTCCTTTTGGTATGAAGCATTGGATGATAACATTTATAATGTTGAAAAGGTAATTAAATTTAATTTTCCCAATTTGTACTTTTGAAATTAGTTTTATTAATTAAGTCTGACTACTATCCGTGCAAAAAGACAAGGCCCCTCACTTTAGTGATCGATATCTTCGTAACCGCTTGATGGAAAAAATTGCGGTAAAGTTTATTGTAATCAGTGAACATTTCTGCGTATTATATGTTAATTTGAAAATTTTCGGATCCGCGGTTTTTCTTTTATCGCGGGTTAAGTGAGAAAACTACCCGATTTTTGAGAGTGCCAGCAACTTTGTCTACTTTGCGATTTTCTTTCTCCAAAACTATTTCATGAAAAATTTCAAATTTGAACTGGTGGTAAACCGATGTGTTCTTAATGTGGGGCATATTTTATTTTTTCGATATTCCATATAGTTTCGCGGAAAATCGCGGTTTAGTAGGATGCGGTTATTTCGAAAACTACCTGGCGGATTAAAACGCGGTTTTTACCAAAATATGTCAAATAATGTCGGTTGTCGGATTCCGTTATCACTTTTTCAAAATTAGGGCTTCCTAATTTTTTAAGAGCGATTTAATGGAATTATAAATTAAAGAGAAACAGAAGTAAGTTCTGCGGGGAGAAGAGGGTTCCGTCCAATCGGAACAGATAGTATGTCCCAGACAGTACGTCGCGCCTTTATCTTACCTACATAAAGAAATAAGTTGCTTGTATAAACAATTAGTAAATTTGTTATAATTTGAAAAATTTATAAATGTTAGTTTGTTATGATATAAAGTAATTTTATTTAAAATACTTGCAATTACACTTAATACTTTGCAATATGACATCTAACTCTTATGACATTGTAAGTACACTTTTATATTTTATATGATTTCTTATATTTACTTGTTGTATGTTTTATAAATTTAATTCGACTTTCATATCAAATTTCGAGACCTTTTTGTTAAATAATTAAATTGACCGATTGTTAATCTCATTGTAGAGTCTCTGAAAATGGCCATGGGCCGAAACTAGTAAGATTTAATTAAATAAATAATAAAACCAGTTTCAAAAGTACAATACTACGAATATTAAATTTAATTACCTTCTCACGAATCAAACAACTGGTATAATGGATTTTAACTATAATTATCTAAACAATATTGGTACTACAAAACTAATCCTAAACTACAAGAGATTAACATATCAGATCGAGCTGATTTTGCAAAGTACATATTAAGTTTAACAAAATATGTTTGAGAGAAGAATTATTTCCAAAATACACAGAATATAAACTACCTGAACACCTAACAAATTCACAAAAGAGATATATCCGTAGGAATCACATTAATAAAGAAAAGTCATCGAAAGTTAGATTCAATCAACAGAAAAATTAACTACATTTACAACATACTAGCAGATCAATTACATTATTTAGAGTTGCACGATATTATAGAACAAGCGAAACATTTTGATAGAAAGCGTTTAAACAATTCATGGAGAAACAAAAACAATAAAATAAACAGACTTAGGGACAAAGAACAAACATAAGACCACAAAAATCCTTCACTGTCAACACATACATTTCACCCGAGAATTACCAATTTATCCAACATTAACTTCAATTAAAAAGAACTGGATCTACTTAATAAAGGACAATAATACACCATAACACCCACGCATCTGGACCTGCCCAAATTGGCTATCGACCTAGAAAGTGCTGCCAACGGTGCTCAAGACTTTTTCCAAGTAATACAATTCTTTCTCCAGATGCATCGGAAAATGTATAAGGGAGAATAAAACCAAGCTGGATGGCCTTAAACGATGAACCAGTAAATATATTTAATCTTATGTGTTTCGACAATTTTGTCATCTTCGGACACAACTGCGGAGTAAAAGTAGAAAAACATTTTTTAATAAAAACATACAAAAAAGAAATTATCTATTATTTACCGTCAATTTGTTTGTTTGCACTTCATGTTTTACAACGAGAGAAAACGGAACTCTGTTACAGATCTGAATCTCTTTCTTACAACATGCTTCGAAATTTAAGGTTATGTAAATGAAAAACACCGCCAGCATCAGGTTAAATAACTTAAGAGGTGTACCGAGCAATAACGCCTTCATAAAACCAATATAAAAAAACTACAAACTATTGTATATAGATCAAATCGGAAGTAACAAAATTAAAATAGGATAAAGCAGATTAAAGAGAACTTAAAGTGAATATGATAAGTTAAGTTTAAGTTATCACTTATCACCTATGAACCCTGAAATTTCTTATTTCAAAGCTAAATACACCGTCAACAATAGAATAGAATCAATAGCATTAAAAACATTGAACTACCACAGAACTTTACACTTTTATCATTTGATGTCACAAACCTATACACAAATATTCCTATAGCAGAAACTTTGAACATTACTAAAGATATCATTAAAGAGAAAATTCCCCTAAGAGAAGTTAACCACATTTACAATTTATTAAAACTCTGTACAGAACAGAACTTTTTCCAATTTCAACAAAAATTCTATGTTTACAATGAAGGTTTACCCATGGGATCCCCTCTGAGTGGCCTCCTCTCTGATATTTTTCTTGATCAGATGGAAAATATTATTCTCGATCTTAACAACCCTATTAACAAGAACATCCTTTTATGGCGTAGATATGTGGATGACATTTTGATTATTTGGAACAATCACTATGACATACAAATTACTGATTTCATGATTACATTAACTCTTTTCATCCTAATATAAAATTTACCGTCGAATTAGAAAAAGAAAAACAACTTAAGGCTGTTCGACCGCTACGACAAACGTATTTCTAATAATACGCGTTAACCGTTTGAAATATCAAAAAAAGTTTCAAACAAAAGTTGTTTAAAAATGGAAAATCTATGCTTCTTCTGCGAGATATTTGATTAATTATTGTTAATTACCGAGATTATTAAGAAGCATTTTTAAAAGGGCTTAGAAGAGGCATAGATAATTATTAAACGAACACTTTTTCTAAATAAAATTTTTTGATATTTCATAAAATAAAGGAGGAAAATGAGAAATTCCCACGCCGAAATAAGGTAATAATTTCCTAATTTTTGTATTAGCTCTGCCCTCAAAGATTGGTGGTGTGGCGTACCAGTTTTAGCGAAATCGTGCGTATTCTATCTACCATTGCATCCTGTGAATCGATAACTTTTACGACTTCGTAGAAATATAAATTCATTCTTTAGGAATTAGCCATAAAAGCCCAAAAAAATATGAAATGAAATATAACTTACCATTTTTTAAAGTAGGTATATCCATCCTAATTCTTACGTTTCGTTTTAATAATTTAATTAAGATATGAATGTTTAATAAAAACAAAAATTTGAAGTAAATTCGATAGTAGACTAAAAATTAAAAAAATCCAGAATATAAATTAAATATATTATAATAAATAGTACTCCTATACAGTGTGCACAAATGCAATAATTGTTTGTTGAGTTAGATTTTTATTATTGATTAAAATTAATGAAATTTATTTACATGAATTATTTTGATACAAATAATCATCCAATGTATACGTTTTCATGTACTTTCATATTATTCCTAAGGCATATGAAGTATGTTACAACATTTTAACATTAGACTTTTCTGTTTTGAATCAACTGAAGATTGTCGCTATGTGTTGATTATTCGCCATAATGTACACACCTGTATATTATGTATTTAGGAATCTACAATAATTGAATATGTTTCTAAATTTTGTAAAACAAAAATAAATATAATCCTCAACAAAATCTTTTACTGTTCTAAATATTTAAGAAATACTTAAATTTATTTAATTTCTTTACCTAAGAATATATATAACTTTGGAATTTTTGTACTAGAGAGACGCAGGTACTGAAACCAGTCCCTTTTTACACACTAACTAAAATGTATTTATTTTATTTCTTTACGTAAGAATATTACTGTTTAATTTTGGTACTAGAGAGACGCAGGTATTGAAACCAGCCCGTTTTTACATCCCATAACAGAAAAGGGTTTATTTTACAACTTTGTTTTTCTAAAAGTCAAGAGATTTTTGAAACATTCCTTTCTCGAGTTGTCTTGGGTGAACATCGTGCACAGAGATAATTTTCGTTGTTAAACTAAAGTTTAGTGGAAGTTAGTGTTAATTTAGTGTTTACGTGTGTATAGTTAGTAGTTATTTAAGTTTGAGATAGTGACTTTTTATGAATTATGGTGAAAACAAGAAAATCACCTTCAAAGGTGTTGTCAAAAAAACGACAGTTTTTGATAAATAAAGCAGGGCACAAGTAAGTACGAATTTTTGACTTCACTTTAAATATTACCCAATTTGACACAATTTAAAAATATTAGTTATCAGATAAAACATGAGCTTTTAAACTATTCAAGAATAATTGTGACAAACATGTTATTTATATAAATATTTAATTCTTTTTATTTATTCGTACTTGCAGAAAAACTGTTTCCCATAATGTAACCACAGACCGTTCGTTAGATGAGATTTCTGTTGATTTAGGGTATGTATATATTATTTCCCAAAATTTTAATGAATTAATCTCAAAGTCGGTAAATATCAAAGGCAATAACATTATATTGTAAGGTTTTTTTAAAAAAGAATTATTTTTTTCCTAAATATCTTTAGTTTTTGGAAACGTATTTAATTCAACGTATGATATGTGCTTTACAGCATGTATCGAAAATTGAATTCAGATAAAATTTTGTAATGATAAATTACTCAATACTACGACTGTTTTTACAGAATGGAAGAACCACAATCACAAACAGTACATTTTCAAAACTTTACTGGTAGAAGAATAATTGATATTGCATCATTTTGGAGGCAAATAAAAGATATTAAACACGCACCCGCTTTTAATTGCACAATAGACTTATCCGACATTGTAGCCGAACGCCAAATTGGTTATGAATCTATTTTTACAATTAAATGTCAAATGTGCGGAATGGAATCTGAAGTACACACAAATGGCAATAAAGACGAATTAAATGTGAATACTTCAGCAGTAATCGGTAAGACTGTATTTACACAATAAAAAAAAATTGCGACGCGAACTGTATGTAAATATTTTAATATTTCACATATTCTAACAGGAATAGTGTCAATTGGTGCAGGATATTCCCAGCTGAAAGATTTTTTTTCTATGTTAAATAT
The DNA here is from genome assembly GCF_036711975.1 of Onthophagus taurus. Taxonomy (NCBI): domain Eukaryota; kingdom Metazoa; phylum Arthropoda; class Insecta; order Coleoptera; family Scarabaeidae; genus Onthophagus; species Onthophagus taurus. The sequence continues at coordinate 365,304 of NW_027248939.1, forward strand.
TCCTAATATGACGCAGCGTCGATATAACAATATTCATACAAACTTACTAGAGGTAGTTGAAACTGTTGTTTCAAAACAATTAAAGGACGCCGGAGAAGAGGAAGTTGCCATTGCAAAAGGAAAGGGTGATGTAGATGATCATGGCGTTGCTCTTGTTAGTGTTGTGTCCGATGGTGCCTGGTCAAAGCGTTCATATCGAACGAATTATAACGCAGCATCAGGCGTGGGTGTGATCATAGGAGAAGCAACAAAAAAAATTCTGCACATAGGAGTACGCAATAGATATTGCAGGATTTGCACAGAGCATTTTACCAACCGACGTACACACAAATGTTTTAAAAATTGGTCTGGCCCATCCACCGCAATGGAATCGGACATTTTTCTTGAGGGATTCCAACATAGCGTGGGTGTACATGGCCTGAAATATATAAAATTAATAGGTGACGGGGATAGTAGTGTCACAAAAAAGTTAAATTCCGTTAAACCCTATGGGACATGTTTAATAGAAAAAGTAGAATGCATCAATCATTTATTACGGAATTTTAGCAATAAATTGGTTGAACTTTCTAAAAAAGTGCGTAGCACTAGTGGAAAATTCGTTCCACTACAACTTCGTAGAAAGATATCCACCAGTGTATTAAGATTTCGGGTAGCTATAAAAAAATCTGCCGAATATAGAAATGGACAAAATGTTCCATATGAACAAAAACTTTTATTATTTCAAAAAGATTTATCAAATATTCAATCCCATATATTTGGAGACCACTAAAACTGTGCCCAATACTTTTGTAATAAAGTAAATGGCGTAGATAATATATTTGCAAACGTAAAGGAATGCGGTTTAGAAGCAGATATCAACACCTGTTTGCAACGAATTATATCTAATTCTTCATCTTGTTTGCTGAATAAAAATAATAATAGCGCCGAGGAGTTCAATAGTTTAGTAAATAAATTTATTGGTGGTAAACGAGTATGTAAATATCATTAGTATTTTCCTTTTTTAATGTTCAGTTTTGCAGATCAATTTCTCTTTAGGGGGATCCTACCAACTACGGTGCCTCATTGCAGCAATTCTGTTCAATTGTCGAGAGCATTATTTAAAGAAAATTGCAGAAAATATGGGAAAGAAATTAGGACACTACACTAAAAAGTGTTGTGAACAAAAATATGAAATGTTGATGAAACGGCGAAAGACGCAGCAAGGGAAAAAACGTAAAAGGGTCAGACCAGTTGCACTAGAAGCGGACAGCGACTATGGAGATGTTGAATTACCACCACAAGAAGAAATTGCTAGAAGAAAAGAAGTTATATTCAATTTATTGAAAAAAACAAAAGAAGAAGCAGATATAATAGAAGTACGAACTAGAGGTCAATATAGCAATCCTTGTTGGAGACAAGAAAGGTTATATAGATTAACAGCTTCCAATTTTGGAGTAGTGTGCAAAAGAAAAGCATCAACACCACCGAACAATCTTTTAAAATGCCTATTGGCAAATAGTTTTCGAGAAAACAAAGCCACCGAATATGGTTGTCAATATGAAAACGCAGCAATAGAAGCTTTTCAAAATATTTCTGGCCTACATGTAGATCCATGTGGTTTATATGTAGGTCAAGGAGACTTTTATTTTTTAGGAGCCAGTCCAGATGGGGTAATCCATAGCAACAATTCCATTATAGAAGTTAAATGCCCATATAATTTAAGAAATATATCTATAGAACATGGCATCCGTACCAAAAAAATTAATATTTTTCAACATCGAAACGGCGAATTAAAATTAAAAACAAACCATAATTATTTTTACCAAATTCAAGGGCAACTTCAGATAACAAAAAAGGAAAAATGTTATTTTGTTGTGTGGAGTCCGATAGGACCCCCGCATATAGAAGAAATAAGTAAAGACGATAATTTTTTTAACTTAAAAATGAAAAACCAGTTACAATTATTTTTTACAAATGAAATGTTAAATGAAATCATTAAACAACCATTATAATGTTATTGTTGTAGTTTTTCTTGATTTCTTTAACTATACCTGAATATTTATGACATTTGGTTCTTATGTTTATCTTCTTCGTATCATAAAAGTAAGAGAATGAAAATACATATACATATTTAATCGTATTAGGTACGATTAATTACTATCAAATTATTCAAATTTTTCAAAGGTTTTAAAATAAAATTTTTTAAATTCAGAAGTTTTGGATTACGCGATAAAAACATTCAATATTATAATAATTATAATAGACATTTCTTTTTTACATCTGTTTTGTGACTGACGATAAAAAAAAATTTTTAGCAACTGATCTCGACCAATAGAAAAGCAGAGGCATTGTAATACCGATATATGCTATCCTTTTTTGAACTTTCGTTTCTCTTTCAACGAACTTATTCCCACGAAACGGTCGAACAGCCTTAACTTTTTAGACCTTACACTAATGAACATTAACAATGATATTGAATATAAGATATATCGAAAACCAACTCAAACTGATACAATAATTCCTCAAACATCTTTTCATCATTATTCACATAAAATATCTGCCATTAGATCTTACATTCATACTCCTTCTTCAGAAGAAAAAAAAAACAATGAACTTCTAATTATAAAAACAATAGCAATTAATAATGGATTTTCCAATGATCAATTGATTCGTTCATTAATAAATTACAATTAAAACACAATCTCAATTCATCTACAGCTTTACAAAGTATAACACATAACGAAAATACCAACAATAAAATTTATAGATTTATAAATTTTGTAGGCAACATTAGTTATAACATAAAAGGATTTTTAAGAATTATAATATTGATGTTTCATTTAAAAATAACAACACCATAAAACAAAAGTTTTTCAATGCCAAAGACAGAATAGGTTTGTTAGATCAAAGTGAGGCATATAAACTACAATGTAACACTTGTAGTACTACCTACATAGGAGAAACTGGTAGATCCTTAAAAACCAGAATTAGAGAGCACCAGCACAACGATAATTCCAATTTCGGCAGACACATGCTTAATTCCAAACATGATTTTGACATACAGCAAAATGTTTCATTATTACATGCACATAACAAACTTTTCAAATTAAACCTTTTAGACCAATACGAGACAGACAAGTTTAAATTTAAAAATCCCCAAAATTGAATGCCTTAACGAGTAGATCTACAGTTCTAAAACTCCTTTTCTACCCCTTTCCCCAAAATGGAGAGGACCGCATGCATTCTTCGCACTTTTTGCGGTCCCAGCGGCCAACACCCACCTTCCTCCCCTATACCTACCCTTACTACCCTTTATCCCTTTTTTATAAATTAATTTAAAATCCACTTTTTTTACATCCCAAATGTTGAACTATATCACAACAAACTAACATTTATAAATTTTCAAATTATAACAAATTTACTACTTGTTTATACAGGCAACTTCGGATTACCTTTTTATGTTTACAACAAAATAAGTTACAATGTTTTTTCTTTGTCTCAGAGTCTGTTTCTAATTTTTAACTATTTTAAGTTGCTTTACTTTTATTTTCAAATTAATTACGTTTCATCTTTTACAAAAATGGTGTTTTCTCTCTTATATTTTTTCGTTACGACTTATGTACTAAAACGTCACAACTCCTTTCTTCGTTCTTCCTTTTTAACGTGTCGATCTGTTGTTTGTCGTAACCTCAAAGTAATTTTATTTAAAATACTTGCAATTACACTTAATACTTTGCAATATGACATCTTAGTTAACTCTTATGACATTGTAAGTACACTTTTATATTTTTTATATGATTTCTTATATTTACTTGTTGTATGTTTTATAAATTTAATTCGACTTTCATATCAAATTTCGAAACCTTTATGTTAAATAATTAAATTGACCGATTGTTAATCTCATTGTAGACTCTGAAGATGGCCATGGGCCGAAACTAGTAAGACTTAATTAAATAAATAATAAAACCAGTTTCAAAAGTACAATACTAAGAATATTAAATTTAATTACCTTCTCACGAATCAAACAACTGGTATAATGGATTTTAACCATAATTATCTAAAAGTTATATAACCTAAATAATTCCGTTAAAACCCTAAACCTTTATGTATGTCAGGAGCATTTCTTCGATTCAGTTTGTATGCAAGATTAAAAGCTTGTTAAAATGTTTGTTATAATATATAAATATAATAAATATTCTGTTGTGGTACATGTTGCTGTATTAATCGCAAATTGGATATGTGGGAGTTTCTCATCCCATGTTGCGTGATCATTTCCCGCAAAGATATCCAACTGTGGTTTTAAATTACGGTTTTTCCATTCTACTGTGTTTGCTTCAGGATGATATACAGGATTCAAAGTCTGCTTGACATCCAGTATATACATGGTTTGCTGCATTACCTTGGAAACAAATTGTATGCCATTATCACTAAGAACTCGTCTTAGTAAGTCATATCGGAGAAATACTTCTTCTACCAAAATTTGAGCACACACGACGGCTGTTGCTTCTTTTATTGGGAAAAATTCCACCCATTTTGTAGAAGTATCTTCCACAATAAAAATCCATCGATTTTTCGTTGCTGTTTCGAGTAATGAGCCAAATGGGTTCGGAGTGAAAAAGGTAATGCTTGGAGGGCGTTGAAGTCGGTAGGTATGGGCGGTATTGCGGGCAATTCAATACCAGGGCATCTTCAACGACCTGATGATTTAAATTTTTATTATGTCAATTCTGTTTCATCTTTATTACCTTTCGATGATGATTTGTACAGATATTATAGTAGTAATCGAATTAATAGTAACACTTTTACATTTCAAAGGATAAGTAACTCTGACATATACGAAATTATAAATTCTATAAAAACAAGTGCAGCAGGAATAGATACATTGAATATAAACTTAATTAAACTTTGTTGTCTTTACATTACAGATTATATCACACATATAATAAATCATTGTTTGACGGAGGGTGTTTTTCCAATAGAGTGGAAGATAGCACTGGTAAAGCCGTTGCCTAAAGTTAGTCGGCCCTTAGTGTTTGCTGATCTCAGACCTATAAGTGTACTTCCGGTGATATCAAAGATTGCCGAAAAGGTTATTGCTGGCCAGCTGCAACGCTATATTAATAAAAATAAAATCTTACTAGATGTACAGTCTGGATTGAATGTTGACGATATTGTGAGGGAGTTGGATATGGGTTAAAGCTTGTATTGTGTCTGTTAGATTTTTCGAAGGCATTCGATACGATTAATCATGAACTGTTGCGATCTGTGTTACAGTTTATTGGGCTGGATGATATTGCAGTCACTTTGCTATATAATTATATAACGCATCGGCAACAAGACGTTATTATAGATGAGGTATTATCGTGTCCTATTCATTTAAGGTCCGGTGTGCCGCAGGGTTCTGTCCTGGGTCCGCTTCTATACACTGTTTACACTAGTAGATTTTATTGTCACTTAAAATATTGCAGAATACAATTTTATGCAGACGACACTCAGTTGTACCACAGTTTGTTGCCAACAGAGTGTGCGTTAGCTAATCAACACATTAATGATGACTTGCGGAATGTTGTTGAGATCTCTCGCAGGCATGGCCTTAAAATTAACTCCATGAAAACTAAACTGGTTTTATTCTCACCGCAGAAATATCGTGATTCAATTAAGTCTAGCCTTGATATTTGTGTTGGTGACGTGAGGGTACCCTTTGCAGCGTCGGCAAAGACTTTGGGCCTGATTATTGACGAAAAGCTGAGATTTATTGATCATATAAATAAATGTACTCAGAGAGCTTACGCTAATTTGCGGTCAAGATATAGCAACAGAAAATTTTTAAACAAAAAAATTAAAACTATGCTTTGTAATACGTTGGTTCTTTCCCATTTCAACTTCTGCGATGTCGTGTATTCTCCCTTTATTACAGCGCTTACAACTCAAAGAATACAACGAGTGCAAAGTTCTTGTTTGAGGCTGATTTTTGGTGTTCGGCGTCGCCAACATATAAGTCATAAGTTGCGGGAGGTAAATTGGTTAAATATGAAGCAGCGACGAGCTCTGCATTCAGCGCGTTTATATTTTACAATACTAAAAACTGAAAAGCCACCGTATCTATATAGAAACATAGTATTTCGATCAGACGTACACACAATAAATGTCCGTTTTAAAGGTACACTAACTCCTCTACACTCGCTTGAATTTTTTAAAAATTCGTTTACGTTTCAGATTACAACAGTTATTAACAGTCTCCCGATAGATATCAGAAGTTGTAATACGATAAGGTCATTCAAAAATAAATTATTTGTTCATTTATTTAGTGCATAATTTGATTTACGATGATATAGCAGCCGTCGCCGTGACATCGCTGAGTTTAAACATTAGAGGGTGTGCAAGGTTCTCACTACAGATGGCAATATTATTTGCTGTTTCTTTTTCTTTTGAATTATTGTTTTATATTATTATGTTTTGGTTGTATTATTATTATTTTTTTTTTTTTGTATTATTTTTGTTATTATATTACGTATCTGTTTTTTTTCGCTCTCTTAAGGTTAAGTTGAAAATCAGTATTATACTGAACTTCGCCTTTTCGTTCACCTTTTTATTAGTGATGGGCATAATCGAATGACCATAATCGATTAACCGATTATACACGATCATTCGAGATATCGATTATTCTAAAAAATAATCGATTATAATAAAATAATCGAATAAAATAATCGATTATTTTTCCATTCGATTATATTTCTATTCGATTATTTTTTCATTCGATGTTGAAAGTTAAAATAAAATTCTATATAAAATATTGACTGACATACTACTTCAAGGCTGTTTTGGGAATTTACCGACTTCTCTGAATGTCTCATTTTAATATTTAAATTAAATAGAGCCTCAAATGATTAGTAGAATCGACGTTTTATGTTTGTATTCATTACTAGTTGTTTAATATGAAGTAAAAAAAGAATGATTATTTGATTCCCCATGATAATATGGAGGATGTTCAGTCAAAATACATATTTCAAAGAAAATATTTATTGCACTACATATTACTATTTAAAAACATGATTTCGTTGATCATATTGCTGCTTAACCTGCACTAACTCCTTCTGTCCTTTGTTAACTCGCCTGCTTTTGAGAATACCCTCTCAGGTGGCACTGATGTTGCTGGCACGCAGAGGTACTTATTTGCAAGTTTATATAGTTCCGGGAACATCTCCTTCTTGGACTCCCAAAAGTCTAAAGGATTCAGCTTCCTATCTACCAATGGTAGGTCTAGGTACTGCTTTATTTGTGCTTCGGCAGAATGTGTAGGTGTGGACGCGCTGAATTCCTGCTTAGCCTTTATATCAAAATGCTCCCAAAGTAAACTAGCTTGGTTCTCGCTGGAATCTAAAATTTATATTCAAATATACTCTATTATCGAACTATTGCAATAACAAACAAAAAAAACTTTTAACGAAAATGAGTTAACAGTAATAATTTACCTGCACGCCCCTGAGTACAAGGTATTTCAGAATTTGGAGTTTCTAGATGCTGAGTGATAGTCACAATCAAATCCTCTACTTCTTGTGTAATCCATTTAAGGGCTTGATTACCATTTATTACCTTATCAAAGGCCAATATCTTTAATCTGGGGTCCAATAATGTCGCCTTTGCACAAATTTTTGAAGATTCAACATAACCCAATCTCCTCAATAGGATATCATGAAAATTAGTTTGCAATATCTTTCCCGTGGAAGTTATTGGTTGTGCATTCTCAACAGCGTGTTGGACACCACGAATTAAGGGGATGATAATGGACAACGTTATATATTTTTCTCCCGACAACTCGGAAGTCATAGCTTCAATAGGTTTTAAAATACATATGCAGTCTTTAATTAGTGCCCAGTCTTCCGATGACAAAAGTGAAGGTGATCCAGGAAGATTGGACATTGCTGCTGACAACGGAACTTTTAGTTCCTCTAATCTTTGCATCATCGCCAAGCAAGAATTCCATCTTGTTGAAACGTCCTGTTTCACTTTTAGCAGAGGAAGTTTCATTTGATCGTGCATTTTGGCCAGTTCACCAGATGCTACAGTGCTTCTTTTAAAGTGTCCCACAATATTTTTGCATTTCTCGAGCAATTGCTGTAGATCTGCATGTTTGAGAGTGTCCATGGTACATAGGTTCAGCGTATGTGCTATGCAGGGTTGGTGAGTCTTATTGAGATGAACAGTGATAGCGTTTCTCATATTTGAAGCGTTATCTGTTACAATACAGTGAACTTTTTCAAAGATATCCCAACTTTCAAAAACTTCGCGAAGTGCGCTGGCAACATTTCCTGCTGAATGACGATCAACCAATTGTTTTGTTTCCAGTAGGTAACTGTTCAATTGGCTTCCGTTTATATAATGAGCAGTAACTGCCAAAAATGCTTTCGTAGATGATGATGTCCATATATCTGTTGTTATAGACAAATTTGACGACAAATTCAACTCATTTTTTACCTTACTCAACGTCGCTGTATATATATTTGGTATAAGGGAAGTTGTAATTTTTTTTCGACTTGGTAAGTCATAATGCCGATTAAGTTTATTTGTATATTTCATGAACCCCTTATTTTCAACAATGGATAAGGGCTGAAAATCAGAAACTATCATTTCAACTAAACTTTGATCTATTTCGGTTTGCTCATTTTCTGAAATACTATATGTTTGTGTTTTTCCGTAAAGAGCAAGTTTACGTTTACGTTTGGAAGGCGGTGGGTGTATTATAGAATGTTGTGAGGAAGTTTCAGTTGTAGAAGTTGACGGGAGTGTACCTCGAATTTCTTCGCATGATGTATCTTGAGAAGGTTTAGATTTTTGTAATAATAAGGCTGGGTGCTTTCGTTTTAGGTGTTCACTTAAATTTGTAGTATTGCCAAAGAATTTAAATTCTCGCTTACATTCACTACACATTGAGATATCTCCTCTTCGTACAAAATGATCCCAGACGAAGGATCTCTTTGCAGTTTGTCGAGGCATATCATTAAATCTTAATAAACACAGAACAATACACAAACACTTGACCTGGTTGCGCGAGTTTGTGCTCGAGTGAACGACGAACGTAGTTCGGGTAGGGGTGTGCAACGTGTATATATTTACAGCGAGTTTCAAAGAATTCGGTAAATCCCCGAAACAGCCCTCTGAAGTAGTAATACTGTAAATATTTTAGATAGAATTTTATTTCAACTTTCATCATCGAATGAAAATATAATCGAATGGAAAAACAATCGACTATTTCATTCGATTATTTTATAATTGATTATTTTATTCGATTATAAAATAATCTATTAATAATCAATTATTCATATATCTCGATTATGCCCATCACTACTTTTTATTTGCATAAAATATAATTTGTATAATTTATATAGGTGTAAGTGAACGAATAAAGTCATATATTATTATTATTAAATAGATCAATAGACAATACTTCAAATCTTCGGTTGTAAGTAGGAGTTTGCAATAAACCCGCTGGTTTTAAATTGGTTGGTTTATACTTTTGGCAAGGGACACATGCCTTAACATAGTTCTGGAGATAGCGCCTCATTCCAGGCCAATAGTACCTTTTTGCTATGCGTTCAATGGTTTTTTCTCGGATTCATAGTGCCCTGCGGTTGCATCATCATGGTATTCTCTTATGATTTCGGCTCTGCATTGTGATGGGACTACATATTGTGCTTCTTTCTCATCTGATTCTGCAGAATAACGAAGAAACACCATTGTTCATTAAATAACCTTTTCCCGTCATATGGGCGTACTCTTTATTCTTAGGAACAGTTTCAAAGGATTTGAAAATCTTGTCCAACTCTGGATCTGCCAATTGATCAGACCACAATTTCTCTAAACTATATTCTTTTATAAATGAAACACAACCAGAAGGAAGGACACCTTTACACGTTAAGGACAGGAATAACTGAAAGGAAAAATTAGCAGCGCCGGGACTCGAACCCAGGTCTCCCGTTTGCCGGACGGTTGCACTGACCTCTATGCTACGCCACAAGGTGTAGGGAAATTAACAGACAAGGATTCCTTTCAACCTGTACATTTCTGGACCGCATTCGCACCGTCCGGCAAACGGGAGACCTGGGTTCGAGTCCCGGCGCTGCTAATTTTTCCTTTCAGTTATTCCTGTCCTTAACGTGTAAAGGTGTCCTTCCTTCTGGTTGTGTTTCATTTATATGTTACATACACGTTTATATTAATTCCACTTATTGTTTATATATTCTTTTAGATCAACAGTTACTGTACATACACTAGTGTAGTTTCTCTCAGCAGTTGTCAATAATCATAAGCATAATTGCGTGCATCTGTATTTAATGTGAATGGTTTCGCAAACATTGCATTGATTTCCAAACTTTATCTTTCTAAGATTTTTTAACTTTGAAGGTCAGGATTTAAACCAAAAATTTTTACAAGAATCTTCATTTTGACTCTAGTATTTGTGATTAAAATTGTCCCACGACTTACAGAAACACACTGTATATATTTATGTATGTAATTTTGCAGAGTATCATTGAAAAATCCATTGTTGTGCAATGTCTCATTCGTTTGTATATTTTACTTTCATTGTGACTGTGCTTGATTTTAAAATGTTTTTACTGATTCATATGTATATACTTAAATTAACTTGATTATCATCTACATAGAATTGATGTAAGTTATTTATTTATAACGATTAATATTTTAATGAGATAATTGTGTTTCCACTTAAATAGATATTGTTTGATGCTGAAGTAATTCGAAACCGGTACCAATAAATATTTAATATGCAAGTCAGAAGTTTTCTTAAATTACTTTTTTATATAGAAGAAATATATAACCTTAATTGGTACGCAGCGGATGTATCAATGCATAAAAACATTCTAATTCATACAACGCAAAAAGCACTCGCAGTCGAGCTCCCATTCTTTGGTCAATTCTCCCTTGTTGCATCGGAAGATATATTTTTTAATTACTTAATTTTAAATTAATACAAAACATATTATTTAAGGAATACCAAAAAGTTTACGTTTTCTATAATTGGATACTAAAAATTATGAATTAAAGATTCATTTATCAAATATTTAGCACTTACTTTTAGATGACACTTTTGATGTTTATGATTTCACGCACCAACGCTTCTTACATTAACATATTCTAATATTTAGTATTTGCAAAAGATGAAGAGAAAAAGGATAAAAAATGAATTAGGAACATGCGCAAAACATCAAAACGCCTCTATAAAAGACCCCACAAGCTAAAAGCACACAGAATCCACCAACTAAAGTTCACAAGTTCTTCAAGTAAGCTCAAATAAGGTAAAGATTAAAAAGTTTTTAATTTTACTGGAGTTAACTTTTTAGTATGAATCATTTAATTATTTTTGCCCTGACGTTACTCTGCATTTCGAAATCGGTCGATTCTGTACCCATTATCAACTGCGAACCAAATTCGTTATCTGAGACTTCGAGTGAACTCCAACAACTTTGTTATTATATTATGGAAAATATGAGTAATTAAATATCACAATCAATTAATTCTTTTTGAAATTTTTTTTTTAGTTGTAGGTGACACCATTGGGGATAAGCACTCAGAACGGGGAATCAAGAGACAAGCAGTTGATCACGTGTTTTTGCGCTTCGGTAAACGATTTGGCTTCTAAATGAGTAACTCTAATTGATTTTATAATCATCACAAAATTGTACTCACTTTATTATAGTAAAATATTTAAAGAATAAAAACTAAAATTGTGGAACTTGTGTAAGTTTGTTCTAATATTCACTGTTACTTTGAATAAATCCATCGAGACATATCGGTGCAATTATTCTTCCTTTTTCAAATTCTCATTAGTAGGTTTAACAGCCATTAATTCATCTACGGATAATGTGTCCTAATCGTCTGAAAAGACATTTATTTGTATTTATCTTGTAACTGCACAGATGCGGACTACTGTCGACACCATGATTCTATTTGAGCAATATTTAAGTTGCGTATTCTTATTGTTACGTTAGTTCATAATAGGCACATAATTTATCAATCATTTCGCCGGTCAACTTTCCCCTTGATGTTCATTCTATTAGAAAATATAATGTGGACAGATTTCCGGAAAAATTAAAACTAATAAACAATTTTTTGTGCTAAAATATCTGGGTTAATAAATAAAAAGCGGCATTTTCTTGGTCTTTTGACGCGAACTGTATACAGGGTAATTCAAATTCGACCCCCATCATTGGATCTCAGAACCATAAGATATACAGAAATGGTTAAATGGAGGTTGCGTATCTCAGAGCTCATCATTTTTCAACTAAGTTTTTGGATCTAGCCGTTTTAGTTTTTAAAATAAGGCCGAAAAACAAAAAATTGACTTTTTCGTTTTTTGCCTATAACTTCTTTATTATTCGTTTCTTCGTGAATTTGAAAAAAGATTCTTAAGGCAACTTTTTATGAAAAATGTCATGACACAACTACAAATATTCTCCGACGTTTCGTTTTTGTGAAACTATCATCTGGTTTATTCTTTTTTTGAATAATTCAATGTTTTTTTAAATGAAATACATTGTGTGATATATCATTGAAATCAGAATTAATTATCCTATTTTTTGGTGTGAAAATCAAATATGGCGTTCATAAGAAAAAATAAACCTGATGATAGTTTCACGAAAACGAAACGGCGGAGAAAATTTCTAGTTCTCTCATTACATTCTTCATAAAAAGTTGCCTTAAAAATGTTTTTTCAGATTCACGAAAAAACGAAAAATAAAGAAGTTATAAGCAAAAAACGAAATAAGATTACAATAACTAAGGATGTTTTATACAGGTTGATTTAAAAAACCGCTGACAGACTTCTAGAGTAGATAATACATGAAAAATTAAGATGAATAGTCTTAATATACATGGGGTCGCAAATGCCTCGTTGGCGAGATATAGCGGATCAAAGTTTCTTTAAAATTAAACATTACCTGCTATAAAAAGCACTTTTTTAAAAATATTGTCTACGCCATTGCTCTCTACGCGTGTAAAGTGATCAATTATCTATCAATTGGTCTCTTACAAAACTTTGATCAAAGCAATAGTTTTTAAGAAAAACACGTTTGTAGAAAATTTGTTTATTCAATCAAAAACTGTTGCTTTAGCAAAGATCTTATGGATCAAGCAAAGATCTTGTTGAGAATGCAACAAGCCCATAAGATCTTTGCTAAATACATATGATATAACATTGGCTTATAGTAATAGAAAAACAATTCTTAATTTATCCAAGTGATCCATGTTGCAAGTTACTGTTTTAAATTAAAACAAAAGAGAAATTTGTTATTTGCGTGTTTTATTAAATTAGTATCAGTACCGGTTTCGAATTAAAAATGTTTACACCATGTTTACCGTTTTGTGTCCGGTTATTATGTGCTGTGTAAACTCGTGTCAATCTTGTTCTTTTAATGTAAATTTTAAAGGTAGATTTTATTTATTTACTTATTGTTCTATTTTTTTTTTTAAAAATTTTTAACGTGTTGTAATGTTCTTGTGTTCACGTGATTTTATTATTATATTGCCTTTATGACAATTCAGATGATGATGAATTTTTTAATTCGAAACCGGTACTGATACTAATTTAATAAAACACGCAAGTAAGAAATTTCTGTTTTGTTTTAATTTAATTCTTAATTTGTATCCATCATTTGTTAACCATCATGTATGTATGGATTGGGGAGTGCATGCAAAACCGCACGCCATACTTAGGCCCCATTGGGCCCCTTTGTGCATCCTCCCATTACACTCTGGTCACATCAACCAGCCTCAGGATTTACCAAAGGCTAGGTGCATTCCTGATGTCATCTGTGGTGAGCCATTCCTCTCCGAAGGTCCTCATTCTGAGGTCGTTCAGAGAGGGGCAATCAGACAAAATGTGTTTAACCGTCTCGTCATCCTGTTCACAGGCTCGACAGAGAGGGGAGTCAGCAAGCTTCATGTTTTGAAGGTGCTTATTTACTTTACAGTGTCCCGTGAGGAGACCTGTGGCAGTGCGAAGGGCACTTTTACCGAGCCCTACGAAGAACTGGGCTGTTGCGGCTGAAGGATATTTTAACAATTCCTTGGCGACATGACAGCTCGGGGTACGGTCCTACCCGTTTAAAAATTTTTTGTGGGTAATGTGCTTTATTAACTCGATGTGAGTGGCTAAAGAGGGGTAATTATCGGCTCGGGTGCACAGGGCGCTCTACCGGCAGCACGTTTGGCTAGCCTGTCCGCGTGGTTGTTACCCTTGGAGCCGGAATGCCCTTTAATTCACTGGATTCTGACAGAATTGTATTTCGCGGCCTCCTCCAGTGCTTTGTGACAATCCATAACTACTGCAGACGTTATAATAACTCTGCTTAAAGCCAAAAGAGATTGTTTACTGTCTGTAAAAATAGTAAACACTTACCCCGCTTGTAGGAATCAACAATGCAGTCAGCAGCAAGTTTAATAGCAGTTAGTTCCGCTTTTATGACGGTGGTGCTGGACTCTAAAGGTTCTGAGAGGCGAATCAGGGGATCGTGAGAGAATACCCCCGCGCCTGCACCATTTCGTCCTTTTGAACCATCAGTGTAGATCTTAAAAGTTCTTTGTACATCTACTACTGTGGGACTGACGTGGGTGAGGTACTTTTTTGAGAAAACATATTTTGCTGGTCTGTGATCAGTCTTACACTCGAGTAGGGGTGTGTCTAACACTGCTTCCCTCCAGAGTGTTGAACTGCTGCCAGCGTCGTCATCCTTCATAGTTCCTATTGATTGTAGTCTTTTCATGGTTACCAACGCCACTTACTGGATATGTAGGTTGAGTAGTGGTAAATTTAACACGATTTCCATGGCTGCGGTGGGGGTTGATCGCAGCGCACCTATAACAAACAGACACGCGAGTCTCTGTATTCTATTAAGTGCAGTGGTGGACCGTAAGTTAGCATTGGTCGAACAACGGCGGTGCAGATCCGCAGGGCTATCTTGGGAGACAGACCCCAAGTCTTCCCGACAGCCCTCCGGCACTGGCCGAAGGCGACACAAGCTTTATTAACTCTATTGTCTAGGTGGGATTTCCACGTTAGCTTACTGTCTATTATTAAGCCCAAGTACTTAACTTCTGTAGACATTTTAAGTGGAATTTTAGCGAGCGTTGGCAGTCTATAGTCGAGCCGTCGAATTTGTGCAGTGGTAAATCACCGTGACAGGTACTTACAAAAAAAGGGGTAGTCGGTTCCTTCGTTATGTAACCGCCTACTCCCGCCAGGGTCTATAAGGCGCAGCTACACTATACGAGAATAAACCTTCCTTTACAGTCAGATAAGAAGTTATGAATACTGTTCACAGTGCGTCGGCGGCTTTTATTATTTTTTTGTCCCCAGTAACGCGCTCAGTGCGCTACCCCCAGGAGGGGTGTGGTCACTTACTTTGACGAATCCGAACAGGGCGACCTTCGATGTGAGAAATTTACCTACCTGTCACGGTGATTTATCACTGCACAAATTCGACGGCTCGACTATAGGATTGCCAATGTTGAGCTTGCGTGTAAAAAGATCCATCTCTATCCTCTTAGGATTGACGAAGAGGCATTGTTTATTACACCAGTTCTCAATTAGATTGAGTGCTTCCTGCATCCTGTCGAGGAGTACGTTAGCATACTTGCCTCTTATGAGGATTGTCAGATCATCTGCGTAGCCAACGGTTTTAAAACCGGCTAGGTTTAGGCGTTTCATGAGGCTATCGAGGGTGAGATTCCACAAAAGTGGAGAAAGTACTCCCCCTTGCCGGCAGCCTCTAGTAACAGCCCCTTGAAGAGTGGCCTGGCCAGCCCTTAATTTGACGACCCTATGTCTTAGAGTACTCTCAATCCAGCCGCACAGGGCCAGAGGAACGTTATGCTCTAGCAAGGTGTCGTTAATTCCGGAGAAGGTAGTTTTATGAAAAGCTCCTTCCACGTCAATAAAAACCCCGAGGGCGGACTCCTTGTGGTCCAGCGCACCACCGACGAAACTGATCACTGAGTGAAGAGCCGTCGGCGTGGACCTTCCCTGGGTGTAAGCATGTTGATTAGAGTCTAGTGGCCTGCTGCGCAGACAAGAGTCTCTAATGTAATGGTCGCAAAGCCTCTCCAACGTTTTCAGTGGAAAGGAGGAGAGGCTAATTGGTCTATAGGACTTCGGAAGGAAGTAATCTTGCTTACCCGGTTTAGGTATAAAGTTGACCGCGACTTCACGCCAACTTCCCGGTACATAGCGAAACGCCAGACATCCCTGGAAAATACTCTTCAGGTGCGGTACCAGGTCATCCAGTGTAAGAGGGCCGGTGTAATCCCGTCCGGTCCTGGAGTTTTGAACGGCGAGAACGTATTCACAGCGCACCGTATTTTCTCCTCGTCGCAGATGAGTTTGGCCAAGAGCCTTTCATCCGCAGTTGGTACATGAATTATCTCTTGTTGGGTATCGTTAAAGTTGTCCGAACCTGAGAAATGAACAGTCATTAAAAGCTGTAAACTGTCTTGAAGGTTGTCGATATAAGAATCGTCTTCCTTCTTTAGTATACCAATACGTTGAACAGGGCTCGAAGCAAGCACCTTTTTTAGGCGGGAGACCTCTGCAGAGGAAGTAATTTCGTCATAGAAGTTCTTCCATACTTCTCGCTTTTTTCGACGAATGGTTTTTTTAAAAACTGACAGCTTCCTCTTATAGAGGTGCTAGTCAGAGTCGATCCTGGAGTCCTTTGCTTTTTTGAAGGCAGTCCGCACCTCTCGTTTTAGTGAGGCAAGGTCGGGGCACCACCAGGTGGTAGCGCGCCCAGTTACCGCCTCCCTACGCAGGGGACAAGCCTTTTTTTACCATCATTTAAAAAATAATAAAAATAGTCTCCAAGATTCTGGAGTTTATAAAGTCAACTGCAAAGAATGCAATAGTGCATATATTGGGCAAACAGGTCGTAGACATCATTTAAGATTACAGGAACATAAAATAAAACTAATTCTAACATACATATTCAAACACAGTCAATTAACTGGTCATATTATCGAGTTCGATAACACGAAACTTTTATATAATTGCCAAAAAGGGTTTAAACTGGATCTTTTGGAAACATTTAAAATCGATAATCATCGGAGAAATAAAAAAGTAAATCTTTTCAACGATCAAGTTGACACTTTTTACACCGCATTCATTCCTAACAAAAAGCAAAAAAAGAAGAACTAAACAAATAAAATAATTTTCCGATTTTATCATCGTTTTTATTCATCCGATTTTAATATATAATCGGTTTATTCGAGTAGTGTACTTACTTTTATTGTAAAATTTCCATTATTGTGTGTTGTGTTCGTCTTGTCGTACGTTTGATTTTAATTTGTAACGTCATTATTTAATTTTATTTTATTTTTATAAAATTCAACATTAACATTTTCTTCATTTATGACGTAAGTAATATAATTTTTATAACAAAATTACATTTTGGTGTGATTTTCTTTTTTATTTTCCGCTTGCAAAGATTTTGGGTGATGATGACTTTTATATGTCGAAACTGGTTCCAATAAATATTTAAAATATAAGCAAGTAAGAAGTTTTTTTATATTTTTATATGTATATATACATATACATTTTCCCATATATAATATAAACTTGCAAAATGAATTCATACAATCAATGTATATACAGTGTTCGCCAAACAGTCAGCAACACCCTGTTTTTTGGTTTCATTACACCCACGTTTCTGAAATTCTTTTTATATGGGATGTTCATCCTGATCATGGTCGCCACTTCCGGCCCACCGGAAGAAAATAAGAAAATTGTTATTTTAAACTTAACGCTATGGTTTTTATTACACATTCAAATTCTTAATACAAAAACCAGTTGACTTTAATAAGGATGGTTGATACCATCCCATAGCTTTTCATTTTCTTTTGACAGTTATCAATACGTTTTTTTAACTCACATTTCTCAGCCAATGTATAACCAAAAAAGTTGAAAACTTCCATAATTACGCTTCAAATGTTTGCAAATGGAACATAATTAATTGTATCAATCTATCTTACGTAGGGTGGCCAAAAATTGTATGTATTGTACTCTATTCTAACAAATAGAGTATTTAATTCCACACAACTTATTAAGAGGAGTCCCTACACCTATCTGTTACAGTTATTAATTTATAAGGGAACAATATACAAAAGGACATTGTGTATAAGGTAGATCGATACAACATAATTACATCCAATTTATGAACATTTGATACGTAATTATACAAATTTATGTAAACTTATAGTTTTCTGCAGAGGATTAAATACTGCTTCTTTTTCCTCTTTTTTCTGTCTTGAAACTTAATACTGCTTAAAGAAAGATAAATACAACTTGCTTCGGGTTAAATACTGCTTTCAGACGACTTCATACTGTTTGCAGAATACTTAATGCTGCGGATGGACGGCTAAATACTTCTTTCAGAGTATTAAACACTGCTTCAATTAAATATTACTTGAAACGGCTAAACACTGCTTCGAGATGACATGATACTGCGAGCAGAAGGTTAAATACTGACGACAGAGGGCTAAATACTGCTTGAAAAAGGCTAAATGCAGTTTGCTGCTGGTCAAATACTGCCTCGAAATGACTTAATACTCTTTGCAGAAGGCTAAAAACTGTTTGTAGAAGACTAAATACTGATTGCAAAGGACTTGACATTAAGGACAAAAGGCTAAACTGCCTGCAAATTGTTAAATACGGCTTCCAGATTACTTTAAGCTTTTGCAGAAGACTTAATACATTTTGCAGAAGACTAAATATTTATTGCACAAGACTCAATACTACAGACAGAGGACAAAATACTGTATACACAGCATTAAATGCTACTTCCACAAGTGTTTATACTGTTTGCAGAAAACTATATACTGTTTGTAGAATACATAATATTGAGGGCAGAAGGCTAAATAATTCTTTGAAGAACAGTTAATACAGTTTACAGGAGACTAAATACTGATTCTAGAAGACTGATTACTGCTTTCAGAAGGCTCAATATGACTTTCAGAAGTCGAAATATTGCTGGCAAAATACTTACCACTGCTGTAAGGTATGACTAAGTGGGTATAAATGTCATTAATATTAAGTAGATTATAAGTAGAAAGTCAATTAATAAAGTTGATATGGAACACAAGAAGGTTAGTTGTTGCAACCATGTTTCCATTAAGTTTAGAATCAGTAGAGTATAAATGAATGTAATAAGAAAAGAGTATACGAGACTGTGAACACGTCATTCCATGTAGTAAATACAAACGTTAATTATCCAAAGAGATTTTTACTACATACTCTTCATTAAAACTCAAGAATAACATAAGTTATTACATGGCGATCCTGCCAGTGCGATTCAGCGGAAGAAATTATGGGGAAACAAATGCCCAAAGAAGTAAATGAATAAATCAAAAAATCAGCGAAGTTTCCACTGCTACCATCCTAAGGGTAATTGGATTCGCCGGAGTTGCTATTTTCTTTATTTGCTGTTGCTGCGTCAGGTTTGAGGAAGTTAGGCAGAATTTTAATTTAAAATATCATGCTACTAGAAACATTAGTACCGTAAAATGGGGCTAAATTGTGCCTCCATGGTGAGAATGTGCCACACGGTTATTTTACATATCCACATACTACGAAAGTAAGGAGGAAAACCATAGGAAGCACAATTTCACCCCATTTTACGTTATGTTAAAGATTAAATGTAAACCACACAACAATATAGAACACCAACAATGGAAATTAGAAACACTATCGGCACGGTAAAGGATGTTATAAACTTTTTTAGGAAATCCACAATACTCAGGAATTCAATGCCTAATCTTTCACGACTGTGTGAGACTAATTAGTCTGAAAAATACAAAAGAATTCGATATGATACATCCTTGAGATTGTCAAAGCATTTCAAAAACTATCTATCGAAAGAGACTACGCCAACAAAAACTGGTCATTAGTTGCATTCAGATGCTATTAAATCCTCATTACTTGTTGCTTTAGCTGTAATAGTAAAATACACGGGTGCAAGTTTGATGAAGTCGCAAGAACAACTTAATTAATGTTCTGCTACAATATCTGGTCTCTTATCAGCAGCTTGTGGTTTTCCATTACCAAAATCTAGTCTTCTGACCCTCCATTAGCAGCACCTTCCGTTAACAAGTCTACTTCTCTTTTCTACAAATAGTCTCAAGTTTTTTGTAAGCATTATCTAATCTTCTGCAAATAGTATCTATACTTCTATTTGCATAATATATACTTGGATATCGATCTTGACTCAAGGTCATTACATACCTTCACTCCTGAAACCTCAAGATCAAGGTTATGTAGTGTGACTTCTGTTCAGCGCAGTTCGGTGTGGTCTCTCTACGCAGATTTAATCGATAATCAAGTTCTAAACTGAACTCTTTCTTAGATGTAATAGTCGAACACACGCACGCACAAATTTATTAGGATTCTTTAGTCAGCTCTCCCGTATAGCCCCTATAGACTCATCACTTACCGATAGCCTACCAGAATTAGGTTTATCCAATAAATCGCCAACATCTTTCAGCTGCTTATCTCACCGATTATTGTTATTTCTATGGTGTATCTTGATAAGAAACGACACACAAATGATAAAAACATCCTTGAAAATACACCTTCAAACCTTGCCTGATAGACACGAAGAGGAAGAAGACAGTCAAATTCTAAAAATGACGCTCCGAGAGAAACAAAAGGAAGCGGTAGAACCTACAAAATTAGAGGACATTAAACAAGCTATCAAAGCACAAAGAAATAACAAGATGCCCAGTATTGATAACCTTCCTCCAGAGCTGTACAAGCTAGGGGGCGAACACATGAACTGCATTCACTTTTCTCCAAAATATGGAGAGAAGAAAATTTGTCACAGAAAACTTAATCGACGAATATCAAGCTGGTTTTAAAAAAGAACACTCCACAATCAATCAGCTTTTCTTAGTGAACAAATTTTGAGCAAGGCTTGGAAATAGAACGTAGATGTATACAACCTTTTCGTGGATTTCAAATGGTGTTTTACCAATAGCCCTCTAATATGTACTATTTAACGCTTCTTGCAACTTTCGAACGATACCAACATTCGGGACGTTCAATGGACAATTTGCTTAAGACAGGTTTTATTATTCTATTTACTCCTTCAACTTGACCGTTGCCTCTGGGAATGCCAGTCGCCAGAGTCAGGATTCCCAAACACACTTCTTTGTAATTCGAGTTTATCGATGACTTCTTTTATCGATGTTGTTTTGGTTGGGTATATCCACACAAACTTTGTAAAAGAATCAATAACAACAAATAGGTATTTATATCCCTTTTCCGTCTTCATCATTGGACCTAAATGATCCACATGATATGTTTGTAGAGGAGCATCGCCTTTTTCAATAGGATTCAGATAACCTTGTTGCTTACCAAACCTCCGGTCGCAAAGAATACAAGGTATACAATTACATACAGTGCTAGCGTAAAGTAACCCCCCCCCCCCCTGTTTAACTTCCGAACAAATTGAGATATCACTATGAACAAAAAAACATCAGTTTCTATATTTTATCAGCACAAATATTTTCTTATGGAAAATTTTGCCATCACTTTTAGTTTTTCCGGAAAATAGATCAACTTTGTTTTTTTAAATGGAACACCCAGTATATTATGGTATCTTCCGAAAGATGAAAACAATACGAATCCAACGGTACCTCACAATCAAATATCGGTTTATTAGTTTTTCGCATAAAAATTAAACAAAATGCGGAATTTTGCCGGAAAAACCAACGTATCTTCGTCGACTACCTGTCGAAATGCAATCGGCCAGGTAAATGGTGGACGGTAGGTTAACGGTCGGTATACGCTCGAGCTAAGACGGATTTAAAATTGCAAGTTCAATTACTTATTTTTTTTTAGAAATGAAATAAAAGTTGTTTGGAAGTATATTAAATTTATGAATTAATCATATTTTATCAAAAAATATTTATAAAGAAAAAAAGTCAATATAAGAAATGAAATTTTCTTATTAAAGATTTTGCTAGTATAGGTAACGGTTGAAAAATTTGCTTAGTGTTGTTATTGAATAATAAAAGAATTTTTTATTTATTAAGAATCAAATATTATGTAAATTGTTCGATATGATTACCTTGAACTTCTAGGCAGTGGTACCATCTTTGTAGTGTTTCCTCTCTCACACGGCTTAACATGTGATCAATATTTTGGCAGACGTCAATAATTTTTTGTTTTAAATCCTCAATACTACCCAACGGAATTTCATATACCTTGGATTTTAAATAACCCCATAAAAAGAAATCTAAAGGTGTCAGATCTGGTGATCTTGTTGTCCATTAAAATTTTTATCAAGATAATTTTGTACCATTGGCGCATAATGTGGAGGTGCTCCGTCTTGATGAAACACTAGTTCCATTTCAAAATCGTCAGAATTCTGTTGTACAATTTGCAAAAAAAACATTTACTTTCTAATGAAATTGAGTGATAACGTCACGATATTCATGTGGATTAACATCACGCCGATGCAATTTTCCACCCAAAAAGAAAGTACATTCATCACTGAAACAAATATGTTTCAAGTATAATCGATTTCGTTCAACCATATTTGTCATTAGCTCACAAAATTCTGTTCTTCTATATCAGGGTCATCTTCTGTTAATTCATGAAGCATTTTTATTTAAAATGGATGATATTTATTCTTCTTTACGTATTTCCACGTCTTCCAACAACGACGCGGAAATATTTAACACATCACACGTTGATGCGATAGCAGCAGACGACATCATGGGCACATTAAATACTTCTGTTAATATCTGACGACCAGTTCTTTTGCGGTCTTCGACGCTTCCAGTTTCCAAAAACTTATTCACAAGCTCTCTTAAATATTTTCGACTAATTGGATGTTCAGGAAATCGTTCCTTAAATTGTCGCCCTGTTTCATGTAGAATTCTGTTAGCACGAGCGAATATTAAAATTGCTTCGATATTGTGCTCTAAACTCCTTCTAGCCATTTTGATCTCGAATTTCTTTGGTTATACTTGGTCGGGTAGAATTCAAAGATAGAAATGAAGGAATATATTTGCATGCTGCCTTAAATACAAAATTTCAAAGTACCTACAAACTTTAAAATTGTTGTTATGACAATTTTTTCTTAGAAGTTTTAAAAAGAACTTTCTTTTTATCCTTTTCTTGTATTGATTGTTTCATAAAAACATTCTAAAAGAATTGCTGATTTTAACCCTGCTTAATCCGAGCGTAGACCGACCTTTAACTGACCGTCCACCATTTATCTGGCCCATTGTATCTCGACAGGTAGTCAACGAAGATACGTTGGTTTTTCCGGCGAAATTCCGCATTTTGTTTAATTTTTATGTAAAAAACTAATAAACCGATATTTGATTGTGAGGTATCGTTGAATTCGTATTGTTTTATTCTTTCGAAAGATACCATAATATACTGGGTGTTCCATTTAAAAAAACAAAGCTGTTCCATTTTCCGGAAAAACTAAAAGTGATACCAAAATTTTCCATAAGAAAATATTTGTGCTGATGAAATATAGAAACTGACGTTTTTTTGTTCATATTGATATCTCAATCTGTTCAGAAGTTAAACAGGGGAGGGGGGTTACTTTACGCTAGCACTGTATAACTCTTCGAATTTTATCCTCCAGTTGCGGTATATAGTATTCTCGTTCAAGCAAATCTTTTGTCTTCTTTATAGCGAAATGACTATAATGACTATATATAAATGACCATCGTCGTGTGCATTCTTAATAATTTGATAGTGCATATTAGTATGAACCACTATAAGTTGTAATCCATTTTTGTTATAGCTTTGATTTGATCATCTTCTCGTTGTGAAATCTGTAATTTCTCTAGTGTACTGTTTTGAATCAACATCGTTATTGGATTTCTGCTTAATGTGTCACAGTGTTTCATTCGTGAACCTGGTCGGTGTTGTATCACATAGTTAAACTCTTCCAACAATAAAGCTTATCGAGCTACTCTGGTACACAAATCTTTTTTGTTCATAGTGGTCGTAAACGCCGCACAGTCTGTTACTATTTTAAACGGTATCCCAAGTAAGGTATACACGAAATTTCTTCAAAGCCTGCACAATGGTCAAAAGTTCCAATTCGTGTAGCTGTGGTATTTTCTTTGTGCATCATTTGTTTTTCTGCTCCACCTACCCTGCCCCAATAGACAGGGTGCAGTTCACCATTTTCACCACTTCTCTGTAATAATATCGCGCCAAATCCGTCTAGTATCACCTCTCTAAGTATGTTGTTTAAATAACGTTGGAAAACTGTTGGAGAAATAGACAATACAAATGGCGTCTTCAGAAATTCACTGTCCCCTGGGCGTCACGAAAGATGTATATTTGACACTGTCTTCTGCTACAGGTACATGGAAAAAGCCATTTCTAAGATACAGGGTAGTAAATATTTTTGCTCCTGCTACTTGATCAATTTGATCTTCCACAAATGGAAGAGGATAGCGATAATTATTTTCTTGTTTAATCTTCGGTAGTCAATGCACATAGTAGTGGCCTTCCTTTTTCTTTACTATGTGTATCTGCTATCTATGCCACTTGACACTTAGGCCGGCGAGGAATCAGTTTTACTTTAGAAACCGAACGTGTCAAACGTAAACCGCGTGCAATGTCTCGCAGTCGTCTCTGTGTTTTTCTTTCTTTTTTCGGTCTCTGTGAGTTTAAACCAAAGAAAAAATTTATTCGAAGTTAAGTTGGATTTCATTTAGGTCAATTATTCGATTGGTCAGCATTATTGCAGCCGCTATGTCCTGTAGCATGATTAGACTAGCATAATTGGAACTACTAGGCCTAATTATTCCTTCTTTTAACCATTCGCCAATTTGTTTATCAACTTCACCCTTTTCGGAATGAGAAAGTCGTCTTGGATGTTGATATACAGGAACATCGTCTTTCAAAATTATTTTAGTTTGTATACTATTAGTTACTTGATTAAATCCTCTTATGGGATTATAGTCCTGAATGATACTTCCAATCTTGAATTTGCAGCTAGGCGTACCAATGTCTAAATCACATCCACTGTTTATCAATAATATGTTGTTTACTTCCAAATCGTCAATTTCCAACTCTTGATTCACTTCGAGACTCTTTACTTCAACACTATTGTGATTGATTGTCAACGTGACACTGTTCAAGATAGGCTTGTCAATAATTAAATCCATAGGTATGGAATCATCACTAAGTACATGTACTTCAGTAATAAAATCGCAATCGTCGACATGCATTCTTCCTTTAAATTTTCCAATAGTTTTAACAGCATTAGTTCCTATACCCTTAATTTGTACTGGATTTAAGTCTAACTGTGGTGAACCCATTCGAATATATTCGCTTGCTTTTAAAATATTGAAATCACTTCCGGTATCTACGAAACCTGCAACGATCTTTCGCATTTTCAATAGATATTGAGTGACTGTTTCGTCTTTTTGATTTGCTCTTGCGGTAAATACTCATTTTATGAAGTGGAACCCCTTAGACTTCGCTTAAATTCGTCCTTTAATTTGTTTTTACACATTCCATGTTGAAACCTTTCTTTCTGGCTTCATATACAAACGTGCATTTTAATAATCCATAGATTAGTTTCTCAACGTCGCTCCATCCCATCAACATAGTATCTTAAAATTTTTCCACCCACTTCTCAATCGAACAACCATCACCTCCATCAAATGTACTAACCGTGTCTTCAACATCTTTAAAAGTCAACACAAATTTTGGATTCATCTTTGGATGCTGATTGTGTGAGTAACCACTCGATTTACTTTCGTCGTCTATTGAATTTTTACTTTCGTTATCGATAACTGCATTTACACATGCATCGTGTTGTGGTAACGTTACAGGTTCATCGTCTTCTTCGTCATTTTCATCTGCTTTACATTGATCTTTTAAAAGTTCTAAATTCGAAAGTTTTCAAAAATATATATATAACAGGCTTTTATTGATTTTATAGAAGCTAAATATTTCGTTCGATAGACAGTATGATCCCTAAGCTCGTCATGTTTATAAATAATCGATAGCAAACGTCGAAAGAAATGAAGTAATAAAAAAACAAGCGACTTATCTTTCTATCTAACGTCTTAGCGTCGTCGCCGTCTAGCTGTTTTGTCGTGCCGTTCGTCGTGGTTCCTGTCCTGCGCTGGTCCAACTGCCTAAATGTCGCCTCACTGCCGGCTTTTCCTCTTCCGTCTTTTTCTCTTCTTCAGGTCTTTTCGTCTTCCGTCTTTTTCTCGTCTTGTCTTAACGTCTTCTTTTGCTTTTTCTTGGTCTACTGTTTTTTTCACACATTGCGTTGTCCGTAATCGCGGTTCAGCCCCCAAAAATTAACAAAACCCCACTTGTTCTTAATTAATTTATTATTTCTATTAACAATTAAAGTTTCATTTGATTAACTCATTTCAACACAACACGTCTTTACTGTTTGCTTATCGTCTTCTAACCTCTGCTTCTCAACTTCTTCTCTCATCTCCCATCTGCTTCTATCGATCGACCCGAGCCCTTGACCGAGTACACTCGAAGGGTTTCGAGTCTTCCCGAATCTTTCCTACATATATGACTCTATCAATAGAAAATGACTACCAGATACTACACTAGCTACCATAAGGGCTACCATGAATTTTACAATGGCGACAGATAGAATATAAAATGACCCAAATGGATGTCGGGAGAGCAAACTCACTAAGAAATGAATCCGTGCAAATAGCAGCCTATTCCGGCGATATTAACATCATCTTTCGCAGGACAGAAGACGCAGCAGATGCGTCACACACAACTTAAAAGAGAAACGAAGAACGTTGGTCTTGAAATAAATAAACATTATAGACAAGAAGGCAGGTAAACCATTATAGCAATATTATATGCCGAGGAAATGTTGAAGAAGTAAGTATCTTTACGAACAGGATATCAAATTCAACACAGAAGGATCGGCAGAACCATAAATACAAAATAGAATATCGACCGCGCACAGAACTTACTTTGCCCTATCAACTGTATATATTGTGCTATAAATGCGAGACATGGATTATGATAGAGAACGCAAAGAAAAGAAATAGAAATAGAAAGTTCAGAAATAGAGAATATTGTTAATACTCTTCAATCTGTTAACATATTTTCGTTAGGAAGCCATAGAACGATTAAAAATCAGCTTGCTGCATCCGAAATTTTAAACTTAAAAAAAACATCAATTTTCCACATCTTTCTTTAAACCTTATTATTGTCCCCCTCTATGTTTTCGGCTTTCAACGCTCATGCGTATCAATAGTTTGTTTCCAACTTAAAGAATTGGGTTGGAGGGGATCATTTAGAGCTTGTATATTACGTTGGTTCCGGTTAAGGTCATCTAAAATAACTTTTTGCTTAGATTTAGCGATTATGGCGTGTTTAATTATATTTTTAACAGTAGCCATATTATTAGTAACATTGAAATTATATTGGAAATTAAATACCAAATGGAACAGGTCTTATAAATGCTTAGTTGGTAAAACAGTGTTAGTTACTGGTTCGAATACAGGTAAGAGATTTTGATTTTAATAACCCTCTATGGTTCCCTCACATATCTATAACAATAATTACATTGGTGAATAATTATTTTGTAATATTTTAGGTATTGGTTATTACACAGCTTTAGATTTTGCAAAAAGAGGCGCAAAAGTAATATTAGCATGTAGAAATAAAATAAAAGGTGAAGAAGCTCAAAGGCAAATGATAAAAAAAAGTGGAAACGAAAATATTATATTAAAATTGATCGATTTGGAGTCATTTGAATCCGTTCGAAACTTTGCTAATGACTTCAATCAAAATGAAGAGCGTTTGGATATTTTAGTAAATAATGCTGCTACTTTAACCGGACTAGATTACATGACGAAAGATGGATTTCCAGTTATTATTCAAGTAAACCATTTATCGCCGTTTTTATTAACACATCTCTTATTACATAAATTGAAGAAATCAGGCTATAGCCGCATTGTAAACGTTGCATCTAATATGGTACAAGCGGGAAAGTTTCAACCGAAAAATCTCGGTCTTCCTCTAGATATATCGTATAAACGATATCGATCCAGTCAATATTACGCTGATTCGAAATTATGCAATGCTGTTTGCACGATAGAAATGGATAAACGACTCAAAGATACTAATATTATTGTTAACGCACTTCATCCAGGTGTAATTGTAACTAATATATTCGATCACCTTCCTAAACTGTTTTGTACAATTGTCCACTCATTTAAATGGCTGTTTAAAGTATTTAGATTTAGACGGAATGTCAGAATTATTTAGTTATCATTTATTTATTTTTAGACAATCGAAGAAGGTGCTCAAACAACATTATATGTTGCGCTTTCAGAAGATGCTGGGAAATCGGGAGGACGATTTTTTAATAATTGCAAAGATGTGGGACATTATAAAAATGCTAAAGATCTAGATTTTGCACGTGAAGTTTACGAAAAATGTGAAAAATTAGTTGGTCTCCTGCCAGAAGAACAAATTAAATAATAAATAAATAAAATTATTAAATAAAGTAATCTTGAAAAGTGTAGAAAATCTTAAATATTTTTAGCAAAAAGATATTCATTAAAAAAAGTTTTTATAATTGACATTTATAAATACTTTAATAAACAAGATACTTTCTTTGTTATTGCCATAATATATAGTAAATTATTTCAATTCGAAGTTAAGTCAATAAAAAAATTTTTAAATAACTTTTTTATTGCTTTATGCAATACCCCATTATTGGTTTCAAAACTGTACATTCATAAAATGTGTCAACTATACGATTTAACAATCACTACAGCCATTAAAATATAGTAATTTGTGGATGTATCCGGAATGTATGTTGCAAGTTACTGAATAAAGCAATACAAGAATTCTTATTCTGTATTTAAGTTCATTTTCAAGATTCTTTTTCATTTACGTGTAATTAATTTCAGACAATTAGTTCATTCACTACTGTTTACTGATGCCTTACATTATAAAAATATATAAATAAAAATAAAATTCGATTAAAAATTGCGTTAAGAATTGATGTGTCATGCAAGTTATTGTCGTTGTTGTCATGCAAATTGTTGTCGACAATAACTTGCATGACACATCAATTCTTAACGCAATTTTTAATCCTCTTCAATTATAATTAAACAAAACTCTCTGCGTAGTTCATTAGTACAAATAAAAAAAAGAAATACCAAATGTTTCATTCTATAGGACACTTTTGTAACAAAATGACGTAATCTCCTGAAGGTGCTGTAAATATATAGCGAAACCGGTTGAGAGAAAATTTAAATAAAAATCCAGTTAAGTGCAAAAACGAATTTTATTTATTAGACATAAAATGGAAAAAAAATCATCAAACAACATAAAAATATATATTCACAATTACCAAAACTTTTCAAAAGGGACGATAAATTTTCCATATAAACCTAAGAAATTTGAAGATAATTACAATCTACAATTCAAGGACTTAAAGGAATGAACTTCGCTAACTTTTCTTTCTATACGATCGACTTCTAAACTTTCTCGAGGATGTTCTGGGGTTTACAATTTTTTAGAGTATATTCGAAAAATGAAATAATGAAGATTATTTATAAAATTAATATCTCAAGAACTATAACGTATTTTAAAAAATCGCTTCTATAGTTAGTAAGCTTATAATTTAAATTATTCAGAAGTATCCAGTTTATTCCGAATAATAAGAAAATGTCTCATCATGTTTAAATTATTAAGTTTTAAAATTAATATCTCAAGAACTAAAAGATATTTTCAAAATCCGCTTCTTTTATTAGCAAGTTTATAGAACGTAAAACAAATGCTCATTA
This sequence comes from Onthophagus taurus, assembly GCF_036711975.1. Taxonomy (NCBI): domain Eukaryota; kingdom Metazoa; phylum Arthropoda; class Insecta; order Coleoptera; family Scarabaeidae; genus Onthophagus; species Onthophagus taurus. The sequence continues at coordinate 395,130 of NW_027248939.1, forward strand.
TTTCATAATCGGAAGTGTTTTGCGATCGTGCGTCAAGTGTTTTATTTTACGCTTTATAAATCGTTTATAGATGACATAAATAATGTAATAATATTGTAAATATTGATAATATAAATATATTAATAATATAAATCATACACGCGATTTATAACAATAAATAACAATTCAGCAATTCGTAATTGCTGTTATTACGAAGTAAGTAAATCAATAAAAACAATTAAGAAATAAAAACAAACAATTAAGTGGGTTAATAACATGGAAAAGTTTACTCCAAAAATGGATATGGAATTCTCCGAACATTCCGCCGAACTTCAAAAAGAAATCGAACAAATAAAGGAGCAACGCACTAAAGATGAAGCTGCTCTTCAGAAACAGATAGATGACCTGAGGGGAATTATAGAAGGTCTAAAAGCCCAACAAATCTTAACCCTCCAGTAACCACTAAAGTGGTGTATACCACAGACGAAAATGAGTTAACTTTGGAGACTGACTGGATAATAAAACAAGCTAAAAGAAACAAAAAGAGTAAAACTGAAACCTCGTCATCTAAACTGTCTTCTGAAATTGAAAACAAACCTGAAAAGCAACCCGTACAATCTGGCGCAAAAAACAAAACAAAGGTATTACTACCCCCAACAATATTAATTTATAATATCAAACAATATGATGACATTTATAAATTACATAAAAGCGTAATTAAAGATGGTTTTTTAACACCAGCGTTAAATAACGGCACAATAAAACTGAATCTTAATTCGGAAGAAAAGTACAAACACCAAAGGTGCTTGCTGAAAATAATTTGTCCTGGTCAACTTATGAAAATAAGTAAACTAGAAATCTGAAAGTGGTCGCTAAAAAGATGCATAAAAGCTGTGATGTTAATGATATCAAAGATGATCTATTGGAGCGCAAGTATAACATTTGTAAAGTAACGCAGATGTTAAAATACAAAACAAAAGAGACTCTTCCTTTATACATCTTGGAGTTTGCACCGTCAGAGGATGTAAAAAGAATTCATGAAATAACAAACATATTAGGAATGCGTGTCAAAATCGAAGAGTACAGAAAGCCAAAACAAATGCCCCAGTACAAACGGTGTCACGGTTGAAGTCACACCAAAGCTTACTGCCACAAAAATCCGAGATGTGTTAATGTGTTGGTGAACACTGGACCGAATGCACTAAAGCCAAACAAATCCAGACTAAATGTTTCAACTGTGGAGAAAATCATCCAACTACCGAGGATGCATTGTGATTAAGGAACTACAAGCCAATAAGAAAATAGTAAATTCAAATAAAATAAAGCCAGGCGTCTCGTATGCCGAAAAAGCGAGTGGTGAAACTGCAGAGAAAACTGTAAGTACATTAATCGATAAGAAGGCTGACAGTAAATGAGATCTAATACTAGAAAAAATACTTCAACAAGAAGAAACAATAAAAACATTATATGCACGTCTAGATTTCATTGAAAGCAATTTAAACCAAGGAGCGATTCAAAAAAGAAATCAAAATGTTTAAAAAGCAGCAACTAAAAATAATGCTGTGGAATTTCAATGGTGTTCGACAGCATCAAAACACACTACCAATAATACTTAAAAAAAACAATATTGATCTCCGAAACTCACTTTGCACGAGAATCGTATATAAACATTACAATATTTATCAGACAATTCACCCGAGTAGTGCGGCTCGAGGTGGAAGTGCAATTATTATTAAAAGGAATGTTGACCACTATTTGAACAATACAATTAGTACCGAACAACACCAAACTACAGTGGTAAAAGTTCAAACCGCTAATGGCTTAATTTCTGTCGGAGCTTACCACCGAGAGATAATCTCAAAAGAGAAGATTATCAGGAAATTCTACTACATCTCGACAACAAATTTATACTTGGAGGAGACTTTAATGCAAAACATATGTCTTGGGGTTCTCGCTTGACAAATACAAAAGGAAAAGAACTGAACCATGCAATAGAGGCCCTAAATTGTGAGGTGCTCTCCACCGGGAAGCCAACTTACTGGCCAACGAAGGCTTTCACGGCCGGTGCTAATTGAACTAAAATTAGAACGAAAACTAGAACTAACACTAGAAGTTCGAACCAGTTTCTGAAGAATGTTGCAACATGGCATCCGAAACGTCAAACCTTTTCTTAAAAGACGCACGGCAAAACCCGAAAGTTTCTAGTGTTAGTTCTAGTTTTAGTTCTAATTTTAGTTCAGATAGAAGTCAAATTCCGGACCTGCTTGATTTTGTTATTACGAAAAATGTATCGCTTAATTTCGTAAACATAGAAGAAGAGTTAGCGCTGTACTCAGATCACTCACCAGTAATTATTACTCTAAATAACAAAGTATGTAACAAAGAACTCCTTTTATCGCTATCTAATAAATTCACTAATTGGAATCTATTTTAACAAACATTAGATAATAAAATTCATCTTAATGCTCTTATGAAAACAAATGAAGACATTGACTGTTGTGTTCTGTATGCTATTTATTTTGAAATGAACTGTATTTCTTTATTTTCTTGTTTTTAATTAAGTGACATTCGCAGATTTAGGTTTTTGTCTAAAGAATAACTAAAACGCACCTAACACCCTTTCTCATTCGACAGGAAGTGTCCATTTTTATTTCGCTGCCAACTTACAACTTAAAAATAACCAAATATTACTTTAAATCAAAAAAAACAAAAACACCAGACAGAACATTGACAATGAAGTACAAAAGTTCTTAAAAGACATACAAAACGCAGCCTGGGCCTCAACACCAATTTTAACACCAAAACCTAAATCTAATATTTATCCTAAATTAGAGACAAAATTGCAGAAAAACGGAAAGCAGCAAGGGGCCCAATGGGGCCCTAAGTGTGGCGTGCGGTTTTGCATGCACTCCCCAATCCATACATACACATACAACGGAAAGCAGGAAAGAAATGGAAAACCAATTGAATTCCTAGTGATAAAACTAAATTAAATAAAATAATAGCCGAATTAAGAGCATTAACAGATAGCAACAAAGATAATAATATTCAAAATTACTTAAAAGACCTTACTGACGATGCCAGTACTGATTATTCTGTAGAAGGTAATAAGAAAGCTTAAAATTCCAAAAATACGTACACCTCCAATTCGAAATAAAATGGAAATTGGGCTAACAGCAATCAAGAAAAAGTTAATTTGTTTGCAGAACATCTGAAAGAAACTTTTACATACAGTCCAACAACTATGCTAAATAGTGTCCCTAGCGTAATTCAAAGTGATCAGCAGAGTAATATACCATGTGTAAAAATGAAAGAACTGTATTATGAAATACAAAAACTAAATATAAAGAAATCAGTAGGCTATGACTTAATTAATATAATAATAATATAATAATAATATAGAAATATTGAAACATCTACCAAAACGGGCGATTACAAAACTACTACATATAATTAATGTTGCTTTTAAGCAGAAATACTTCCCAAGCATATGGAAAGTTGCTGAAATAATAATGATACCAAACCCTGGTAAACCCCCCACCGATGTTACATCATATAGGCCAATCTCATTATTACCCTTACTATCAAAACTGCTTGAAGAATTACTATTAAAAAGACTAAATCCTGTCACAGAAGAAAAAGCCCTAACACCAACACATCAATTTAATAATTAAAATAAAGTCTGCTCCGCCGTATTTCTGGATGTTGCACAAGCTTTCGACAAAGTCTGGTTAGATGGTTTAAATTACAAACTAGACCAAATACTACCATCAACGTATAGTCATCAACTATACCATCTATACCATTAACTATTAAAATTGTATCTTTCTGATCGATATCTTAGAGTAAAATACGAAAACGCTTATTCACCACCACATGAAATACGAGCCGGAGTTCCTCAAGGAAGTGTGCGTGGCCCAACACTGTACTTACTCTACACATTCGACCTTCCTCAGGTACCAGAAACTTTAACAGCTGCATTCACAGATGACACAGTAATCTTGGCTGTTGCAGAAAATGAAGTAGTTGCAGCAAATAAGTTACAATTGGCCTTAAATTCAATTGAAAACTGGACCAAAGGATGGCTAATAAAACTAAATAGAAATAAATCGACATACATAAACTTTACTTATAAGAATGTAAACTATGTCCCAATACACATAAATGACAATACAGTCCCTTACGCCGACATCGCAAAATATTTCTGAGCTGGAAGTACATACTGATGCTAGTAAGGTAGGTGTTGCTGGAATTTTAATGCAGACGTTACAAAGGACCTTACGTTATCCATAAAGTTTTACTAAACGATAGATACGAGTTGAATGATATACCTGGAGCACCAAGAAGTCAAAAACCTTATCATTCTGTTGTTGCATCCGACCGTATGAAGCCATGGTGTCTCATGACAGATCTGGACGAAGAAGAAGATGAGTCGACAGACAGCGAAAAGAAATGAAGAAATTATGTTATTATGTTATTATTACTTTGGTGTGTAATTTTATTGTACAAATAAGTAGGTCTTTCCTTAAGGACAACATTGCGGACAGTAGTGCTGCATGCGCCAACCTTCTTGACTGCATATTTAATCAGATCTCTTATACAAGAATTTTGTACTGTTTGAATTTTGTACTTAAGTGCATGGGATAAAACGGGTAATACAAACAATCAGCAAAGTTGAAATGCTATCGCATAGTAAATGTTTTGTTGTTTTATTTATGAATTCTCTGTTGGAATAAATATGCTTTAATACCACGTCTGTAAGCATTTGTTGATGTGTAAATCAAATTTTAAATTTTCATCCAATAATTTTGGACCGATTTTTTAAATAATAGTTGTATATTATGTATCCTGATGTTAATTTAATCTTTTAATTCTCGAAGTGTTTTTGGACCAAATAAAATTAACTCCGTTTTCTTTGGGTTAATGCAAAGATCATGTCTATCGGAAAGCTTAACCAATCGATCCAAGTCCTTATTGATTTTGGCACATGCAACATTTGTGTATCGTCAGCGTACCAATGTGCAGAGCAATGCCTCATTATATTCTTGAATTGACTTGTGTATATGCTATATAAGAGGAGAGATAGATCCCTGTGAATATCCGATTTTAAGCAGTGCAGAATAACAACCGTTCACTGCAACCTGCTGTACTCTGATTGATAAGTAGTCGATCAGGAGACACACTGCCGATTGACTTAATCCAATATGGATTAAAATTGAAGATAAAAGTTTATGATTCATTCTGTCAAAAGCTAGAGTAATGAAGTAAACACAGCACGGTTACTTTACCGCTATCAGATGCCCTCAGGATATCATCTACTAAGTTCAGCAGCGAGGTACAGCTATAACCCGCTCTAAAACCAGATTGCACTTCAGGCAACAATTCGTTTTTATAAATATATTCCTTTAATTGTTCACATATAACTTTTTCCAACACCGGTAAAATGCTATCTTAAATCTGCAAAAGAGTCCGGATTTTTATTTTTGAGACGCGGTATTATTCTTCCCTTTTTCCATATGGCAGGGAATTTGCAGTTCAATATGCAACAATCACCTCCTTTAGGTGAAGAATCACATGAGGACAACAACTGTTAACTGTTAATATCAACTGTTTTGATATTAAGTCCATCTAGTCCAGTAGCATTGCTTTTTAGGGAATTGACAAGTACGCTTTTTGGGTACTTCAAGGCCCCTTGTGCATCCTCCTAACACTCCCTCTGGTTATATCGACCATAATAACCGATCGACCAATCCATAATCAGCGCAGAGGTAAATTACAATAAAACTTGCTTAGAGCTAAAACAGATTGTCTACTGTCGGTAAAGATTGTAAAGGTCTTACCTCTGTAATTGGAGCTAACAATGTAGTCAGCAGCAAATTTTATAGCGACTAATTCCGCCTGCTTGACGGTGCACTATGGAAAATTTGAGCCATTTGCTGATCATAAATGGGTTTTCCGAAAGTCGTGATTTATTTTTTCTTTAATTGAATCCTATAGTAAAAATGTCAAATTTTAATAATTAACATAAGTTTTATTTTTATATGACGTATTTAAGTAAAAAAAATTATCAAAGTTTATATGTCTCTGATTTCACGTATTTCGGTTACTTTTGTCGTGATCTTTAAAGACTGCTAATGTAAAGTTTTAGTGTAAAACCTATATAACGTCATATCTTCTCAAAAAGCTTGTTTAATGGAGAACCTAATTCAGGTATCAATAAGTAATTTCATGGTTGTATTTTAATAATAAACGTGGGATTATCCGATGACATCAATTTCGAGATTTTTTTTAACTTTGGCTGGAGTTTTAGCAGTTAGCGATGCTCTAAAATACATATAATTTTAAAGACTAGTTATTTCTTTAAAACATATAAAAAAAATTAGCTGCCAACATTTGCCTATTTAGAAGTTATGAGCAGAAAACTAAGAGAGTCCACGTCACGCATGGACGTGTTATTTTTATTTACTGACGACATACATAGCTTAAATGCAATATTGCTTTTCTTAAGTTAGGTAGTTTAAACTTGGCATACAGAACTATTAGATTAATTGACGAAGAAACTGGTAAGGTAGTGTGGCAAAATCCTGTTCCCTCTTCTGTGCGGTTTTGTCGACCAATTTTAATCGAGTTTTCTAAAGAGATTCCCGAGAAAACAAAAGCCGTTGTGGATAATATACAAAGCCAAATTGATAGTTTGAGTCCATCGGTAATTACAAAGCAAGGAAAAGCAATACAAATCAAACATGATATGTTTCTCACCATGATAGATGGAAAAGTTGCCCAAATAATAACAAGTACACCTTCATGTTCCACATGTACTATTTGCGGTGCTAATCCACGGCAAATGAATAATTTAGAAAAGGTGGCAGCAAGACCAGAAAATGATAACGCATTTCGCTATGGTTTATCAACACTACATGCCTGGATACGTTGCATGGAGATGATTTTACGCATATCATATAATCTACCCTTCCGAAAGTGGTCTGCTACTACCGAAGAAAATAAAAAATTAAAAAAAGATAAGAAAGCTTTGGTCAAAGCAAATAAGTGGTAATACAAACGATTCTTTTATAATGCTTCTTCTTCAGCAGAAATTACCGGTGTCGATGAAATATTGATTAAGCGATTTTATATAATTCTTCAGGCGGTGTTATGGTAGATCCAGAAAAATTTGGAGAATATGCGATAGAAACGGCAAAAATATACATTAAAAATTATGACTGACATTTTGCAATGTTACCTATTGGACAGCTATCAGAAAATGCACAGGAATCTCGAAATAAAGATTACAAAAAATGTAGATTACATCATGTACGAAAATGTTCTAGATATGTTACAAATGAAGATGTATTTCATACACTCGTTTATACATCAGACCCATACATAACGAATATTAGAAAACAGTGCATTAAAAATGTAAAGAAACTTGACGAAGAAACCCTAGATCTTTTAACACAGCATCACCTGGTTTCTGAAACTTGAACTAGTTGAACAGTGTCAGGCAATGATGGAATAGTGGACGAGTTAAACATTATTATACATTGTATTATAATATTTATATCTCAGATAGAGATTATAATCTGTTAGGGTTTTTTCAAAAACAATATTACACTATAATATCGGTAATACTCATAAAAAGGTATTTTTTGTATTTTTTTTTTCTTAAACTCCATTATAATAACAAAACTAGAGTGCTCTACACTCGACTTTCTAACATTTTTATACGACTGAAAAATAAATTTTTGGAAAAATACCTTTCAACGGGCACTAAATTCAAAATAACTGTTGAATTTTTTTTTAACTCCCATATTCAAAATCGCATGTGGCGGTGATTTGTTAAGTAAAATACTACTTCCGATTTCATGATTTCAATGAAATTTTTTATCTATACGTTTTTCAAAGTTATAAAGGCTTATAAAAATTTTTAACTATTTATTTTACTAAATACCAGTTTATATGAAACAAATAGGTACAGGTTCAGGTAAAGTACTACTTCCGGTTATGTGAGGTGGTAGAAATTTTGTATCTGACAGTTATTCATTCTTAATCAGATTTTTACAAAATTTTATTTGTTAATCTCTATTTGCAAGTTTATATGAAACAGTTTCAAAATCTGTTAAAGTAAACTGCTACTTCCGGTCGACCGATTTGTCCCAAAAGTTGGTAGATATCAACAGTCTTACTTTAATAACCGCATATCGAATTTCATCGAAGTAGATAATTGCGTCTTTGAGTTATCGTGTTTACGAACGCACGTATATAATACATACTATATACTAACACATACATATGTACAGGGTGTCCCAATTTCGATGTCCGCATAGGCCATCTCCGAAACTAAAAGAGATAGAAAAAAAGTAGCTTACATGTCATGATCTCGTTTTTCGAGAAAATGCTAATGCCGAAAACTCCGAACAGCTATCGTCTTTTGTTTTCACCCTATCGGCAAAAACTGAAACTGAGTGAGATATTCGCGAATGTCGTTTTCGCAAAATTTTCAGTTTTTGCCGATAGGGCGAAAACAAAAGACGATAGCTATTCGGAGTTTTCGGCATTAGCATTTTCTCGAAAAACGAGATCATGACATGTAAGCTACTTTTTTTCTATCTCTTTTAGTTTCGGAGATAGCCTATGTGGACATCGAAATTGGGACACCTTGTACAGATGTATTGCTAAAATGGTCAAAATAGATTCTAGGACCATCCAATGTAAAGATTCATCGCAGCCTCGACAGGGTAGGTTGGGACAGTAGTTTGTCTTCATATAGTTCATATATACGAGGAATAAAAATAATAATAAATAATAACAAACAATAATAAAAAATAATAAAAAGAAAATTGGTACTCTTACTTACTGTAATGTAGAATATTCGTACCAAGTTTGAAAGATTTATCTTTAAGAACAAGAAAGTTATTTTTGATCAGCAAACGGACTAAATTTTCCATAGTGCGGTGGTACCTTCTCCAAGTGATATGAGGAGACGGAGCTGTAAATCATTAGAAAATACTCCCGCTCCTGCACCAGTCTACAAGAACCATCAGCGTAGATTTTAAGGGTGTTGTTTCCATCTACTTCTGTGGAACCTCAATGAGTGAGGCATTTCCTTGAAAATGTGAATTTTACCGGTATATAGTTCGTGCAGCATTCTAATAGAGGTGTGTTGTACGCTTTTCTTTCTCCAGTTATGGCTCCTTTATGTAATTCCTCACACTATTATAATACTGCCAAGATTCGTCTATTTTCAGTGATTTATACCTTTTATAAGCTTTTTTGCGAGTTTTCTGCATCTCTTTTATCGTGTCTGTTATCCAAGGAGTCGGAGCAACTTATATTTTAAATGTTTTAATAGCCCCTATTAAAAAATATACATTATATTGATGCCCCATCAATATCAAAAAGTTTTAAAATATTTTCGGATAAAAAATGTACTTTGTCATCTATGTCCGCCGTATCAAAAATTTGAAAAAAAAAGGATAACTAAAGATCTAAGAAGAAACTCTCATAATTAAAACTAGAAACATATCTCTGTGATGGAGTGTGTACCGCTATCAAAACTTTTCATAGAAAATTATTACTCAATTAATATACAATTTCGAGTTTGACATATATGGTCCTACATGGTAATCAATACAGCTGGTACCAAAACCATAAAACCAATGAACCACTTATTGGATTAGGTGTCTTGTAATTAATACCAGAGAAAGACGACGCCGATAATTATTAATTTTCTGTGGCAGAACTGTTAGGACACATTGTAGAGTGGGTGTTTATATTAAAAATGGGATAAAGTTTGATGTTTTGTTTCGTTAACTAACACTTTACTTATACAGTGTATGGTTGTTGATACTTGTGCTGACGCATTTTATCTTGTTTCTTTATGAATTTGAATCTACGGTCAACACAGTGACTGATCAATCTGATTCTTCAATTAAGTTGGTAACAAAACCCTTCATCGGGTGGTATCGAAATTAGGTTGCTTTTGAGTTGTGCTATCACGAGACCTAGACAAAATGCTACTTTTACTTCAATATTATTTTTCTCCATATTTTCCTGATCAAACTCAATGATTATAATATATCATTTAAAAGTGAAAACTACGAGCTTTAATTTAAAATAGATTTCATTTCTTTGTTTTCATAATCAACTGATCCACGAATTTCTGAATTTCTTTATCTTTAAAGTTTTTAAGGTACGTTCGCTGTTACTAAAAATTTTTTACCTACATATTTTCTTTATTCAACTCAACGGATGTTATATACGTCTTCAAAAAGAAGACTTTCAGCTTTAATTCAAGATAAACCTCATTCCTTAATCTTCATAAGCAATGTTTCCAGGATTTTTTAAATTTTCATAATTTTTGATACTTTTTAAAATAAAAGTAATTTAATGAAAATGCCTTTTTTCAATATTATTTTTTCTCCATATTTTCGAATACAAACCAATAATTGTTATAAGTCATTTGAAAGCAAAAAATTTGAGCATTAATTTAAAATCTCTTAGTTTTCATAAACAACTGTTTATGAACTAATTTTTGTATTTTCACCGTAGGCTTCCAATGGTGTTATCGCCTTGCAAGCCCTATGTTTATGAATCACATTTACTTTCTTCACTAATCAATAAATCATTATGTTGGACTAAAAATATCAGAAGTTCATATCGTTTATCTATATTAAATATGTAAAAATTTTTAATTTGGATTAATTGATAAATTTAGTAATGCTTGAAATGTAAGGTATTAAATATTTGAAATATCGTGAATGTCATATCTTATAGGAAATCGTTATTAATTAATCAAGTTATTATCAACGAAATAATGTATAAAATTCTTCCACTTTAAATACTTTTATGAATCAACGGAAATGTACCATCAAAATCGATAATTAGTCACTCACGTTATAAAAGCACAATGCTCGCCTCAATTTTACTATTCGCAAACGCATCGAAGAGTTGTTAATTTAAAACTAAATTCTTGATTCTCCTTACCTAGTTAAGTGAATTAAAAAATAATTGTAAGTATTATTTTGAATTTATAATTATTTAATTAATTTATATGTTCCCTTTTCAATTGAATTAGAAAAAGTTTGGCCGGGTTTTCAGAATTATGGAGGCCATTTCTTTCATACTTCTATTGGTTATTTCAATGGCATGTGGTAACCACCATGTTTCCGAATATTCGTCAAGTATATCAAACGAAGATGTCAATGATGCAGCTATTGAAGAAATTGAACGTTATATTCGTAAAATTCGTTATACTCAAACCGATTACGGCAACATCAAGATGAATCAAAATATGTCTGAAAATTCTACTGAACTAAAAAACGAAGAAACAACACATTCTAGACATTTATTAATATCGGACCTATTTCCAGAAGATATAAATTCCACCATACCTCTAATGGTACCGTATAATGATTCAGAGAAGATAGCTGAGGCAACTTTAACGCCAGCTACGTGGGATCATACCAATGTGCAAATTAATCCAAGTTTACCAGATGCTCACGCGGAAGAATCTTATCCAGTCAATCAAATTGGAGAAATCCCAATACTTCCAGCTCATGGTTTATCTGATCCAGTTCCTATAATAAGATTAACATTTGGCCGCTTCAACATCAATTATACCGATAACAAAATGAATACCACCGAACCAGTTATTGATAATAATATGCTCAAACAGGAAATAAATACAAATAACTCTGAAAGCTTGAGCCAACCACAAATATTATTCGACCTAATCGATAACACAAATGATTCTCTGGAACAAACGCCTAAAAATACGAAAAGTTTTAATATTGTCATACGTTTCAAAAGAAGTCTTAAAAGTAAGAGACATCGATGGTCGTCGATTCTAATTAATGGCGATTATTCAACTCCTCAACCATGCCAAAACTGCAGATCAACAGTCACGAGCAAGTCAACATCTGTAAACCTTCCGATAACTACAACTGAATCGATAACAAAACAAGTACCTAAAGATTATAACGTGCAGGTGAATAGTGTAACTAAAAATGATGAAGCACAAAAGGATCTGCCTTTATCTACTATAATTGCCCCAACATATCGACCATGCTTAACATGTAGACCAAGAACTACCAGTAAACCAGTATATACACCAAAAGGCCGAAATGGAAAAGGGCGTGGATATTACTACAAATAATATCTCTGAAAAGTTAGTGGACTGAATTGAATGAATTGTCTAACAACCGAATTGACAACATATGGACTATATCTATATGGCCAACATGCCACCATTTTTATTATTTTATTACTCTTCATGACTAAATATAGATCAAAATAATGTTTTCCATTATTCATAAAGAAACTTGATATTATTGTATATGTATAACCTTATTATATTATTGATTTTATACTAATCAAATAAAGATAAATCAAAAGCTATTTCTTTTTGTTATTGCTTCCTGGCTAAACGTCTGTTCATAGCTTCAACGTGCTAAGAACATGACAGCTTTGCGAATGATGACAGCTTATTAGAAAAGACATTAAAAATCTGTTTGCAAAATAAGGAAAAAAAGATTACAAGAAAGAGTTTTTGGCAACAAGGCAAAAGCATCCCTGGAGAATATTCAAAATGAATTTTTATTGAGTATCTTCTAAACACAATTATTTTCTTTATAGTGTGTGTGATTTTAATTGTCACGGCATATACCTCGACTATTGAATGATTATTTATGTAAAATTGAACCATACTCGATATCAGAGTATCTGAATTATAGTTGAGTTATAAGAAGTATAGTTTGAATTTTTTGTTATTTGGTCCTAAGGTATACTACTGTTTTTTGTGACGTTTGACGTTCTGTTCTTTATTTTATTTACGTCAATAAATGTATTATTATCATTATGAACGATTCGAAACATGTACCACTGGTACCGGAAATACGACAGGTTTCACAAACGTAGTTATATTTAGCCAGGCCCACACAATCTACATATTCTCTTCTCATTCCTGAAAAATTATAAGAGATTTGTAAACCACAGAACATCTTCGAAAATATTTAGATATCTTTAGATAACTTTATTTTATCAGAAATTATAAATTTTCTAGAATGGATATCGAATTATTTGACAGAAGCAACCCAACGAGCCATTCAGAAAATGGAAACTGTTGTAAAAAATAGGATATTCCGTTTTCATTAAATCATCCACTATAAAAAAAACTGGGTACCTACATAAAATTAGCTTTGTAGATTACAGCTGATGCATAAAGTCTTATTGTAATAACACCATCATAAAAATCCCATTTTATTTCACTTAAACCCGTAATGATCTTTCTTAATGTCATTGAAAAGTGCATTCGTTGCTACTGAAGGTTTCATTAAAAAATCGAAACACTTGGAATCAATCATAAAATTGACGTTACAGTGAGTTTATCTGCAGCTAACGGCTTACGCGGTTGCGTTGGGTTGTTGTTGGTTCTTATACCTACTTCAATAAGAGAGAATTTATTAGTGAGTCTTCCACACGTTTTTAATATTAACACTATTTCAATACTCAAGTTCAAGCCGATTCTTATGTTTCATACTTAATTTTAAAGGTTTAATAGAATACCAAGTGTAATTGGATCTCAAATTAACCCCACCATTAAAGTTGCGTAGAACAAAATGACGAAAACATTTGGTTTTTATCTTCTGGAAGATTATTTTCGAAAATACCACTGTTGGTCCATTTCGCGTGGTCTTCGAGGACTCGGCCCGATAATTTTAATTAGTATTAATATAGTGTGGGAAATGTACCCTTTACTAATAGAACTTCAAAGTGGGTGTTATTTAACAATGAAGAGAAACACATAATTTTTTTTTTAATGATTTTAGATTACACGAAGAGTTTTGAAAAAATTTTATTTCATATGGGGTTTTCCGCGTTGGTGGTATTAGTCGTTTGTTGTAACATTCAGTTTCATCGCAATCAACAACGTTTAACACAAATGATTAATTTATTGAGTGACTTTAATTTCCGCAATCCAGAAGGAACAAGATTTCTTGATAAAAAACTGAAAACTTCATTAAAAATAATTTATTATGGAGGATTTTTTATTGTGTTTTTTACTACAAACAGTTTTTTGTTGAATGTTAATTGCAACAGTTTTAAAAATACCGAGCATTGTTTAATAATGGTATATTACTTTCCGTATCAATTAACACATTGGCAAATAACATTATTGATGTTCTTTCAAATGTATACTTTGTGGGTTACACTCAATGTTTTACTACTTTTTGTCTTATTAGCTTGGTATTCCATAGAAATCTTAATCCTACGTATAAAAAGTCTTAATGAAATGATTGGTAACATAAGTTTGATAAACAGTAAGGAAGTAAATTTTAAATCTTTGCGTCCTATTGTTCTTTATCACCAAGATATATTCAGGTATTGTGATCTCTCATTGATGATATTTCATACCATTCACCTTTTAAATGTTTCTCTTGTTTTAGAGTGTGTAATGTCGTTATAAAATTCTTTACTAGTTTTCTAATACCAACAAAAATTTTAGTTTCAATTTGTTTAACCACGTCTATTATCGAATTTGCATTGGTACGCATTTTTATAAAGAATTATAGTCTATTAATTAATATAATATAATACTTTTAGAAAAGGGATTTAATAAGTTTTTCTCTTATCACAATGACCTTCTCTTCGTTATTGGTACTTCATACAACTGCACAAAAAATCACAACTGCGGTATAAATAAGAATTCGTATAATAAAATAATATTAACATATTTTTTGTAATAGACTAGTAGTGTGGCGGAAGCAGTTTATGATTTGAACTGGTATGAAGCCGATGTGTCTACACGAAAAGATATTCTAAACTTATTGTGTTTTACACAAAAGAGGTTCGCTATTGAATTACCTGTATTCGGTGAAATGTCGCATGCAGCAGCAGCAAAAGTAAGTAAATTATTCTGTTATAGATTAAAAATAATTAAACTGGCATTTTTAAGCAATACAAGATGGTTTATCTTTTTTATAATTGGGTATTAAATGTTACGAAGAAACGATACATATAGACATTTCTTTTTTTAATTATTTAGCACTTAATTATGATATCTAATTCGAAATAATGTACAGGGTGTCCAAATTTCGATGGGTTTGCAGGGTATCGCAGTTATTATGAAAGATAAAAAGTTGCGGCTATCCCAATTTCGTTTAGTACAATATAGTTTTCTAATGTACAAATATTATTGCTTTATTTATGCTGAAAAATAAAAATTAGTGCTGAAAACTGTAACCAATATTAAATAAAATGAGTAAATTAATAATAATGATGTTTAACTAATCTAAGGGTACCTACGTTTATGTTGGAGCTGCGATAAACGATAAGAGCGACGATACTAGCGAAGCAAAGAAAATGTTGTCATTATTTTATATGCAGTTGTGTATATTGGAGTGCCGCGTTGAGACGCGCGTCGCTATATATTAATTCATAAAAATGAATTTTGCGCTGCTCTTATCATTTATTGCAGCTCTAACATAAACGTACTATAACGTACTCCCTCTCTATCACCAATATTACCACCAACTCCAACATCCCTTGCATCTACATCTTCAGCACCACAACATTCTCTGTCGGAAGTAAGCAAGCAGCCTGATAATTCTGAAGTAGAACTGCCCGAAATTCTTCCGACTGCTAGAAAACAATGTAGTAAAAAAAGAAAATCTTGTACATCTGAAAATGATGCCGATAAAGCAGTGGCAGCATATTACGTTACGAAAAAAAGTCACTTGGATCTAAAGACGCAAGGAAAGAGGCACTTTGAGACTTTTTCAACAGCATTGTGCCCGACATCTAGCCACTGACTGATAAGACTCCACTGACACTGACTTAATTCATGACATAATAAGTAATAACACCATGTTAGATAATGTTCCTCAAAAATTTCCATCAGAAACAGCGTCGCTAACTGGTAGCTTCCTTTCAACATTCGATCCCACTCCTACAAGTAATGAATATAATCCTCCTTTAACTGCTGAACCACAACTAGAAACGAACACTTTTCAGTACCATCAATTATAATCCTAATAGAGATGTACATATTATATTTATTTTTTGAAAGTTTTTTATACAGGGTGTCCCAGACCACCCGTACCAGCCAATTTATTCGGAAACGGTGAGTCCTAGAGAGTTGAAATAAAAAATTCGTCAACTAAAGTAGACACCCTCCTTCTAGATAGTGTGTTACGACCGACCAACAACAACCGGAAGTGGGTGCAATTGAGTAGTACTTTAATATTTTATATGTAAAGAGGGGTCAATTACGATATCATCGTAAAGAACTCTTCAATAGAAATCTCTTTTGCTTGAAAAAAATTTTTATATTGCTAATCGTTTTCGAAATAATCCACCCTAATTGTTGGTACTTTTTACCGGTGTTATTTAAGTTGACAAATAGATGTCGCTATTCGTCGTTTTGAAAAATCGTGTATTTTAGAAATGGTTGGTTAATAACAAAAAATTGTTTTTACTAACAAAATGTTATTGACAGAACGTCAACTTTGTGAAACTAGCAGTTATCAATTCTTCGTATTTATCTTGAACAACTAATTAGAATTTTATTTAAACATCAACATGCCTTTCAACAATGAAGAAGCGTATGACATGTTGATGTTATTGGGGGAATGCAGACAAAATTTTCGGGCTGCCGAAAGATTGTATGCCGAGCGCTTTCCTTACCGACCACAGCAAAGTCGTCATGTCTTCAGTCGTCTTGCTTGTAGAGTTAAGCGATTTGGGGTAGTTCGTCCTCATCACAACATCAGACACAGAATAAAAAGAACCGTGCAAGACAATCGAACAGCGGAGGTAATAGCCGGTGTTGAGTTATACCCTCATTTATCCGTCCGTGATATGGCAAGGGAATTCGATATCACCAAGAGCTCAGTCCAACGGATATTAAAAGAAAATAAATTTTACGCTTATCATGTAAATCTTTGCCAAGAATTAAGAGATCAAGATTTTAATAACCGATTACAATTTTGTAATTGGTTATTAGGCCAAACTCAATTTTTTCATCGGAATATCCTTTGGACAGATGAAGCGACATTTAAAAGTAATGGGCAGTTAAACCTGCACAATGCCCACTACTGGTCAGAAGTTAACCCCCATTGGATGGTTGAAATGAACAATCAAAATCTGTGGTCTCTAAATGTGTGGTGCGGGATTTTGGGCGACACCATAATTGGGCCCTTTTATTTTGATGGCACTCTCAATGGTCGCAGGTATGCGGAATTTCTTGCTGGCACATTGCAGCATGATTTGTTGGGTGACATTCCACTAGCAATAAGGAGGAGATTGTGGCTACAACAAGATGGCTGCCCAGCACATTATGCTGCGGTATCTCGTGCGATTTGTGACCAAAAATTCCCTGGGCGATGGATTGGAAGAGGAGGTTGTGTGGCGTGGCCAGCATGATCACCCGATTTGACCCCTCTTGATTTCTATCTTTGGGGTCGACTTAAGAATTTAGTTTATAAACATCGACCAACAACAAAGGAAGAAATGAAGAACAGAATTCAAGAAGCGTGTCAGAATTTAAGTGCAAGAGAAATTTTAAATGCGGTAGATAGTGTAAGGCTCCGGCTTGAAAAATGTGTTGCTCAAAATGGTAGACAATTTGAACATTTATAATCTTTATTATCTTGATTTTGTTAATTTTTTATTAGATTGAGCGTTTTGTGTCGTTTTGTCGTCCAAATAATTCCTTTCCATAGTTATTTTATTCATTTGTTTAATAAGAACTGGTATTTTTACTTTAATTTATTAAGTTTTATTATTTAGTGTTTTGTAATATTCTTCTGTGGTAAAAAAAACTCCTTGTTATTTTATTCATTTTGTTAGTAAAAACAATTTCTTGTTATTAACCAGCCATTTCTAAATTACACGATTTTTCAAAACGACGAATAGCGACATCTATTTGTCAACTTAAATAACACCGGTAAAAAGTACCAACAATTAGGGTTTATTATTTCGAAAACGATTAGCAATATAAAAATTTTTTTCAAGCGAAAGAGATTTCTATTGAAGAGTTCTTTACGATGATATCGTAATTGACCCCTCTTTACATATAAAATATTAAAGTACTACTCAATTGCACCCACTTCCGGATGTTGTTGGTCGGTCGTAACACACTATCTAGAAGGAGGGTGTCTGCTTTAGTTGACGAATTTTTTATTTCAACTCTCTAGGACTCACCGTTTCCGAATAAATTGGCTGGTACGGGTGGTCTGGGACACCCTGTACAAATATCTACATTGTATAACAAAGCTTGTTTTGATCTCTGAAATAAATAAGACTGTTTTGAGGAAACAGCATTTTATTTACCTTAACCTCTTAAGCGCTCTTTTGAAAGATTTTTTTCTTTAGCATATTTTTCGCCAAGTATTTCACCAAGTTTTCAAAAAGTGGCGAAATATTTTCAAGCAAAATTTTTTTTGGCTCTTTTTGGCAGAGGAATAAAAATATAAGTATTGTCCGCTAGTTTGGCGATACTTAACTCCAGGTTCATTGTGTAAATTAATAGTTAAGAATTGAATAAATCCAATATTTTGTTCCACAATTATATTTATTTTATTTCAATCTGTACAACACGTGTTTCGCTTATCTTATATAAGCGTCATCAGGTACAACTAAGGTAATTAAATTAGGTGTTAAAATTATAGTCAAAAGCTTAAAAATTAATAATTACCGTCAGTTACGTCAGAGTTGCAATGCATTAAGAGAAATAAACATAATGAAGGCGTCGAGAGACTTGAATTACAGTTCAAAGAAGAACAAATTGAAAAACTAAAAAATATTCAAATTTAAACTAATGTTAGGGATATTTTGTGTGCGGGAGATTTTGGGTTGGTAGTGCGGAGCGTGGGGTGGCAATGGAGTGATTCCCGCGGTCGAAAAGGTTCTGAGACGTCAGATAAAAACGAACAGGTTTGAACAAGACGGAGAGAGTCGAACAAGAGAGTTGGTGCGTGGCAGAGGTAAAAAGACGTGTATCGCGAGAAAGGACGGACTAAACGGGTGTGTTTTTGAGAAGTATAAACGCTGAACTGAATTACATTGATATTTTGAATGAAGTTTCAATAAAGTTGTTGATTAGTTAAATTTACGTGAGGGTATTTACTTTACTTCAGAAGTGGGATAAAACTAAATTTAACCACGTGTTGGATCGGACATTTTCGACGGGTGATTCGAGTGTGTCTTGGATTCTTGTGTGAGTTGAATTGTGAGAACAAAATGGAAAACAGCGATTCCACGGACGACATGAGAACATCCGAGAGCGGTGGCTCAAGGACGGGTCCGGGTGGATTTGCGTTTAACCTTGCGGAGAGACAGAGTGGAGCGATGACGGAGACCTCCAGATGGCGACGATGATGTCAGCGATGACGGATTTGTTTAGAGAAATTAAATAAACGCAAAGTGAGGTAAATTCTAATCAATTCAATGTAATGCCGGATTTGTCGAAATCGATCAATTGTTTTGACGGAGATAAAGATTTACCGAAGGCGGCTGAGTGGCTAGAGGGCGTAATTGTGAGTGCCAACCTTTACAAATGGCCGGAGGCCGTGAAGTTAGAAACGGCGCGTACTCATCTTATTGGCCCTGCGTTAAATTGGTACAAAACAAAACAAGATCAGATTAATTCGTGGAACGATTTTGAAGGGTGTTTCCGGAAAACTTTTGTCGAAAATTTAACGTTGAGCGAGAAATGGGACAGAATGAAGAAACGTCAGCAGAAATCAAGCGAGAGCGCAGGTGCTTATTTTCACGACAAGGCCCGATTGTGCAAGAATTTAGGATTAACAACGAGTGAAACCGCTGAAGAAATCCTGAAAGGACTTTTATCAGGTGAGATTGCGGGTAATTTGTGTACGAAACGTTATGACGATATCGAGAACTTGTACCGAGACATTTTAACTGCAGAACGTGTTAACGCGGACAGACGTGAACAAAAAACGAAAAGTGGTGTTCCGTCGAAAGACAGTCGTGCGTCGGGTGAACTAATGTTCAAAACAGATCGCGTTATCAACAAGCAAATTTTACCGGTGGTTCGATGTTTCAAGTGTGGGGAAAGGGGACATTTGGCAGTAAAATGCGAGAAATCGGGTGCGATGTGCTTCGCGTGTAGAAAAACTGGGCATCTTAAGAAAGATTGCCCGGAACAAAGAGGTTCTAAGGGAGAGCCGAGAGCACAAGTTATGTTAGTGAACAATACGGTAGAAAAATCTCTACAAAAGTACTTAAAACGCGTTTGGTTTAACGAAATCGAAAAAAAATTGCTTTAATTGATCCGGGAAGTGCGGTTTGTACGATCAAAGAAGGGGTTCTAGACAATTCAGTGATTCGCGAGAAAGCCATAATGCAGCTGACCGGTTTTGGTGGTGGACAAAATAAGGTACTTTGTAACGAAAAGGTTTGCGTAAGACTTATGGTAGACGAGGTTTTTGTGAATGGCGTGGAAGTGTTTGTGGTGCCGGACGATGCACAAAATGTAGCGATGATAATCGGACGTTCGTTTACGGAAAGACCTGAAATTGCTTACGCGCGCGTTGGGGAAGAACTAGTTTTCGGTTGGAAGGATACCTTGCCGTTCAAGGATTTCCAAATTCCGGAATCAAAGAAAACAACCGTTATGGCCGAAAAGGATGCGATTGTTAAAGCCGGAGTAATGAACTTGATTATGGCGGAGACACAGTGTGGTGAATATCTTATTGTTCCAATAGTAAATGAGAGACAAGAAGATTTTGTCCTGGAGAAAGGTATGACTATTGCCGAAATTCGTGGTTCGAAAGTAGCTGGGGTCCGAATGATCAAGAGAAATGAACCGACAAGAGTCACAGATGCTATGATTAATTGTGATGGAGACGAGTCAGTGCGGAATGAGTTAGTGGAACTGTGTAATGAGTTTCGGGGGTGTTTCGCATTGTCAGTCGATGAACTAGGGTGTACGAACAAAACGGAAATGGACATCAAGGACAGTGGAAATCCGGTGCGAAAGAAGCCGTACAGAGCATCATTTACGGAACGGGAGAAGATGAAGGGCATTTTGAAGGAATGGAGAGAAGCTGGATTAGTAACACAGACGACTTCACCTTATGCTTCTCCTTGTCTTCTGGTTACGAAACGGAGTGGTGAGCCTCGACTTGTGGTTGATTACAGAGCTTTAAATCAGCAAACAGAAAAGGCAAGTTTCCCCTTACCATCTTTAGACGAACAATTCGTTGGGTTGAGCGGATGTCGACTTTTCAGTCAACTAGATTTGGGTAGCGCGTACCTGCAGATTCCACTCACCGAATCAACAAAGCAAAAAACTGCATTTGTAACACTGGATAAGACTGGCCAATTTTAAAGAATGATTTTTGGACTTTGTAATGCTCCGTATGAGTTTTCAAGGTTGATGGCCTCAGTTTTGGGTCCATTGGGACCGGATACTGCACATTGGTATTTAGACGATATTCTGATAGCGGCGGTGACTTGGCCAGAAATGGCTGCAGAAGTTGCGAAGAGTGTTTGAAGCGTTAAAGTCGGCTAAATTAACGTTGAACATTAAAAAGTGTTATTTCGGTAAGGCAGAGGTGGAATTTTTGGGACACATTTTATCTGAAGGACGAATTAAACCTGGGAGCAAGGTCAAGGCAGTAGCAGACTATCCGAGACCAGAAACGGTTCACGAGGTGCGACGATTCTTGGGTATGACCTCCTTTTTTCGAAAGTTTGTGAAAGATTACGCCAGAAGGGCACGAGCTTTGAGTGACCTAACGAAGAAAGAAACAAAATATAAGTGGAGGGTTGATCAGGAGGACGCTTTCAACGATTTGAAGGAAGCCCTCACCAAAGAGCCTATATTACATCTTTTCAACCCAAGAGCAGAAAAAACGGAGCTGCACACGGATGCTAGTTCCTTGGGTTTAGCCGGTATTCTGCTACAGACACAGAGCGATGGGGATCGACATCCCGTTTATTATCTATCGAAGAAGACGAATGACGCCGAAAAGAACTATCATTAAGATATCTTTTAATTGGCATTCCTGTAACTGTCTATACAGATTGTCAGGCAGTGGTATACCTGAACTTAAAGACGACACAAAATCCGCAGATTGCGCGTTGGTTCAGTATCCTTCAAGAATATGATTTGGTGATCAGGTATAGACCGGGTTCTAAGATGGAACATGTGGATGCTTTGTCTCGAGCTCCAGTTGATAATGAAAACAACAAAACAGATGAAATTTTATACAGAGGAGAGGTGCTGAGTATCATGTCTGAAGAAGATCACATCACTGCAGTATAACACGCAGATAAAGATCTACAAAGAAGATTCAAGATTTTGCGTAAAAACGAAGAGGACCGGACGAAAGAAGAGAAACTATTAGTGCATGGGTTTAAGGAAATCAAAGGCAGGTTAGTGAAGACTGTGAAAGTGAATAACGAAAACATAGACTTGTACGTACTTCCGAAATCCGTTCGTAAAAGTATAGCGGTAAAATATCACGACTTGCGAGGTCATTTCGGTTTAGAGAGAACCGTAAGTGCAATTTTAATAAACTATTGGTTTCCGGGATTAAGACGTTACGCTAGAAAACATATTCGCGCGTGTGCCGAGTGTATTCTAAGTAAGGTACTAAGCGGACATAAAGCCGGGGAATTACATCCCATACCGAGCCCACAGAGGCCTTTCGAACGCGTTCATGTAGATCATCTGGGACCTTTTGTGCGAAGCGTGAGTGGTAACGTTCATTTATTGGTAGCAATCGACGCGTTGACTAAATTCGTTAAACTCTACCCAGTGCGAGATACGAAAACAAAAACAACGGTTCGGGCATTAGAAAAATTGATCGGAGATTTTGGGATTCCAAGACGAATAGTGTGCGATCGAGGAACGACATTTACCTCTGGTGAATTTGGACGGTTCGCGAATAGATACGGGATCCAAGTGACTTATAATTCGACTAGTTATCCCGCGGCAAACGGTCAGGTCGAACGGGTAAACAGAACTGTAGTACCGGTAATTATGTCGAATATGAGGGATAACGAGACTTGGGACAAAGAAATCTCGATGACAGAGAAAAATCTCAACAGTGCTGTAAACAAAACAACTAACCGTACACCATATGAAGCGAAAGAAATGCAGGACGAGATTCGTAAAACAATTGCCGAAGAGCAAGTCAAAATGAAAAGGCGGGTAGATGGAAAGAGATTTTTGGGTGTTAAGTATGATGTTGGCGACGTAATATATATACGAAGAAATCCGGTGGGAACAGGCGAGCCAACGAAGTTACAACCAAAATATAAAGGACCTCTTGTTATAACCGAGGTACTACCCTCCAATACATACCGGGTTGTAACGATAGAAAACAATAAATCCCATCGTTACGCTACCACCGCACATGTATCACAGCTGAAACTATATATAAATCACGAAGAAAGTCAGGATAGTTCGGATGAAGACGAAGATGAGATGGAATTCGCAGAAGAGAATTCGGGAGAAGACGTGGAAACAGTGGAATTAGAGGAAGGAAAAGAAGCGAAAGAAAGGACACCGGGAAAGGCGAGTCAACGAACACGAAGACGTCCACAACGATTTAATGACTATGACGTAGATTACTTCGGTCAGGAGTCCGAAGATTTCAGGAGGGCCGAGTGTTAGGGATATTTTGTGTGCGGGAGATTTTGGGTTGGTAGTGCGGAGCGTGGGGTGGCAATGGAGTGATTCCCGCGGTCGAAAAGGTTCTGAGACGTCAGATAAAAACGAACAGGTTTGAACAAGACTGAGAGAGTCGAACAAGAGAGTTGGTGCGTGGCAGAGGTAAAAAGACGTGTATCGCGAGAAAAGGCGGACTAAACGGGTGTGTTTTTGAGAAGTATAAACGCTGAACTGAATTACATTGATATTTTGAATGAAGTTTCAATAAAGTTGTTGATTAGTTAAATTTACGTGAGGGTATTTACTTTACTAGTAAAAAGTAAATTATGTATAAAATTAATTAATATAATAAAAGGTAAAAAATTAAAAATTACCTTAACATATGAAAGTCGTGTGCATGCTATCGTGTTTCGAAACGGTCTGATGTTAACGTTAAAGAGTTAGTGAGGGTGAAAAGTAAAATTGAACAGAGAGAGGTGACAAAACCTGCAAGGAGCGGAAAATTTCACTCAAAATATATTTATTAAAGGAATACAGAAAATAATCTATTTTGGAAAAAATCTGTATAATCGTTAATTAAGAGGTCTGGATTAGATTTGTAGTGTGATCTAATAAAATATTCCTCGTACAGGTCCATCTTTTTGGATTTATTTAGGTCTTTTAGGAGGGAAATATTAGAAAGATCAGATTTATGTATGTCCCATTGCAGTTAAATGTTTGAAAAAGGCAGAATTATTTTTTTGAAATGTGTTCTTTATACCTAGTTTTTATGTTACGCCCCGTTTGACCAATGTAATAACAATCGCAATCTTCGCAGTTAAGCTTATAAATGCCACTATTAGTGAGGGCAGTTAATTGAACCTTATTACCATTAAAGATAATCAAAATATCATCAACGTATCTCTTATAGAAAACTATATCCTTGGTAAATAGGGAATACTTCTCCGAGAAGAGTCTCCTCAAACCTGTTCACAAAAATATCAGCGATGATGCCGGAAATTGGAGAACCTCATGGGTTCTCCAATTTTTAAACCATCGGTCATGCGATAATGTTTACCATTGAAGATAAAGAAGTTTTGTTCACAAACTAATTTAATTATAGAAGCAAGATGAAAAATGTCTTTATATTGAACATTATTAAATCTCTTTATATTAATACATAGGAAATCTTCGATTATATTAATGCAATCATTAACAGGTACATTAGAGTACAGATTCTTTATATCGAAGGAAACTAAAATAGATTTATTGTTAATTTGGACTTTAGAAAGTTGTTTTATGAGTTCTGAAGAGTTTTTAGTGGCGTAAATAAAACTTTTTTGAAAATTGTTGTATAAGAATTTCTGTAAGTGTTTAGCGATTAATTCATTAGGTGTGTTAATATTGGATATGATGGGTCTAATGCTTTTTTCAGTTTTATCTTGCTTAATTAGAGATTTGAGTGTAGGAGACAATGGATTCATTTGGGTAAGGAGATACGTGTTGATGTCGAATTTTTTCATACTTTCTTTACGGGTGTTAATAAGTAACTTTAGGTTATTGTTGTATTTAAGTGTAGGGTCTTTGTTAATGTGATTAATGTGATTAAATTGGGTCAATTACTTGTCAACAATAAACATAAATTCGATCAAAACCATAAAAGTGGCATTTATAAGCTTAACTGCGAAGATTGCGATTGTTATTACATTGGTCAAACGGGGCGTAACATAAAAACTAGGTATAAAGAACACATTTCGAAAAATAATTCTGCCTTTTTCAAACATTTAACTGCAATGGGACATAAATCTGATCTTTCTAATATTTCCCTCCTAAAAGACCTAAAGAAATCCAAAAAGATGGACCTGTACGAGGAATATTTTATTAGATCACACTACAAATCTAATCCAGACCTCTTAATTACCGATTATACAGATTTTTTTCCAAAATAGATTATTTTCTGTATTCCTTTAATAAATATATTTTGAGTCAAATTTTCCGCTCCTTGCAGGTTTTGTCACCTCTCTCTGTTCAATTTTACTTTTCACCCTCACTAACTCCTTAACGTTAACATCAGACCGTTTCGAAACACGATAGCATGCACACGACTTTCATATGTTAAGGTAATTTTTAATTTTTAACCTTTTATTATATTAATTAATTTTATACATCACCATGTTTCTTGCAAATAATTTACTTTTTACTAGTTTAAATTTGAATATTTTTTAAAATGTTTTTTAGTTTTTCAATTTGTTCTTCTTTGAACTGTAATTCAAGTCTCTCGACGCCTTCATCATGTTTATTTCTCTTAATGCATTGCAACTCTGACGTAACTGACGGTAATTATTAATTTTTAAGCTTTTGACTATAATTTTAACACCTAATTTAATTACCTTAGTTGTACCTGATGACGCTTATATAAGATAAGCTTTTTTGTGTTTCCATTTCAACATCATCTGCTTCTTTCTAAATTGTGCAATTTGTCCTTGCAATTTGCACCTCTTACTACTTTTCTGTTTTTAACTTCTTCTGGGATTCCTCTCCTGTTTGATCGGACAGTTCCTACACGGTCAGTCTTACATTTCACTAGTTTATCACTAAGATCAATACTTGAGTAATAATTATCTAAAAATAAACAGTAGTCACTTCCCAGAAATGAATGTGTAAGTTCCAAAACCATGATAGTTTTGGAACTTACACAGATACACAGAAGATACCAGTTCATCAGGGTAATGGGAACTATATAAAGTATCTTCACCAGTGTATATAATAAAATGTGGTCGAGGAAGACCAGAATCGCTCCAAGCAATGTCAACAAAAGAATCTAGATTTTTATTTTCACTTTCAAAATCGTGATCTGAAGAATCACCAGAAGCATCGCTGTAACTTTCGCTGTAATCGTCGTCCGTATCGGAATCTTCAGAATCACACATATTTACATCTAATTTTTTTTGCCATGTCTAAATGATAAGAACAAATCACCGAACAACAGCGCAAAAATGTGTTTTAAAAGCGAACAGCGAATTAAAACGTGAAACCAGTTCAAACATGTGTTAGACCGAAGTCTATACTAGCCAAAAATGGAATATACGTGGCGAAAATCGTCTTGCCTATTGAATATCACTTTAATTTCTAAGATGCGAATATATCCGGCATACCCACTTCGCAGCGACTTTCGTGATGACGATTATATACGACATAGGCGCTTAAGAGGTTAATGTAATTAATATCTTTTCTTCAGCAGTGACGCATTCCCTCATGTTGGTGTTTTGGTGATAAAGAGCAGGGGTGATAATTTCCGCAAGAGCGGTATATGTCTCTTTTGAGATTCTGTAGAATGCAAGAAATTTCGTATCGCAATCTTATGTTTCGGTCGTTATAAGGATGAACCCAATACTTTCTTTTGATTCTTTTTGTTCTTCTGTACCGATACAAATAAAACATTTCTTCGTTGCTTGATGCACTCGACATTTTTACGTTATAGAACGCACAAATTGACTGTTTAAAATTGCTCCATGTGAGTACCCCTAGTTGCTGCAGGTCACCGATATCACCAATATCACAAGTATCGCCAACATCGCTATGCTTTTATAGCAACTTTTTATTGCTTTCGTATTGCCCCGTGTGCGGAGACACCAAGGATTATAAATTCTTGTCGTTCATTTTGCAGCTCAATACCTTCTAGGCAGAAGCATTCTGCGTAACACGGAAAGAACTCTTGACAGTTATTACAGCATGGCAAATTTTTGCAGACATCTAAACAGCCGCAAATTTCTTCTAAGGGTCGACCACGCTCCGTTAACATCGCTACTCGAGGTTCGAAAATCCTTAAGATACAAATTGCGAGGTGAATTGGGAGACTCCTGAAATTCGACTTCGATATAGAGCAGAGGTCAAACTAATTTCTTCTACCGCCCACTTTGAGAATCAAATACTTTCTAGCGCCCCTTACATTTTTACCTTTATTCCAACTAGAAAATCGCTATGCAGCTATTATTAGTATATTATATACTAGTGACGAACTGTTCTAATAAGTCCAATAAAACGTAACTTTGGGAATATTATTCAGCAAAACTGTTGTTCAAATTAAAACAAATATTCCGAGTTAAATTTTAAAACTAATCTAATGTGAAGGGTAAATCTGATGTTTTTTAACAAGTTTATTGATATCAAGCTCGAATTTAGTCAAAAATAACCGTAAGTCAGCGCGCTAAATCCACGTCCACACAAATACGACGAATTTCATACTCTTTTAAAAGATAATTTCAGTAAGACCGCTTGGTTTAAAACAAGTAAGCTAGAGGGCGTTATCTGCAGCGGTTACATATTTTTGTGATTTTTGAAAGAAAGTTAAATGTAACGGTACTATTTACTTCACAGGCCCTTAATCACCATTAATCACCTTAATCACCAGAATTATAGAAGAAAATGTTAAAAATTCGTATAACTTAATCGGATCAAGTTACCTTAGGAAACAAATAAGAGAGCACAAAAATGTTATTACTAGACCCTTCCTTCACGCTTTATCCAAGCTTAGAACTGCTTCAAAACTACTTTTGAGGCGTGTTTAAAAGCCAACGGATCAATGAAACATCAACAATGATAATAAAACAAAATAAAGTAAAACACTTAGAATAACTTAAATTTTTGGCAAAAATAGCTCACTAATGTTCGAAATGCCTTCCATAAACCTCGATGCATTTATTTAATCTAGTTTCGACGAAAAAGAAACACTGTTTTGGTCTCGGTCCTGGACACGTTTCTACTGACATTTAGTGTTTTGTCATATTTTCCCTGGTTATTGGTTTTCCTTGAAAAGTCAGGTTGTTTAGTCTACCCAATAATAAAATAATTTAGATAAAGGGGTGAAAGCAATGTGGGTTTTGCTCGAAAAAAGAATGCATATTATGCAAGTTTACACCGCTTGTGGAGAGATGCTTCATGCATCCATAGCATTTGTGATATACGGTTTGGATTTGCCCAAATCATATTTAAAAGTCAATGATAATAGTTCCTCAAGAGTTCTCTTGAGGAATCTTGTGGACAATTGTTTTCGGAGTTCCCAGATTATGTGGGATCGCATTGCGCACCAATGTGATTTACGAATTCATAGAGATGTCTGAATGGGCTACATGTTACCAGTTTTCCGTAATCGCTAAGTCAATCTTAAAAACACTTCTAGAGAAAAATGTCTTTCTTTGTCGTAATTGCATTGCACATTTTTGCCATGCAGTTGCATCGTATTCGAAACATTGAAAATAAATCATCATATGCTCTATCATACGCTTCTGCGTTAGTAAATGACATGTTTACAGTTACCATGGTTATGTAATTTGTTTTTCTCGACGAGGTAACTGGATCCGATTGATGGCACTCGAGTTTTTAACATTTTCTTCTATAATTCGAGAACGGGTGGCGATATCGAGATGCGGTTTTCACTAAAATTTAGCAAATTTTAAGGTGACTAAGGGTCTGTGAAGTAAATAGTATCGTTCCATTTAACTTTTCTTCAAAAATCACAAAAATATGAAATCGCTGCAGATAACGCCCTCCAGCTTATTTGTTTTAAAGCAAACGGTCTTACTGAAAATATCTTTAAAAAGACCATAAAATGCTCTTTCAAACAACACCGAAAATATTCAAATCGCTTGAATGGTCCAGGAGATATTAAAATGTAAACATATGAAAACGCATTGGCCTCCCTCTCCCCCTCCCTTATTATGACAGATATGAGAAATATCGCAAAACAAAAGCGATGCGGTATTATCCAAGCTATTAAATGATGTTGTCAAAGTTATAGCTCATCGTCTAAGTTTCTGAGATAGCGGAAATTTTATGTTTCTCAATGGCAGTTACGCCCTCTAGCGGTCGAATTACGAACTTCAAAATAATTTAGAGCTATTTCTCTTGGTCACTTTGCTTATAAGGATTTTTTTCCCAAACCTCTAGGCCTTACCGTTGTAAAGATACAGCCGCTCCGTACGCTTAACGGGACAGCCTGTATGTGTACATTTTCCAAAAAACCGTAATTATTTTCCAAACTATTAATGTTAGGTATAGGACATATGGGTTCAAAAGATGTAAAATGATACACCGAAGACGACTAAGTAATAAAATATGGGGGGTGCCATTTAAAAACTGAAGTTACGGTACTTCCAAATTTCGAAAAGTTAACGTGCCATAGTAAAGTGACCAAACGATCTAGACATTTTAGACAGTCATTTTGAACAAATGTCTGCAAAAGCAGATTTTTAAAAATAGTAATATATAACAATTTTTTTTTTAAATATATAGGGTGTTTCATTTAAAAAAATAAAGTAGGTGGCGATTTCCGGTATAACCGGAAGTGCTACAAATTTGAAAATATTTTGGTCGAAGAGAACGCAATTGATTATACATAAATCTGAATCGTCAAATTTTTATTTTGGCCAGAACCCCATAAATGTCTAATGAACGGTCTCGCTGAGACGCTCTGTATATAGCAGGTAACTTATTGAATAATGTTAAATAAAAAAAGATTGAAAAAATTGTTAATGATTAAGAAAATAAAAATGGATTATTTTATCATTTTTGATTTTGCCCCATAAAAAAAAATATAATATACAGGATGTCTCAGCGAGACTGGTCACTAGACGTTTCTGGGGTTCTGGGCAAAATAAAAATTTTAGAATTCATATTTAATCAAAAATAATCAATTGCGTTCTCTTCGACAAAAATATTTTCAGATTTCTAATACTTCCGGTTATAAGGCCACCTACTTTATTATTTTAAATGGAACACCCTGTATATTTTTACAAGTTTGGATTTGTCTGTTTTCAAGGCTTATGAATCAATTTACTTTCTGCAATTTGATTCAGCCGTTCTCGGGTTATTCGAATTTTTCTAGAAAAATCTGCCCCAGCAGACATTTGTTCAAAAATCAGAGAACACTCAGACACACTTCAGAACATGCTTAAGCAACATGATGGAGTATGTTTTGGTGCCGAGAACGCCTGTCTAGAACGTTTGGTTACTTTACTATGGCACGTTAACTTTTCGAAATTTTGAAGTACCATAACTTCATTTTCTCAGCAAAACACAATAACCCAAACTTAATAACTTAATTTTTCATCAAAGAAATATGGCCCAATTACCCCGTGATATGTTATAGCACACCACACATTTACTTTCTTGAAATGTTGATTTCATCTAGAGAGTGTAAAATTTGGATTGACATCACTTCAATATCGACAATGCTGGGAAGAAACAATGCCATTTTTTGAAAAGTTGCTTTCATCCCAAAATACAATAAATTTATGAAAATTTCGGTTATTTAATATTTCATTACCAATTTCAAGATAGAAATCCAAACGTTTTGCATCATCGCCGGCATCCAAAGTCTGTCTAAATGGTGGTCTAAATGGCTTAATTTTATTTTCTTTGTAAATTCTAGAGAGGTGCGATTTACTAATTTCAGTTTGTAACGCTCGTTTTCGAAGTGATAATTTTTTAGTTTCTTGAACGGAATTTAACGGTATTAGAGAAGCAGCGTCTTCCTCAATCAATCTCTTTTTCTGCTTCTTTATGGTTAATACAGAACCCGTTTCCAAAAATTTTGTTATAAGTTTGCGAGCCCCAACGTGAGATATTCTTGTATCCGGATATTTGTGCTGTAATTTTTGTATAACTACACGAAAACATGATTTACCAGTACCATAGCACTGTACTAAATAAATTCTCTCCTTCACGGTTAACATCGCATGAAAAGACTTAATCTCACTGACATAGGCTGTAACTTTTATGGTTTCTACAGCGTATAGGTGTAACAAGTAAGGACAAAGACAGAAAATTGCGAACTCAAATCTGATTCGCACACGCTAGGTTTAGGCTGAGTTCGCTTTATCTCCGCTGGCGGCGCTAGCTTATGTCACTTTTAAACGTTGTCGAGCGTTGTTCGTCAGCCAGTTTATTGTATGGTTTTTACTATTGTAATAAACGTTAGTGAAGTTAAAATGAGTGAGTGTTGTGTGAGAAATTGTTGTTATACGTTTTCGTTGACAAAGGACACACATTTATTTCGGTTTCCGAAGGATAAGGAAAGGTATGTATGTTTTTTTTTGCCTCAATGCAAGCACAAATATAAGGCAGGAATTAAATCCCCTATAGAACAGCTTATGGCATATTAGCTACTTTTTGATTGTTCTACATGGGGTTTCATTTTAGCCATCTACGTTTGAATCACCTGTATTATGTTCTTTGCTTCTTTGTTTCTGTATTCCTGTAGGGCAAAGCAATGGGGTGAAGTATGTGGCTTGTTACCTTTAGTCATGAATAAGTTACAATTTGAATTCCTCATGAGTAATAGTTCGTATAAAGTGTGCATTCATGTATAACAATTATACTATGCTTAACATCAACGTCAGAAATTAAGCATTTGTACTTAATATTTTGTATTTACTTTGTAGGACATCCCTTACAGTCTACCTCTAATGATGAGAACTTACCATCTGAGGAAGTTGTTATGCAACAAACTTATAAAGATGATCAAGTACCTCGTAAGTTTCTTTGCATATTTCTGTTTTTTGTGCAAACATTATCAAAATTATAATAGATTTGCACAAAATAGAATTAGGTCAGCTTATTTTCTGTAACCAATATGTTATTTATTTATTTTTAAGCTTCTCATTCGGTAGGAAACCAGACGCCAATCACCTTATCAGCTCACAGTCCCCGTAAGAAGAAGTTACGGGACAAGATAAAAACTTTGCAGCGACAAGTTAACCGTTTGAAGCTACAATTGCGGGAAGAACGGGAAAAAAGTTAACTTCTATCGCTATACTGCTTATTTACCAGCAGTATAAGTTAAATACCAAAAGCAAGGGTGTTAGATATTCAGTACATTTCAAATATTTTTGTTTGAAAATTTATTTTTTAAGTGCTAAAGCATATTCTTTTTTGAAATCTTGCTTTAA
Organism: Onthophagus taurus; assembly: GCF_036711975.1. Classification (NCBI taxonomy): domain Eukaryota; kingdom Metazoa; phylum Arthropoda; class Insecta; order Coleoptera; family Scarabaeidae; genus Onthophagus; species Onthophagus taurus. Next base: position 427,680 of record NW_027248939.1, read on the forward strand.
GTTCCCCTCAAAGAGAACTCTGTCACGAATGACTCATGGGATTGTGCTAAATCTGGGCTAAACGATCTGGTATTTCAAACTTTAAAGCTGAAAGTTGTTAGAATGCGTATTGATAAAAATTGTACATATGCTTCGATGAAATGTCAATAAAAAGTCACCTATTTTACAGCGTAAGTACAGATGAGGTTGTGAGGTTTGAGAATATAGGAAGCAGGAAATCCTTTCTTCCTGCCCTAAATATGCTTGCAATTATGGTTAAAGGCTTAGCAAACAATTGGAAGCAACCTCTAGCATATTTTTTTGTTAATAGCGTTTGCTCTGCCAGTGATTCGAGAAGCATCTTAGAGGCCTCCATAGAGGCACTGACTGCAATAGGTTTGAATGTGAGGGTGCTTTTAAGCGACATGGGGCCTAGCAATATTAAATTAGCAGGTCTCTTAAATATAACAGAAAGGAAGCCATTTTTGAAATAGAAGGCAAAAAAATCTATTTTATGTGTGACCCACCCCATGTGATAAAAGCACTACGAAACAATTTGTTCGCAAATAATTTTCATTTTGAAAATTTAGTAGCCTCGTGGAAGTACATTGAAGAAATGTATAGTATCGATAAAGGATTGCAAAGTCGTCTAGCACCGGGTCTTTCCGATATTCATATAAATCCAATAAATCTATATAAAATGAAGGTGTCTTATGCCACACAAATCTTAAGCGCTTCAGTAGCTAATGCAATTGGGGTTTTAGTTAGCTTAAGACACATAACAGCACAAGCCACACATACACAACGTGTATTAGAAATGTTTAATAACGTCTTTGACATATTTACTAGTAACACTTTATACTCGGCAAACATCAATAAAACAGCTTATAAGGGGGAGAAACATCATGTAGACATATTAAAAGAATGTTGGGATTATTTACAAAGAGTGAAAGTTTTGAATAAAGCGAACAAAGATATAACGCATAAAATTAAAGTATTTAAATGTTTCAAAATTTCAATTTGCGTGTTACAATTGTTATGGGAAGATTTAAAATCTGAAGGTTTTTCGTATTTGTTCTGTCGAAGATTAAATCCGGATTCATTAGAGAATTTTTTCGGCACAGTGCGACGGCAAAGTGGTTGCTGCATTAAACCCAACACCTATCCAGTTTACTCGTGCGTTCAGAAAATTATTGATATTAAATTTTTTTAATTCTCGCATGGAAAATTGCACTGATGATTTTGAAAATATACTTTTACACTTTGAGGAATTCAAGGATACAATGGCACAAACTCCACAAGTCTTTAAACAGGATGACAGTTGTATATTACCTTTAAATTCATCAGACTGTGAATACCAATACCAAAAAGTAGAGGAAAATGTGCTCCGATACATAGGTGGATATTTAATGAAAAAAACATTGAATGTTCATAGCTGTGAAATATGCACAACATTTGCCAATAACTACAAAGATTTGGACGAAACATCATTCCTAACCCACTTTAAATGTTATGACAATTCAACATTGTATACTCCTGATAATAGTTTATTTATTCACCTATGCAAATTAGAGAAAATTTTTAAAGACAATTTTCGAGAAATATGTGTTGCAGAAAAAATATTATTTAAATTTATTAATCTATACAAATCAGCAAAATTTGAACACCCATGCCCCCAATTTTCCTACACTTATTTTATAGATTTATATGGAAGAATGAGATTATACCACATAATTAAATTTATTAATAAGAATTTGAAAAGTGTAACCAGCTCATGTGAGAAAACTCACCGTAAAATAATTATTTGGCAACACAATTAGAATTAGTTTTATAAGTACGAAGGCTTTCACGGCCGGTGTGAATTAAACTAAAATTAGAACTAAAACTAGAACTAACACTAGAAACATGTTGCAACCTTCTTCAGAAACTGGTTTGAAGTCAGTTTACTTCGAACCAGTTTTCTGAAGAAGGTTGCAGCATGGCATCCGAAACCTTTTATTAAAAGACGCACGGCAAAACCCGAAACTTTCTAGTGTTAGTTGTAGGTTTAGTTCTAATTTTAGAATTAGTTTTGTTATTAATTTAATTTCTATTTTATTTTTATTATATTTCGTTATTACAATATTAGTTACAATACAATACATATTGTAATATTGTACAATAATAAATTATTTAAAAATTTTTTTAGTCGTATATATAAACCACTTCTTCTCAGTGTTAATTTGTTTTATTTTTTATAAAATTAAAAAATTAAAACATTATTTCTTCGACGTTTCGAGCTTTATATTGCTCATTATCAAGAAATTATCATCTAAAATTAAATTAAAACATCAAAACTATACAACGACATACCAAATACAATAATTTAAACCGTTTAAAATTACATTTCTATAAACAAATACGTACCCTCTTAGCGCAATCTTACATTTTAAATTATATTCTAATAATATCACGTATCGGTGACTGCAAAGTTATCGATGGAATAATTCCATGTTGTTTGAAACGTGTATCAAAAACTTGTATACTCAGGTGGGGGAAAGAACGTATTCTTGTATTACTTCAACTTGTATATTATTATATCTTTATGGAATTTGTTAAAAGAAATTTTATATATTTAAATTATGAATTATTCCTGCGTAATGTAATTTCTCTCTTTACTAATATACCGTTGAGATTAATGATAGAATTGTTAGAAGAGAATTGGCATAACATTGTTGATCACACAGTAATTAAAAATAAAAATCTTTTTATAGAAGGAATTAAATTATGTACACATAATAGTTATTTTAAATATAGGGACATATATTATAAACAGATTTTTGAACTACCCATGGGTTCCAACCTTAGCGTAAATTTGAGTGGAATCGTGTTGAATAACCTACTAAAAACAAAATTAATTGAAACACAAATAAAACCAATACTATTCGTTAAATATATTGATGATCTACTGTTAATATTACCAATTGATAAATACAAAACCTTATTGGAAGCATTTAATAATTATAATAATAGATTAAAGTTTACAACAGAAACAACAAAAAATAATGAACTACCTTTTCTAGACTTAAAATTAATTATTGATAACAGTAAAAATAAAATTTACACTACTTGGTATAAGAAAGAGACTTCCAGTAATAGAATATTACACTATATGAGTAACCACCCAAAGTCACAGATAATTAACACCATGAACAATCTAATACGTAGAGTCATATCAGTAACAGATCCACCTTTTTTAAAACAAATTAAATCAAAAGTATATGACATACTATTAGAAAACTCTTTTCCTGAACCAATAATAAATAATGCTTGGTATTCCATATATCATAGAATCCAAAATGAAAGCGTTGATCGCGCATTGGCGGAAACGACTGAAGTATCATTAAATATTAATACAAATATAAATACTCAATCATCTCGTAATTACAACCTTAGATCTAGAGTTGAAAATAATAAAAAAAGAAACTTAATAACTAATTACATAGAAGTAATAAAACCGACCATACCGGAAAATACAAACAAACAAAATCATTTTAACAATGATAAAACCAAAAAACGAACAGAAAGAAGATCTAATACATCATATCACAAAATAAATTACATTCCACAATTAACAAATAAAATAACATCTATTTTTAAACAATATGGATTTAACGAAATAGGATTCACCAAATATAATAATAACAAAGTAAAAGATTACTTAACAAACATGAAATATAAGATAAAATAAAAATAAAGGACAAAATTAATACAATACAGGGTGTCCCGTTAAGTGGACGGAGCGGCTGTATCTCTAGAACGGTAAGGCCAAGAGGTTTGGGAAAAAAATCCTTATAAGCAAAGTGACCAAGAGAAATAGCTGGAAATTATTTTGAAGTTCGTAATTCGACCGCTAGGGGGCGTAACTGCCATTGAGAAACATAAAGTTGCCGCTATCTCAGAAACTTAGACGATGAGCTATAACTTTGACAACATCATTTAATAGCTTGGATAATACCGCATCGCTTTTGTTTTGCGATATTTCTCATATCTGTCATAATAAGGGAGGGGAAGGCCAATGCGTTTTCATATGTTTACATTTTAATATCTCCTACACCATTCAACCGATTTGAATGTTTTCGGTGTTGTTTGAAAGAGCATTTTATGCTCTTTTTAAAGATATTTTCAGTAAGACCGTCTGCTTTAAAACAAATGAGCTAGAGGACGTTATCTGCAGCGATTACATATTTTTGTGATTTTTGAAGAAAAGTTAAATGGAACGATACTATTTACTTCACAGACCCTTAGTTACCTTGAAATTTGCTAAATTTTAGTGAAAACCGCATCTCGATATCGCCACCCGTTCTCGAGTTATAGAAGAAAATGTTAAAAACTCGAGTGCCATCAATCGGATCCAGTTACCTCATCGAGAAAAACAAATCACATTACCATGGTAACTGTAAACATGTCATTTACTAACGCAGAAGCGTATGGTAGAGCGTATGATGATTTATTTTCAATGTTTCGAATACGATGCAACTGCATGGCAAAAATGTGCAATGCAATTACGACAAAGAAAGACATCTAGAAGTGTTTTTAAGATTGACTTAGCGATTACGGAAAACTGGCAACGTGTAGCCCATTCAGACATCTCTATGAATTCGTAAATCATATTGGTGCGCAATGTGATCCCACATAATCTGGGAACTCCGAAAACAATTGTCCACAAGAGTTCTCAAGAGAATAATATCTCCACCACGTTGTTTTACATCAGGCCTTAACAGATACCGATTATGATAACAGACTGAACTATTACCATTGACTGTTAAATATGATTTGGGCAAATCCAAACCTTTTATCACAAATGCTATGGATGCATGAGGCATCTGTCCACAAGCTGATGTAAACTTGCATAATATGCATTCTTGGTTCGAGCAAAACCCACATTGCTTTCACCCCTTTATCTATTGGGTAGACTAAACGACCTGACTTTTCAAGAAAAACCAATAACCAGGGAAAATATGACAAAACACTAAATACCAGTAAAAACGTGTCCAGGGAAGAGACTTAGCAGCGCTTTTTTTCGTCGAAACTAGATTAAATAAATGCATCGAGGTTTATGTAAGACATTTCGAACATTAGTGAGCTATTTTAGCCAAAAATTTAAGTTATTCTAAGTGTTTCGGTTTATTTTGTTTTATTATCATTGTTGATGTTTCATTGATCCGTTGGCTTTTCAACACGCCTCAAAAGTAGTTTTGAAACAGTTCTAAGCTTGGATAAAGTGTGATGGAAGGTTCTAGATAATAAAATTTTGTTATCTCTTATTTGTTTCCTAAGGTAACTTGATCCGATTAAGATATACGAATTTTTAACATTTTCTTTTATAATTCGAGAATGGATGGAGATATCGAGATGCGATTTTCACTAATATTTAGCAAATATTATGGTGATTAACGGTCTGTGAAGTAAATAGTACCGTTCCATTTAACTTTTTTTCAAAAATCACAAAAATATTTAACCGCTGCAGATAACGCCCTCTAGCTTATTTGTTTTAAACCAAGCGGTCTTACTGAAAATATCTTTTAAAAGAGCATGAAATGCTCTTTCAAACAAGACCAAAAATATTCAAATCGGTTGAATGGTCCTGGAGATATTAAAATGTAAACATATGAAAACGCAGGAATTCGCGGGAATTTTATGTTTCTCTATGGCAGTTGCGCCCCCTAGCGGTCGAATTACGAACTTCAAAATAATTTCCAGCTATTTCTCTTGGTCACTTTGCTTATAAAGATTTTTTTCCCAAACCTCTAGGCCTTACCGTTGTTGAGATACAGCCGCTCCGTACGCTTAACGGGACACCCTGTATATCAATTAAAATGTAACAATTGTGACAAAGCATACATTGGTGAATCAAAACAACATTTAAAGAAAGGACTGCGACAACATGAATACGACACAAAACAAATAAGAAACATACATAAAACAGCTCTATGTTATCATAGTAAACAAGAACACCATACTTTTAATTTTGATAACCCAAAAGCATTATCAACTAGTGGAAATACACTAAATAGAAAAAATTTTGAATCTATATTTATAAGAAAAAACATAGATAGCACAGTGAATTATAAAACGGACGCTGGTGGAATCGGGATACATTACGCAGGAATAATTCATGATTTAAATATATAAAATTTCTTTTAACAAATTCCATAAAGATATAATAATATACAAGTTGAAGTAATACAAGAATACGTTCTTTCCCCCACCTGAGTATACAAGTTTTTGATACACGTTTCAAACAACATGGAATTATTCCATCGATAACTTTGCAGTCACCGACACGTGATATTATTAGAATATAATTTAAAATGTAAGATTGCGCTAAGAGGGTACGTATTTGTTTATAGAAATGTAATTTTAAACGGTTTAAATTATTGTATTTGGTATGTCGTTGTATAATTTTGTAGTTTAAATTTAATTTTAGATGATAATTTCTTGATAATGAGCAATATAAAGCTCGAAACGTCGAAGAAATAATGTTTTAATTTTTTAATTTTATAAAAAATAAAACAAATCAACACTGAGAAGAAGTGGTCTATATATACGACTAAAAAAATTTGAATTTCGGTTAAAACAAAAATTTTATATTATTATTTAAAAATTTATTTTTTTTATATTTTAATATTTAATTTATATCATCGAAACTTTTATTTTTATTTTGTATTTTCATTGAATTCTGTTATACGTTTTTAAACTGTAGCGTTCTCTTTGGCGCCATCTAGTGCCATTAACGCGAACCCAGCCTCAACCCCTTCCTAAGTGTTGAAAAATGGAGACATAGAGATCAAAGGCATCGCCGCGAATTGTCTCTACTTGTTATACCTATACGCTGGTTTCTATGGTTACATAATATAAATTGAACTTGAAAAATTTTCAATTTAGAAAAAGGTCTAATTTTTACATAAAAATGGGAATAATTAGTTAACTTCTATAGTTAGAGTATAAAATTTGTGCGATTTAGTGGTTTGAACATATCCTACGCATTATTTACGCTAAGATAAGTTTAAAAATCAGTAATACATCTTTTTTTCCTCTTTATAACTCGATCCGGGGATATTTAGTTATAAACCTCAGAACATCTTCTAAAATATTGAGATATGCATAGAAATTATTATAAATTTTTTGGAATGCAAACGGAGCCATTAAGAAATAGAAATTTTTGTAATAAATAGCACTATAAAAAAATTGCGTATCTACATAAAATAAGCTGTGTAGATTATAGCTGATGCATAAAGTCTTATTACATTACTTCTATTACGTCTTATTAATTATTTCGCTTAAACCCGTAATGATGTTACTTAATGTCTTTTAAAAGTGCATTTATTGCTTCTGAAGGTTTCATTAAAAAATCGAAACACTTGGAATCGATAATTTATAAATCATAAAATTGATGTTACAGTGAGTTTGTCTTTAGCTAACGGCTTACGTGGTTGCGTTGGGTTGTTCTTCGTTCTTATTCTTCAATAAGAGAGAATTTATTAGTAAGTCTTATACAAGTTTTTAATATTAACAATATTTCAATACTCAAGTTCAAGCCGATTTTTATGTTTCACACTTAATTTTAAATGTTTAATAAAATACTACGTATAATTGGATTTCAAATTAACCCCATCATTCAAGTTGGCTAGAACAAAATGACGAAAACACTTGGTTTTTATCTTCTTGAAGATTATTTTCGGAAATATCACTGTGAGTCCATCTCGCGTGGTCTTCGAGGATTCGGCCCGATAATTTTAACTGGTATTAATATAGTGTGGCGAATGTACCCTTTAGTAATAGAAATTCAAAGTGGGTGTTATTTAATAATTAAGAGAAACACATCATTTTTGTTTCAATGATTTTAGATTACAAGAAAAATTTTGAAAATATTTTATTTCATATGGGGATTTCCGCGATTTTGGTATTAGTCGTTTGTTGTAACATTCAGCTTCATCGTCATCAACAATGTTTAACCCATCTGATTAATTTATTGAGTGACTTTAATTTCGGTATTACGAAGAGCACAAACTCTGTTGATAAAAAACTAAAAACCTCATTAAAAATAATGTGTTATGGAGGATTTTTTATTACGTTTCTTATTACAAACATTTTCATGTGCAATGTTAATTGTAATAATTTTAAGGATACGGAGCATTGTTTAATACTGGTATATTACTTTCCGTATCAATTAAAACATTGGCAAATTACGTTAATGATGTTGTTTCAAATGTATACTATGGGGCTTACACTCAATTTTTTAGAGCTGTTTGCTTTATTAGCTTGGTATTCCATAAAAATTTTAATCTTACATATAAAATGTCTTAAAGAAATGATTGGTAATGTAAATTTGACAAACAGTAAGAAAATAAATTTTAAAGTTTTGTGTCCAGTTGTCTTGTACCTTCAAGATTTATACAGGTATTCTGATCTCTAGGTTGATATTCGTATCATTCACCATTTCAATTATTTCTATTGTTTTAGAATCTGTAATGTCGGTAAAAAATTCTTTACCAGTTTTCTAGTACCAACAAAAATTTTAGTTTCATTTTGTTTAACCACGTCTACTATCGAATTTGCATTGGTATAAATTTTCATAAAGAATTAATCATTCGTTCATTAATTAATATAACACTTTTAGAAAAAGGATTTAGTAAGTTTTACCCTTATCACAACGACCTTTTCTTCGTTATTTCTACTCCATACAATGGGACAAAAATTCACGACAGCGGTATGAACAAGAATTCGTATAATAAACCAATATTAAAATATATTTTATAATAGGTTAGTAGTATGGCGGAAGTCGTTTATGATCTGAACTGGTATGAAGCAGATGTGTCAACACGGAAAGATATTGTAAACTTATTGTGTTTTACACAAAAGGGGTTCGCTATTGAATTACCTATATTCGGTGAAATGTCGCATGCAGCAGTAGCAAAAGTAAGTAAATTATGCTAAATTAAATTAAAAATAATAAAATTGGCGTCATTTTTAAGGAATACAAGAAAGTTTACCTTTTTTATAATTGGGTATTAAGTCTTACAAGAGACAGATACGTTTAGATATATCTTTTTTAATTATTTAGTACTTAATTATGATATTTAAATAAAAATAATGTAGATATTTAAAACAATTTATCTACGACTGCTTGGATGTCATTATTACCACACTCATTTGAGGTGATTTGAGTTACGTAATGAAGTTCATTACCGGTTTCGTTACGTAACGCATTTTTAGCCCAATCACAGCAGACTTAATTTATTGAAACGAGCAACAATACAAAAGAAAAAGTGCTACCTATTTAAAGAGAAACAATATTATTTATTATAAACCTTAATTGTTGATGTGTAAACAAGTTATTGAAACTGACATTTATTCAAAATTGTCAACAATCTTTCCAAAATATTTTTATAAATGTCAAAATAGATCGTTTTAAAGAAATTGATTTTTAAGTAATTTTTAGCAGTCGTAGATAAAATGTTGTATACCACACGTGAGCTAGAGCATACTTACAGTACTTCACACTCATACAGTAATTATGTTTCTAACCCACTTGTAATATAAATAACTATTAAACCATCAATTTATTAGGTTATTTAATGCACACATTTTGTTGCTAGAAGAAAATTATTACCACTTGTTGTATCAATATCTGTTGTAACCAATGTTAAATAAAATGGTGAAATTAATAAAACAATTAACTAACCTTATCATTTGAATCTGTGCTGTATTCTTTATAATGGGATATTGCGGACGAATTTAAAATAGGGAGTGCCTCCGCTGCCGGCGCCCGTTACCAAATTGGCCGTCTAACTTATATTATACAAAAGGGAGTAGGAACAATAAAATAAAAATAAAACATTAATTGACTAGAAAAACATTTTTTATTAAGAATCACTTACATGCTTTTTTTAATTAATTTCTTACGCTTTAAACCTGTGACAGTATTGCCCAACCCCTTAGGTCTACCCCTTTTTTTCATTTTTGCAGGCATTCTTATATTATTAAGATTTATTTGTTCCATAGCCTTGTGTTCATTCAGCCTGATCTTCACTGTCTCGATTTAGAATAATCTTTTTTTGTTTAATTTGCTGCCCATCCTGTTCGTCTTCAGTAATCTGCTCTATTATTGTTATTAATTCACCAATCGGCTCTCCACTAATCTGTTGTTTTTCAGTTTTCAGGTCTTCTCTAGTTTCTTCTCGGATATTCTGTTTTTCTTTCTCTTCAGTTATCTGCTCGTTTTTCTTTGTTTGCAGTGTTTCTTCTTGGCTAATATGAAAACTGATAATTTCTTTTGTTTGTTCAGCTGGTATTTGAATTGCTTCCTCAGTAGAAGGATCAGATACAGGTACCTGTGCGTTTTCTTCAATATACTCTATTTCTATTCCTGTGTTTTCGAAGTAAATGTAGTCTTCCTGTGTTTCATTAGTTTTATTATTATTTATTTCTTCAATGTTTACAGAAGCATTATTTTAATGTCTTCCTCTTTTTCAAACTTTTCAGAGAAAATATTGTTTAAAGCAATATCTTTTAATAACATTTTGAATAAAATCTAATCTTTTGTGAAATATTGGTGTTGACACTTCACTGCATAACTTGGCCATTATTTTCCCTTGGTCATCAATCATTTTGAATTTTTAGTCATAGATTTTGGTTTTGTATTGGTTACTTTATCTGTTATCTCCTTGGTATTTGCTGTCTCAAGCAATTCAAAATTATTTGACAAATTACTTTCACATTCTTGTAGTATTTGTTCAGAATACCGTCTCGTCCATCTGTTTAGACATAAGCTTGATTCGAATAAAGACAATGATAAACGTTTTCTGCATTTAAATATGTCTGCAGGGTAACTGATTGGATTTACGGAACATGCATTCACAGTCTAATGGTGTTATTTTTAACAGTCCTTCTGTCGATATAGCCAAAAATGTGTCATCCTCAATATTTTTGAAGTCAGTACATGAATCTGACAATTCAAGCTGTTTTTCAACTTTTTCATATGCAAATGTCGTCAAAAGTTCGCAATATAACGCTTTCATAGATCCAGTCTTAAACGGCTTTGCCAAACGCTTGTTTAACATTTGTGAGGTTTTGACGTTTTGTCCAGCATGGAAGCTGTTTATGTAAACAAACAAGTGCTTGATAAAATCTTCTAGAGGGCTATATCGGCTTATTACGCTTTTTAAATTAGAGTTTAAGTTCTCCAAACAATTGTTTGTAGTATTTGATAGGTATAAATTTTGGAAAGACAGATATTTTACCCATTGATCAGTAATAGGGGCCCAGTTTGTTTCATAATAATCTTTTACAATTTCAGGTACATTGTCTATCATTTCTTCGTAAATTGTGTCATATTCATGCTCTGATTTAGCATAAGTTAATTTTTGTAGAAACAATTTGCTCTTTTGGACTTCATTGGTTGTAATATTCATTTTTTTAGCAGAAATCTCTCTATTAAATATTTGAAATACATGAAATAGGCAAATCATGAACTTTGCGTTTGGAAAATGTTTCGCAAAAACTTTTCTCTCTGTCCTATCCTTGTCTGACTACAACTTGAACTTTGTTCCAAGTGGGATTATATTTTTTGAAATTTTCTATAAAGAAATTCAAGGCTTCTTCATCCTCATCAACTAGTAGGCATACTGCTACAATTTCGCTCAAACCGGTTCCATTCTCCACCATGATTATATAAGTTGCTGTTCTTAAATCCACCAAGCAATATGTCCCATCCACAAACAGTATCTCAGGGAAAGCTTCAAAGTATTTCTTCATCCTCTCGTCTTGAAAATATAATCCTTTAAAGATTAAATGTTCATCAACCCATACTTCAATACTGCTACATTTGAAGGTATTTTTCAACAAGTCAATACATTCTGCAAAACTCTTTTTTTCAATCCGTCTAGTTAAGTTAGTCAAGTCTTTTAAAGTGATTTTGCATCCTGTTTGTTGGTGAATCTAATACAATTTTTTTGTTGACACCTGCTTTTAAACATTCTTTAGCCTGTTCTTTAACAGTTTTTGGCAATTTTAGTCTGCTGAGAAAGAGAATCAAAATAGGACTTGGATGTTTGATGACTATGTTTTTCATTCAATTCAACTACTTTAAGTGTCTTTTGAGAAGGACTTAAACGTAGGAAAATCGTAGCTTCACAGTCCTGTTTTAAAGTTGTGCACTTTCATTTCATTTCATGTTCATTTTTTGATTTGAAAGGTCTGCCTCCTTTTACACACGCTAATCGTATGTAATAGTATTTAAGGCTCTCATTTATTTTGTCGACAGTGACAGGAAATCTTCTTTTTTGATTTGCTATGGTTCTAGCATCTCGAATTCAGTATTCGTTAGAAACACTCTTTTTATATATCTTTAAAGCCTCTTCCAACTCTTCATACGACGAATATTCGTCACCGACTTTCATTTTTTACTATTGTTAACTAAATAACCAAACCGTGAAGATAAACACAAGCACAAATAAACTGACACAGTCGAGTCTTTGAGGTTATGTTTTTTTAGTGTTTGTTTACTGTTACTGAAACCCAGCCCTTTGCACATTACAATTTAGTCGCCGGTTGCCATTTTGAGTGCCTGCGCCGGCAGCCGTTGTTTTAAATCTCGGCTGCCGGCAGTATACCTACCGCTGCCGGTTCTCAATAGTGATATTTTTAGGAGCCGGCGCCGGCAGCGGAAGCACTCCCTTTAAAATATTATACAGTGTGGCCGTATTGTTGCGGATATAGGCGACAAAATCATTATAAACGGTTTATGGAAAAATTCCTGAAACGTTTCTAAAGATTTAAATTTTTTAGTGTAGATTTTAAATTTTATCGCCATTTTTTAACGAGTTATGACGTCATCGATATTTTTTTCAAATAGCAAATACGAATTTTTACCTCATTTTTATTACTGAATATAGAAAACGATTTTTTTCTGAAACTAGTACAGTCAATATTCGTATAGGTAACATAAGAAAATTTTCGAGAAAAATTTCTTTAAAGTTATTTTATTAATTGATAAAAGTAGTAGTAGTCATAAGTAACTGTAGTAACCAATTATTTTAAACAATTTCCTGAGTGTTAAACACTGATTTAGTAAGTAGTTGGACCTCTTTTTTTCATTAACAACGTCAACCAGTTCAACATTAAATGTTACTTCATGGTTTTGATAACAATTGAAATTAGTTATACAATAATAGCGGTAATACCATTAATATCTATTCGCTATCTTCTAAGTCTTCTTCTATAAATATGTCTTGAGAAGTCTCCGTTGTAGTCGACTATGAATTCCAATATCTCCCAATTGATGTTTTTGTGCACTTGGACACTTTGGAGGTCTTGTAAGTACTTTCTGGTTGTTTTAGTAATGTGTTCTGTTTTCGTATCGACCGGAAACCATGGGGCATCTACAGACATTTTTAGAATTTTATTTTGTAGCACTTGATTTTTTTTAATATTAGGTTTAGCTGTTGAGATCCAAACTTGGCATGCATAGGTTATTAGCAGAGCCCGGACAGTTTAGGAAAGTTATCCTAAAACGCCTCCCACTCCAGTCTCAAAATTCAATCGAAGGGTGCGAACCTGTCGGATACGTCATACCTTATGTCACGAAATAAATTATGAATTAATTTATTAATTATAAATTTAATAAAACCAAAAATGAATAATTCAGTCGTATTTTTATATTATTTTTATTAATTCATTAATTAATGTTGCACAGCAAGTTCTTCGCTAAGGTACGCTCATCGCTCTTCGAAATTCAATTTTGAAAAGCAACTTAGTGATCAAAAGGTGTCAAAAGCGACAACAACGTACTTACGTCGTTGTCATGGAATTCATTTCGTGTGGAGGGGCGCACTTTTCCTAAACTGTCCGGGCTCTGGTTATTAGTAATAACCTATGTTATTAGTAATTGTTTGCGCAGGCAAGAAGCCAGACAACAACTTTAAATAAAGGGCTGATTCGTAGATTCGTGATAAAAATGTACTAAAGGTTAATAATGTTAGATTATAAGTTTTAAATGACATAATCTGTTTGAGGCAACGTTTAAAAGATGGCGTTAGCGTATAGATTAATTGTGTGAAGCGACCGGCGTAGGTTAAGTAGAATGCGATATTATCTTGTGTGTGTTTTTACACGATTGTTAATCGGCGTTCGCATTTATTTTCAATAAATCATAAAGACTCAACTTATAATTTCTTCAACTCAACAAGTAAACTTCCGTTATTTCCATTTAACCCATCAGGTTATGGGCCCAGGCCGGAGCGGAAGAAATTAAAAGGTTATAACAATTAAAGATAAAGGAACCAGTAGCGTCCAAAATGGCGGACATAAAGACGCAAATAAATCAGTTAAATAGCTCTAATTATCAAATATGGAAATTTAAGGTAGAGTTATTGTTAACTAAAGAAGAACTATGGGAAGTAATAGTCAATGATGTACCGGACCCGGTAACGTCAAAGTGGACTCAGAAAGATGCGAAAGCAAGAGGAACAATCGGTCTTTTAGTAGAAGATACGCAATTAAAATATGTCAAAGATAAAAAGACAGCCAAGGACATGTGGGAAAGTTTACAAAAACATCATGAAAAGTCAACGTTGGGTGTAACTGCCAGATTACTGAAGAGATTATGTAAGGCACAATTAGAAGAGAACGGAGACATGAAGAAACACATAAATGGCATAGAAAATACTTTAGAGCAGTTGTGTATTGCGGGACATCCATTTCCGGAGCAAATGTGTGTAATGTTTTTGCTACAAAGCTTACCGGAAACCTACGACCATCTTATCGTAGCATTAGAAAATCGTCCGGAAAAAGATTTAACACAAGAATTTGTGAAGCAAAGATTATTAGAAGAATATGAAAGAAAATTAAGTAGAAATAATGAAAATACCGACACAGTTAAGGCAATGAAGATCGGAAAAGGAAAGGAAGAAAGAAAAATGGAGTGTTACTTCTGCAAGAAGCGGGGCCATATGAAGAAGGATTGCAATAATTACATAGCTTGGAAAAGGAAGAATTATGAAAAAGTCAAGAAAGTTGAAGCGGAAACTAATGAAGAAGAAGCCATTCAACTAGCGATGCACGCAAAAGAAGTTGCAGCAGAAAGAAGAGATCAAGAACATGAGCTGTGCAACAATGCGGATAAAGATTTCAAGAGGATTGGTCGCGATGACGACTGGTATTTGGATTCTGGAGCAACCTCACATATGTGCAACAATAGAAAATATTACATAGATTACAGACCCATGGAGAAGACCAGTACTGTAACCGTTGCTGACGGAAGAAAATTGGAAATTGAGGGTAAAGGTACATGTGAACTTGAATGTACGTCAGGTAACAAGCGTTTAATATTAAAACTAACTGATGTATTACATGTTCCCGAACTCGATAGTAATCTAATTTCTGTAGGTATGTTAGTTGATAAGGGGATACATGTTCATTTTGATGATAAGGGTGGGTATACAGAGATAAATAATGAAAAGTTAATGTTTTGCATAAAAACAGGCAAATTATTTACAGTAAATTTGACAAATAAAATTTATAAAGTGGTATCAATGCTAAACAATAGGAGGTGTGTCCATGGCTGGCATAGTACTTTAGCTCATAGAAATTTTAAAGACATAAGAAAACTTGAGATGTTGTATCCAGAGAAAATTAAGATAGATACTTGTAAGTGTGATGATGTTTGTGAAATTTGTTTAAAAGGAAAAATGACTAGACAACCGTTTATAAAGAAAGACAAATTAAAAACAGTTAATATCCATGATGTAATTCATACTGATGTGTGTGGACCTATTGAAGTTTCAACTATTCGGGGTTATCGATATATTCTTACGATTATAGATGACCATACGGATTATACTCATGTTTATTTACTCAAGCACAAAAACGAAGTGGCGGACAAGATTAAAGATTATGTTAAGATAGTTGAAACAATGTTCAACAGAATTCCTAAAATAATAAGGAGTGATCGCGGTGGTGAATATGTAAACAAAGATTTAGAAAATTATTTAAAGTCAAAAGGTATTACACACCAGAAAACATGTCCCTACACACCAGAACAAAACGGAACAGCCGAAAGGAAGAACCGTACATTAATTGAAGCTGTAAGGTGTCTCCTAAGTCAAGCAAACTTAAATAAGTGTTATTGGGGGGAAGCGGTATTAACTGCATGTTATTTGTTAAACAGAGTACCTTCAAAATCAACCAATAAAACTCCGTATGAGGAATGGTATGGTAGAACGCCAAATTACGATAGTTTGTTACCATTTGGAACAAACGTATTTTATTATGTAGATGACGTTGGTCAACATAAACTAGATGATAGAGGAAAAAGAGGTATTTTGTTGGGATATGAGGAAAATACTAAAGGTTATCGAATCTTAACAGAAAACGGAAAAATTAAAATTACCAGAAACATAAAAATAGCTAGTAATAACTGCAAAGATGAGAACAACGAAAAAGAGCTTGATTTAGGTAACACAATAGGAATTGATGTTTCTATAGAAAACAAAAACGTCGAAATGAATCAAAATAAAGAAAATACGGATTTATATTTAACAGACGAAACTAAAGAAAAACGATTTTCGACTAGATCTACAAAAGGAGTACCAGCCAAGAGATTAATAGAATCTATAAACAATGTTCAAGAGCATTTAACAGAAGACCCATTAACGTATGAACAAGCTATAAATTGTAAAGAGAAAGAAAAGTGGCAAAATGCTATAAAAGAAGAATTGACATCTCTAGAAAAGAATAATACTTGGATATTGACAGATTTACCTAAAGACAAAAAGGCTATAGGATCTAAGTGGCAAGATTAGTGGCTCAAGGATGTTTTCAAAAGTATGGCGTTGATTATGACGAAGTCTTTGCGCCGGTGACGAGACCCATTACAACCAGAACACTTTTCGCTATAGCTTCCAAAAAGAATCTACAAGTAAGACATTACGACGTTGAAACAGCATTCCTGAATGGTGAACTTGAACATGAAGTTTATATGAAACCACCAATTGGTGTAAAAACAAACAAGGTTTGCAAATTATTGAAGAATATCTATGGTTTAAAACAAGGGGCCAGTGAATGGTATAAAAGATTAAACGAAGTTTTAGAAAAGCAACAATTTAAGCGAAGTTTAAACGACCCATGTTTGTACTCTAAAACAACTAAAGATGATACTTTACATTTAACAGTTCATGTTGATGACATTTGCTGTATAGCAAAATATGATAAAACATTCAGTGCTATGGAAGAAGAACTAAAAAGCTATTTCAAAATTAAATCGTTAGGAGAAATCAAGGAATTTTTGGGAGTTCAAATAGAAAGAGAAAATAACAATTTTTATTTACACCAACAGTCTTATATTCAGAAAAAGTTACAACAATTTGATCTCAACGATGTTAAAGGTAGCAAAATCCCCATGAATACAGGTTACAGAAAAGATAAATCAACGGGTTCAGAAGAATTCGACGAAGTAAAGTATAAAAGCGCAATAGGAGCTCTATTATATTTATGTAATAATACAAGACCTGATATTTCAGCCTCCGTATCTATTCTAGCGCAACAAACAAAAGCACCCTTGAATAGAGATTGGGTTGAAGTAAAAAGAGTATTCAAATATCTAAAAGAAACAATAGACTTAAAATTAAAAATAGGATATGAAGGCGATAACAAAACGGACGTGGTAAAAGTTTATGCAGATGCAGACTGGGCGTCCGATTTAAAAGATAGAAAATCCAACAGCGGCTATTGCATATTTTTAAACAATATGTTAGTATCATGGCAATGTAAGAAACAGCAATGCGTAAGTCTTTCATCTACCGAAGCTGAATATATAGCTATTACAGAAGCGATAACTGAATTGGAGTGGTATTTAAGACTCTTAAATGAATTGAACATAAATGCCGATATACCAACAGTGTATGAGGACAATCAAAGTTGTATAAAGATGTTGAAACCTGGAAAGATGAAAAATCGATCAAAGCATATCGATACAAAATATCATTATATAAAACAAAAGGTTGGTGAAGGAAAAATAATTATAAAATATGTGCCTACTGAAGATATGGTGGCAGATTTGTTCACTAAACCTTTAGACCATATTAAGCTGAATAAATTTAGAACTAGTTTGGGTTTAATTAGGTTTGAATAAACGTTGAGGGGGGGTGTTAGATTATAAGTTTTAAATGACATAATCTGTTTGAGGCAACGTTTAAAAGATGGCGTTAGCGTATAGATTAATTGTGTGAAGCGACCGGCGTAGGTTAAGTAGAATGCGATATTATCTTGTGTGTGTTTTTACACGATTGTTAATCGGCGTTCGCATTTATTTTCAATAAATCATAAAGACTCAACTTATAATTTCTTCAACTCAACAAGTAAACTTCCGTTATTTCCATTTAACCCATCAAATAATAGATCGGTGTGAAATTAATAGTATATTATTATATGAGCATATAATGAGGGCTATTATTCACCAAGGTTAAGTTTATGTCACGAGCGTAGCGAGTGGCATAATTAACCTGAGTGAATAATAGCTCATTATATGCGAGTAGAATACTATACTTTGTCCATGACTATTGAAATTGATTCCATAAATTAATTTTTTAAATAAATTTTGGAATAAAGGTTAAACGTCAATGTGACCCAAATTCAATGTTACTAACTGTAACCAACTTCACAACAATTTGTCAAAATTAAATGTCATTTTTATAAAACGTCGTTTTCTTTACGAAAATTAATTAATTTATGCTTAAATCATACGAAAAAAGGAATTTGTTTAGGTTTTTTTAATGTCAAACTATTAGAAACTCCTAAAAAATTGAATTAAATTGACGTTTTTTGAACTTTTAACGTTTCAAATAATTATTATTAGTCTGATCAAGATGGCTACCCGTGGATAATGATTATTATTCACCGCTATTATTCACTCCGTGAAAAATGACTACCATTTTGTTTTAAAAAACTCATTCATAAGGTATATATTATAAGGTAGTCATGGACAAATGTATTATTATATTGTTCCCCCTTTGTATAAAAAAACTTACGATTTTATCGGAATTGCACTGACCGGAGCCTACGATATTCCGACGAATATCGTAGGCTCCGCACTGACTAGTGGTCGATTGTTCGCGATCTCGAACAGAAGAGAGCGATCTCTCTGTCGATCAAATTGAATTTGCGAACGAATCGGGTGCACATGCGCATCGCGGTCCGTCCTTTTAGCGTGGATTAAACATTCCCCAACCAACAAAAATGTAAACAAACGTGGGATTTTTTTTACGAAATGAACAAAATATCAAAAAAAAACCAAAATAAAGGTAAGTAATATAGTAAGTACTAAAATATTTTATAATAACAATAAAAAAATAATATACAATTACAAAGTACAGTTTTTTTTTAATTAAGTTGATTTGGCAACAGGCAAATATTAGTTACCGGCCGCGTCAAACGACCATGGTTTGTTTTGATTGTCAAAACTCGAACGACGTTGTCAATTCCCGGGTGCAGTGCTTCGATTCGACCCATTTCCCACCGTAATGGAGGGCGTAATTCATTACGAATTATTACAAGATCTCCAATCGATGGACTTGACACAGGTACATTCCATTTTTGTCTCTGCTGTAACGCATGCAAATATTCTTGTTGCCATCTCTTCCAAAAATCTCCCATCATCCTTTGAATCAATTTCCAGCGACTCATACCACTTATCGACTCCTGGGTTAAATTGGAATCTACAACAAAAGAAGAAACGGCTTCCAAGCACAAAAAATGTGCTGGGGTTAAGGGTTGAAGATCATTTGGATCTTCGCTTAAAGCTGACAATGGTCGTGAGTTGAGGACGGCCTCTATTTGAGTGAGAAGGGTGTAAACTTCTTCGAAGGTAAGTCTCTGTTCCCCCAAGACTCTCAATAAATGTGATTTTACTGATTTCACCTCAGCTTCAGCGGGTCCATTAAAATGTGGCGCTCCAGGAGGGTGAAATTGCCATCGTAGCTCTAATTTTTCGCTGGCATCTTGAGCCATTTGTTGTAATTTATTGTAGGCTCCCACGAAATTGGTTCCTTGGTCCTAAAGGATTAATGAACATCGACCTCTTCGGGAGATGAATCGCCGCAACGCAGCTATGAAGGCATCTGTGGAAAGATCTGAAACCAATTCCAAATGAGTAGCCTTGGTGGAAGCACAAACAAACACAGAAATATAAGATTTCACCGAACGGGCTCCTCGGCACCGACTTATCGTAGTGTAAATGGTTCCAGCAAAATCCACAGCCACCGTGGAAAACGCCTTTCTGCTGCCACCCGAAAACTAGGAAGGCCGATCTTCAGGGAGCATATGACTTAGGCTTGCAACGAAAACACCGAATACATCTGCAGATTACTCGGTAAATCAGACTTCTTGATCCGAGGATCCAATATTGATGCATCACAAGAGATTGTAGTGTACGTTAACCGGGATGAAGATGTTTTCGGTGTATTTCTTCCACCAGAAGTTCACTTACACGACTATTTTTACACTGGATGTTTATGATCGAATGGGATCACTGCGTGTTTTAAACGTCCCCCAACCCTAATTAAACCCTCTCTATCAAGGAATGGAGCTAACTTTCGAAAAGGTTTAGGGGGTAGCTGATTCTTTTTTATGGAGGCAAACAACGAAGAAAAATGTTGGTTTTGTACATGAC
Organism: Onthophagus taurus; assembly: GCF_036711975.1. NCBI lineage: Eukaryota > Metazoa > Arthropoda > Insecta > Coleoptera > Scarabaeidae > Onthophagus > Onthophagus taurus. The sequence goes on from NW_027248939.1 coordinate 448,366, forward strand.
GGAGAATAGTGGTTAATGCCCGTTGGATTTCAAATAAATATAAGTTTATAGTAACATAATTCTTTTTTTTACATTGAGTGGTAAATCTTTGAACATATGCCAAAATGCACTGTATTTTGGTCAGAGATGAAAATTTAATTAAAAGAATGTCTATTACATGTCTATTAATTTCAATTGTTTGAACGAAGTTTGGTTGTTGTTCACACGTGATTTCTGTTGTTTCTGAAATTTTGTCGAGCGAGGGCCAATAGTCTGCTGATTTTTCGAGCCAAGGGGGACCCTTCCACCATAGTTCGGCAGAAATTAATTGTTTAGGGGATAGTCCTCTTGACCCACAGTCCGCGGGATTGTCAGAAGAGGGAATTCTTGGAGATACGACTTTGAAGAAAGAATGTTTTGTATATGGGACACACGATTTGCAATGAAAACTTTCCATCAGCTTGGTGAGGATGCAATCCATGCCAAAGTCACTTGTGAATCAGACCATGCAGTGATGGATTCGAGATTTGTGAGGGGAGACAAGATTTCTTTAAGATTCTGCAACAGATCGACAAGAAGAACTGCATCACACAACAATTCAGCACATACAAAAGACGTTTGGATAGTGTTAGGAGTTTAACAGCGTAAATACGCTACTGCGCAATACCCTTGTTGGGATGCATCACAGAACAAATGAACTTGAATAGACTGGGTTTGAAGAGGGATCATTAAGCGAGGTAAGTTCCATTCTGATAATAATGGAAGATTATTTTTAAAAGTTACCCAATTTTCAGTTATATGAAATGGAGGAGGTTCATCCCAGGAAATTTTCAGCTGCTATAACTGTTGCATGAACACCTTTGCTTTGAAAGTGCAAGGTGTTAGGAAACCTAATGGATCATAAATCCGAGCAATTTCCGAAAGGATTGAACGTTTAGAACAGTGATTTGGACGGGAAGAGTAGGAATAATTGAATTGATTCATGGTTGGATCCCACCGCTGACCCAAAACTTTGACGTAGTTGAGTTCATTGGCGGAAGCCAAAATCGATTGGCTTCTGTAAATGTGTTTCCGATACTGCTTGTAATAGGTTGGTACAATTACTTGCCCTCTTTCGAAGTTCGAAACCTCCTTTTTTTAGTAAATTAATTAGTTCCTCTTGCAGTTGTAAAACCTCGTCGATCGACGGTGCTCCCGCCACAATATCATCAACATAGATGTGATTTTTCAACGCGGTTGCTGCTCTTGGATATTCATCGGCGTGAAGGTTGGCGAGTTCTAGAAGGGTACGTAATGCCAGAAAAGGAGACGAGGCTATTCCATACGTGACTGTATTTAATGCGTATTCTTGAATTGGTTCAGTCGGGGTGAAACGCCAAAGGATACGTTGGTAGTCACGGTCAACAGGTGATATCAAAATCTGTCGATACATCTGTTTTAAGTCGCAGATGAACGCAAAATTAAAACAGCGAAAAGACAATAAGGTCTTAATAATATCTTGCTGTAGCTTGGGTCCTATCAACAATGTGTCATTAAGTGATTGACCGTTGGATGTGGTCGCCGAAGCATCAAAAACCACAATGATGCGGGATATAATAAGTGGCAGAAGGTAAAGGTTCCGAAGAAGAGATAAGGGACATATGATTAAGCTGAAGATAGTCTTTCATAAACTTGACATACTCGAGACGTAACGTTGAATTGTGCAACAATCTCTTTTCAAGAGAAATAAAACGCTTCTGCATTTTGGTAAGAGCTTCCCAACAGTGGAGTTTTTTTTTAAAGGTAAAGAAACCATAAATCTTCCTGTTTCAGTTCTTTTATAATTTGTAACGAATTGTCTTTCGCATATTTCATCTTCAGGTGATGACGTGGCTATGTTCGGAACTGATTCCAATTCCCAAAAATTCTGAATCGTCTTTTCCAAAGAGGCATTGGTGGTTGAAAGACATGTCGAGTTGTGGGTTGGATCGGACAGAGAAGACTTCCCCATAAGAATCCATCCAAAAACGGAATTGACAGCGATGGGCTCATGAGATCCGCCCTGAATGGGACCTTCGGTAAATATCTGAGGAACCAATTCCGCTCCCAATAAGAGATCGACCGAGATGGTAGGAATGTTGTTATCTGAATTTATGTTTAGGTGTTTAAGATGTGAGTGCAGGGAAGCAATAGAGGAAGCTGAGGGTTGATTGGAGCAAATACTTGGGGTTATAATAGCTTTGAATTGGAAGGATGGTTTTTGACCATGAATAGGTTGAACGGAACAATCAATTGATCCCTTTTTACAGATCGACGTCATCGAGTTCAGTCCTTGAATCTCTATACAAGATGTGTATTTTCTAGGTATGTGTAACTTCTTTGAGAGCCTTTCCGATATGAAATTTGACATACTTCCAGAGTCGATTAAAGCATTTACTTTATGTAATATTCCAAAATTATCTTGAATGTGTACGGGTGTTATTGGCAATATAACATTATGAGGTATGTCCTTTGTTTCAGAAGACATTTTATGCGAGGAAGTCCCCACATGAATAGCTGCAGAGCCTGGACCCTTAAGATGAAGTGACGAGTGATGATGCTGGTTGCAAATGCGACAGGTACGGTTAGATGAGCAATTATGTGTGGCATGGTTTTGGCTAAGGCAGTTACGACATAAATTGTACTCTCGAGCAACTGCCAACCTTTCAATAGCTGATTTTCCATTAAAAACGTGGCATCGATAGATGGGATGCACTTCTGGGCATAAAATACATTTAGATGATTGCGGTTTTGCGGAAAGATGTTCAAGTTTCAGATTCACTGCCTTTTCCCGCATGTTGGGCTTGAACCGCATAAGGGAAGTTTTATCCCCCGACATTAGTAAGACGGATTCTAGTGCCTTTGCTCTCTTTTCAAGAAAGGTCATTAGCTGAACATATGTTGGATTGTTGGTATCAGTATGTTCTGCTTCGAAGGTGGTTCTGATTGCGTCTGTCAATTTTGGAAGCACTAAATTAAACAGCAAGAAATCCCATTGTTCTACGGGAAATCCTAAGGTGCGGAAACCCTCAACATTCTCATGAAATGTGTCAATTAATGCTCGAAAATTCTTTACAGATTCGTCTTTCAAAGGTTTTACATGAAGAATTTCCAAGAAATACAATGTGCCTAAATGCCGTTTATTATTGTATCTTCCCTTTAAAGTATTGTAAGCCGTTTCATAATTAGCCTCTATTACTGGCAATCCCTTTAAAAGATTAAAGGGTTCTCCCTTTGAAGAGCTGAGAAGGTACTGGTACTTGACAATGGATGATAACGAATTGTTTTCATGAACCAGGGTCCGGAACAGGCCAAAAAACGTATGCCAGTCCTTGTAAATACCATCAAAAGTTGGCAGTGAGATTTTATTGAGCTTCGGAGCTTCTGGTAAGGGAACATCCCGACATGTTGTAGGAGGTGGCGAACGTTGATGGAAGACGGCTTTAATGGTATAGTAAACAGTAGCTGCGTTTTCTCGAACTTTATCGTGAGTCTCAAAGTCAGCTTCGTCAATGATTCCAATAATGGTATTATGAGCTGTTTGAAAATCCTTATAACTGTTCTCAATATCCTGCGCTCGTTCAAGAAAAATGGAATTTGTTAGAGGATCAGAGAGATCTTTACTGAGAGCTAGGCATTCTTGTAAGTGATTAGAGGCGCTAGTACGGCGTAAGGTGAGTCTTGTAAGCTTTTCGGCGCTCATGGTGAGGTAAAAGAAAATAATATATGTATTTTTTTTAGATAATGAATTAGGAAGATAAATTTTAATTATCAACGAGTCGCAATTTGAGGAATAAGAGTGAGAAATAATTCTCGAGTACGAAACGGACAATGTTAAATTCAACAAGGTGAAGAATTAAACAAAGGCGTATTACTAGAAATACTTCGTTTAAATAGGTGATGACGATTTAGGCTGAATTCGACCAATAAGGTAAGAATCAAAATTTGAACATAAAAGGTGATGCTAAAAATAGCTTGGTCCAGTTTTAGGTACCAGATGTTCGAAACGTGGAACGTGGAGGACCGTAAAAACGTGGATAAAATTAATGAGAAATGGGGTAAAATGAGGGCGTAACGACGCAAAAGTAACAAATAAGCAAAAAAAAAATTATATTTGGGAATAAGATCCGGCTCGAAGGACCAATGTTTGCGCAGGCAAGAAGCCAGACAACAACTTTAAATAAAGGGCTGATTCGTAGATTCGTGATAAAAATGTACTAAAGGTTAATAATAGATCGGTGTGAAATTAAATGTATTATTATATTGTTCCCCCTTTTTATACAAAAAAAACTTACGATTTTATCGGAATTGCACTGACTCGTGATCAGAATGAACAGAAGAGAGCGATCTCTCTGTCGATCAAATTGAATTTGCGAACGAATCAGGTGCACATGCGCATCACGGTCCGTCCTTTTAGCGTGGATTAAACAGTAATAACTTATTACAGGTCTTATTAATGATTTGTATAGTAGCATTGCACATTCGATCTTCAGTTTCGATTTTCTGTTGATGATGGGATAAAGTTCTTTCAGTCTTGCAAATGCTTCGTTTAATTTTTAATTAATATGATACTTCCATGTAAGTCTTTGGTCCAAATATACTCCCAGATATTCTTCTTCAGATATTTTTCGGATTACACTTTAAAGGGTGATCTTCGATTATTATTGTTGTCGGATTTTTAACTTGTCTAAGGGTTAATATTTTGGCCTCACATTTACTTGAATTTAAGTGAAAGCACCAAGTCAATAACCATTTATGTATCTGATTAACCGAGTTTTGGAGATCTTGAATAGATTTTTCTAGATTTTCGTTTAGGGTTATTATAACCATGTCATCTGCGAATAAGGCTTTTCGGTTATTTTTATTAATGGGAATGTCATGTAAACAGATATTAAATAGCATTTCAGCTTCTTTCCAGGTGTTAGGAATGTATCCCAGATTCATGCAGACGTTAAAAATGGAGCTTAATATATTTAAGGTCTGATTGGGTACATTTTTGATTACTGAATTCTTTTTGAGACCTTTTTTGGTAGGTAGTCTATTGGTAAGCATTCGAAGTGCTTCGTGGTTAATAGTGGCTTTATTAACAGGAAGATTAGCTTCTGAGAGATTAATATACTGTTGAATTTTATTTGTGAATGTGTAACTCGCTTTTGAAAATTGTGGAGTGAATATTTTTTCAAGATAGTTTTAAAAACCTACGGCTTTATCAGAATCTGTGCTAAAAGTGTTCTCTTGATGAATTAATGTTGGAATTGGTTCTCCTTTTTTTTTGATTATCCTAAGTTATTGTAAGAATCTATTTGATGTTGATTTAATTCGTCAGTGACTTGGTGTGTTAACTGGCTCAGTTTTCTCTTATTTTTTGGATCTCGAGTTCTTTGCCATTCTGTTCTAGTACGGCTTTTTTGGTTTATCATTTCAACTATATAAGCAGAAGGAATGGTGTAATTAGGATTAATATTTGTTTTGGTAGGCTTAATACTGGTGCGTACTGATGTATTTTTTTATTGGTAAGAATCCTCAGGTTGTTGTCAACATCAGAGGGTGTTGTTATGTTGATTATCGGGATTCTTATTTTTATCACTACTTTGCTGAAATGTTCCCAATTTACTATACCCATAATTAATCTGGGTATGTTGCATTTATATTTAGAATTATTGGCCATTGAGATTACAATAGGCAAATGGTCCGAGTTTAATTCAGTTATTACTTCTTGCTCGATGGGAGTTGATATCTGTTTGGTAAATAGTACGTCTAAAGGTTAAACTTTAATATATTGATGTCATTTAATAACCGGGTTAATTCAGGCATTGAAAATATTGAGAATTAATTCATTGATAACAAAGGATTTTAATTTACTAGTGGCGTAATGAGTTTTTTAAAGAAATTTAGGATGGTATCAGGTAAATTGGGGGGATCGGGAAGGTTATTCAATATGTTGTGACTACTTGTTTCTTTGGAGTTTAAGTGGCAGTAGTTAGAAGAAGGAAGTTGCTACGTTCGTTTACGTTATTGATGTTTGAGTTTTGTTGACGTTGATTATTATTCCGGTGTTGTTGATCTTGTAATATTGTTTGGGACCAATGTATGGTCTAAGGACTGGTTTTTATTCAATATAAACTCGATTATTTGTTTACATTTTTTATGAATGTTTTATTATTCTGGACAGATGACAAAATTGTTTTTTATTTATTCACAAAAACAAAAGATGAAAAATATAGTAACAAATATATTATTTTTAGTACTTCTCAACATTCTCCCCCGCCTTGAAAGAATTCATTTCAATATCCTTCAAACCTGGTAGTGGACAGATGTCAGCTACTCTTAGGTAATTCTTTCAATTCACCATAACTGTTACTACTCTTTTTCTGTTGTCGTTGCCAGGGTGGAATTTAATAATTCGTCCCAATGGCCAATGTTGTGTCTCTATGCATTTTGCCTCTTTGTTGAAGACTGGTGAGGTAATCTTTATACAATTGTTTCCAAAATTGTTGTTGAAGTCGTTTCAATTTTTCGTAATTTAGAAGTTGGTTTGGTATAGTGATGTAAAAAAAGTAACAATTCGTTACACGAGTACTCGTTACTCCGCGAGATCCGAAGTAACTGTTACCGTATCACATCGATACCAGTTACTTTGGATCTAAAAGTTACTTTTTCCAAAGGCCAAGTATTGTTGGATAGGCGAAATCGACTTAAAACTCGAAATGTGCAACAAAATTAATTTTTACATTGCAATAATAAGCTGTAATATCTTTTATTGTTGTTTTAATATTTTTATTTTATTTTATTATTGCTTGTTCTATAGAAGAAGTTTTGTTTTCCATTGTTAATGTGTTACTACTTTCAAATATTTTTGTTATATAATAAGTGAAACATAAGTTATTAATAATTAAATAATAATAATTAAGAAAAATTCTTCGTTATAATATGCAGTGAAAAAGTAAATCCCATAACCTACACTCTATTTTTTGATATTAGTGCACAGTGCATAATAGCGTAACAAACACAATATAATATACGTACAGTATTTGTTTTCAAAAATAAGTGTAATATAAAATAAATTCATATAAGTATGTAGTTCAACTAAAAGGAGTACCTCGAGCGCAAACTAGTACTGGAACCTCAAGCGCAAACGATTACTTGTAACGAGTACAAAGTAACGAATACTTTTTCTGAAAGTAACGGATAGTTACAAATACTAAAAAGTAACTAAACTTTACATCACTAGTTTGGTATATCATGTGATGTATTTGCTTCAGGAATAACACTCATTGGACGACTAATCAAAAAGTACGGATAGGTTGAAATAGGATGTAAAGGATATGAGGTCAAATTATTTTCTTTGTACTTATCGATGTTATTTATTTTTGTTTTTTCTACATGTTTCGAGGAATCTGAGCCCTCATCATCAGGAAGATGATGAAATCCTGTTACAATTATAAATGTTCATTATTATTATCTTAACTACGCTTTAAATTATCTAAGGTTATGTTGTTAAATTTGTTCTTAATTGGCTAATTATCTTAAAATATAATAAAACTAAGTAAACTTACGTCTATTTTTATGAATAAATTTCCACCATGTTCCGTTTTTCTATTTGTTGTTATTGATGTTTATCGATTATGGATAAATTTTATTTTTCTCGTTGTTGTGGCGTGTTCGGTAATCGTCGTAATGGAGGACTGTGACACTTCGTGTTTGGTTGGTATTATTGAATTTGCATTATTTGTTGTTTTTATGTTTGGAATTTGAAATTTAAATTTTTTAATTTTTCTTTTTATGAAACTTTCGAATTATTTCTCTATCATTATTCGTGTTCTATTTCTTATTTTATTTTATTATCGTAGGTATGTTGCGAAAGGGTGTAGGTGGTATGTTAGGATTTGTGTAGGTTAGGATGGGAGTGTAGCTTAAGGGAAGATAATGTTGCAGGGCCAAGTTGTTACTTGCTTTTGTTCTCTCGTTCATTTACCCTTTGTTTTATATTGTGTTGTTATTTGTTATTGTGTTTTTCGTTATTTTGTTATTTTCTTTCTTTATATATCTAGTTGTTCATGTTATCTATTATTTTCCTCTTTGTTATATTTGTGGTAGGTTAGAAGGAGATAGGGTAGGATATATATGGGGTTAGGATAGGCTTGTAGCTAAGGAAGACAAAAGTTGCAGAATACAAGGTGCTACTTTGTCTGGTTTCTCTCGTTCATTTGTCTGTTGGGTGGTGTGAATGGGGTTTTCAAAAATGTGTATAGAGGTCTATTGTTATTTTGTAATTGTTCATTTAGGCATTGTGTATTGGGGTTATTGTGGATAAATTTCTTTATTTCATATGCCTCTAGTAGTTCCATTAGTTTTCCTTTGTCAATATTATGTAAAATCTGTGCATTGTTCGTCAAATTCATGGTATACGTTGTGTATTAGGTGGTTTCCAAATTTCGATTCATTCCTGGTTTTGTGTTCTTTGATGCGTGTCTTTAATGTTCTTCCAGTCTCTCCTATATATGTCGCTCCACAGGTGTTGCATACCAATTTGTACAACACGTATTAACACAAATTAGAAAAACAACAAGTTGTTTTTCTAATTTATGGAATGTGTGTTTATTGTTGATCAGTATCTTTGATAGGGTGTTGTTAGATTTGAATGTTATGTTCAGGTTATTTCTTGCAAATATGTTTTTTATTTTGGAGGCTATATGTCCGGGATATTGTATGGATTGACAATAGGGAAAGTTATTTTTCTGTTCTATTGGTTTTAGTTTAAAAGTATTGTTTAGTGCATATTGTTGTTTTTGTTTGTGTATCATTTTGTTAATCATCGGTTCGGGAAATTGATTGGTTTTTGTTATTTGTTTAATGATATTCGTTTCTTTATCCAATTTGGTTTGATCAAGGTGTGTGTTGTATGCTCTATAGAGATATGTTCTTTTGTGTGTTAGGGTGGAATGAATTATGTCATATGGTATTTGATCTTCCATTCTGTGGATTTGGATATCTTTAAAATTTATTTTGTTGTTCTGCTCAATTTCTGTGGTAAATTTTATGTTTGGGTGTATGTCGTTAATATATGAATGCATCTTCTGAGGTATGGTCGGTTCTTGGGTGTTAAATATAATTAATATATCGTCTACGTATCTTCTCCATATTAATATATTGTTTTTATAGGGGTTAACGTTATTTATTATATATTCATTTTCAATTTTGTCCAAAAACACATCGGCCATGAGCCCGCTGAGGGGTGAACCCATCGGTAGGCCTTCATTGTATATATATTATTATTAAATATGCAGAAGTTCTGTTCAATGCACAATTTGAAGAGATTATGGATCATATTAATTTCTGTTTGGTTCGTCATATTGGTTTGTAAAATGGTTTTTATTATTGTCAGTGTCTCTTCGGTGGCTATGTTGGTATATAAATTTGTTATGTCATATGAAGCCATTATGTAATCTTTCTGTATAGTCAATTGGTTAAGGTCATTCATAAGTTCGTTTCTGTTTTTAACTGTATGTTTTGGTTGAAAATTTATTTAATTTTTAAAAAATTCTATTAGGAATTTCGATATTTTGTATGTACTAGAGTTTATTGATGTTATTATTGGTCGTATGGGATATTTGTCTTTGTGTAGTTTGATATTGGAATAGAGTCTTGGTGTTTGTGGGTTCATTGGGATTAGATTATTAGGGTATTTTCTGTATTTAATCAACGTCTTTTTTATCTGAATAATGAATTTTTTAACCTTGTTATTGAAGGCTATTGTCGGGTCTTTTTTAATTGTTTTAAATTTATTCTCCTTGAGAAAGTGTTCTGTTTTATTGATGTATTCCTCTCTATTTAGAATTACTATACCTGCATTTTTGTCACCTTTAGTAATAATTAGGTTGTCCTCTTTGATTTTCTTCTTATAGTTGTTATTTCCTTTTTCTGTTTTTCCTTCTGCATGTTGTGTTTCTTTTTTATTGTTGTTCTATCTCTCTTTGTTTCCTCTCTTATCAATAATTGTTGTATTTCCCTGCTTATGTTTCTACTTTCAGGTCTATTTCCTATGGCGGCTTCAATTTCTATAGCTGTTCTTCGTAGTGTAGGTTTCTTATGGATGGCATATTTTTCGCCTTTGTTGAGAAGTTTCATTTCTTCCTCATTGAATTTTGTCTTTGATAAGTTGGTTATTCTATCATGAAATCTGTGTTTGTTTTCATTCTGTATATTATTCTTTTTTAAATGTTTTATTTTTCGTAGCTTTTTTAGTTTTCTATCCTTTTTCCTCCATTCATCTTCCATTATGTTTTCTTGCATCTTTATAGAGTTGTTAATGATATCTTCGATCTGCGAGTGGTCATAAATCGCAGTCATCTCTTGATAGGATTGGTAAAGTTTGACGTTTAGGTTATTTATTTTTGAGTAGTGCTTGTTAATTTCTTCTTTAATTTGTTTTCTAATCATTTTCTGTTTTGTTCTGTCGTCTATGTGGGTGGAGTATTTATGTATTGTGAAGTTAGGTGTGAGGTCTTCTTCGTAGCACGTTTTGAGAAATTTTATATGTTGAAATTCCATTTGTAATTGTTTTCGGTGTTTCTTATATTCATAGGGTATTCATAGGATGTAAAGGTCTAGAATTTAGGATCCCTTCTATTTGACACAATAAAGTTGAAAATTCTTCAATTGTTAACTTAATGCTGAATGTAATTTTTGTAAGATGTCGTTTAAATGATTTTATTGTTGCTTCATGTAGGCCTTCAAAATGTGGAGCCCGAGGAGGCATGAACTTCCAAGCTATTGAATTCATCGTTAAGAATCAATTTATTAGGTTATCATTAAAAACGTTGTAAGGGTTTTGTAACCTTGTTTCAACCTTTTATCAGCGGCTACAAACGTTTTAGCATTATCTGAGTAAAGTTGTTGTGGCAGACCACGTCTGGAGAAAAATCGTTTTAAACAATTTAAAAAGGTCTTGCATGTTAAATCAGAAAGGAGCTCTAAATGAACACATTTGGTTGAGAAACAGACCAAGACACAAACGTACATTTTGTTTCTTTAATCTCAAAACGTCCAGCAAAATCTAGGGAAGTGTATTGAAAGGGTAATGTTATTGCCATTCTGGGTTCAGGTAAATCCCCCATCTTTCCTTGAACATGTTTAGGTGAATATTTATAGCATACAATACAATTTTTTAATAAACTTCTAACCGTATTTCTTCCAGATATTGGCCATAAAGATTGTCGAATTGCAGCTAAAGTAGCTGAAGTTCCTGCATGAAAATGCCTATTGTGCTCATGCCAGACAATTAATTTCGTCAATGCATAATTTTTTGGTAAAAGTATTGGATGTTTAAAATTATATGATATATTAGCATTCTTTAGTCTTCCACCAACGCGTAATATGTTATTAGAATCAATAAAAGGTGATAAAGACTTTAATTTACTCGTTGTAGCTAAATCACCCTTAGCTTTCAGGTGATGTATATCAGAGCTGAATTCGCGCTGCGCTAATATTACTATTCTTATGAATGCATTATTTATTTCATCGGGAGTTAAAGGTCCAAGTATTCTAAGCTCATGTAGTCGTGATGAATTTTGTTTAAATCTTAGTATGTAAGCCACCACTCTTTTTAGTTTGTTGAGTGATGAAAACATGGCCAAGAAATCATTTACTTGACTACATGCAAGAGAAACTGCTTGTTGTTTTAATTCTCTGTTTAATTCTGTTTCAATTACTTCGATATTATTATGCAATTTCCAAGTTTCAGGAATATCGTGGAGAAATTTTGGACCATTCCACCACATTGTTTCATTTAATTTGGTTATATCATGAATACGTGTTGGAATATCGGCTGGGTTTTCCTTTCCTGTAACATGATACCAATCATCGATTATGCTGAGAGCTTGTATTTTCGCCACTCTGTTCGCAACAAATACCTTTCATCTTCAAAAGGGCATTCGTCTAACGTCCAAAATCGTTGTAGTTCACAATGTAAATCCACAGTGTGCTCAGAATTAAATTGCAAATGCTTCTTATCCTGTCTTGATCTAACCGTCCAGTTATTAACCAACCAAGTTTAGTTTCTCTCATCACAGGGCTATTCTTTCCTACTCATTGGTGCTGATTTCACCCGGCGTATGCCATTTTGGATCGGCTAATTTTATTCCCATAGGCATTTTCAGTCCTTGTTGATTAAACGTTATCGTTGGAACTCTTTTTGTTATGGGATTTAATATCAAAAATGGTAAAGTCACTTGATAATTACTACATTTTGATTTTATGGTCAAATTAGTTTGTTTGAATACTTAAGAAGTAGCTCCATTAACACTAACTATTGTTATTGGATCTATGTTTCGTTGAATAACGTTCAATTTTCTAGTTAGAGCATTCGTTACGTAATTGGTATCGTTGCCATTATAATAATAAAAATAATAATATTCCTTTATTATCCAACAGGCATAGCCCAAAAAAGGATAACAATATATATTACATAATGTAATAATACAATAATATGTATCTGTATGTGAGAAAAAAAAAACAAAAATTACAAAAAATTCAAGAAATTAACAATTGACCGAATTATAAAGAAAATAAAAATAAAAACTAAATAAGTGAATTTACATGCAGGTGATCACTGATTGTCTGGAATTCTGTTGCCCACTTTACAGAGAGTGTATGTTGGCGCCCGTCTCATAATGTTTGTCCTAGCATAAGGAATTGACGAATACGCAGCTATATCTTGAGTTACTCCTTGGATCGATGTTATATTCGATAAGCCTTTGTAGAAACCTTTCATAAAACGCGTTTCTTCTGTCCTTCAAGGAAACCATATTGTGTCGTGCAAGCAAATCATTTTGTGGTATACCTCGCTCAGGGTAAATTCCATCAGATTTGTAAGAAAGAAATTTTTACAATCTACGATGGACTCGATCAAGGCTTAAGAACTCACACGCATATAAGGGACTCCAAATCAGGTAAGCGTATTCTAACTTACTCAGAACATAACCACAATACAAGGTCTTTAATTAGCTGACACTTGTGAAATATTTAGACATACGCATCACAAAACCTAGGGACCTAAAGGCCTCCGAACACACATTATTGATATGTGTTTTAAAATTAAGACTTGCATCAAACAGGACCCCCAAATCCCTGTACTCCTCAACACGACTTAAAGTGCTGCCAGTAATATTGTAAGGATATATGCATGGTGACGAGCATCGGCTATAAGTAAGTACACAACATTTATCTATATTATGATTGTAGGTTTTACACCATTGCACTATTGTGTTTAAGTTGTGCTGCAGCTTATCTGCATCTGCCACCGATGAGACTTCGGCATAGATCTTGATATCATCAGCATATCCCAATATCCGACAATCAATTTTTAGAAGTAAGTCATTTAGGAAAAGAACAAATAATAGAGGGCCCAAATTTGATTCCTGTGGAACCCCTGAGATAAGAGTGAACTCATTAGAAAAATATCCATTGTAAGCAACATAACATTTTCTATGTTGCAAATAAGAGGCCAGAAGTTGAATTGCTGAAGGAACATATCCGAAAGAGCTCAATTTATACAAGAGAATTCTATGGTCAATCAGATCAAAGGCTTTGGATAGATCAGTGTATACAACATCCACCTGCCCACGTCTATCCAAGGTGCTACAGATAAACTCGGAAATCGCAGCCAAGTTGGTAATTGTAGAGCGACCGGAAACAAAACCATGCTGGGAAGCTGACACAAAAGGGCACGTGCTGGTGTACATAAAAGAATATAATAACTTTTCAAATAGTTTAGCAAAATTGGAAATTATCGAAATTGGTCTATAGTTTGAGAGGGACGTACGACCATCCTTTTTATAAACAGGCACAATTCTTGATCGTTTCCATCTTTCAGGAAATTCACAGGACGTAATGGACAAGTTAATAATAAATTTAAGAGGGCAAGCAAATATATAACGGCAATCTCTGACCATAAAACTTGGCAACAAATCATCTCCAGCAGTATGCTTATTAGAAAACGTTGCCATTAACTTAATTAGCTCCTCTTCTGTAGTGGGATGAAAAGAGTATGGGAACGGATTGAAATTAGATTCAGTGAAAGTTCGGTCAGTAGATACAGTGTGAACAGCAGAAAACATGTTAGCAAAAGCATTTGCAATATCTTGAGGATCAGCAAGAACATTGCTCTCAGTATCAATCAGATTACGGGGTATTCTTGTGGTACGTTTCTTAGCTCGGAGAAAATTCCATATACTGGACGGATCAGTCTTGATGGTATTTTGTATGTTGTTAAGATACTTAATGTAACTGTCGTTTATTTCATTTTTTAACAACCTCCTTAGTCGCTTAAATTCATTATAAAATACAATTTTTTTTATTTTGATCCATTTTTTGTGATAGAATTTTTTCATATTAATATGTCTCTTTATTACTGGCGAAAACCACGGTGGGTAAGAACTATTAGATTTGGTTTTAATAGAAGGCATCCAAAGCCTCATTGACATCGGTATGGGAAAGCAAAAAAGACCAATCATACTTAAAGAAGTGATCATATAATGCAGGGTAATTTGCTCGATGGAAGTCATATCGTAAATTATCAGAAGATGAGAACCGCTGTTGATTAGTAGGTGTAGAGTAGTAAACTTCCACTTCAAGACTGGGATGATAAGAATCTTCTGGTAGAACTGGATTGTCAGATCTTATTATGTGAAAATTCAGGTCAGCATTAGAGATCAACAAATCCAACATTCTGCCATCTTCATTCTTAACGTTATTGTACTGTTTCGCATTAAGAACACTTAAAAAATCAATAAAAGCCCTGGTTTTAATTGAATATTGACTAGTAGGTAGGATTAAATCGGGGAGATTGAAATCTCCAACCAATACAAAGAAATGGTTAATTATAATAGCCTCAAGAGCAGTAGTAAATGTCTCCATATCATCAGAAGATATATCGGCAGGAATGTAGACTAGTATGATTAAAATAGACTTGTTATTAATAAGACACCTACAAATTACTAAATCTATCATAGGTACTGTTGCACGAAGATGACTACTATCGATAATGTCAAATAGTATGGTATGTTTTAGTGCAAGCAAAACCCCAACCGCCCCTCCCACGATTAATCATTGCAAAATCCCTATCCTTACGAATAACATTATCAATAAGAGCGCGAGCTTCGATTGATTTATGTCCATCTTATTATACACTATAGCAGTGGATAAAATATTATAAGCTCCTTTATTAAGAGAGTGAGATGTAAGAGATGTCGGTGGAGTTTTGTTATTTTCTTTCTCCAAATGGATTAAAGTATGATGTTGTTTGCTACATTTAAAACAATTTATATTTTTAATAGTATTCTATCACCAATATTCTTTTTTAGAAATTCTTCACATTGATAAATAGCATGAGAATTATTGCATTGAACGCAACTATTTTTCGCAGCTATGAAATTTGTTATGGAACGTTGTTTATACAATTTAGGGAAAACTCTTAATAGACTCTTAGTAGATTGTGATACATTTTCTAAAATTTGGCAGCTGTTTTTAATAAATTGCAAAAATGCATCTAACTGCGGAATATCATTTTCGTAGATTGTTCCGATAAACGACGGGTGTTGTTGTCTAATTTTTTTTTGATAATAGATATCTTGGGAACATCCCAATACTTCACCGGTAATTCCAAGGCATTTAACGCACGAAAATGTTTTAAAAAGCTGTCTAAAAAATATCTTAATGACGTTGGTGAATCCTTTGCAACATTTTCCAATTCGTAAATTCCACGAATATGGCTATTCATAATGATCTTTTTGTTTTCAAAGAGTTCATTTAATAATTCTATGGCAACTTTATAATTTTTACTTGAAACTTCCGATGATTGAATAACTTCGGCTGCGGTATCTTTTAAAGGTGATGTTAAGTATATGAATTTTTGCACGTTTGATAATTTATTATTCTCGTGGACTAACGCGTTGAACGAATCTTATTTTTAAATTTGTACCAGTTTACATAAGTACCATCGAATTCTGCCAGTTGCCTGTGCTTAGATTGCCTGTTGAATGTGCTGTTTTCCCCAATAGTTCCTTTGTTTTGCTAAGATTTTTGTAATATGTTTGTTCAAAATCATCACGTACTTGTTCGTGATTCGTCCATACCAGCAATGAAATTAGCAAATCACGTTAAAGATCTTTTCAACACCGCACGCCTTCGAATGAGTTGATCCGTCATAATAATAATTGATGATTTATGTCAATATACAATTTTCGAATTGTATTATTTTTGAAACGTAGGTACTTACTGTACCGCCGTCTTGGTATGAGATGCCGCCAATAGGATATGGCTCTTGCACTGGAAAGCTATGAGTGATTCCCTGTTAAGTTTTTCTGCTGAACATAATCTTCAACATCCGGCTCGAAGGACTAATGTTTGGGACCAATGTATGGTCTAAGGAGGGGTCCTAAGTGGGGGGTGAGGGTGCGGTGAATCCTAGGTAGGCTTGTCCTACTTGTTTTGCCGTACTCAGGGTTCTTGTCTTATGACCTGAATCAGGACCGACACTGCAGTTTTTACTGCTCCTTCACGAGGTGCCCCTTTACCATACCAAAAGTATCGGATCTAGACTTGCCAGTCGATAAACAGGCCTCCCGCCCGGCTGTCATCGCGTGGCTTAGGGCTTGCACGGGAGAAAACGTGGCCGGGGACGACTGATATAGTCGAAACCGTTATACCATGCATGCCTATTGTTTGTGGACCTGTTCCACGGGCAGAGCATGCAGAGGATCTTGGCTTAATTGCCTGGGTCAAGAGGAGACAACGTCATTAAAAACCCCAAAGTGAATGTGGAACAGCTTATGCAGAGCACTTTAGGCTGTCATCTGACGGTCTAGTCATCCGAGAAGTGATGGCTGCTAATCAGCGGACTCTGGAGACCTGCCGACCTTCAGTTTCAATAGGCTTATCGGGGTATGGGAGCACTGCCTCGATGGACTACCCTTTCTGCCCTACTCGTGGGATTAGTATGGAGACGCCCAGTAAAAATAAAACCCTAGACGAGGGGGGGGATAAACCTCGATCCTGAAAAGGAAACAAAAAAGATGAATGATAGTCCTTCATCACAATCTACACTTGTGATAGCCGGACCGTTCGCACCCAAGTCAAGTTCTCCCTCTCTGGAAGAGGAGCAGGTTCTTCTGCACTCTGAAGGGGAGGAAGATGAGGAGGAGGCTGTTAAGGCACTACACAGTCTCACTCTTCAACAAGAACGCCTGCGGCTGCCAGGGTCTGCTAGAAGGAACCTGCGCAAGCTTATGGGGAGCGGAGTGCCTAATGAGACTGCCCTCAAGCAGGTAATTGAAAAGCTCAACACTCCATCGGAGAAGAGTGCAAAGACCTCTAAGCCTTTGGCCAAGAGGGTGCGCTCTGATGGGTTGACGCCCGAGCAAGTAGCTAAAAAGCCCAACTGGCTGAGATCCAACCGACGGAAACCTAAGCGGTTTCAAAGAAGCAGCTGACCTACAAAACCGCTGTGAGCGGTATCAGGGTTGGATTAATCCACCCAGAAGGTGAGAAGGGCTGGACAGAAATTGCCATCTGCTCTTTGACTACCTATTAGGGGAGGGGCTTACTATTAATAATGTAGGCGCCAAACCAACCTTTGTTACCAGAAATAGAGCAGAGGTACTTGACATTACCTTCAGCTCACTTATATTAAGCTCTAAGATAACCTCATGGAAGGTATCCTCTGAACCGTCGTGTTCAGATCATAGACATATTCAATTTAAAATTGACCTAGGGATGAAATCGGACTGTATGTACCGTAATCCCCGTGGCACTAATTGGGATCTGTTTAAGAGTTGCCTTGCAGATAACCTAACTAGTGTCATCGCAACCGTTAGGAACTGTGATTAGGTTGAAATAGCCACGGAGCAGACCTCTGTGGCAATTCGCTCTGCCTATCACAGTAGCAGTCCACTGAAGGTGAAATGTAATAATCGGGGCACACCCTGGTGGAACGAATCTCTTAGCTTCGAAACACAAGAGGTCCGGAGGCTTTTTAACGGAGCCAAGACATTAGATGAACAGTCTCTAACGAATTACACCAAAAACATACGTAAGGCAAAAAGAGAGTCTTGGAGGAGGTTCTGTGAGGGAGTGAAAGACACACCCAGCACTGCAAGAATTCACAAGATTCTCGCTAGAGATCCGGCACTACCCCTGGGCTCACTTAAGCGGCCTGACGGTAGTTTTACGGACTCTAGCAGAGCCTCGTTAGAGCTTCTCATGCAGAGTCATTTCCCAGGAAGCTTGATGATGAGGGCTGATAATGCCACCGCTGGCTATTCCTGCAAGGCAAACCGCCCCTCAAATACGGATTGGAGTGTGGCTAGAAAAGTCGTCACTTGCATATCCGTGGACCAGACGATTCAAATGTTTAAGCCGTTCAAATCGCCTGGAGAAGACAATATCTTTCCTGCTTTGTTACAGCAAGGAAGGTCATTGTTGTTGCCAATTTTGGTAAAAATTTTCAGAGCGAGTGTCGCTTGGAAATATGTAACGTCATTTCTGCTGAAAACCCTTGAAAAAGTTCTGGAACGGTATATTCGTACGGTGCCATTGGTATCTGGTCCACTGAGTCGCCACCAGTATGCTTATCAAGCGGGAAAATCAGCAGAATTGGCTCTACACAACTTAGTTGGTAGAGTATCCAGGAAGCTGCAGGATAAAGAAATCTTGGTTTGTGCGTTTCTGGATATAGAGGGACCGTTCAACAACGCAATACCACAATCTCTTGAAAGAGCTGCTCTTGACAGGGGAGTGGAAGTAACTATAGCGGGTTGGATCCGCAATATGCTTGATAGTAGAATAGTTTCTACTTCACTCCACGGTGATACGATACGCTTCAGGCCGGGAGGTGGCTGCCCGCAGGGAGGGGTATTATCTCCCCTGCTTTGGTCCCTTCTGGTTGACGATCTAATTGCGATAGTTGAAGCCGTTGGTGTAGAAATACAAGGTTATACTGATGACATTATCGTTATGGTCAAAGTAACCTGTTTGTCGAGGATATCTAAAGTCCTCCAGGTGACCCTAGATACCATTTGCGCTTGATGTAAGGGAGAGAATCTCTCAATAAACCCGCAAAAGACAATTGTTGTGCCCTTCACCAGGAAACGAAAGTTGTATGGACTAATCCACCCAACTATCCAAGGTGAAAAAGTTCCTTTCTCAAAGGAAGTCGTCAAATATCTAGGAGTAATCCTGGACGAAACCTTGTCATGGAATGGACATTTGCAGGGAGTTTTGCATAAAGCTAGACTATCCTTGTGGACTTGTCGCAGTCTTTGTGGAAAAAATTGGGGTCTTACCCCTGAAAGACTGTACTGGTTCTATGCGACTGTGGTTAGACCTATGATCACATACGGAGCAGCAGCCTGGTATAGGAAAGTCCGACAGACTTCAGTTATCAGTAAACTTTCACGAATTCAACGAGTAGCTGGGTTGGCAATCTCTGGTGCGATAAGCACAACGCCAATTATAGCAATGGAGGTTCTGCTTGGTCTATCTCCTCTGCATTTGCATATAGAGAAAGTGGCTAGAACAACCATTTACAGATTTAAGCAATATACTCAAAACTGTTTCGACATGTCCTACCAATGGGCTGCGGAAGACATTATAAGCACTGATACTGTGCTATCAATGCCGTCAGGTTTGGCGGTATCGAAAACGAAAATTGGATCTAAAACGCCGGAAGGGGTCGGAGCAGGAGTATACCGCCAGACACCTCGAATTAAGCAAGCCTACAGCCTGGGTACGTACTGTACTGTATTCCAGGCGGAAGTATTTGCTATTAACATGGGTGATAAAATTCTTCTTGAGAGAGGGGTGAAGAACATGACAGCACGAGCTTTCTTAGACAATCAAGACGCTCTCCAGGTGTTGCAAGCCGTGAAAACGGTGTCGGCTCTGATTAATGATTGTAAGAGAACATTAAACACACTGAGTTGTGATAACAGAGTTTCTCTGATCTGGGTCCCGGATCACTCTGGGGTTGCTGGCAATGAAGCGGCAGATGAGCTAGCACAAGAGGGTAGCGCTAAACCGTTTGGGAGACCGGAACCAGCAGTTCGTGTATCATTTGCGATGGCCAAATATAGGATTGGACTGTGGGCTGAAGAAAGACTTAGCCTACTGTGGACCAGTTCTCCTGGAATGAGACATGCTAAGGTGTTTATTAACATCGTCACTGTCAAACCCGGGAATGGGGTTTGAATGCCGAATATTGAATGCCGACTTTGTACGGAGGAAGCAGAGACGGTTAAGCATGTCTTATGCCACTGCCCTGCCGTTAACCGTATCAGCTTCTCGATTTTTGGGTCGCAGTTTATCTCCTCAAAGGATCTGAATGACCTTTCACCGAGCAAGGTATTAATGTTCGTTAAGAGCATTGGACATTTGATAACGATATCTATCGGGATACAATAGATCCTTAGGGTCGCGGTGCAAGGCTGGTTGGTCCGCCTACCCGATAAGAATTAAAAACAATTGAATGCAGTCTTATTATGGCAAATAAAATATTAAACAACTTTTGTATAAAATATTTTTTTATAAAGTCAATATTTACCGAGATATACAGAGTGCCCATTATGTATTCCATACATCGTATATATCTTATACCATACCATACCATAAGTAGGTATCAACTTTATAAAAAAACATTTTATACAAAAGTTGTTTAATATTTTATTTGCCATAATAAGACAGCATTCAATTGTTTTTATTTCAGAAAACAAATGACTAACGATTAACTCATGGAGTTTTTTAAATAGTATAATAAATGGCACAGCCTAACTTTACCTTACTCACACCCATATCACACTCTACAATCATCCTCAATCACCAACCCTATAATCTTATCTGCTGTGATTATTCAAACCATAGTGTTATTCCTCTCCCATGCATCCTGTATCAGATATAGCTCCTGCAGCAATAACACATTCGTGTCTCGCTCTCTCCCAACATGTATCGCATTTATGTCCATCCTGTCTTTTCCCGTGTTCTTAATTACTGTAGGAAGCCGCGTCCTTACCCCTGCTCTTGCAGTTGGCATACATCGGAAGCCCGTTCCGTTCATTGCATCCCCGAAAGTCGCTCTACTTCCCTAAACAATGCCTGTACATTATTTCAGCTCTGGAATATTTTTGCAAGTGCCCAAATCCTTGGCACCTGTACCATCTTGTGGCATCTATTTATACACCATCTCTTGGCACCTTGCACGATGCTATCTTAGACCTTGCGAATCACGCATGTAGTTTCTTGATCCTTGGCGATTTTAATATTGATTATGGCGCAACATTTGAGGGGCCAACACAAGAGTTGCTTAATTTTTCCGAACAGTTGTCTCTAAAACAAATCATCTCGGATTTAGCTATCTTGCAAAGCGTGGTATTATTGCAGGAAAAATTCGCAGATCATGAGACCATTTTCTGTAGCTACAAGGGTGCAAAGCGTAAGTTGGTACCACTTGAAAAAATATATCGAAATTTTAAAAATTTGAACTACAATCAATTCGTGAGCGATCTGAGAAGTGTGCCGTGGCGTAATATTTATGATAGAGATGATATTGATTCTAAGGTGGAGTTTTTCACGGACTGTTTACGTATTTTATTTGATAGACATACTCCTCTCGTAACCAGAAGGATTACTAAATCGGCGGCGCCGTGGCTAAATGATCATATCAGGTTCCTAATGAAACAGCGAGACATATCTCTTCGAACAATCATAAGACACAAATCTAATGGCAATAAGCGGGAATATTGCACTCTCCAAAACTTGGTGACTCGGGAATGTCGTTCAGCAAAGAAATCGTATCTTAACGACCTGAAAAATGTAAAACAAGTTAAATCCTTATGAAAAGAACTTAATAATCTCCTGGGTGATGGTAGCAACGACAAGAATGTCCTTCCCGATCACTTGACGGATGTGCAGGCGATCAACAACGCGTTTATTGATTCCGTCCCTGCATTTAATCATAACGGGTCATCTATGGTCAACGATTATTTATCAAAACCAATTTTTGGTGGTGAGCGAATGAGCTTCGAGAGTGTTTCAAGTCGTGAGGTGCTTGCGCTTTTTGAGTCAATTGGTAGTAACGCTTCCGGTTGTGACGGCATTAATAAGGAGATGTTGTCTTTGTGCTTCCCATTTCTGTTGGAACCTTTAACGTATATAATAAAATTTTGTCTAGTTCACTCTGTTTTTCCGGGCAGCTGGAAAACAGCGCAAATAGTTCCCCATTGCAAAAAATTATGGATATCCAACTTCGTAAGTTTGTAAAACGGAATAATTTGTTGCCTGAATATCAGTCAGGATTTAGGGAGGGTTACAGCTGTAGTACCGCGTTGTTGAAAATATTGGATGATGTACATCAAGCCATTGACTATGTGTAAACAATAGACTATGTGTGGCGCTTGTATTACTGGATTTTTCCAAGGCTTTCGATTCTATTAACCACCAAATTCTACTGAGTATTCTTTCATCATGTGGGCTAGCGCCATCAGCGGTTCAATTAATTAATAGTTTTATGCTAAACAGAAGACAAATGGTGGTGTATGGGAGTGATACATCTGATTCTCTTCCTGTGAACTGTGGTGTTCCACAGGGATCGGTCCTCAGTCCATTATTATTTTAGATCTACACAGCTAAATTGTGCACTCGTTTGAGCAACGTGGAAAATCACCTGTATGCTGATGACACACAGTTGTATATGTCCTTTGCGCCGTCAGAGACAGGGCAAGCGTGTCAGAAAAATGCATGCGCACTGTCTTGACATAAATCCAGTTAAAACGCAGTTTATTTTGCTATGTAATGATCGCTATTACAGCAGTTAATTACAGATCAATGGTGTTGCTATTGCTGCTCAAAATGAGGTGAGGATCCTTGGTCTGACACTGGACAAGCACATTAACTTTACTTCGCATATTAACAGTTGTCTAAAAGCATGTTATTTTAAACTCAGGCTGATATTTCAGAACCGCGATATCCTAAACGCAGAACTCAAAAAATAGCTTTGTGATGCCATTGTTTTATCGTGCTTAAATTATTGTGACATGATCTATGGGTCCCACCTCAGACTCCGGGATCGACAAAGGATTCAACGAATTCAGAATGCGTGTTTACGTCTGATATATGGGATACTGCGCTATATATTAAATTTCACATAGACTGAGAGATGCTAGGTGGCTCAATATGGGAAATAGGAAGGAGTTACATGCCGTAACGATGTTTCGTAAAATTCTTCTGAGTGCAGCAGTTCCACCTTATTTATACAATAAAATCTCGTTCAGAACGGATGTGCACAACATTAATGTCAGGTGTAGCGTGGGTTACGTTTTAGTTAAATACCCGAGTACCGGGTACTTTCTATACCCGGGTATTTACCCCGGTATAAAATCACCCGGGTAGTGCTCACCCTTGATTATAGGTTAGGTGGTAGAGCAGTCTCCGAACTGAACCTCGCCTATATAGCAAATCATGTCAGTTGAATTGTATTATTGTTATATGCAAAATAAAGGCCTTTATTATTATTATTATACACTTTTCCACTCACTTCTATTACTTTATTAGATATCCTTTTTTCCAGAGTTAAACACCATTTTTGCTCCCTTCTTGAACTTTTCCCATATCACCCTCTATATTGTTTTTAAACAGTTCTTTCATCATCGCCTCGTTACTCAAACTATTACCCACATTGTATACCACCACCTTCGGGGTAGTGAAAACTACCTACACCACTACCGTTACGGTTAAGTTAGGGCCCTTCACCTTTTCCCAAACATTCATTGTTCCGAAAGCTATCTTGCAGTTGTCGAAAGTATTACAAACTGAAAGTAACATCGAGCCGCATCAAAGAGCAGTGTTAGTTGAATAAAATTTTTATTAATTGAATAAGAAGATTGCGCAAGAAGATTGAATTAATAATTTTATATTTATTTATTCTTCAGTTACAATAATTGTGCTTTTATATCTTATGCAATAGTAATCGTAAGAAATGATTTAGATTATTGGATTTGTAATTCTTCACTTAAATTATCAACAAACATAAATACGTTATCAATAACATCTTGAGCTTCTTTTCTACTTTTCACAACATTCTCCTTCATAGTCAGAGCTAATTGAAAACGATCGTCTTTCGAAATTATCGATAAAACAAAACCTAAAAAATAAGATTATAAAAATTGATGTTTGCGTAATTAGTTAATTAATACATGTGTTGCTGAAGTACGTAATAAATGACATAGCTGCTTCAACTTCACATCCAGCTATTGTTCCCGCTTTCAATCCACCAACATTAGTTGCACCTGCTGTTAAGTTACTAGTGTGGGAAACGATTTGTTTTACAATGGAAGAAGGTATCAAATGTCCCATGTTTGAAAGTTCATAATACACCTAAACATTTGAAATATATTCGTTTAATTTTAATTATTATTTGTAGTAGTTATTGTTACCAAACCATCAATTGAAAATTTTCCTTTATTAAGTTCATTTCCAATGGATTTAAGCCGATCTAACATCGTAGATTCTTTCTGCATTGTAACTTGAGTGTTAAGTACAATTGGTATTGAGTTATTCGTAAGTTTATTGTAATTGTACGTTCCATTAACAATACTCACTAAATCTTCGTCTATGGGCCTAAATATAAGCGCTGTGGAACACTTATCCATTTTTTCACCTCTTCTCGCTAGTATTTCCGCTAAACTAGCGGTTAATCCAGCAATTAATATCTCAGTAAATCCTATCCCCAACTTATTTTTGATTTTTTTTATTAACGGAACATACTTAATTTCGTCTTCTATATAAAAGACTACATGACGTTCGTTGTTTATCACATTAAATTTGGGTTCATCTCGTTTAGAAGTGAGTAGATTGCGATAAATGTAAGCGTTATCGAGGGAAAATTTTGGTTTTGCTGTATATTTTGGGTCGAGTTGCATGAGTTGAGGATTTTTTTCACGGATCATAAAATTTTTTAAGAACCCTATTAGAGCAACACCATCGGCCAAAGAATGTCTAAAGACTAACATTACCGCTGCTTGTTTCTTCGTTTCGCTTTGTTTATTCCATATAACGTTCTGCGTAAATATTCGTCCATACCACAACCTTTTTTGATTAATAACGTTAACCATGCAGTTCTTGCGAATATGTTCCAATAATTCATCTCTGGTTAAATATTCTTTATCGTTAACTTTAGTGTAAACACAGATATCTTCGTCAGTTACTTGATTCTTTACGTAATAAGGAAAACCCAAACACCTTTCTATTGTACACGATAGTTTACCAAGACTGTTATGTACTCTTTTACATGTTTCTTCTAACCGTTTATTAAGGGCTGCCCGATCTTCGTCATGATTCAAAATTATTATGATCGAAATCGGAATTTTCTCGTCGGTCGATTCCAAAGCTGCGTCTTGTCCTATTAATCTACCACCGTAATTCCGGCCCAATTTGTACATTAACCACAAATCCATTCCCCACAAAAAGATTTGTATTATAATACATGAAACGATCAAACATAATATAATTATAAATGATAATGTGAGAAGACATATGTGTACTAGTAAACCAATCGGAAATGAAGTTTTATTGGTAAAACCTGGCGGTATTCCCAACAGATCCTAAAATATTGCTTTAAAGATTTAAAAGGGTTAATTAATTAATTCTCACCTTAATCAAACAATATATCGATATAAATTTATAAAATATCACCTTCATCATCTGTACGTCTTTTCTGAATTAAATTAAATCGTACAGGGCTATATAATGGCGTAAGGAGAATGTTTAATAATTAATAATCGATTGAACCAATTTCAACTTATTAATGGGTATGTATAGAAAATTGGTGTAATTATCATGTAGTTATCAATTTCTCGTATCAATTTATGTTACATTGAAAACATTTCAAATGCTTCACATAAATCACTTTTCGAAAAAAAATTAGGTATAGTTAAAAAGATAAATAGAGCCAATTAATACAGAAAAAAACTTGTTAGACTCGTTTTCTTAAATAAAATATCTTTGTCTACGTCTGTATCTAATCTTATTTTCTCGAATTTGAAATGATCGAAGATGAGAGGGGTACCGCAATAACCGCGTTTTAGATCATTTAATGAAACATTCATATTTCTAAATTTATGCGAAAGATTTTGTAATAAACTATCTTTATTTATGAATTATTTAGTGTTTTATATGAAACTCAAAGAATAATATTTATGTGGGATTGAGAGAGAGCACAATTCAGAGGGAGAACAGTAGAGAGAGACTGAATGAAGAAGAGCGGGTACGAGTAAAGACGTAAAGAATAATTGAACTATTTTCTTATAAAATAAATGATTAATACATTTGTAAATAAAAGAGTGTTAAATATGTTTAAAGACTAAATGTTTAATAGTTTGTTACTTTACATTAATAAATACTTTTTTCGAACACTCACTGCAAATGGCCTATCTTATTACAAATCGCAAAGAAAAATACCTCATTTCTTTATAGCAACCATTTTTTATAGCAACCAAATAAACAATTAATTATTTATTAGAATAAATATTAAACGTACAATTATTAAGGTTAGAGAAGCTTATACTTGATGTACACTGTTGTAACTGTAAATCACCACATGTTAGTGACGATTTTGATAACACCTCCTGATGATCTCCTGATGAATCACTACTTTATTTTTTTTGTTTGGTTGCTGTAGTGAGGGAAACGGCAGAAACGACAATTTGATTCTCGAGCTCGTCGTGTACTTTTTAAATAATTTCTTATAAAATGTTCATATTCATTTAAATTGAGTGTCCGAAAAAACTTCATGTATTATTCTTAAAGAAAAGTAACTTCTTCTTTAAGAAGTATACTTTCTTTACTTATAATACAAATAACTATAGTTTGTTACTGTTAAAACAGGTGTTTTTTAATTTGACAATCTAATCCTACATTTATTATATTTTATTAATTGGTACGACGTTTACATGTTGACTTAACAATAATTAAATGACTACTTCATATCTAGTTTCACAATTTGTAATAATAATTGTCCAATAAGCACAAGGCACACAGTGTTAGGAAATGTGAAATTACTGGCCATAATATGATTTTACTAATTTTCTTTTTTAATATTTTGGCAAATGGGGATCGTTAGGTTATATCGTAATACTCGCTACTCCGCAATAACCACTTTTTATTAACTTCAACTCTGGATAAAAATGACATGTAAAGTTAACACTTATTTTGCATATCAATTTCCAAAAACATTTGATTAATTTTGAGAAACGATTGTAAACATATTAAAAGTTGTACCCTTATGAAATTTCACTATAATTTTATACTGTATGTGTTGTTTATGTAACACTGTAATAGCTTCTTGAATACAGGATTTATTTATCTTTTTCTCAACACTGTTCATAAACAGATTTTATTTGCAATGTTAAACTTTGATTTGAGCTATAAAAAAAGTCCCACAAGATCCCAGGTTGAAATTTGTTTTTTTATGTAGTTTCAAGCCTATACGTTTCGTTCCCAAAAAAATAAATTGCGCATACTTGCGCATTTTCAATAAAATGGCTAATATACAGGGTGGTGTCTACGGATATTCGACAGTGAATACTGAAAGTTAGTTTAGAAACTATTAATCGCTTACAATTTTTCAGAATAACTATTTTTATGAATCAATATTAGTACTAAATGTATAACTAGAAGCTTTCGGGCTTAACCGTGCGTTTTTAAAAAAGAGTCACGATTCGGATATCATGTTGTTGTAACCTTCTTCCCAAATAAGTCCGAAGTATTTTTTGAGTTAAAAAATACCTATCCAACACACAGTAATAAAAAAGAAAATCAATGACGCGTTAAAACGCAAAACCAGATGATTATTTCACAAAAATTATTATCAAGAAATAAACTTAAGTTCATTTCTTGATTATTGTTAACAATAATACTTCAAAATTAGGGTGGTTCAGTTTTAATCGGAAAACTTTACTAAGATGTAGTACTTGCCAAAATAACACAAGTTTTTTATACAAACATAAGGTCGCATCTGTTTTGTTTTCGAGCGATTAAAGTTGCGCCAAAAATTTACGTTTTATTTTGTATTTCGGCTATCATTAAACCGAAGAATTTGAAATTTTGTATGTATTTACTACTGGTTAACACCTTATTTTCAAGCATACCTAAAGCTTACCTAGCGGCCTCTAAAGGGATGAAATTCACAAACACTTTGATTTTTTATAAGAACTTTTTAACGCCAATTAGTGTTAAAATAAAATAAACCAAGTGACTTTTTAAATGAAATTTCAAATTTTTTATGGCGGTTTATCGTTAGCAACTGTGGTTAGCAACGAAATTGTTTGGAGTCAGTATAAGTTCCGCCCAGCTCTGTGACGTCAGACTTAGGCAGTCTATTAAATGTAAGCCTTCCATAAATTATTGAATAATAATAATAATGAATAATAATAATAAATGAGTCTATTCATGCTTATAAGGATCAGAATTTCTTATTGTTTGAAATAAAAATCTTCAAACATTTTTTCTAAGTCAAATATTTGATTTTGCATTTGATCGCTTCAAATCATACCAGGCCTTGAATAAGTAATACAAACAAATCGTAACCTGTCACATTATTCGATCGTGATATTCATCCTGTACGAGCGCTTAGTACGAGTATTTGACAGGTTGATTTGTATTGTGTT
Source organism: Onthophagus taurus (assembly GCF_036711975.1). Classification (NCBI taxonomy): domain Eukaryota; kingdom Metazoa; phylum Arthropoda; class Insecta; order Coleoptera; family Scarabaeidae; genus Onthophagus; species Onthophagus taurus. The sequence goes on from NW_027248939.1 coordinate 477,072, forward strand.
ATCAGTGTTATTTAATTATTAGTGTTAGTGTTCTTAGTGTTACCGTGTTATACTTATTGTTTTTCGCCGCTACAGTTTTTCTGTTTTGATTTTCGTTTTTGTTCTCGTTTCTGTCTTTTTTGTGTTCGTTTTCATTATTATTTCTATTTTCGTTCTCGTTTTTGTTATTGTTATCGAGTTTGTTGTTATTACCGTTATTAATATGGCAATATCCATCACGGTGCAAAGAATTTTTCATATTATGTGGGAAAAGAAGGGACAAGGAAAAACCGGCCAACTCAATTATCTAATTGAGCAAGTTCAACGTATGTGTCCCCAGGATGATGAAGACATTGTGATGAATGCAACAAGAAGGATTAGAAAGATTGCTGGAAAATTGTTTCAGAAATTTGAAGGGTGTTCCCGACATAAGGAACGTTTTTTGAATCAAAATGCCCTTTGGCTGCAATCCGAAGTAGAAATAGTAGCTAATTCTCATGTTGATGCTGCTACTACAGCGTCCACATCGAAAGGGCGTCCGCCAAATGATTTTTTGGATAGTAGTGAACGATCGAAAAGAAGAAAAACGGAAGATGTCCGAAATTTGCACAGTTCATGTGAATTAAGTTACGCCACTCAAATGAAGCTTCGTTATGAAGGAAAGATAGATGCAGCAAAGGTAAGTAATATTAAAGGATTATAATTATTGCACAATTACGAACAAAGAGGAAATGTGGTATACACGTATAATAAATTTTGAACACGCAATTAATTGAAAATGTTAAAACAAATATTTTTAGAGCCGGTTTTATAAAGCTCAAATCAGTTAATATTTGATTACTTATCATGATTGCGAACTTTTCAGTCAACCACATTACCTGAATTAGGCGCAAACATAGTAATTAATAGAATGTTAATCGAGCTTAATAAATTGTTGCGAAATCACAAACAGAGACATCTAAATTGTGCTAAGTAGTAGAGAGTATTTACACTAAGAGTATTTACAATTTTACATATTCACTACAGAAATACTTATTACATTCGCTGCAGATTGTTCAAGAGGCAACGATGACATCCCCAGCTCGAGCATGTAAGGTTAGGACAGCTTGGATAACTACAAGTGAGAAAATAACACCATACACTGAAGACGAAGCTCTCTCACTAATAATTAATGGAAAGCTCACGATAGATCAGTACCGCATGTTTCGAACGCAAGCAAAGAACAGAAATGCAAGTATCTATCCAAGCTATGAAAAAGTCTTGGAAGCAAAAAAGCGCTGTTACCCAAATGGTATTGAAGTCACCGAAATTATGGCTGAAGTGGAATTGCAAAACCTTGTAGACCATACAATTAGTAGGCTGTTGCAAACAGCCCAATGTTCAAATATTTTACATCAATTACAGCCAGACATCTACAATTTGGTTGCTACTTTTAAATGGGGGTTTGATGGATGCGGCGGACATTCGCGGTATAAACAGAAATTTGAATCTGGAGAGGAATTCTCCGACGAAAACATGATTGTCACGTCACTTGTACCTGTGCAAATATATAGTACGGGTACAAATCACACTAAAATATGGATAAACGACAGGCCTTCTTCAACAAGATATTGCCGTCCCATAAGATTTCAATTTTGTAAGGAAAATATTGATAGTATAAAATCTGAAAAAAACCTATGTTGAGGAGAGAATAGCTGCTTTACAACCGACGAAGTGGGTCAGCGATAACAATGAGTACACAATTACTCAAAATTTTCTTTTGACAATGATCGATGGAAAAGTCGCTCATGCAGTTACTAATACTGCAACTCAAACCTGCAACATTTGTGGTGCGACACCATCACAAATGAATAATTTTGAAAAACTGGCAAAGTTGCCAATAAATGAAAACTGTTTACAACTTGGGATGTCAGTTCTTCACGGTTGGATACGAATGTTTGAATGCCTATTGCACATTTCGTATAGATTAAAATTAAAGAAATGGCAAGTCAGAAAAGAAGAACGCAAAGTATTCGAACAGAGAAAGAAAACTATCCAAGAAGATTTTAGAAAAAGATTAGGTTTAATTGTAGATGTACCCAAACAAGGAGGAGGATCCAGTAATGACGGAAATACTGCTAGAAAATTTTTTAAATATTCCGATGTATCATCAGAAATAACCGGCATTACCCAAGAAATTATATACAATTTTTTTATAATTTTAAGAGCAATTTCTTGTGGAGAAAATATTAACACTGCTGAATTTAAAAATTTTACAAACAACACACTCACATTATATAATCAATTATATAATTGGTATTATATGCCTGTGGCAGTGCATAAAATTCTTGTACATGGCCACTTAATAATAGAATCATTAAGTATCCCGATTGGCCTGCTTTCAGAAGAAGCGCAAGAAACTAGGAATAAAGACCTTAGAAGGTATAGAGAGAACTTTTCAAGAAAAATTTCCAGAATACATAATAATAGAGACTTTTTAAACAGGCTTTTAATATCATCAGACCCAATTATAACATCATTTCATAGCAAAAAATCAAGAAATAATGCAGATTTTCCTCATGAACTTATAAGCCTTCTCTGCTTTGAAAATGATGAAGAAAGAAATGATTTTTTATCGTCAATTACAACTAATATTGAAATTGTAGAACACAGTGAAGAAGAAGAAAAATAATATTTAGTTTTCTTCCTCTTCACTGTGTTCTAGAATCTCTTCTAGAACACTATAGGTATACAAGAAATGTTAAAACAGTATGTTAAAACACGAAATTTGCTTATGGGTTAAAACATAATTTATGGTTATCACTACATTATTAAACATTTGTCACAAATTAACACAGAAACAAAGAATAGCGTAGTTTACTCTATTATTGCAAATAAAATAGTAAGAGTATTTTTTTAACTGCTACTGTTTCGAAGACAGCTACATGAAAAACACTCAAAATTTACGTATAATCCATAAATGCAACAAAAAAAATGTGGGTTCCTATTTTAAAATGTCAACTTAGGCATGGTATCTCAATTTTGGGACACCTCTACATTTCAATTTTATCTGGAAAAATGCGCGTTAAAAAATATAACATAGATGTCCAAGCCTTTTTTCTGGAAGAATATCCCCCGAATTTTTATCGAATTGATTCCATACTTTATGTACACAGTGTATATATATTATATATATATAAGCATATATACTTATTGTTAGGGTACAGGAAGTAAATGTACCATGTTTTCGGAATTATATTAGCTTAAAGATCCAACCCAAACCACAGCAAAACCTTTGTTTCGCTTTTATTTTCAAATATTCGTTTCAACATCCTAAATTTTGTTTTAAGCACTGTATATAGATTAAATATATCCTAGCTAACCATTAAGGAGATATTATAAAGGTAGTAAACATTTTCAACTTCATTTAGTTGTAATTAGATTTTTGGCCACATATTCATAACTTCCTAACACTGTAAGGCATCACATTACCATACTTATTACTTTAATTGTTTTATAAAGTAGGAATGTGCTTTAATATTAAATTAAGAAACTAATATATTCATTAACGCGTTGCATAACGCAAAATACATCAGTGGATAATGAGCTTTATGAGTATTAATTATACCAATAATAAGTTGATTAATGCAACTTTTTCTTTTACTCCAGTTAATGACATTGATATTATGAAAAGCATAATATCTTCAATAAAAAGTAATTCTACGAATGTAGATGATTTAATTAAGTTATCATGTCCTCATATTCTTTTATATTTGACTCATATTGCAAATTTCTGTATAAGTGAGAATGTCTTTCCAGATGAGTGGAAGATTGCTCTGGTTAAACCATTACCAAAAATTAAGAACCCTATTGATTTTATGCATTTAAGACCCATAAGCATCCTTCCTGTACTATCGAAGATAACTGAAAAAATTCCAGCTTTTTAGCTGAGTAATTTTATATAGAAAAACAATATCCTGCCAGAAATGCAGTCTGGATTTAGACCTGGCTTCAGCTATACCACCGCATTAATTTCCATTATAGATGATGTGGTGTCTGTAATAGACAAGGGAAATGTCACAGTTTTGTGTCTTGTAGATTTTTCCAAAGCATTTGACACAATCAACCATGACCTGTGTTCTATTTTGCAATTTGTTGGTCTGGATGACGGGGACGTCGAATTGCTACGGAATTGTTTAAAAATTCGTCGACAATCAGTTATTATTGGTGACAGTATCTTGGGTGCGTTGGGTTTATTGTCAGGTGTACCACAACGATCCATTCTTGGCCCTCTTTTGTATACTGTGCATACATGTCATTTTAAAACCTTCACAAAATATTGTAGATCGCATTTTTACGCTGATGACACTCAACTGTACTGCTCCTTTCCGCCCTCTGATGTGACAGCTGCTTGTGAACGCATTAACTCTAATCTTCAGAGTATAGCTGAAATTTGTGAACGTCATAATCTATACATTAACCCATCAAAGACCGAATTAATCCTTTTTGCGCCTAAAAGATCGAGACTCTCTTATCCAAATTTAATATTTTTGTAAACAACACAAGTGTTACATGTAGTAATATTGTAAAAAGTCTGGGACTATTAATTGATGATGTACTGAAATTTAATGATCACGTGAATAAATTAGCGTACCGTAACTTAAAACTCATTTCCAACTGTCGAATTCTGTTTTTCTTCATTTTGATCGTAAATAGTGAATAAATCGCAAATTTATTGGTGTAGAATTACTTTGCTATGATTCCCACATCATATGGTATAAGAATCGTTAAAAAATAAAACCATAAATTTCGTCATTTTTAAATTTATTGCAAATTATTCGCAAACGGTGCAATAAAAAATTTATTTGACATGATTTTGGAGTTTCTATCTTGAAATTTAGTCGTCAAAAAAAAAAGCCTATATTATAACAGATGGGACACCTGCTATACAGTTCGCCACGATTTCCAACCCTTATAAGTTATAATATAACTTTCTCCTGAAGCTTTACTAGCACGTATAAAAAAACGTAAACCTAATTTTGGCCCATGCTATCACTATACCAAATTGAACCAAATTGTCGAAAAGATTTTCCACCAGAACAAATAGAAGATCGGTAAAGCGTTTCCGAAATGCGAAACGAGGTACCCGGGTTAAAAGTTTCGACCAATGATGGAAAACAGTACAGTGCACAAGATTTACAAACACTAAGTATAAATCATTTTTAATATTATTTAGTTTAATTTTGTGACTAAACTATAAAACAAATTAAATAATAATTTCTTAAAATAAGAATTTGTATGCGTATTAATATTTTGATTGAATTTTTAATAGATTCTTTTAGTTACATCTACAAAAATTAAATAGTATTGTATAATGTAATGATAATTAGGGAAAACGGTTGTTTTGCATCGCTCCATATCTATCTTCCATATACAAAAGGTTTATAAATAAGCAAAGGTAAACAACCGCTTTTATTTCGCTTCCTTTCATGACCTTACGTATAAGGTATAAAATCCTTTAAAAGGAATTTAAAGAATATCACCTCAATATAAATTATTATTGTAGAAAACATTTTTGGTTTCTCAGAAATTGGAAGTATATAAACTTAAAGTATTGTAATCGTGCCAAAATTTCAAATATTTTTAGCAGTATGTCTGCGTTTATGTACGTATTTATTTAAGTATGTATGTATTCAAATATGAGATCCACTTTTGATCTATATCTGTTATCCAGAAGGGGCACTTAACCTGAATACATGCAAAATCATTTTTCATACAAACTTGCAGTGTATCTTTATTTATACATGAATAATTTATGTCTAGATACAATAGTTACATATACTAGCGTGAAAACAATCCGGATTCTTATCGAAAAGTTGGTAACAGCAATCAAATTGCAAAGTTACAGGTCATCAAAGACATGCAATTTTAACACAGTTTTGTAAATATTTTCAATGCATAATTGCGTATAATTCGCGTAACTTATAACAATTTCGAAGCAAATGATTTTGTGCATCTTCACCAACTATTATTATACCTCTAACCAGGCAGCTTAAGACAGTTTTTGAAATTGAAACTAATTAGTAGTATTAGTACTAATACAGGATGTCCCGTATCTTCCGCATCAGAGCATTATACGGTTGTAGGATACAAAATTCTGAAGCCATTTTTCTAATAAATTTTTTTCGAAATGTTTATAATAACCGCACGGAAACTATTTAAAGATGTCCAATAGCGGATTCACGAATTCACGAAAAAAGTTTATTTCTCTTTCCGTGTCGAATCTATTGGTGAGTACACGTGAGAAACGTGATATGAACGGTGCGGCAGACCGGCCGGGGGTGGGGTCGATTACCTGTGTCTGATTTACGATCTGCTATTGGACGAGTTTAAACATTTCGGAAAAATTTTATTAGAAAGATCGCTTCAGAATAATGTATCCCACAACCGTATAATGCTCTGATGCGGAAGATACGGGACATCCTGTATACAGAGGCTTGTTGATTGTTGCTGAACGGTAGTTGTCAGGACGGTGTGGAAGCCGAGTCATTGATGGTAGGATTCGGTGTACCGATGGATTGTGCGGGGTTTTGTGTTCCTATTGTGACAGCCCAACGATGTATCTCAGAGGTTAAAGTCACCGAGGACGATGATTTTATTGTGGTGGCCTAGGAGTTGGTCTGGATCGACTATCGCAAGACTGCTGTTCAGGGACCTGTAGAGTGTTGTTTTTATTAGAGTGTGGAGGTTCGTGTATTTAATTAAGAAGGCCACTCCACGGGATCTGCGGATGTAGTCTTTGTGGCAGATGACGTAACCGGGGATTGAAATGTCGTCTGTTGCCATTAACTTCGTCTCGTTAACAAACAAGATGTCTAGTTTGAGACGATTAATGAATTCGATTATCTCCATTTTGAGGATGAGGCTGTTGAAGTGAAATTAGACGACATTTAGTTTATTGAATTGGAAAGGTTGATCATCAGCTGTTGAGTAGCTTACAGGCTCCACAAAGGTCACCAGTTGTTCATATAAGATTCGTTCAGCAATTTTTGAAAGCACAGACAGGATGCTAATGGGTCTCAAATCGTTGAGACCTGATGGTTTATTAATTTTGGGCAACAGCTAGATTAACGCTTTTTTCCAAGCTTTCGGAAAGACACCGGAAGCTATACTTGAATTTATAATATCGCGAATGTAGGGTATCAAGTGAGGTCAACATAATTTGATACATTTAGTATTAAGATAATCATACCCAAGCGCATTACTCTTTATACTGTGCATAGCACGTTCTACATCGTCGTCAGTTACTGCCCGAAAGCTGAAATATACACCCTGCTTAAGGTTTGAGTTATAGAAATTTACAAGCTCTTTGTCTGATCCACCACTCCCCCCACTTGTGGTAATAAAATGATTAGTAATATCATTTAGCGAACCGAGGTGGGGCGGAAGCACACAGTTTCTTTTAAACATTCCCGCATTCTGTAGAGCTCTCCAACAATTACTTGTAGATATCAGTTCCGACTCAAAATAAGCTCTACGTTCCCGGTTAATCGATGTGTTTACCAGGTTACGCAAAGATTTATAATATTTCCACTTAGTTACTGACATGTTGTTGCGGTACTTGGTATAGGCCTTATCTCGTAGCTTTTGCATGAGCTTTATATTATCTGTGATTCAAGGGGTTGGGGCATGCACTCTTGAGATTGTTTTGAGAGGCATATGCACGTCCAAAACCGCCAAGATAAGCTGCATTAAGCAGGTAACCTTGTCATTCACATCTCTTATGTCAAAAATTTGAAAAAATGGCATTCGAAACAAGTTCGCCGGAAAAATCTCATAGTCGAAGTAAGTATATGATCTAATGAGAATACTCAGATCTCAATCTAGGTTCGCCGTTTGAACTAATTTTGAGTTTACAGAAAACCAGATCATGATCTGTCATTATGTCAGTATGAATTTAATCAATTTAATAAAATCTTGTTAAAAAGATTAAAAGATGTGTAGCAAATAATGTTAATAACAAAAAAACATAAGAAATTCCTGGAAACAGATTAAAGAAGTTGTTTGTTTTGTAGAAGTTGTAGTATGCCACGAGATTGTTTTGTAAATTGTAACAAATGCGTGAAGAAAATAATTAACACAAAAATTATGTTTCGGAGAATTACTATTTTCTTTTCCTACCTGCGAAGGTCTAATTTTGACGTACGTTTTTTTGTTTGGTTCAGTTTACGTGTGATTTTTCTAAAGTTGATATTGAAGTTGTGCAAACCACTCAGTGTTCAAAATGCCATTTGAATTTTCGAAGAAGGAAAAAAACGGACATGATTTTAATTTACGGCGAGGCAAGGCACCACGCTTGCTTATTCAATTATTATTATACAGTGCGTCCGTAAAGTAACGGATATAGGCGATAAAATCATTATAAACGGTTTCTGGAAAAATCCCTGAAACGGGTCTAAAGATTTAAATTTTTTGCAATTGTTTGGTGTAGATTTTAAATTTTTTCCACCATTTTTAAGTGAGTTATGACGTCATCGGTATTTTTTTCAAATGGCAATCCCCCATTTGATTGTGAGTCGGCGTTGAAACGTTGTGAGATTTAACGTTACCAATAGGCTTAATTGGAATGTTTCGTTTTGTAGAAGTGAGCTGTTCAATCGCCTCAAGACTATGAATTCTTCCAAAAAGAAAGCTTTCTAACTCTTTAAACGTTGCTGGAGATTTCTTACTCCCAATAGATTTTTCCCAATCTTTGAGGGTTTCAGGATCAAGTCTTCGTACAATCAAAAAAACGAGTATATTATCCCATTGATTTGTAGGACAATCTAGTGCTTCAAGTGCACCAAGATTCTCTTTAATCTCACTTATCACACGCTTAAGCTCGCTGGACGATTCATGTTTAATTGATCGAGTCGACAAAAGAACTGACAAATGAGAATCAATCAGAATTCGTTTATTTTCGTAACGATCTATAAGAATATCCCATGCTCGAGCAAAATTATCTTCACAAATCGCGATGTTTTTTAAAAGTTGGGCGGGTTCTTCCGTTACACTCATTTTTAAACAATGTAATTTTTCGACCAAAGAGAGTTCTGAATTAGATTTAATCATAGAATCGAATAAGTCATGAAAATGTTTCCATTGTAGATAGTCTCCAGAGAATTTTGGTAAATCTATTCTTGGTAATTTAGGAGAATGAGAATTTATAGCACGTGTTGTATTATTTAAAGAATTATTTGCTAAGTTGTCAGAGGGAGCGGATAACTTATCTATAAGATCGAACATGTCTCCTTGAATATTTACGTATTGTTCTTCGCACTCAGCATATATATCGTCTTTAAAATAAACGTGATCTTGAAATTCATCGCGATTACCAGTTACAGTTTCATGAATTTGCTGGAATTTAGCCCAATTTGAATTTAATAAATTTAAACGACTTTTTACTCGACCGATCGTCACAGTTGCATCGCCAATTTTTTTTCAAATTTGTCATTGCACGCGAAATTAGACCGTAAAGTTCGATCTGTCGATCTAGAGTAATTCTAACTTCAGACATTTTCTATCTGATTTAAACGAATTTTAACGATTATTTGAGAATCGGGGATTAAAGAATGAGTTGATTTACGAATCCGATAATTGTTTAATATTATTTCACGAAAATTGAGAAACGTTTTGTTAAAATATCCAAAACGTTTTACCGCAAGCGAGCGATCCGGCTCGAAGGACCAAATGTTTTGAGGTTGAGAAATTACGAGTTCGTTTGAGAATGAATTAAAGATAACTTACTATCAATATATTATATTATGAAATTAAATGGTTTGGTTCTACACTGCACTAAACAATAATTAAATCAACTTAATAACTACAACAACGAAACTGACTGAGTTTCTACGTGGTTCGTACGAATAATACAAAAAATAAAACTTGTTTTAATATTTTCGGAAAACGTAAGAAACACAAAAATGAATTCAAAATACAAAATCTATGAACTTTAAACAAATAGGAAGATGCCCAGGTTCTTCTTGTTTCTATATTTTTCGGTATTCCTAATGTATATTGCCGTTTTACTCAGTGAATTAAGTTTACCTGAAAAAGGATATTTGAGGTACTAGTGCATTTTATTATTCTTGGAAAACTATCGGTTTTAGAACAAAGGATCTTCGCATACAGGTTTGTCCCATCTTTTTTTACCTACTTGAACAATATTAAAATAAATAAATTTCTCGTAGACAAATGAAAAGGTCTTTTCCCGGAATGAAAACCCCCACTGTACCGTAAGGGAAGGTTTCGTGGAGAGTAAGATTGCTAAAGTTATTCATTCGAGTTCCATATTCAGCGCTAAACAGTTGTTTGCAAATTGTATCGTGTAATAATATAGTTTAATTGTATACTTGATTATAAAATGAGTAAAAGACAACGAATTTTTGAGTGTAAAAACGACCCCCTTAATTTCTGCTATGTATGTGGTGAATATGTCGTCAAGAAAAACATCCGTAAATTTACTAATTCGGTACAACAAAATTATCCCCAATATTTTGGAATAGCAGTTGAGAATCTTCAAGAACAATGGACACCAAGTTTTTTATGCCTTAATTGCCATATAAATCTTAGTGGATGGGCTTCCGACGCGCCAGAGTATGTATTTCATTTTGGTGTAGTTATTATTTGTTTCCATTATTCGTATTAAAATAAAGAATTGCACTTTTTGTAGTGGAATTACAATAAAAAATTGTAACTTTTTCAAAAAAACATCAAACAAATGCAGAGGATAGTAGAAACATTTTCAATCTCTTTAAAATATGTATACAACAGAATTTTTGTTCATTTAATTACATTACACATACACCAAGGGTCTTCCGATGGGATCTCCGCTCAGCGGATTGCTAGCTGACATATTCCTGAACAACATAGAAAAAGATTTGATTTGCAATAACATAAACCCATACAGAAATAATATAATATTATGGCAACGTTACGTTGACGATATGCTTGTTTTCATGAATACGAGGGATGATACTATTATTGAAGGTTTACACACATACATAAATGAACTGCACAAAGACATAAAATTCACAATGGAAAAAGAACAAAACAACAGATTAAACTTTCTTGACATAACATTAGATAAAAATGATAACCACCTTCAATACAAAATATATCGGAAACAAACACAGACAGATATAATTATCCCACAAGACTCTCACCACGAATACACCCATAAAATGGCAGCATTTAGAGCCTATATAAATAGAGCTCTAAATACAAAATTAGATCAAACCGAAAAAAAAATAGAGATAACAATAATTATGTATGAACCAGAAATTATTGATAGAATGTTTAACAAACAAATTAACAGAAACGCTCTCAACAACATGACAACACTTAACAACCAACAAGAAGTTCAAACCTTATCATACAAATCTATAGAATATCAGGGGAATATTAACAGCAAACTAAAGAAAATCTTTAAGACAGAATAAGAATAAATGATAAATAAATAAATAAAAGTAACAACACCATAGGACGAATTTTAACCAACAACAAAGACAAGATAAAGAAATTAAACAACAACGGAGTGTATAAACTGGAATGCGGAACCTGTAATGCTACATATATATAGGAGAGACAGGGACATCGTTAAAAACACGGATAAATGAACACAAAACCCAGGACAGATCTAATTTTGGCAGGCATTTAATCTTCAATAAAGACCACCAATTCAATGAAGAGGAAAACACCACGTTACTTCACTCCAAAAATAAGAGCAACTTACTCGAAGCCCTCGAGAATTACGAAATTAATAAGTTCAAGTATAATTATCCACAGAAGATCTGCCTAAACGACCAGATCACAACCAATACCCGATCAATATACACCTTTCTTAGAACACCATATACCCCCCCTAAAAAAATTCCAGACGAACGAGGAACTCAAGCTACGGTAGTAGCACAGAATAACCAGAAATGACAGTGAGCCCGTCTAGACAAAATCGGGCCTTGTGAATCGTCATTTTATTGGAGTTTATTTTGAGCTAATATCACATCGCTTTATTATTTACTAATAAAAGTTTGACATATTGACCCCAACCTAAAGTCTATTTATGATATACATATACATAAGTTTATATAAGTACGTGTATCTCAAATAATTAAATAATGTTTCTTATCATTAACTGTTTGGGTAAATTACTAAGAACGTGTAATTCTGTCCTTAAAATGATCAATAACGATGGATTAAAAAAATTTATATTTCAATTCTACTTTTATATATAAATTGTGTATATATTATATTATTAAATAAAATAATAGTATAAACATAAAAAAATGCTGTGTATAAATAATTCTTTTACGATACAAATTTGAGCGTGTGAACCTGTATTATAAACTCCAATAAAATGACTGAAACAGTAGAGCCATACATGGCGCCAAAGCATCGAGGTCCCAAACTCGCCAATCTAAAACATCAAACGTTCCGACAAAGCTGTCAGTTCTGGTTATTCTGTGGTAGTAGCTTGAGTGTCGCAACGTCTGGGCTCCTTGACTACCAACACCTCCTCTCTCTCCCAAAAATTCCTATCTATTCCCATACCCCAAAAACTGTCACACCATTCCCCCTTCTTTATAATCGACATTTAATATTGTTTATCTTCAATCTCCTATTTTGATTGTTACTCAAACACTATCTTGTATCTATATCGTGTTGCCTTTATATCAATCATTTTGGTTTGTGATGTTCGATGTTTCGATTTTGATTTTTAAAATTTTTTAACTTCTGAGTTTTTTTAACTTTAAGACAAGAGTTGTCAAGAAAGTTTAATCTGTTGTTTTGTTCTTTTTCCATTGTGAATTTTATGTCTTTGTGCAGTTCATTTATGTATGTGTGTAAACCTTCAATAATCCCTCGTATTCATGAAAAGAAGAATATCGTCAACGTAACGTTGTCATAATATTATATTATTTCTGTATGGGTTTATGTTATTGCAAATCAAATTTTTTTCTATGTTGTTCAGGAATATGTCAGCTAGCAATCCGCTGAGCGGAGATCCCATCGGAAGACCCTTGGTGTATGTGTATATTTTATCAGTAAATGAACAAAAATTCTGTTGTATACATATTTTAAAGAGATTGAAAATGTTTCTACTATCCTCTGCATTTGTTTGATGTTTTTTTTGAAAAAATTACAATTTTTTATTGTAGTTTTTAGATATTCCCTTTTTTAAAATTTGGAAAAAAAATTTTTTGATTTAGTCGCAAACTTCATGATATATGCTTGACCTTGACATTCACGATCCGGACAACCATCTTGTCAGCCAATTCATCGATCATCACATTCACCTATAATTAAGCAATTATTAAGTTCTTGATATCCTTGCTGCTTTTTTTAATCACGAACAAATGTTCAATAATAGTACCAAGGTTTTAATTCAAATTGTGACGTAAGTTTAAACTCATTCATTTTATTATTTTTAAGAAAAACATACCCTATAAATTTAAGTGTATTTGTTGTAACTAAAAATTTGTTCTTATTTCGTTTGTAACTTTAGGTGTTCCTGAAGATGACTCTAAGTTGAGTCGAAACCGGTAGAACGAAAATATAATAAACTATCCATTACAAAAAGTGCAATTCTTTATTTTAATATGTAATTCATGTTAAAAATACTTTATAGTTTATAATTTTTTTTAACGTGGCGGTACATGAAATTTGGCGTTCCAATGATTTGAAGAGAACCACTTTGTCATACAACCAACTGCTACTTTTACCTAAGTAAACAAACCGGAACTGGAAAAAATATGTGATAAAGAATAAAAGTAGTTTGAAAGTAGTTCTCTTGCATAATGGAAATGAGAAACCATCAATTCCGATCGCGTATGCTGTAAATACCAAAGAATCGTACGAAACAATGGTTAAACTATTAAAATCTCTTAATTACGAAGACCATGAATGGAAAATTTGTGCAAATTTAAAAGTCACAGGCTAATAAGGATCATAATTTTTGGTAATTTCTCCATAGATTCTTATCCTGCGTACCTTGTTGTCTTCTTAAAAGAGCAAAGTTTACGTAGAAGGTAAAAAAGAATTTTTCTGCGACTCTCCACGGATATTGAATGAATTTTTGGTTCACATTTTGTCTAAAAAAAACCCTTTTTCACATATTATGGGCCATTGTTTTAAAACTATCGAACCGATAGGAATATATAAAATCATATATGATTTTTGGGTTTAGGGGACCAAACTACATAAGAAAAATACAGTGGCGTCAAATGTACATTTTATGAATTTTTTTGTAGACTAATGTGATCTGCGCGTTTGATTCAAAATTCAATAAATTTGTTACATATGCGTGACAGGACTGCGTTAATATGTTTATTGAACGGTTAATATAAGACGCTACGTTAATTTATGATAATCACTATAAAAATATTGTTCCAATGCGCACCCACTGTCACAGGCTGAACAGCCACTTTACATCATTAAATTGTCATATTTGTAAAAAAAACACTCGATAATAGTACTGGTGATAATCGTAAAGTAGATAATCATTGTCACATTACTGGAAATTTCAGAGGACCTGCCCACTCTAAATGTAACCTCAACTTCAAAATTCCCTCTACCCTACCAACTTTTTTCCACAATTTATCCGGATATGACTGCCACCATTTTATCAAACAAATTGCTGATATAGATAGTTAGTGATATAGATAGTTTTTAGATGCTATACCCAATAATACAGAAAAATTTATAAGTTTTTCCAAGTTAGTTTTGGTTGATAACGAAGGTGACAGACGAAAATTTCCGCAAATTTAGCATATTGGGATGTTAATAATTTGCATGGATGGGCGATGTCTCAATATCTACCAATAAGTAACTTCAAGTGGGTGAGTGAAGTGGAAATAGAAAATTTTAATATTGGTAATATTGATGACAATTCGGATGATGGTTATATATTGGATGTGGATATTATTTATCCGGATAATCTCCACGATCCACATAATGATCTATCGTTTCTGGCAGAGAATATTTGCCCTCTTAATTGAAAACAGTCTCCGACCAATATTCAATTAATAGCCAATTTCATGAATAAGAAAAACTATGTTGTTCATTATAGGGTTTTAAAACATGCCATCAAGCATGGATTAATTGTTGAAAAAATTAATCGAATATTGAGATTTAAAACCTACGTCAATTCGAAAAAGACTTTTTCAATTTAATGAATAACGCCGTTTTTGGTAAAACTATGGAAAACGTCGATAAGCGAATTGATTTGAAGTTAGTAGCATCTTGGGATGATGTTCAAATCGGTGGGAGAAGTAGATTAGGAGAACGATCCCTTATAGCGAAATTAAACTTTAAAAACATAAAAATCATTACGGAAACTTTTTCGGTAATTCAGATGAGTAGGTTAAATATTATCTACAATAAACCTATTTATGTCAGCCTAGCAATACTAGATATATCCAAGTTATGCATGTATGAATTTTTTTATGATTTTTTAAAGCCCAAATATGAAGAAAATATCAAATTGTCTTATATGGACACTGATAGTTTCATCGTCTCTATAAATACGGAGGACATGTTCGGACATTAAAAATCATTTAGACCGATTCGATATATCTAATTATAGCTTGGATAATGAGTATGGCATCCCATTACGAAATAAAGCCATCCCCGGTCTTATGAAAGATGAGAATGGTGGTAGAGTTATGGAAAAGTTTATCGGGTTGAGGTCGAAAATGTATTCGATATGGGTTAATGGTGGGGGTATAATGAAAAAATCAAAAGGGATAAAGAAGTCGGTGGTTAAGAAACGGATAACATTCCGCCATTTTGAAAACTGCCTGTCATTAAATTCTAAGTTGTTGGTAAAACAGGTCCTCTTCCGATCCTACAATCATGATGTGTACACAATTTACCAAAATAAATTGGCCCTTTCACCGCATGACACTAAAAGACACATATGTAGAAATAATAATAGATGTACATTAGCTTGGGGCCATTATAGATTAAGACCTGTGGAATAATGGTCTGCGCTAGAATTAGGTTTAAAATTGACAATCAATTGTGACGTCTTAAATAAATTTTTAAATAAAGAACTTTACCACTTTTTTTTATTTTGAATAATGCTGTGTTAGAATTAGGACAATGATTTATCATTTTGCAATCAAATATAGAATAATGTTAAATAAAGACTTTTATGCATCTAAATGCTTTCTCTCCCTTCAAATACAAAGAAAATTGAGTAATAAAACTTGCTGCCACACCACTTTTGAATCGCCCCCTTCCTACTAAAAACCGCTCTAAATCGCGTTTGTACAGGAAAAAATCTTGTCTAGCCTACACTTGCTGGAAAATTGCTGTTGGATAACTTAGGATGCCAATAAAAACATTATTGCATGCACATATTGAAAAGATTATTATTATTATTTGATTATTATTTTGTCCCAAAAAAAATCATAGAAAAAGGTTGACATTTTGAACACCACACGGCAATACTACTTAAGGAACGCACTTACTTTTATTAGCTTATTGATCTGCTGCTCAGGGATCTCCTGGAATTCAGAACTTGTCGAAGGTGAATTCTTTTGCGCCGTTATTCTGGGTGATGAGCAGCGGCTGCGACTGGTATTCTGGAGGGTAGGGCGGAGAATGTCCATGAGTTAATTTCCGGGGCGGGGGAGGCGATCTTACAGTCCTGGAAGTGACCAAGTTCTTCATACTTCCTCTCCTGATCAGGGCCGTCTTTAACCTATTGGAGGCCCTGGGCATATTGGGATAATGGGGCCCCTATGACTTTGACAGAACACTATCTTGTTAGAATAGACAAAGAAAGTAGATAAACAAGGTTAAAGATTATTTTTATTAACAATCACATGAAATGAATAGATAAATGTAATATAGTCCACAAAAGTAACTCTTTTAGCATTTACAGGTTAGTGCTTAAAAATCTGTTATTTGAAGAGGAACCCTTCTAGATTTCAGATGAGCAAAATCGTTAATCACTTCTTCAAAATCTATGTTTTTTAGCACATCAGATTCTATGGACATCAGCGACAAACTGGTTAATCTCTCTTGAAGCATTGTACTTCTCAATTCATTTTTAATTCTTTTCAATTTGGAGAAGGAGCATTCCCCACTGCAGTTAGTTACCATCATGCTTAAAAAGATTCTCAATACGAATTCTACCTTTGGAAATGTGTCTTCAATTTTGTTTTCTTTCAAAAGTTGATATATTTTTAATATACAATCCTTATTTTCACTGTCAACAATTTTCAAGTATTCTGTTAAATGCAAACATTCTATTTCTAACTCTTTCTCATTAACATCTTCATAATAAAATTCAGCAAATTCTTTGCAACTTTGTCTCAACTCTTCAGAATTCAGAGTTTTCAAGCGAAAAAATAAATCAAAACGTTTACTGATATTCTTATACGAACTTAATCGCTGTTTTAGATGTTTTGATGTTTTAGATCAATTATGGGAAGAAAGGTTTCTATTTTAAATTTCTCTCTTCCATTCAGTTGGACTGACGGCGCAGAGCCATCAAAAAAACTCTGGCGAGAACTTCTCCGTTTTGTTCTTTGAGATAAGTCCTTGTAATCAGATTCCGGGTTTCTTTCTTTGGCAGACGATTCGAAGTAATCAAATTTATCCCTGAGGTTAATAATAAAATCATCAAGTGAAGTAAACATATTAGTTGCAACGTCCAGTGCTATTGTTTCTTTCTGAAGATAATTACTTATTTTGTCTATTCTTTCCAATATACAGTTCCAAATTTCCGTTAGTATAATATATTCTAGATTTTCCATTTTACTGGATAGACTAAGGACTTCGTCTCTAGTTTCTCGTGCCTGTTCTATATCTTTTGCGATGGATATCGAAGCTTCTATAACTTGTTCATGACCTTCATGCAAGGCGCTTACTGCATCTGCTCGGGCTGACCATATGGTTTGTGAAAGACTTTTAACAACTTTTTTTGAACCTAAATGTTCTGTCAATATATTCCATCGATGAGTAGAGCCCGAAAAAAAGTTGTACACTTTCTGAACCATTTCAAAAAACTTTGTTGCCTCCGATACACACCCAGCAGCATGTACACCTACTAAGTTTAGTAAATGTCCCATACATGGTACAAAGGTGGCAAATTCACATTTCTCCTTGATTCTTGCTTGTAGACCAATATACTTCCCCGACATATTTGAAAGACATGCAATTTTAACACACTTTTGTAAACATTTTCAATGCATAATTGCGTATAATTCGCGTAACTTATAACAATTTCGAAGCAAATGATTTTCTTCATCTTCATCAACTATTATTATACCTCTAACCAGGCAACTTAAGACAGTTTTTGAAGTTGATAGTAATTAGCAGTATTGATACTAATACAGGTTGTCCCGTATCTTCCGCATCAGAGCACTATCCGGTTGTAGGATACAAAATTCTGAAGCCATTTTTCTAATAAATTTTTTTCGAAATGTTTATAATAACCGCACGGAAACTATTTAAAGATGTCCAATAGCGGATTCACGAATTCACGGAAAAAGTTTATTTCTCTTTCCGTGTCGAATCTATTGGTGAGTACGGGTGAGAAACGTGATATGAACGGCGCGGCAGACCGGCCGGGGGTGGGGTCGATTAAATGTATCTGATTTACAATCTGCTATTGGACGAGTTTAAATAGTTCCCGTGCGGTTATTATAAACATTTCGGAAAAATTTTATTAGAAAGATCGCTTCAGAATAATGTATCCTACAACCGTATAATGCTCTGATGTGGAAGATACGGGACATCCTGTATACAGAGGGTACTTGTTGATTGTTGCTGAACAGTAGTTGTCAGGACGGTGTGGAAGCCGAGTCATTGATGTTGTCTCCTATGGGTGGAGTGGTCAAATTGGTTACCTGAAAGTAAAAACTGGGTTTTTTTGTTTGATGTTATGGTGTGTTATCTGAATGTTAGTTTTTTGTCTACTGTTACGCCTAGGTATTTTACTTAGGATTTGATAGGGATCGGTGTATTGAATAGTCTGATGGGTATTAGAATTGTGTTAGGGCAGATGATTTTCGTAAGAATTATGAATTCAGATTTATTTGCATTGGGTGTTATTTTTATTGTTTGAAGTATTTATCTAGGATCCGGATGTCGGTTTGGATCGTGAGGAGGGCGATTTTGGGTCCCTTGTGGCCAGTGCCTGTCATTTGGGGGGATGAGGAAGTAGTGTTAATTTTGACCTGTATCTTCCTGTTTGTCAGGTAGCTGTAAAGTAAGATTGATCAGGTGTGGAGAATATTTTGAGGTGATCATTTTATGTAGGAGACTATCAAACCAAACAGTATCGAATGCCTTCTTTAGGTTTAGGGATACTAAGGCGGTATGGGAAGGCGTCGATGATGGTTGGGTTCGAGCCGTTGTCGCGCTAGTGTGTAGTAGTTTATGCTGCTGGCCGTGAAGGCGTTGTAGGATTCGGTGTACCGATGGATTGTGCGGGGTTTTATGTTCCTATTGTGACAGCCCAACGATGTATCTCAGAGGTTAAAGTCACCGAGGACGATGATTTTATTGTGGTGGCCTAGGAGTTGGTCTAGATCGGCTATCGCAAGACTGCTGTTCGGGGAGCTGTAGAGTGTTGTTTTGATTAGAGTGTGGAGGTTCGTGCATTTAATTAAGATGGCCACTTCACGGGATCTGTGGATGTAGTCTTTGTGGTAGATGACGTAACCGGGGATTGAAATGTCGTCTGTTGCCATTAACTTCGTCTCGTTAACAAACAAGATGTCAACTTTGAGACGATTAATGAATTCGATTATCTCCATTCTGAGGATGAGGCTGTTGAAGTGAAATTGGACGACATTTAGTTTATTGAATCGGAAAGGTTGATCATTAGCTGTTGAGTAGCTTACAGTAGCTCCACAAAGGTCGCCATTTGTTCATATAAGATTCGTTCAGTAATTTTTGAAAGCACAGACATAATGCTAATGGGTCTAAAATCGTTGAGACCTGACGGTTTATTAATTTTGGGCAACAGCTAGATTAGCTAGACAAGCTATACTTGAATTTATAATATCGCGAATGTAGGGTATCAACTGGGAGCAACATAATTTGATACATTTAGTATTACGATAATCATACCCAAGCGCATTACTCTTCACAATGTGCATAGCTCGTTCTACATCGTCGGCAGTTACTGCCAGAAAGCTGAAATATTGCTTAAGGTTTGAGTTATAAAAATTTACAAATGATTATTAATATCATTTAACGAACCGAGGTGGGGCGGAAGCACACAGTTTCTTTTAAAGATTCCCGCATTCTGTAGAGCTCTCCAACAATTACTTGTAGATGTTAGTTCCGATTCAAAATAAGCTCTACGTTCCCGGTTAATCGATGTATTTACCAAGTTACGCAAAGATTTATAATATTCCCACTTAGTTACTGACATGTTGCGATACTTGATATAGGCCTTATCTGGCAGCTTTTGCATGAGCTTTATATTATCTGTGATTCAAGGGGTCGGGGTATGCACTCTTGAGATTGTTTTGAGAGGCATATGCACGTCCTAAACCGCCAAGATAAGCTGCATTAAACAGGTAACCTTGTCATTCACATCTCTTATGTCAAAAACTTGAAAAAATGGCATTCGAAACAAGTCCGTCAAAAAAATCTCATAGTCGAAGTAAGTATATGATCTAATGAGAATACTCCGATCGCAATCTAGGTTCGCCGCTTGAACTAATTTTGAGTTTACAAAAAACCAGATCATGGTCTGTCATATATATGGGATTCGATATGAATATTAAATCCAGCAAAGAAGAAGACGTCATTGTGTTTCGTGTAGGACCAGTTGTTAGCTCAGTTAGGTCAAAGGCCTCCACCATATCAATCAATGCTAAAGTTGAAACGTCATCTAATTTCAAAAAGTCAATATTAAAGTCACCCATTAAGATGACCAGATCGCCATTGGTATTATACTGAAAGGGTAGATTCCAAATCATTTAAAAATACCCTATAATTAAACTTCGGGGGTCTGTACCCTAGCCCTACCGCAAGATTTACGCCCTGTAATCGAAAGGAAACCCATAATTGTTCAATTTCCGTTGATGTGTCAAGATCTCTAAATATTTTTATTTCTATCTTTATATTTTTTTTAATGTAGGTTGCTACACCACCTCCTCTGCCGTTTCTATCCCTTCGAATTAGCGCGTAACGATCAATTGCGATGTCATTCGAAAAAATTTTATCCGATGATAAGTTTCACTTAACCCCATTATATCGTGGCGCAAATCATGCATAAGATTTACAAAATCATTAAAACTTGGGAGCAGTGATCTTATATTTAAGTGACCAATCAAGAACATAATGTAAGAGAAACCTTTCGGAGCACAACGACTTATAAATAAATAAAAAAAAGAAAAAGCAAAAACAGAATAAGAGTTTATGAGTAAAGTACAACAAAAAATATTTTGGTGCAGAACAGCAAAAAAAGTCCTTCTGCACGGAATTACAATGCTAAAAGTAATAACTTCCAGTGACTTAAGAGGGTAAATAAAATGAACAACAATGCAACCCTTTGGGGGTATACCTAACAAAAAACGAAAAACAGCTTATACAGTGCGTTTCAAAAGTAACGGATAAATTCGATAAAATTATTATAAACAATTTATAGAAAAATTGCTGAAACGGATTTAAGATTTAAATTTTTTGCAATTTTTTGGTGTATATTTTAAATTTTTTCCGCCATTTTTAAACAAGTTATGACGTCATCGAATTTTTTTTAAATGGAATTTTTATATCGGAATTTGAAAGAGATTTTTTTTTCTGAATTATGTACAATAAATATTAATTGAAACGGAGTAACAGTCGCTACACATTAGGAACGAGGAAAAATAATCTCAGGAAACGCGACCAATTTTTCAAGGACTTCAATAAAACAGCCTCCTTTTTTCTATACCAAGCTTTCGAAATCCTTTTTATTCCTTCATCAGGGTTACTGAACAAAAGAAAACAATGAACAACAAAATCTAATTAATCTAAAAATAAACTAATCTACTTACAAATGGAAAGCGATTTAATCAGCTCAAGCAACAGAGGCATTCAATCACCTCTAAAAGCGTCAAAAATGGATTTATTAACAATGAACCAACTTTAAC
Organism: Onthophagus taurus; assembly: GCF_036711975.1. Classification (NCBI taxonomy): domain Eukaryota; kingdom Metazoa; phylum Arthropoda; class Insecta; order Coleoptera; family Scarabaeidae; genus Onthophagus; species Onthophagus taurus. Next base: position 499,172 of record NW_027248939.1, read on the forward strand.
TTAATCTTTAACTACAAAGTAAAACAGAAAACGTTAAAATTTTTATAAACTTAATTGGCTGTAACTTTGAAGAAGTTAACCGTTACAACTAAGTAAAACGTTGAGAACCAGAACCCGCAAAAACTTGATTTAAACATTTACACCAGTCACCCAACAGAGGCGCTGCACAACAATTTTCAAAAATACAAAACCCAAAGAAATATAAAAATTTATTAAAAAACAAAATATTAGGAATGCTAAAATGTAAAAATTTTTCAAAACCTACGTTAAATGGATAAAAACTCAATCATATATATATACTCAATCATAACAATAATTTTCATTCATCTACTGTTAATCTCAATAAGGCAGACAAACCTAACGGCTCTCAAGAGAACCTCTCAAGTGTTCCTAATTTTAGATATGTAAAGATCCCTTTTGTTCCTAACTTAACACCTCAGTTGATGTCTATTCTGAAAACTGACTCTATAAAATTTGCAAAATTCAATGGTAGACCTCTTTTTTGTTTGTTCTCTAAAACTAAGGATCCTGTTCCCCTTCTAGCCCAGTCTCACGTAATTTACAGAATGCCTTGTAATAATTGCTATGGTGCATATATCTACCATTGATATATGATATTGATGTATATATTTACTATTGAGTCAGCATATGACACTCGAGGTGTTAAGTTAGGAACAAAAGGGATCTTTACATATCTAAAATTAGGAACACTTGAGAGGTTCTCTTGAGATTTACATTATCTCTAATCAACTGTTTCGGCACTTTGGAATATGGCTGAGCTATTTAAAAGCTATCTACGCAATGTCGACCCATCGAATAGAATTGCTGAATTATTTTCTGATTACTTGTCGACATATCAGTTAGCCGGGAACTCATACATCCCACTACCGATACCGATAATGAGAAAGAAGGCATGCGTTAATATCCGAAATGATGATAACGCATGTTTAGCGTGGTGCTTAACTGCCGCACTTCACCCAGCTCGCCAAAATAGAAATTGCACCACGAATTATCCCCATTATAACGACTTCTTAAACTTAAATGGAATTGACTTTCCCGTAAAGTTAACCGATCTCACAAAATTGAGCAAACAAATAATCTCAGCATTAATGTATACGAATCATATTAATTTACTCTATATTTTTAAGGGGGTATGCCACCTTGAATACCTGAAAATAATAGGTATTTTTAAAATTTGTTTGCAATCAGACGAAAGAAGTTTTCTAAAAACGGACAGGGTGTGAATAAGCCACTTTTTTAGTTTTAAATACATATTTTATTTATTAACAATTATTAAAATTGCACCCGCTAGACGTCGGTAATGTTAGGCTTGCAAATCGTGCAGGGTCAAACTGTGCGCAGGATTTCTCCTAACGCGTAAGTCGAATAATTAAAACTTGAATACGATTACTTTAGTAAACTCAAAAACTAGGGAACTACGTAGGATTTTTAAAAAATATTCATTTTTGACGAAATGGTGACGATTTTACAAGAAATGTCGTATTTATCGATAAAAAACGTACATAAAAATGGTTGTAAAACAGAGAATCTGAGACATATCGAAAAACGGCTACGTACTTACCTAGAATAAAATAATACAAACTTTTGAAAAAAAAAATCTTGAAAATCAGCGATTCCTGCACAATACAGCTGTCCTTCCTGAAGCTTATTTTCATCTTCTGCAGCTTTTCTGTCTGACAATAGGCTTCTACGAGCTTCTCAGCCGCCATGGAGCGCTCAGCGCGAGCAATGCGATTCATGACAAAAGTCGAAGCACGATCTTCCAATTGTTAATTTCAGTACTTGCATTATTTTCATAATGCTTGTAAAACCGTCATTAAAATTGCAAACAGCTATATCAGACGCAATGTCAACCACTTTCTTGCCACTATGAATAGTTTTTGGTGCGATAGACCATAACACGGCGTTGTAACTTTCATTGCTGTTTTGCGTATATCCCCCTAAACACCTTGTCAAAAGATCTTCCCTTGACAGTTCTTCGTACACAGGTTTCACTGCGCTGAAAACATCATTACCGATTGCTGGCTTGTGAGTGTACTCATCGATTTCTGACAAAGCGTACGCTTTTTGCCAGGAACACCACGACTCAGCACCAACTGCACAATTGTCATGCTTTGGAGTTTCATCTGTTCAAATTTTATGATACAAAGTAGCCCAGATCTCTTTTTTCATGTCCTTCATGGAATCGCAATTTCTGCGAATAGCCAATCCATAATATAAGGAAAGTTCATCAATCAATTTTCCTGTTAATTTTCCTTTGTCTCCTAATCCGCGGGTGTTTCTTTTTAGATTTCGTAACCGTGTGCCCATTCGTTTCTAAACGTGATCGACGCATTCTTTTTTGGTTACTATTACACTGTAATAGGGCTGAGCGTCCATAATACCTTTGAAGGTTTTGCTGTCTCTGTCTCCTACGTAAAAACAGTACTTCAAATTATGTTTTTCTTCGGATCGTTGAAACATCTCTACGACGGAGTTCACTCCCATTTTTCCTGAAGATCCGACATGGTTTATATCACATATTTCTTTATGATCTTCGACCCAATCTTGAAATTCCGCAGTATCTTTACCTTTCCAGTAACTACAATTTTTACAAATTTTTGGCTTTATATTTGGAATTACCCCTTTGTTCGATAGAAAGGGGTAATTCCAAAGTAAAGTTTTCTACTAAAATGAGTTTTTGTGATGGTATTGTTTATTCAGGTACCCGAAAGCCTACTTCAATAGCGTTTTTGAAAAATGATATTTTATATTTTTTTAACTTTTTTGTACAAGGTCAAAATACCTACATATACAGTAGACCCCCGACTTACGAGAACATTTGTTCCGTAATTTTTCTCGTAACTCGAAAATCTCTTAAGTCGAAAATCTCGTAAGTAGAATTCGCAATTATTGAAAACAGGAATAGATATGCATGTAGTAAAAATTACCGTATTCTTAGTACGGTGTCATAATAAACTACTAAAATAAGAAAATATACAGAGTGTCCCTCAAAAGTGGCTCACCCCCATATTTTTTTTTTATTATTAATGATATAAGAAAACCATTTGGAATGCATGGTTAGGTCGCTAAAACGGATTATTAAGACATGAAATCATTCTTTTTGTACTTCCGGTTACACCGGATGTGAGTACTAATTTCGCTATTTTTTTAAATCTATAATTTTTTTTTCTTCAGTTGGGTAGACAGTATAATTTCACATAACTTTTACTTGAAAAGATTTTCACGATCGCTTATAATTTTTGAAAAAAAAATTATTTTCGTTATTTTTTAACGTTTTAGTACCTTCGGAAAATGTATTACAACTTTTGACACATAGTAGCTAGGTTAATAGTACGAACTATGTTATGTCCCTCTTGATTTGCTATTCCTCGAGCAGTGATCACTGCTATGTTTTAGTTAGTGGTTCTTTTTTCATAATAGTATAAATTAACAGTTGTATTAAATTAGTTTTAAAAGAAAAACGCTATCCAACAATTAAATTTAATTCAATTGTAAGTTCAAAGAAACTAATTTTCAAAATGCTCCCGCCTCGATTTTGACATAATTGTATCTTGCGTATTGTCGATCTAACGACCCGACGTTATTCCTGCGGAGATATTTAATTAATACAATTTCTAACTCGATTTATTTTCTAATACCTCACGAGACCTTACTGGTGTATTATACAGCTCATTTTTGATTTTGCCCCATAAAAAGAATCTAAAGGTGTGAAGTCAGGTGATCTGAGAGGTTTTAACCACAATAAAGTAAACAATCCAAATTATAATGTACAATGGACATTGTAAGTAACTATCAGCTACAGAACATTTAGTGTAAAAGAACAAAAAATAAAGAAAAAAATAAAAAATGAAAAATAATTGAATTAAACTTAATTGTTTGATCGCGTTTTTCTTTTAAAACTAATTTAATACAACTGTTAATTTACACCATTGTTAAAAAAGAACCACTGACGAAAGCATAGCAGTGATCACTGCTCGAGAAATAGCAAATCAAGAGGGACATAACGTAGTTTATAATATTAACCTAGCTACTATGCGTCAAAAGTTGTAATACATTTTCCGAAGGTACTAAAACGTTATAAAATAACGAAAATAATTTTTTTTTCAAAAATTATAAGCTATCGTGAAAATCTTTTCAAGTAAAAGTTCTGTGAAATTATACTGTCAACCCAACTGAAGAAAAAAAAATTATAGATTTAAAAACTAGCGAAATTAGTACTCACATCCGGTATAACCGGAAGTACAAAAAGAATGATTTCATGTCGTAATAATCCGTTTTAGCGACCTAACTATGCATTCCAAATGGTTTTCTTATATCACCAATAATAAAGAGAAATATGGGGGTGAGCCACTTTTGAGGGACACCGGTATATAAAGGTGTTCCAACAAGGGCGCCGGATTTAATTTTAAAGAAAAACACATTTATTTTTTGAATTAAGCAAATATTTTGATTTCAACATAAAGAAAAATAGTTCCGATTAAATATGAAATACAACATCAGGCAAATGGCCACCACGAAACCTCTGGCACAGGTTTATTCTTTTGTTGAAATTTTCAATAACGTTTTCGCATAAATGTGGCTGTATTTCACCAATAACGCGCCGTATTTCCTCTTTAAGATTTTCAACTGTTTCAGGTTTATTCGCATACACCTTTTCCTTTACATAGCCCCAAAGACAAAAGTCCATCGGTGTTAGATCGCACGATCTTGGTGGCCAATATTGATCGCCAAATCGAGAAATGACACGGCCCGGAAACTTGGTCTGCAGTAACGCCATTGTTTCACGTGCTGTGTGGCAGGTCGCACCGTCTTGTTGGAAAAACATGTCCTCCACATCAATGACATCCAATTCGGGCCACAAAAATTCCGTTAACATTTCCCGACCGCACACCATTAACAGTTTGCGCATTTCCAGCCGCATTTTCAAAGAAATAAGGTCCAATCACTCCGTCAGTCTAAAATGCACACCAAACAGTTACTCGCGGCGGATGTATTGGTTGATTGAGTACCACACGAGGATTTTCAGCACCCCCACCTCGACAGTTTTTTTTATTTACGTATCCGTCGAGTTGAAAATGTGCCTCATCTGAAAATATGATTTTCTTCGAAAAGTCCGCATTAATTTGATGATGTTCCAACACCCAATCAGCAAATCCACGGCGCTGCGCATGGTCCCTCGGCTTGATTTCTTGCACCAATTGAACCTTGTACGCGTGCAAATGCAGATCTTTTACCAAAATGCGTTGCATAGTGCTTCTGGAAATGTTTAATTCTTGACCACGATGCCGAATGGAAGTTCCTGGATTATCGACCACAGATTCCCTTACTGTGGCTATGTTTTCAAGTGACCGACAAGGACGACGACGAACATTGATCTTCTGATCCACCAGCATAAATTTGGTCTCAAATTTTGTAATTAAACGCCTCACTGTTGATTCATTTGGCGCATTATTACGACCGAAAACTTGACGTAATTGGCGAACAGTTTTCGCAAAACTTTCACCATTTTTGTAATGTGTTTTTACAATAGTTCGACGTTGTTCGTTTGAATAGTTCACCATATTCATAAATCGCGCGGTCTATACGTGACAACTGTCAAACAAAAAGCGCCGTACAACTCGTATTAATAAAATGGCGGCAAATTTAAATCCGGCGCTCTTGTTGGGACACCTTTATTTATCAAGAAAAAAATAAAACGTATTTACAAATTTATCACAGTATCCTTTAAAATGGAACTAGAAGGTTGAGGATAACTTTGTATTTTAGGTTTTTTGCGTATAACAAATGCGTCTAAAGTTATTTGCCTTTTTCTTTTCTTTTTTTTGTGTTCTACTCTTTCCACCATTTCTTTATCCGGGTGATTATTAACAGCTGCTTCTCTAAGAAAATCCCAAGCTTGGATTATTGAAAACAAAGTATTAGAAGAAATATCTTCAGATTCTAGAATTGATTCCTCTTCATCGATATTTAATTCGCCAACAGTTTCATTCATTTTCTCTAAAGCTTTTAAATCTTCTGTAGAAAGGTCATCATGAAATTTTACTAACTCATTTATGTCATCAACTTCTACATTTATGCCAAGAGGTGCACCTATCGTCACAATTTCCTTTCCTATTTCATCAGCTTCATCTACCGCTGCATTATCTTCATAAATAATTTCGGGCATCAAGTTTTTCCATGCCGATCTTAGTATCCTTATGGTTAGATCATCCCATGATTTTACAACTAATTTAACGCATTCCAAGATATTAAATTTTGTTTTCTAAAATTCTTTAAGGGTCATAGAATCGTGAGCGTTCATCGCATAGAAAAGTTTTGAAAACGTATGTTTGGTATACATTTCTTTAAAATTGGCAATCCGATGGCTGATCCATCGGTTGTAGAATTAAGGTTGTGTTTGGGGAAAGAAATTTTACAGTAATCCAATCAAATTTTGTATCGAAAGTAAGAATTAGGTTAGGATCATGACCAGGGGCGTTATCCAGTAATAATAGAGCTTTAAGTGGAAGTTTATTTTTTATGAGATAATCCTTTACCATAGGACCAAAGATGTTGTTTGCCCATTAGCTGAAAAGATAACGGGTAACTCAAGCTTTCTTATTAAATTGCCAGTAAACTCCCAAGCTCTCTTTATCGACTTTTTCTATTTTAAATACTCTATGATTGGCAGAATGATAAACAAACATAGGTTTTAATTTCATATCTCCAGAAGAATTTGCACCAAGAAGAAGTGTTACCCTATCTTTCATAGGTTTATGGCCTAGAAGGCGCGACGTTTCCTGTGTGACATATGTTCTGTTCGGTAACTTTTTCCAGAACAATCCAGTTTCATCGCAATTAAAAATTTGTTGTGGGAGGAAACCGTTATCTTCCACAAATTTTGCGAATTCGATTTTAAAGCGTTCTGCCTCCTCTCTGTTCGCACTTGCAGCTTCTCCATGTCTAACGATACTGTGTATACCACACCTTTTTCTAAATCGATCAAACCAACCCTTATTAGCTTTAAAGTCATTAAATCGCATATTTTCTATATTTTCCATTCCACTTTTTAAGTAATTAAAAATTCTCAGTGCTTTTTCACAAATAAATGCACCAGATAGGGACTCCCCTCTCATCTCTTTGTCTTTAATATAAATCAGTAGTAAATTTTCCAGTTCCAGAGTTTTCTGCTTTTGTTTAAATAAATTCATCAAATTAAAGAGTATTGCAAATGGTATTAATACTTATTCCAATCGGTTCGGTAATTTTAAAACAATGGCCCATAATATGTGAAAAAGGGATTTTTTTAGACAAAATGTGAACTAAAAATTCATTCAATATCCGTGGAGAGTCGCAGAAAAATTCTTTTTTACCTTCTACGTAAAGCTTGCTCTTTACTCATCGGTACGCACGATGAGAATCTGTGGAGAAATTACCAAAAATTCTGATCTTCTATATGTGAAAGCACAGCTTTTTCTTGTACATGAAATTCCGCGCAACTACACCGTTAGACATTTTTAGGTTTCATGTTTCGTACGTTTCTGAGATTTTACGTGTAGATTTTACAAAGGATCTTCGCATACAGGTTTGTCCCATCTTTTTTTACCTACTTGAACAATATTAAAATAAATACATTTCTCGTGGACAAATGAAAAGGTCTTTTCCCGGAATGCTAAGAAAAAAGTGAGCATCATAAAAACCCCCACTGTACCGTAAGGGAAGGTTTCGTGGAGAGTAAGATTGCTGAAGTTATTCATTCGAGTTCCATATTCAGCGTTAAACAGTTGTTCACAAATTGTATCCTGTAATATAGTTTAATTGTATACTTGATTATAAAATGAGTAAAAGACAACGAATTTTTGAGTCTGAAAACGACCCCCTTAATTTCTGTTATGTGTGTGGTGAATATGTCATCAAGAAAAACATGCGTAAATGTACAAGAAAATTATCTCCAATATTTTGGAATAGCAGTTGAGAATCTTCAAGAATAATGGACACCAAGTTTTTTATGCCTTAATTGCCATATAAATCTTAGTGGATGGGCTTCCGGCGCGCCAGGGTATGTATTTCATGTTAAAAATACTTTATAGTTTATAACTTTTTTTAATGTAGGCGGTACATGAAATTTGGCGTTCCAATGGTTTGGAGAGAACCACTTTGTCATACAACCGACTGCTACTTTTGCCTAAGTAAACAAACCGGAATTGGAAAAAATATGTGATGGGTTTATGCAAATGAACCATCTGTCACGTTTCCAGTTTCGCATTCAGATACACTTCCCATCACCAACTGCCGAGTCCGCAGTCCCAAACTTCCATTATATCTCAGTCCTCAAGTACTGATACGTCAGATTTCCAAAGTGATTTAACTAAATGTCAAGGACAGCATGAAAAGCATCTTCTAACACAGGAAGAACTAAATAATTGGGTGAGAGACTTGAAGCTTTCAAAGGAGAAAGCAAAATTACATGCATTTCGTATGAAGCAATATCACTTTTTGGATACGAGTGTTAAAGTAACATCTTAGATAGTGAGGGTTTAGATGCTATACCCAATAATAAAGAAAAATATATAAGTTTTTCCAAGTCAGTTTTGGTTGATAACGAAGGTGACAGACGAAAATATCTTACAATACGCTTCCTCGACTCCTTCCGCTTCATGGCCCCTTCTCTAGATAGTTTGGCTAGTAATCTGAGCGAATGTGACTTTAGTCACGTTAAACAATCTTTCCCCGAACACGATCAATTTAAATTAGTCACGCGAAAAGGAGTATTTCCTTACGAATACATAGACTTATTTGATAGGATGAATCAAACTGCTCTACCAACGTAAGGTAGCTTTCTACAGTAAAATGTCCGATGAAAATGTAACTGATGAGCAGTATACGCATGCAGTAAACGTTTGAAATAATTTTTCTTGTAAAACATTATTACATTGTTCAAACGTTTACTTAATAACAGATGTGCTACTGCTATCGGACGTTTTCGAAAAATTCAGGAAAGTTTGCCATATTATAACCTCGACCCCGCCCATTATTTTACTGCTCCTGGTCTTTCGTGGGATGCCATGCTCAACAAACAAACGTTAATTTAGAGTTGTTAACTGATATCGATCCCATTTTATCCAGAAAGGGATATGTGGTGGTATATCTCTACGGTCGCCAATAATAAATATCTACCATCATACAACCTGAAAATTTCCGCAAATTTAGCATATTGGGATGTTAATAATTTGCATGGATGGGCGATGTCTCAATATCTACCAATAAGTAACTTCAAGTGGATGAGTGAAGTTGAAATAGAAAATTTTAATATTGGTAATATTGATGACAATTCGGATGATGGTTATATATTGGATGTGGATATTATTAATCCGGATAATCTCCACGATCTACATAATGATCTACCGTTTCTGGCAGAGAATATTTGCCGTCTTAATTGAAAACAGTCTCCGACCAATATTCGATTAATAGCCAATTTCATGAATAAGAAAAACTATGTTGTTCATTATAGGGTTTTAAAACATGCCATCAAGCATGGATTATTTGTTGAAAAAATTAATCGAATGTTGGGATTTAAACAGTCACCTTGGCTGAAATCCTACATCAATTCGAAAAAGACTTTTTCAAATTAATGAATAACGCTGTTTTTGGTAAAACTATGGAAAACGTCGATAAGCGAATTGATTTGAGGGTTTGAGTTTTCAAATCGGTGGGAGAAGTAAATTAGGAGCGCGATCCCTTATAGCGAAATTAAACTTTAAAAACATAAAAATCTTTACGGAAACTTTTTCGGTAATTTAGATGAGTAGGTTAAATGTTATCTACAATAAACCTATTTATGTCGGCCTAGCAATACTAGATATATCCAAGTTATGCATGTATGAATTTTTTATGATTTTTTAAAGCCCAAATATGAAGAAAATGTCAAATAGTCTTATATGGACACTGATCGTCTCCATAAATACGGAGGGCATGTTCGGACATTAAAAATCATTTAGACCGATTCGATACATCTAATTATAGCTTGGATAATGAGTATGGCATCCCATTACGAAATAAAGCCATCCCCGGTCTTATGAAAGACGAGAACGGTGGTGGAAACGAGTGATGGAAAAGTTTATCGGGTTAAGGTCGAAAATGTATTCGATACGGATTAATAATGAAAAAATCAAAAGGGATAAAGAAGTCGGTGGTTAAGAAACGGATAACATTCCGCGATTTTGAAAACTGCCTGTCATTAAATTCTAAGTTGTTGGTAAAACAGGTCCTCTTCCGATCCTACAATCATGATGTGTACACAATTATCCAAAATAAATTGGCCCTTTCACTGCATGATACCAAAAGACACATATGTAGAAATAATAATCGATGTACATTAGCTTGGGGCCATTATTGTGGAATAATGGTCTGCGCTAGAATTAGGTTTAAAATTGACAATCAATTGTGACGTCTTAAATAAATTTAAAGAAATTTTTAAACAAAGAACTTTAGCGCTTTTTTTTTATTTTGAATAATGCTGTGTTAGAATTAGGACAATGATTTATCATTTTGTAATCAAATATAGAATAATGTTAAATAAAGAATTTTATGCATCTAAATGCTTGAGTAATAAAACTTGCTGCCACACCACTTTTGAATCGCCCCCTTCCTACTAAAAACCGCTCTAAATCGCGTTTGTACAGGAAAAAATCTTGTCTAGCCTATACTTGCTGGAAAATTGTTGTTGGATAACTTAGGATGCCAATAAAAACATTATTGCATGCACATATTGAAAAGATTATACATTATTTTGTCCCAAAAAAAATCATAGAAAGAGGTTGACATTTTGGGCGCCACACAGCAATACTCCTTAAGGAACGCACTTACGTTTATTAGCTTATTGATCTGCTGGTCAGCGATCTCCTGGAATTCAGAACTTGTCGAAGGTGAATTCTTTTGCGCCGTTATTCTGGGTGATGAACAGCGGCTGCGACTGGTATTCTGGAGGGTAGGGCGGAGAATCTCCACGAGTTGATTGCCGGGGCGGGAGAGGCGATCTTGCAGTCCTGAAAGTGACCAAGGGCTTCATACTTCCTCTCCTGATGGTTTCCTAGTACTTAGCGTAATCTGTAGACTTGGCCGTGTAGATACCGGTGTACCGTTTTCAGGGGTAATTCGCAATCTGTTGTTTTGTGGCTCGCCGTGCAGTTTACATCTCTTGGGATCACGAACCAGTTCGAGTTAGCGTATCCCCATAATTAACACTTCTTGCATTGGATTATTGCCGTCGTACTAAAGAGGCATCTGACTTCTTGTTAGAGCTAATGATGGCGATGGCTAGGTCGTCCTACTTTTATTTCTTCATTTCTTATCAATTATCATAAATTTATGTTCATTTTTTCTTATAATCGGACTTAATGTTGGATTGTAAACAATGTATTGCGGCAATGCAAAAATACTACGAATTTTTTCATTTTCAAATATTTATTTACAAGTAAAATAAAAATTTATTTTGCATTTATCATAAATATTTATATGAAAACCTTTACTTAATATATTTTAATTCAGTTTAGTACTTCTTGTTTTATTTTTAAAAGAGAGGTATCTTCTTCATCGTCTGCATGTACCGCCAACTCTCTATCTGCTAACAACGATGTGGAAGTTCTGCGAAAAGCATGCCCAGTATAGCTATTAGCATCTCCTATATTCAAATAAGACGCTATTTTAGCCGGAATTTTTCCTATGGTGTGAATACCAATAGGTTGAGTAGAACATTTATATTCGGAATAATATATAAAAAAGCTATTGTGTTGAATGTGAGGCGGCCTCAATGATAAATACTGCCTATAAATATTAATTGGTCTTATACTATTGTTAAACATTTTCTCCGTTATAGTAAAAATTCGCGCTTTCAATGATTTCCCGATTTTTGTTTCTGGTATCGTAATTATTAAAAGATCATCTTTATCTTCAATATGGTACGTCATCATATTTTTTAACTCGCAGGAACGACAAGCTCCTGCAATCCCAAATATTAGACAAACCTGCAATAATATTATTAACAGAAAATACATTATTTTATTAAATTATTACCTTCCATAGTAGATACTTATGATCAGGTGCTTCTTCTAAGAATTTACACACTTGTTTTCGATTAAATACATTAGATTGTTTTGGGATGTAACCTAAGTTTTGTTGCTTAATAAACGTAATCAGCCTTGTATATACAGACATGTTAATATTATGTTTTGCGATGAACGTCGATTTTAACATTGAATAAATACTCCATAATGTTGAGGCTTTTTGTGACCTTGCCTTTTCGTTAAAATACATTAGGAAAACGTTTTCGGAATATGTTTCTATTTTTTGACTTTCACACCATGTTATAAAATGTTGATATTGTCGTTGGTAAAGATTTTGTGATTTTGTCGGTAATAATAGTTTCGGCGGAGAGTAAGGAATATCATCTATAATACTGTTTAACTCTGAAATGATGGAAACACATTAAATTTCTAGTTAGTATCTTTGTAATAATTTTTATAATCGTTAATTAATATAAAATATTGATGAATATATGCAATATTGATATTGCACACTAATAGAAGTAATTTTTTTGGCAAATTTCACAATGCTCTTTAAAACCTAATATTTCAGCCAACGTTCATTCAAAAATGCTCTAAATTGACACTATTAATCTTCAGATGCTGTCAAATAGATTGTCATTTTTTGTATCAGAGTATCTTATACAGGCTGGTCAAAAATTGAATTATTGTTTCTCCATATTCAATGGCGAGAGAGTAGAAAATTGTAAATGCAACGCCCCATATTCTTTTAGCCTATCAGAGAAGGAACTTAATTCTCTACAAATTATTTATAAATATTCCTATACCTATTATTGTAGTTTCTCTCATATTGGAAAATTTATCAAATCATGTACAGAATGCAGGTTCTTTTTATTAGAAAGCCATGGAATTTTGACAGTTTTTGGTTCATGTTTTGAGAATAGAATCCCGAACTATTAGGGGTATACATACAGGGTTCCCATTATGTATGGAATATTGTATAGATATATGTTGGTAAGTATAAACTTTATAATAAAAACGTTTTATACAAAAGTTGTTTAATATTTTATTTCCCATAATAAGACAGCATTTAATTGTTTTTATTTATTTATTTCAGAAAACAAATGAGCAACGATTAACACTTGAAGTTTTTTAAATTGTAATGTCCCTTTCGTTAGGCTCATTTAATAGAGATTTTTTTCTCTTTACGACGACGTAAAATTTTAACACCGCTTATATCAGAAAATTTTTTTAAAAAATGTACAAATTGTTTATTAACAAAATTTAACTAATAACATCAATCCAGATATCCGAGATCGTCAAGTACCTCGAATTATTGGAGATGTACACAAATTTTTCGTTTATTTGTGTTATTTTGTATGTAAATTTAAATTACGCAAACAGTTAGTGTTTGCTTAATTAATTTTTTTCTGAGAAATTATTAAATTTTCGAAGAACATCAGAGAGACAAAAAAAGTTTTAGAATATTTTATTATATTTTATTTTAGAATATTTTCATCTATCTAAATAAAATCTTTCCAATGTATTTATCACCTTCATAAAAAAAATCTAAGCAACAATTGAACGGGGGTAGTTACGTTTAGTAACTTAGAAGGGAATATTGAAAGTACAAATAAGCTACAAACGTGTCCTATTATGAGCTAAACTTATTCCCCAAATTTCATTTTCCTGGTGTTTATATCGAAAAAAAAAATTAAACCAAAAAGTTTCGACATTTTTAGAGGGGCGTAGCTCCTTAGGGGAGCCGAAGTCGCCCATGGTTTATATATTAAGTACCCTTAAAATTCACTAAAGAATCACCCCTTGAAGTTTGTTGCAGTCATTCAGATACACCTTGTACAGGGGGTGTCCCGTTAAGGGTACGGAGCGGCTGTATATCGACAACGGTAAGGCCTAGAGGTTTGGAAAAAAAAAATCCTTATAGGCAAAGTGGGCAAGAGAAATAGCTAGAAATTATTTTGAAGTTCGTAATTCGACCGCTAGGGGGCGTAACTGCCATACAGAAACATAAAATTTCCGCTATCTCAGAAAGTTAGACGATGAGCTATAACTTTGACAACATCATTTAGTAGCTTAGATAATACCGCATCGCTTTTGTTTTGCAATATTTCTCATATCTGTCATAACAATGGAGGGGGAGGCCAAGGCATTTTCAAATGTTTACATTAGTGATCGGCCGATACAGATTTTTTTTGCCGATACCGATAATCGGCCGATACCGATTATTAGGATTTGACTATCGTGACATCTGTATGTAAAAGTAAGAATAAGTGGTGTGAAGTTGGTTACGTAAAATAACCGGATGTAGTACAAGATCTAAGATGTCTGACAATGACGACGGAGAGTTTTTTATAAATATATTGTGGAGTTAAATTAAAACCTACTGCGTTTTACTACTAGCAAAGTTCAATAGGTTATGGGCCCAGGTCTCCCAGGTAGCGAAGAAAGTGGTGTTTGTAAAAAAGAAGAACGTAAAAAGTAATAAAAAGAAAAGAAATTGACACAAGATGTCGACGACAGGAACTGGAAGCCATTTTCCGTTATTAGCGGACGGTAATTTTTCGAATTGGTTGTTTCGTGTAAATTGTTTATTGGATGAAAAAGGATGTCGAGACGTAACATTAAATACAAAAACGGAGTCAGAACTAAATGCGATGGACAGCAAAGCTCGAGAACAACATAACCTAGAAAATGCAAAGGCTAAGTCTATAATTGTGCAATGCATTTCTGATCGACACATTGAGTACGTAAAAGATTCTAAAACTGCATATGAAATGATTAAATCTTAGCAAATAAGAGGCTTAGCAAATTCAAGCAGTATTGCACAAAGCGAAATAGAAGGTGAAGTTATGTTTGTAGCAATGGTGGGTTCAACGGTCAAAAACGAAGCAGAACAAGAAGATTTTATTTTGGATTCAGGAGCTACTCAACACTTAGTGAGCGAAAATTTAAAAAGGTATATGTTTAACATTGTTGAAATTCCACCGATAAATATAAAAATAGCCAATGGAAGTGAAATGATGACAAAAGAAAAAGGTTATTTAAAAGTAAAGACGGGGCCAGAAAATGGGAATATAATAATTAATATGGAAGCATTGATTGTTAAGGGATTGTTTCATAACCTCTTATCAGTAAGAAAAATAAGTAAAGCTGGAATAAAAGTAGTATTTGAAGGAGAAGAAGCAAAATTGAATGTTGGTAAAAAGGTAATTAAATTTAAATTGAAAAATGGACTTTTTATTGGTGAATTTTTAATTGGAAATGACAGCTGGAAAAAAGATAAAGCTTTAGTTTCTGGGATGGATGCTGATTTGTGGCATCGACGGTTTGGTCATATAAATAGAAGAGGACTCAATTTATTGAAATTACCATACAGCGAAAACGTATGTGGGACCTGCAAGGAAGGGAAAGCTACGCGGTTACCATTTAAAGAGACAGGAAAGCCACGTTCAAGAAGAATAGGAGAATTGATTTATACGGATGTGTGGGGACCAACAAATATCCCATCGCACAATGATGAAAGGTATTATATAACATTAATAGACGATTATTCACACTTTTGCAAAGTTTACCTAATGAAAAATAAGTCGGAGGTCGAAAATATAATAATAAGATTCATAAAAGAGATGGAAAGTCAAAACATAAAAATATCGAAACTACGAAGTGATAACGGAAAGGAATATGTAACAAAGAAATTAAAAACGTTCTGTGAGGAGCATGGAATCAAACAGGAATTTACCTGTACATATACTCCACAACAAAATTCTGTAGCTGAGAGAATGAATCGAACTATTCTAGACAAAGCAAGATGTATGTTTGTTGATACGAATTTACCAAAATATTTGTGGGGTGAAGCTGTACGATGTGCTGTTTACCAAATAAACAGGTCACCTACAAAAGCGTTGTCAGGGAATACGCCAGCAATGATCTATCTTGAAAAATTGGATATCGACAAACTAAAGGTGTTTGAAGCAAAAGCGTGGATGCTTAGATTACCAAGACAAGATAAGTTGGAAGCAAGAGGAATTGAAATGAGAATGATAGGGTACTCTGGAGCAGGGTATCGGCTTTGGAACCCAAAAACAGGAGAAGTTACTATTTCAAGAGATGTTACCTTTGATGAAAACGATTATAAATATACAGAAAAAGAAGATAAACAACCAGATGTCAGAAATATAATCAACGATGATGAAGGGATGCATGAGAAAAGTGAAGTACAGGAAATAGAAAGAGATGAAATTCAGAATGAAACTGACAATCAAAGGGAAATACAAGAAACAAGAGTAAAGAGAAGAATAAAGATACCAGAAAAATATGAAGATTATGAATTATACACAGCATACTGTATGACAACTTTATCGGAAGACCCGATATCGTATACAGAAGCAACGCAACACAAAGACTGGAAAGAAGCTATAAAAAACGAGTTAAATTCTTTGAAGAAGTTTAACACATATGAAGTAGTAAAGAAACCGAACAACAAAACAGCAATAGAAACAAAATGGGTATTTAAAACAAAAAATGATGGAATTAAGAAAGCGAGACTTGTGAAATGCCATTGTAAAACAAAATGCGGAACAAAAAAATGCCTTTGCAAAGCTGCAAATGTTTTATGCAACTCTAAGTGCCATGCCATAAAACCAGTGTTCTATGATTTTTTAAACAAATGTCCGCTGGAGCAGATTTTTCTAGAAAAATTCGAATAACTCGAGAATGGCCGAATCAAATTGCAAAAAGTAAAGTTATTTATAAACCTTCAAAACAGACAAATCTAAATATGTAAAAATATACAGGATGTTCCATTTAAAAAAATAAAGTAGGTAGCGACTTCCGGTATAATCGGAAGTGCTAGAAATCTGAAAATATTTTAGGCGAAGAGAACGTAATTGATAATACTTAAGTCTGAATTCTCAAATTTTTATTTTGGCCAGAACCCCAGAAACGTCTAATGACCGGTCTCGCTGAGACACCTGTATACGAAGTATATGAGACAAAGTATTGTAATCGTGCAAAAATTCGACCTCGACATTTTGATGCATATACACGTTTTGAGGTCCCCTGAGTCCATATTGATCATTCCCAGAACATGTCCGTGCGTATTTATGTACGATAAGTTAAAAACGCACCGTAATGAAATTAAACCAAAATCGAAAGTTCGTAAACAACTTATGGACCAAATCCACCAACCGGAAATGGCACTTTACCTGAAGACATTTTCAAACGTTTCCTATAAACTTACACTTTTGATATGTATAGCCCAACATATACTTTCGTATACATCTAATAAATGATAAAAAAATACCATATATTGAATTTTAGCGAAATCGCTTGACCGCAAGTGTCACTTTACCTGAACACATTTTAACATTTTCACCATTTTAAAACTTGTAAATAAAACTGGAAAATAAAAAGATGTTATTTCAAACATGATGAATTTCTTAGTTTTAGGGGACAATTTCTCGGAGATCAAGAAAAATATTTAAATGATTAACATAAAATTTTAAGGGGGCATTATGCTATTTAAAACTATTTCATTTTAAATGGCATAATAACTTCTGTGGAAAAAAATTATCTTTTAATGTAAATTCAGCCTTGAATGTGCTGAAAAGTCGTGTTTTTCGCATATTTTAGGTAAGATATCTTGAAAATGTTAGGTGATGAAGTAATTCTGACGTCAGATTCAGATTCAGGATATCGAAAATTATTTGGAAGCTATAGTCTGGTCTTTGGTTTAAAAATTTGTCGGCCTGTTATTGAATGCTAATTTCATGTTGATTAATGTGATTTTGATTCGGTTTTTGGAACATTTAGAAGAAACCTATGAGCTCATAATTTGATTGTAATTTCTAAATCATGTTTTTTTTAAATTCTTTTTAATGAAATTTTAAGAATTTGTACAGGTTCAAATAACTCGTCATTATAAATCCAATTAATATGGTACCAAATAACATTTTGAAACAAATTTCTTTAATAACAAGTTGATAATAGTCGACTAATCTTTTCAAAACTTTGAAAGCAAATTGCCATATACCGACGACCTAAACAATTCCCTTAATTCAAATATTAAATTGTAGTAACAAACAACTATATGTAATCAAAGGGAATAATGTAATAAAAAGATTAAAATGAAACATCTTTCCTTTTCTGATGGTTTATTTATAGAATATGTTTCTTAATTTATTTGCTAATTTTTCATTGTTTTAGTGCCCTATAACGCTATAACCAATTAAAAATGACCATTTCTTTTTTAAATTCATTATAAATACAAATATAGCAATTAATTTGGTAATATTCCAACAAATTATTGCAGTCCACTACACTGGGACCCTATCGATTATATTAATTAAAAATGTATACCCTACTGTAATAGAAAATGGTGACAACTTAATGTAAGTGATTTAGAAATAATTCTCAAAGGCAAAAAATAACCCCTAAAAAATTGTAATTCTCAAATATCCAAATTTTGATATGCCCAAAGCAATGAGATATTCGATTCCATTTTTTTCAGTAGAGATCCACCAAACAACATCCCATTCATCTCAGTTTACATCAAAAATTAATGAATAAAATATAATATATTATGTATAGGATACATTTTTATCTTACCTTCTTGATTTTCATTATTTTCTTCTACTTTATCATGAACCAAATGACTAAACAAAAAATCTTGCTCTTGATCTTTTTTATTATCACAATCCATATCCAACAATTCCTTAAAATTTACCATTCCGTTTCCATCAAGATATGATTCTAACCGCTTCTCCGTTTCTAAACACATTGATTTGAAGTTGTGGGCTACTTGTAACGATCTTGTACATTCCATACATATTAAAGGTGATTTTACCAGCTTCGTTTTCAAATCCTATTTAAGTGAAGAGTTGGTTTTTATAATATTTAGTTTGATTACAATTACTTGAAAAAAAATCTTACAATTTCTGGGACAACAAAATGAAGTTGTAGTAAATGCTCCTTCGTTATGTTCGTTATTTCATTGCTGTTAGTTAATTTTAAACATAATCGACAGATTTTTCCCATTTTCTTCTAGAAATAAGCAAAGATGTTTTTCTTAACCTCAAAAATAAAAATAGAGGTTAACAATAAAAACTTGACACCATTTTGTTACTTCAACATAAATATTAAGAAAACTGGCTTAACCTTTATGTATAATTGTTAATTAAATATAATGTAATATTATTTTAATTTTAAATATTAAAACTTTAAATATAAATTTATCACAGCGTTTGGATCTCTTGTTTTTGTTTTGATCAGTTTTGATCATATATATACTATCTTCTATATCGCTGACTAAGGCAGCAAAAGAGTGTAAACACTAGAGTGCAGATATATATATATATCTGTCTCTGTCGTGCCCCCGTCTACACAAGAGACATGCGTGAACACGTGATGAGTACGCTTTTATCTTATTGGACGGTGAATTAAAAATTAATAGCAGCTGATGACCTTGATGTTTATAAAACACCAAATAAATGTTTGACATAAACATAACCTAAAATCTAATACAATAATGGCTTCTTGTTTTATTTATAACATTTGAAATCGACAAAATTGTCATGGTTACATAAAATTTGGTTTGTTATTTGGGTTGCCTAAACAAAAGTAAAGAATATAATGTTTAATGAACAACCTACATAAAGTTGATATTTAAAGCAATATTCAACGTCAATTTCACACAAAAGTACATATTTTCTAATTTATTTGATGCATCTACGATAATTTATAATTAAAGTCAACTATCTACAATAATTGCATTTCAAAGCTGCATAAAATACGCGCGAAACACTTCAAACTCTTAAAAATTTACGATTCGCGCAAGCGCCTTCGCGATATGGGGGCACGACAAAGACAAAACATATATCATTCCGTCTGCTTTTGATGGAAACGCTCGCCACTCATTGCTTAGATAGGGAGTCAGCGATATAGGAGATAGTATATATATGGTTTTGATACTGACGGCAATACTTGCAACTAAGTGAAATGCTGGTTGCATAAATATCAGTAATTTGTTTTACAGTATTTACTTTTTAATAATTATGTAAATATTAGAATATAAACAATTATAAAAACCAAATGGGCCTCAAAGTCTCAATTTATTTAAAAAAAATTTTTTTTTAAATATATTTAAATTTACATGGTACATGTTTCGACTTTCGTCATCATCAGCCAAATCTATAAACATCAGCAACAAATACATATATTAAAACGTTATGTTCTATCTTCAAACTTTCATCTAAATATGGATTTCCCAAAGGAATCATTGATAACATTCTGTACAGAAATATTATTAAACACGATCCTCTATATGCACCAACAATAAAATCCAATAATATTTTCAAGTCACTCACTTACAACAGAATTAACTGTAAAATTAAACATCTTTTTCAACACTATAACGTAAACATAAGTTTCAAAGGCAATAATCAGCTTATTGACATTTTTTCGAATTACAAACAGATTGAGAAAGATTGTAACAATAGCGGTGTTTATTCTATAAAGTGTAAGAATTGTCAAGCTATTTACATCGGTCAGACTGGTAGGAAATTACACACAAGAATGCAAGAACACAAAAATAGACTATCATCTAACGTTTTTAAACACCACATCGAAACAGGTCATATTATTGACTATGACAACGTTAAATTAATTCATAAATGTGATAAGTAGAGACCGGATTTTAAGCATTATGCTAATTGCTCAATTTTATAAGCAAATATGAGATATTAAGTTTCTAGACGAATTACGCAAAATTAAGTATGTTGCGACATATTCTTTAATGCTTTTTTTGCTTTTTTTGAGATTTTATGCTTTTTTTTATTTCGTGCTTATTTTTAACTTTTTATGCATGTTTATATCATTTTTAAGAGTAATACAATATAATATAAAACAATATACTCGTAAAAACGTGTACATAGAGTAAAATTGGCAACTGTGTAAAGAGTCGTGTGATTCCCCGAAGTTTCCGATATCTCTGTTTACGTTATATTGTGTCGTATTCTAACACGTGTGTAGTTAGCTTTGCGGTGTTCTGTTCTGTGAAGCTGTGCGTGGTACTTATTTGCAAAATGCCAAAATATAAATCAACCGTAGAAGAGTGGATTAGAGGCCACAAAGAATTGAAAATTGACAATAAAAAGATTTTTTGTCAAGCATGTTCTAAAACTGTAAGTACAAATTTGCGAATTCAACATTACTTCGTCTTTTCTTAACTGTTTAAAACGTCATTTTATTTTGATGGCTCTTACGGGACGTTCTTAATTTCTTTAAAATGTGAATAAAATCCTTAACAAAATATGTTTTAATCAAGAACATAACCTTACGTCGTATGGACTTTAGTTTTAATAAACTACTCGCTTACTTCATTGCAGATCGTCTGTAACAAAAAATATTATATTACTCAACATTTGAAAACTGACCGGCATAAGGAGCACATTAAAAAAATCGAGGAAAATAAAAATAAGCAACACACTATTTCGACTACAATAGCTTCAACTTCTATTCACAAAAACACTTTAATTTTGATTTGTGTAGTGCTATGATTAAATCAGATATTCCCTTGAATAAATTACAAAGTAGGTCTTTTAGAGAATTTCTAGAGAAATATTGCAAAAAAATATCCCAGATGAAAGCACTCTCCGTAAGAACTATGTCGCCCCAGTTTATGATGAAACTTTGCAACAAATTAAAAAATATATTGCAAATAACTATATATGGTTCGCAGTAGATGAAACTACTGATACGTGTGGGAGATATGTAGCCAACCTTATTATAGGAGTTTTGAATGAAGATGTTGTAACAGAGAGTTTTTTAATAAGTTCAAAAGAATTAACAAAAACGAATAGTAATACGATTTCTAGATTTGTTCACGACGAGTTAAACAAGATTTTTTTGCCCGAGGCAGTTCCAAATGAAAAAATTTTATTAATGCTTTCCGACGCTGCAGCTTACATGATAAAAGCTGCGTCAAATATAAAAATTTTCTATTACAATTTAATACATTGCACCTGTTTAGCTCATGGACTCAACCGCATAGCTGAAACTATAAGATTGCAGTATCCGATGGTAAATACACTAATAAAAAATGGTAAACCAATATTTATGAAAGCTCCATTGAGAGTGCAATTGTTTAAAGAGACATTGTCTGACATTCCTCTACCCCCAGCACCAGTTTTAACAAGATGGGGAACTTGGCTAGATGCTGTCATGTACTATGCCGATCATTTTAAAGAATTTCAAGGCATAATACTTGAATTTCAAAGTACAGAAAGCAAATCTATTGAAGAATGTCAGAGAGTTCTAAAAATACCCGAACTTGCACAACAATTGACTTTTATTAAAAGTCATTTTAAATTTGTAAGTCAGTGTATTCAATTTTTAGAAAAACAGCAGCTACCCTTAGTAGAATCCGTAAATATTATAAAAAATTTTGAAGCGGCAGCAAATAGTGTCCCAGGATCTATTGGTCAAATAGTAAAAGAAAAAGTGATTCAAACTCTCTCAAAGAATGAAGGATTCCAGACATTATACAAAATATCTACTATTTGAAATGGTGCGGAACATTGCGATTTTGAAATAGATCCAGCGATTATACCAAAATTTAAATATGCACCAATAACAAGTGTAGATGTTGAACGTAGTTTTTCTACATACAAAAACATTCTAACAGACAGGAGACATAATTTTAGCATGGAAAACTTGTAGAAACATTTAGTTATTCATTCTTTTAAGCATTAATTAAGAAATCTTTTAAGCATTGTATAATAGCAGATAGATATTCATTATGTAAACGCAATAAATTGTAAAATATAAATATTAAATATATTATTATCATCATTATAACAAATTTTTATTTATTTTTTCTCTATTATCGTTTTTTGCTTAATTTTGTTTATTCTATGCTTTTTTAACAGATTGTGTGCCTTTTAAGAACTTTTTGTTTAAGATTTTCATGCTTTTTTAGCACTTTTTTCCAGTTTTTTACACTTTTTTATCCGGTCTCTAGTGATAAGGGTCTTAAACTTCACTTATTGGAAAGACTAGAAATTGATAAAGAGAAAAGAAATATGAATTCCAACCTACTTAATGATCAAATTAATGATGATTTCTATAAACCGGTGTTTTCTTTTCTTAAATATTAATAGTTTTTTGATGATTGTTACAGTTTCTTTTTCCTTATTTCCTTTTCTTACTTTGGATTTTTCATTTTCAAATAATAAATCCAGATGTTCGGGATTGTTTTGTTTTGTTTCAGCAACGTTACCGAGAGTTTCCGTTCTTACTTATCCTTATCCCTAGTTTCACTATTACTTTATAGAGGGCTTTTAAGAAACACGATATTTTTATTTAAAAATTTTATTATCACGGTATTTTTCGAGTTTTTTTTTAAGTTTCGGGTATAAATACGGACGAATTCCGGAAATCTCTCTCTTTTTCTGCAATCGAGTGCGCCGAGAAAATATTCGAGTCAGTGAATTTTAAATAGACGGGAAGACATTTTGGAATTTTTTTTGAAATTTGGATTTTGGGGTCTTTGTCTATACTCGCAATTAGCGGATTAATCACGAAACTTCGATTAAATTTTGGAATAAATTGATTGTTCCGAATTTCGGTTGTTTGCCGGATTTATTAACATATTTTCAGTAAACGTTTTGGCGTGAACCTCGACCAACTGAGGTAAGGGTCGTTCATTTTTTTTAAAAAAGAAAAAGGAAAAAAAAATTAACTTAAACTTAATTCGGGTAATATATTCAGGTTCTTTTTGTGGGGAGAGGAAAACTCTGGAACATTTTGTTGGGAGGACAAAAATTTTCCAATTTAAGGCAACACCTGTTAACAATACCTGAAAGAGAATTGGAATTATATAATTTGATTCCTGATATCAAACCATTTATCCTTACCATCTCGAGGAGCGTTGCTGAGGACCGGACTTCTATTTTCTACTCCGAAGGATAAAATCTTCGTTTGAGGGATTCAACTACCGAAGACAAGGTCAGACAAAATTTGCATAACGAAAAGGAGTGGAGTCACTTACTTTCACCTCCCTCTGCTGTATTTTAAGCCCTTCAGGCTCCTGGAAACTAGTACATATATTATAATCAAGTCGATTAATATTTATCGTATATTGTTTTGGTCTCGTTTATGTTTCCTTTTAATTTCAAAAGTCTAATTTTGTTCATTAATTTAAAGTAATTTGTAATTTTGATTTAGTATTGATATACTAAATCAAAATATATACTTGTTCTTAGTGGTACTTTGTTTTGATACTTTAGTTTGTTAACCTAAGCAAAAAAAAAAGAAAAGGTTAGAGAAAGGGTTATTTTTTTTTAAATGCTAGTTTACCTTTTTTTTTGATTTTACACATTTTGTAAAAGAAGCTTTATTTGGGATAAACTTTGTTTGATTTTGATTTACACATTAGCTTGCTTCGAAACCAAGAGCTCTGGGTGACAGATCAGGTTAGGTTTTGTCGTGGTCAATTTTGAGGTTAGGATTTTTTTTTTTTACCCAAATTAGTTTCTTCTTAGATTGAAAAATTATATATATTTTTTTTTTAATTATTATTATTTTATACTTTTCCATTTTGGATTTAATTTTGATATTTTTTTTTTGGTTTCTATGGTATATTTCTTTTATTAAATTATATATTTTGAAACTTACCTAACTGGATTTATTATTATTTAATATCTTTCTTGTTTACTATTTTCTTTTGTGCCACTTGCACTATTGGATCTTTTCACATTTTTTTTTTCACTACTCTTCCCTTTCAGAGCCAGTTGCGGATTGTCGGATCGGGTGTCGCCAAAAATAAATCGAATCCTCCCTTCTCTGAAAGAGTTAAGCCGGGGAGTTCGCAACAAAACCGGGGTCGTGAAAAGAATCTTTTAGTAATAAAACACTATTTTTTTTTTATATTAATATTTTTTTTTGGCGTTACATGATGTTTATATTCTTTTTAATTTTGGTTACATGAATACCGATTTTTATTCGTCAATATTTCTTGTTTGACCGCTTCATTGTGTTTCTTCTCGTGTTGTTTGACAGACATTTTTCCTTTCTTGTTTTGGTCGTTCGTTCTATAATTTTATTTTGATTGGGGTTTATTTTTAAAATAAAAGAAAATTTCGCTTCGCTATACTTTTACCTTTTTACACCTTTGACTGTAAGTAGTGCTTTAATTTACTTTAACGTTTTAATATATTTGTTGCTGATGTTTATAGATTTGGCTGATGATGACGAAAGTCGAAACATGTACTATGTAAATTTAAATATATTTTAAAAAGAAAAAACTTTAAAATAAATTGAGACTTTGAGGCCCATTTGGTTTTTATAATTGTTTATATTCTAAATCCTAATACTATAACAGTTTCATATGGATTTCTTACAATTATGTAAATAGTTGTTTCCACATTAATTATTATTCTACCTTTTTATTACTATCACTAATACTTAAATATGTATGATTAAACTTCTTTCTTGCTATATTCTTATTCAATTCCTCGGTACCGGTTTCAACCTAATTTATAAGGTCATTATCAGCCGAATCTACAAGACCAAGAAATCGCAATTACAAAATTCTTTAAATAAATTAATCGATACAAAATTAAAAAGATAAAAAATCTATAATTAGAATTTTAACTTACGGTCAATAAAAGTCTTTACAAAATGGAGACACGAAATACACATGTAAACATTTAAAAAAATATAAGTTATAACATATTAAAATTTTCACACAATGTATATAATGTAATTAACCCATACAGGGTAATTCAAATTCGATCCACACCATTGGGATCTCAGAAACCATAAGAGATGCAGAAATGGTTAATTGGGGGCAAAGTTGCCTATCTTAGAGCTCATCATTTTTCAACTAAGTTTTTGGATCTAGCCGTTTTAGTTTTTAAAATATGGCCGAAAAACAAAAAAATGAGTTTTTCGTTTTTTGCCTACACGGTAAAAAATAATTAACTCTACAGGTGAATCTGAATGACGTGCCCAAACTT
Source organism: Onthophagus taurus (assembly GCF_036711975.1). Lineage (NCBI taxonomy): Eukaryota > Metazoa > Arthropoda > Insecta > Coleoptera > Scarabaeidae > Onthophagus > Onthophagus taurus. The sequence goes on from NW_027248939.1 coordinate 525,252, forward strand.
CAGGGGGTGATTCTTTAGGCAATTTTAAAGGTACTTTAATATATGAACCATGGGCGACTTCGGCTCCCCTAAGGAGCTACACCCCTCCAAAAATGGCGGAAAATTTTGGTTTAATTTATTTTTCTCAAAAACCAGAAACGCTAGGAAAATGAAATTTGGGGAATATGTTTAACTCATAATAGGGTATGTTTTGACCCTATTCGTTTTGAACCTACCCTTCTAAACTACTAAACGTAATCACCCCTTTTACATTTTTGCTAAAATTCTTTTTATGCAGATGGTAAATACATTAGAAATATTTTACATAGGTAGATGAAAGTATCTTAAAACTTTTTTGTCTCTCTAAAATTTTTCCAAAAACGACTAATTTTTGAGAAAAAAAAATAATAAAGCAAACACTGCCCGTTAAACAACAGGGTTGTCGATCAAAAGTTGGAATGAATTTTGAATGAAAAAATCTTAGTGGGCTTTGCAATCTTTGTTTAAATGTCAGTGTTTTTCTTACTATTATTATTGTTTTTCAATTTAATTTTTGAATAAAGTTTTATCGCATTTACACTCGTTCACTCGACGTTTATAAATTTTAAATAAAATAATAATAATATGTAGTAAGAAAACCACTGACATTTAAACGTCAAAAATATTTCCGATAAAGATTGCAAAGTCTACTAAGATTTTTTCATTAAAAATTCATTCCAACTTTCGATTAACAACCCTACAACTTAACAGTTAGTGTTTGCTTAATTATTTTTTTTCTCAGAAATTATTAAATTTTAGAACATCAGAGAGACAAAAAGTTTTAGAATGGTTTTATCTATCTAACTGAAATGTTTGTAATGTATTTATCATCTTCATAGAAAAAATCTAGGCATAAATTGAACATCAGAGAGACAAAAAGTTTTAGAATGGTTTTATCTATCTAACTGAAATGTTTGTAATGTATTTATCATCTTCATAGAAAAAATCTAGGCATAAATTGAACGGAGGTGGTTACGTTTAGTAGTTTAGAAGGGTAGGTTGAAAGTACAAATAGGGTCAAAACGTGCCCTATTATGAGTTAAACATATTCCCCAAATTTCATATTCCTAGCGTTTATGATTTTTGAGAAAAAAAAAATTAAACCAAAATTTTCCGCCATTTTTGTGGGGTGTAGTTTTGGAGGGAACAAAGTACCCTTAAAATTGCTTAAAGAATAACCCCCTGAAGTTTGGGCACGTCATTCAGATACACCCTGTATTTTAAATCTATTCATTTCATTTTCCTTTCATTCATTTTTCGAGTAAATATTTCAATTGGTTGTTAGAGCAAATTTTAGAGATTAAATGAATCTATGGTAAAGTGAATTATTAACTCTACGATGAGTAAACACAGTTTACATATTAAAGCTCGGTAGAGTTGAAATTATAATCTATACAGATTTTACAATGCACTCGAAATTAGTATTTGGTATATTCTTAATAGAATGCTACAATCTATGTAGATTTAGCAATATACTCAAATTTAGATTTAGATATTTTCTAAATAGAGTTATAAGAAAATAGACAGTGTTCACAAAATAGGTTTATTATTTTATAAACTGAACAATCGAATAAATATATAAAATAAATATTGCGTTTATGCTATCTTAACGAAAACTTAAACTAAAAAATAAATTCATATTTTAACACTAAATAAAAATCAGCCTCTAATTGCGTTTGCGCTAAATTAAACGGCTCCTTATACATATATCAGGAGATTTAAATCTATAATCTTTAAATCTTCTTTAATAGGAAATTGCACTTTGAATGCATTTAATATATCCACATAAATAGTTGTTTTTAACATTTTTGTTACAAAAAATATATTTCCATCTATTTATTAATATTTCTAATATTTGTTCAAACTGTGGCAATTTCTCTTTAGTCAGACCAGTACATAGAATCATCCTCTTCTTGTAATAATACGAATATTTCAACCATTTGGAAATTTTTAATTGGCAATCTGATGGAAATTCATCGATACAGTCTTTCAGAGTTTTCTTATACAGGGTCATCCACGACAACCGTCCATTAGAACTTTACAGGGTTCTGGCCAAAATAAAAATTTCAAAATTCAGATTTAAGTATTATCAATTGCGTCAATTCGACCAAAATATTTTCAGTTATTACACTTACAGTTACACTTCCGGTTATACCGGAAGTCGTCACCTACTTTATTTTTTTAAATATTTGGATTTGTCTGTTTTCAAAGTTTATGAATGACTTTACTATTTGCAATTTGATTCGGCTGTTCTCGAGTTATTCGAATTTTTCTAGAAAAATCTGCTCCAGTAGACATTTGTTCAAAAAATCAGAGAACACTTGATTTTTGGGATATCAATTTAGGATTCAGAACATGCTTAAGCAACATGATGGAGTATGTTTTGGTGCCGAGTATGGCTGTCCAGAACGTTTGGTCACTTTACCTTTACTGGCACAGCACTCATTTGAAAAAGATTACGAAAATTAGCTAATCATCTTTTGCCCTGTGGCTTGGGCGACGAATAGAGCCACCGTATAATCGGCGGAAGGTAGAAGTCCTTCAAACGAATCGGTATAACCAACTCAAATAACATCTTTGATCAATCTTTGGTGCAGTGAGTTACTAAGTGATTTTGTGGAATGGTGGAATATTTTATATTTAGTTTGCGATGTAAAAATTTATATAGTTTAATAGTTTTAAACCCACCTTAATTTTTTTTTCTTTTTTTTTCTCTTAGATTTCATAGTATGTTTTCGAAACGAATTCTTTTCTTTGGTATTACATTTAATCATTATTACTTATGTTGTAAATTAGAATTTAAGTACACATAGCAGAAATTTACTTTGTAAATTTCTTTTAAATAGGTAAGGGGGGAATGTTACCTTTTTTGTTTCCTTTTTTTTTATCCTTTCCAATTTTCTTTCTTTTATTTAATTCTATTTAGAGATGCAAAGTTTTTTTTATTTGTAGAGAATATGTTCTTTTTTTTTACAGTGGCGATTTTCACGGCGGTGCAGAGTCCTATTTTTCTTTAGTTACCCTTTCCAAAAATGGCTGTCTCTGATAAGATTATTTTTTTTTAATTATTCAGTTTAGTTAGTCTATCGTTTCTCTAATTCAGTTCTTTTCACTTTTCAATTTCATTTATTTAATTTTATTAGAATTTTAAATTAAAGTTTTATAAATTTCACATAGTAATTTTTAATAAACAAATACTCTGAACATATTTTGATTTTGTTGGTACCAGATGTGACGTTAAGTTCACATTTTTTTTATTCGGTACTTAAAGAAATCCGGATATGAGATTCTCTCTCTTTTACCAAGTCAGTCGTTAAAGACATATCTAGTGAACTTGTTGCCAAAATTTTTGAGTTTTGTGATTTAACTTTTGGATTATTTTGGGCATATCCGCTGTTAGCGAAGTCATCACGAAGATATTCATTTTATTTATAATTCCTGAAGGAATATAAATTTACGGAGTTATTCCGGAGTTAATTATTTTAACGAAAATTAAACAGTTTTTTTTACTGACTAAGGCCTCGAAGATCGGAGATAGGTTTCGTCTAGTTTTTTTTTAACTTTTATTAAAGTCATTTAATTTATCTTTAATCCATTTACATTTGTGATCAAATTTAAATATATTTTTTTTTTGCTTAATTAAATCTAATACATCGTTTTCGATTTTCTATCCACTTTAGGCTTTTAATTTTGGGGTAATTCATATCCTATTTAAAAGGAGCAAAAATTAGACAGTTTGTGAAACCTAAGATCTAAGCCATTGCAATAATCATTGTCCTTTCACGAAGAAGGGTTACTGCTACTGCTGTGGAGATTGTCCCTGGAGGATATTACTTTTTTTTTTTGGAAAACACATCGTCAACAAAATTTCAAGGTCAGAACGTATCAATTTTCTTTTGGAATCAACGATTTTTGTAAGGAAACGAACATATTTTTTTTTGTTCAAAAGTTTTATAAGAAAATGTAAACAAACCTTTGTTATAACTTATTTTTTTTTAATTCAATTCAACTTAACTTTTTCAATTTTCTTAAAGAAAGATAAATAAATAAAAAGATAACTTTTTAAATAAATACTTACACCGTTAGATTTAAGCTTAATTATTTTCATTTGTTAAAAGACTTAAAATTGGGATTAGTTAGTCGTTTTTATTAATTTTTTTTTTAATTTGATTTAAACGTTTTCCCTGACAAGCTCGTAGAGGGGGGGCGAATCATTAAGTTTCGCGATGTTTTTGTTATTTGTTTTTTTTTGTTTCCCATTTTATCTCTTATAAAAAGAATTTGATTTGTGATTTTTTTTTATCTTTCATATTAACATTATTTTTTTGTGTGTTATCTTTGCATCTCTTGAATAGAATTGTTTATATCGTTATTTTGATTTTAAATTTCCTTTTCCCTCTCTTTTTCCAACAAGCCACTTCACCATTAGTGTGGGTCAAGGGATTTCAATGGTGTGGCGCCAAATAAATGAACTACCCCTCCAACCCTGAAGTAGCCGAGGTCCTCTTGACCTCATATTATTTAGATTGGAATCAATTTATTTTTGTTTTGTATCTTCTTTTCTCAACTTGTTTTGAAGGCGTAACATCTTTTATATCCCATATGTCCTATACCTAACATTTATAGTTTGGGAAATAATTAGGGTTTTTTGAAAAATGCACACAAATATCGATATTTAACCTAGTGTGCCATGAATACCTGGGGGTGCCATTTAAAAAAATGAAGTTATGGTATTTCCAAATTTCGAAAAGTTAACGTCCGTAGTAAAGCGACCAAACGATCTAGACAGCCGTACTCGGCACCATAACATACTCCATCATGTTGCTTACGCGTGTTCTGAATCCTAAATTGATATCCCAAAAATCGAGTGTTCTCTGATTTTTTTAACAAATGTCTGCTGGAGCGGATTTTTCTAGAAAAATTCGAATAATTGGATAACGGTCAAATCAAATTGCAAAAAGTAAAGTTATTCAGAAACCTTGAAAACAGACAAATCCAAATATGTAAAAATATATAGGGTATTCCATTTAAAAAAATAAAGTAGGTGGCGACTTCCGATATAACCGGAAGTGCTAGAAATCTGAAAATATTTTAGTCGAAGAGAACGCAATTAATAATACTTAAATCTGAATTTTCAAATTTTTGTATTTTCCAGAACCTGTAAAGTTCTAATGGACGGTCGTCGTGGATGACCCTGTATAAGTTGTTTTCAAAATCCAGTATTTTAACTTCATCGAAATTAAAATTATGATCAGTGTCCAATGTATGTTTAGCTAAAGCACACCCACCCTTTTGATTCCTTATATCACTTTTGTGTTGTGATATACGTTTCTTGAGCCATTGTTGGTTTGGCTCACATAACATTTGGAGCACACACCACACGGTATACGGTAAATTACACTGGATTGATATTCAATTGAAATTTTAACCTTCAAGGATGAAAAGATTGAGTGAAGTTTATATGGATAATGTTCAATTAATTTTAAACTTTTCAAGTCTTTGAATACTTTGATTAACGTTCCAGTTAATTCAGGAACATAGGTAATTTTTTTGTATTGGATTGGAGATTCTGCTGGGGTTTGTGCAATTTGGTCTTGACTGATGTTAGGTTGAATATTAAAAATGAGTTTGTTAAGAAGTTTCTCTGGATATTGATTATTTAGAACATTTTTTAAAAGTTTTACTAGATTTTCATTGATAAATATTGGATCTGAGATATTTGTTATACGATGTTTCATAGCGAGCACAGTGTTAATCTTATGCTTTAGCTTGTGAAGAGAACTGAAATGTATGAATGTACCCAAGAAGGTGGATTTCGTGTACCAATTGAATATAATTCCTGAGTCCTAATTATCCTCGTGTCTAGGAAAGGCACTGAATTGTATGTGTGGATTAAAGGAATTGAAAGAAGTTAAGACCTTTTCGACAGACTTTTCTGGTACAGATAGTATGATGTCATCCACATACTTTTTGATAAAGGGAGGTTCAAAATCCAACTAGGGGATGACCTTATTTAAAGTGTAATCCATCACAACCAAGGCTAGAATGGGTGAAATTGGGGAGCCCATGGGGGTCCCAAAAGTTTGTTGGTAGGTAGTGCCATGAAAGGTGAATACCGTAGTTTCGTATATAGTTTTTAAGGTTCTTAAGAACAATTCTTGGCTGACATTATAGTGTGTTGAGACGGAGGACCATTCTTCTTTTATGATTTCAGTAACCAGAGGAAGAGGAATATTCGTGAATAGACTTACTACATCTAAAGATATGATGACAAAACCATCAGGCAAAACTTTACCCTTTAGTTCATTAACAAAGGTGAAAAGGTAAGGAGCGGTTTTGGGTTGAGAAAATTTTGTAGTAATTCGCAAACAGTACTACAAAATTGTTTAAGGAATGTTTTGACAACTGAACATATCATAAAGAGCAGCGACGATACACGCACATTAGGAATAATATGGAAACCGAATAGTGACGTTCTGAAGTTTACTGGTATTCTAGGACCAATCTCAACTATTCTTACTAAACGAACGACTCTTTCTTCTTCGGAGAAGGTTTTCGACCCTCTCGGAATTATATCACCAATAACAATATCATTCAAGATTTTTTTGCAAAAACTGTCGTTTCAAAAACTTGGGTGGGATGACGAACTTCCGATGGATGACAGGCAAGCCTGGCTCAAGTTATACGGGAAACTTAAAGAAATAAAGGATTTACTAATACCACGATTTGTGATTGAACATGATATTACTACTATAGAACTGTGTGGATTCTGCGATGCTAGTGAGTCCGCTTATGGAGCTGTATTATACATTAAAACTACGAATATTCAAAGAGGATCCACTGATGTAAAACTTTTGTGCACAAAAACAAATGTAGTTCCTTTAAAAATACTACTGTACCACGATTGGAATTAGCGGGAGCAGTGCTATTGGTTAAACTAGTCAATAATATTGCCACGAAAAGTTTTAACACCGATATAAAACAATATTTTATCGAGGATTATTGTAAGACAATCGCTGGTATGTAATTAGATAATGCTTTATCAGCGTCGCGAGGGAACGACGACCTGCCCGATGGCGGGGGGCGCCTCGGAAGAATACGAGTGATTGTCCGATAGTTGGGAGTAAGAAGCGGTTAAGTTCGGTGGTAATAAAAAGACTTAAAAGTTATCTGTGATACCGTGTTTGATTTCCAACCCGAATATCTTCCCGTCGTCCGGAATACTAAAACTCAGTACGAAACACGGTAAGTACCTTTACTATTATATTCAGATTAGAAGGGTTAGCTAGCGTTGGTACCTCCGCAATAAGAATTCAAGCGAGTAGCTAGGAGCAACTACCCCCCTGAACCAAGGGCGAAACGTGACATTTGGTGGAGGCGCCTTACATTTGATCCCTAGGTTATTTACACATAGGAAATGGTTGAGGGTGCTAGAACTAGGTTACAGGTTCGCAGAGATGGTAAAACAGATAGAAATAGTCTCAGTTTAGAAGTTAATTTGGATCAAAATGTGTTTAGTAGAAGCGGAATGACTCCTAGATCACCCCCCCTAACAATGAGCACACCGTTTCCTCAGACAACAGTGATGGTTACTACAGCGGGTAGTTCGAGCACTGGCGCCGTACCACGCATTAAGTCACCACCACCCCCGGTACCCATAGCAGCTCAGAGTATATTACTGGTGGATATCCCATTCGACGATGCCGACTCATCAAAGGCTTATGAACACATTTCTTTTCGACAATCACCTCAAATACATAAACAAATTGAACTCCCTCCGGCATTTACAGCACAGACTCCCATAAGACCAACTAACACGTTTTTGTCCAAAAATGCCACAAATGCACCTCGAGTTTCAGCGCCGGTACAATTTGATGCCACGCAGAAACGCGTAAGGGTGCTTTCTCCGCCTAGGGGAGCCCCTTCGCCACCCAGACCAGACGGCACAATAGGAAATCAGTTCAATTTATTGGGGAATAACACAATATCACAAATAAACGAACACAGAAATCCTTTAATGCCCAAATTCGTGCAGCCTCCTTCGTTTAATCCTGAGCGAGATAACCCCATTCGATTTTTAAAGGAATACAGAATTGTTGCTCAAGCGAACGCGTGGAATGACATGTTGATGCTCTGTTATTTTGTAAATTCCCTGCAAGATACAGCTGCAGTACGGTTCCGAAATTTTGCGAAACATAATCCCAATGCTGATTGGACGAATACTTTAAAAGCGTTCAAAAATAAATTTATTGACCCAAATTACGAAGAAGATCTAAATTTTAGGTTAATAAGTCGTCGCCAGAGCCCAAATGAACCGTTACTTCAATATTATTATTCGGTAATCGACTTATGCGATGAAGTGGACCCGGGTATGTCGGAATCTCAGATCATGAATAGAGTTTTAGTAGGATTGTTGCCGTATTATAGACACATGTTTAATATTACTCGACCTACTTCGTTACCGGACGAGTTGGTACTATTTACCAAAGTTATAACCCCGAACCAAAAACACAACCGAAAAACATTGAATTCGCATCGGTAGTTAACGATATGACAAAAGAAATATCTAAAATTGTTCTGACGGAAATTAGGAAGGAGATGAATTTTAAACCGTGAGAGGATTTAAACTGGCGCCCACCACAACCTAATTCTAGACAAAATCTAAACTCTCGAACCGTCGATGGTCGCCCAATTTGTTTTCGATGTCGCAGACCAGGGCATATAGCGGCAAATTGTAGAAATTCAACTGGGAACCTACCCCAACAAAATCGTCCACGGTTAAACTACAATGGACAGAACGATCAGAGGTCCTAGATTCTGTCCCACCAGTTAAATTAGATTATAAGAATAGGACCTCCGTCTTATCTTGCTTACAGAAAAACACCAGTAGCTTAGTTTATAATGTAATCCCCCAACTAGAAGACAATAAAATTTTGGCCATACCAGGACTGGTAAACAACATTTACACAAAGATAATCATCGATACAGGGTCAACTTACAGCCTTGTAAATAAAGTCTGTGTTAAAAATGTTCAAGAAAAAGCAAACTTGTCACATTTAAAGACAATCACAAATTCCTTGGTTACAGCTAACGGAATAGCTGAAGTTAAACTTCGATTTAATCAAGAAAACTGGTAGTTCTTATTTTGGGGTGTGATTTTTTACGAAACCATAATGTGGAAATTAATTTCTTAACAAATAGTATTAAAGTTAACAATAAGCGTCCGGATATTACACAACTTCCTGTCGACGCCGTCCATAATTGTAAAATTGCAAAAAATCAGGAGTTACTGACATCGCCGTCAGCGACCTTAAAGAGCGAACCAACTTATATAGTTCAAACAGAATTTGATAATATGACATCAGCGTTTCCGTCTTGCCAATAAGTCTAGACAATGTGGACATATTTAGCTTAGCGAACGATTATTGCTTGTTGAACGTAATTTCAAAGAATTTAAAACTGCAAGGAAAATTAAATAGAAAATTTAAAAAGATGATCAGCAGCATTCAACAATTAGATAAAAATTGCAAATTGGGGGACATTATATGCGCAAAAGATACAGGACATCATTTATGTTATATGGTAGTTCAAGAAACAGAGAAGAAACAAATTGACACGAATGTTTTTAAATCAACTTTAGTCAAGGTCAAACTATACTTCTTAGAAAATAAATTTCAGAATTTGGCAATACCTTTTCGAATGGGAAAATTTCGGTTTAAAAAACTTGAAAGTGCATTGCATGAAGTTTTTGAGGACACAAATATTAAAATTTCAATTTGTAAATTAAAAGCAATTAAACCAACACCTGACACCGAACATGATACTACTGGTGTAACGTTATGGAATGCTCTTCCGAGAAATGATTTATAGAGCCAGTTCTTCGAGACAATATAATTAAAATTAAAATGGTTGAGGATACAATTCTAAATCCGTGAACAACAACAACCTGTAAAATACAATTTTCTCGCGATGTAAGCAATGATAAGTACTTTATTTTTGTAAATAGGGGTAGTATATTTAGAGAAAAAAAATTAGAAATAGCAGACAATTTAGAGGGATTACAAGAGGGTATAGTTAAAATTTTTAATTACGGTGCCTTACCGTCTACGCTAGTAAAAAGTTGCGTTATAGGATACTTAAATAGTAATAAGGACTGTGAACTTAAAGAAATTGAGAGGGCTACAATTTTAGTTTTCTTATCTTTACAAGCGATAATGATGACGCCAGTACCAACAAGGACGATTACAAGATTAGTTCCTCATTAGATAACAACTCATATGGGAGATTACGAAGCCTTTTAAAGCATAATTCGGACATCATGTCATGGAATTCTAAAAAATTGGGCTTGACTCATTTGACGGAGCATGTCATTGAAACAGGAAACAACCCCCCGGTAAAGTCGAGACCATACAGGGTTAGTTTTAGGGAAAGGGAGATAATCAGAGAGCAAGTTGACGAGATGTTAAAACAGGGAATTATTAGAGCTTCCGATAGTGACTTCGCGTCTCCTGTAGTTTTAGTGAAGAAACCTGACGGGTCATTTAGATTTTGCGTCGACTACAGAAAATTAAATGCGATTACAACAAAATGCGCGTACCCCTTACCCTTAATAGATGACATTTTAAATTTTTTAGCGGGTAATAAGTTCTTTAGTGTTCTGGATCTTAATAGCCGATATTGGATTATTTATTAAGGATGTTCAGAGTTTTTTAGGATTGTGCAATTATTATCGAAGATTCATAAAAGATTGCGAAAAGATTGCTAGTCCCTTATATAAAATCACGAGTTCCAAATCTAAATTCATTTGGGATGTTGCTCAAGATAATGCATTCACAGCGTTAAAGGAAAAATTGGTAAACCCGCCATTGTTACATCATTTCGACCCTTGGTTGGAAACGGAAATACACGTCGATGCAAGTGGCACCGGTTTAGGAGCAGTTTTACTGCAAAAAGACAGGGACACCGAATTGCTTCACCCGATAGCGTTTATTTCTCGAACCCTTACCGTAAGCGAGAAAAATTATACAATAACAGAACTGGAATGTCTTGCTACAGTTTGGGCAGTTGAGTATTTTCGCGTTTACCTTTGGGGTTTGCCAAACTTCACTATTTTGACGGACCACCACTCCCTTTGCTGGCTCCATTCTCTTAAAAGCCCTAACAAGCGACTACTTCGATGGGCTCTAAAACTAGCCGAATACAATTATACTATTATCCACAGGAAAGGTGCGACAAATAAAGATGCGGATGCTTTATCAAGATATCCGTGTCAAGTAGCGACTACTGTCGATGAACAACAAGCTGTAGATATAACATCTTTTATCGCTGACTGTGTGGACCTTCGCAAAATTCAAAATAACGACGAAAGAATACAACAAATTTTGACCATAATAAAAAACCCAGACACGGCTGGACCGTCTGAGGCACAAACTGTCAAAAATTACATCATAAAGGAAGGAATATTGTACAGAAAAAAAACATACTAGTCAGGGTGAACAACTATTACTAGTAGTGCCGCGTCATCTCAGAAAGGAAATCTTAAATACTCATCATAACGAACCAATAAGTGGGCATTTGGGCTACACAAAAACCTATGATAAAATACGAAAAAGGTATTTCTGGGAAGGCATGTTGAAGGATATACGACAGTATATCAAAGGATGCCCGGCGCCTCCACCAAATATCACGTTTCGCCCTTGGTTCAGGGGGGTAGTTGCTCCTAGCTACTCGCTTGAATTCTTATTGCGGAGGTACCAACGGTAGCTAACCCTTCTAATCTGAATATAATACTAAAGGTACTTACCGTGACATTCTAAAAGAAATAGGCGCCCTTAATGAGCAAAGAGTATACCGGACTCAATCAATAGTAGAGTCTACGGTTTTGTATATCAACATCATAGGGGTTGTGATGATTGTAGCTATCGCATGGGTAATTAGAGAAAGAATAAAAAAGGGGAATAGTTCGAAAGTGATAGTGAGATATAATAAAGGAGACGTTAATTTAAAGACGTATGAGGAAGGGACGTTTGTATTACCCGACGGGCGAAATTGCAAAGTTAATTTAAAAACAGCAACTAGCCGGAAATGTTTAAACGAATAAATCGTTTCGAGTGTCCGTTAGTTTGTAGTATTATCTAAGTAATCTTGAGTGTATTGCCGATGTATTTTTGTCTGTTCCATATTACACGCGCCAGGGGAAGTAACACCAAAAGTTGAAGAACACAACCACGGAGCACAGGAGTCTAGACCTTACTACGATACGTTCTGAGTCTAGAGTTGGAAGCCATCCAAGTTCACCACGACTCCAAGCCGGCAACCCGAAGCTGAATACTAAAAGAACCCAAGTGTGCACCAGGGATTCTATCTAGTGAAATTCGTCTCGGAAAACCTTCGCCGTTTAGCCTGAACTAAGCAGGGCTACCTTACGTCCATGATGACCAATGGTTTTCAAAAAGCTCACCCTCAACAACCAATTACGACCCTTAAGACGCGTGTGATATCCAAATTGACCATTTACCGACGCTTAATTGAAAAAATTAAATAAAATAAATAACCAAAAGAACGAAGTGGATAATAATAACCTCAAATTAAATTAAGTGCGAGATGGAGAAGAATGTTTAGGTTAAGATAGATTAAGATAAGCACGGTGTTAAAGCTTTGGTGGCAGAGCCGGGTTTGTTTTTTGTTTTTCTTTTAGTTTTGCTACTGTAGCTTCAAATATGCCTGGGCATATTTGGCCCAGCGGGGGATAATGCCACGAAATGTTTTAACACCGATATAAAACAATATTTTAACGAGGATTATTGTAAGACAATCGCTGGTATGTAATTAGATAATGCTTTATCAGCGTCGCGAGGGAACGACGACCTGCCCGATGGCGGGGGGCGCCTCGGAAGAATACGAGTGATTGTCCGATAGTTGGGAGTAAGAAGCGGTTAAGTTCGGTGGTAATAAAAAGACTTAAAAGTTATCTGTGATACTGTGTTTGATTTCCAACCCGAATATCTTCCCGTCGTCCGGAATACTAAAACTCAGTACGAAACACGGTAAGTACCTTTACTATTATATTCAGATTAGAAGGGTTAGCTAGCGTTGGTACCTCCGCAATAAGAATTCAAGCGAGTAGCTAGGAGCAACTACCCCCCTGAACCAAGGGCGAAACGTGACAATATTAGACAGTTTATCAAAATCAATTTCCAAAGAGTAAGTTATTTTACGGATTCCACCATAATTTTAAATTGAATAAACGCAGAACCTCGTCTATGGAAAAATGATGTGGGAAATAGAGTTGCAACAATACGAAAATTAAGTGACGTAAATCATTGGAAACATGTAAAAGGAAAAGACAATTCTGCTAACTGTTTGACTCGTTTCATATCAAGGAAATAAAGTTCAGAAATAAACGATTCATAAAAACCTATGCTTGTGTGTTCGTTTGTTTTGTCAGCAAGGCGGTGCATATTGAATTGTTGTCAGGATTGAGTTGTGACGACTTCCTAAACTGTTTTAAAAGATTTGTATCTAGAGGAGGCGTGCCTAAGGAATTGTACTCTAACAACGGTAAAAATTTTGTTGCCGCAAACACGGAATTAAGAAACGCGTATAAACAGATTAATGAATTTTTAAGTGAAAATAAAATAGACATTTACTTGACGTAAAATGCTATCCATTGGAAGTTTATGCCACCGCGAGCACCACATGTTGGTGGATTACACGAAGCGGCAGTAAAAAGTATGAAAACTCATTTATCGAAGGCAATTGCAAATAACACTTTAACTTATGAAGACTTATATACAATAATGTGTCACGTAGAAGCAATATTAAACTCCAGACCTCTTTATCCCAGGTCTGATGATCCTAATGATCTTAACGGCAATACCGTAATCCGACCTGACTTCATTAAATACCAAAAAGCTATCCGCATTTCAACTACATCAACAAATCATCCAACAATGTTGGAAGAGATTGCATAAGGAATACCTTAATACCTTGCAAGGAAGGAGAAAATGGTACAAGGACACCGGAGAGGAACCGAGGGTTGCCTCACTGGTAATAATAAAAACCAAAAATGTACCACCCATGCACTGGCGAATGAGAAGAGTAATAGAAGTTTTGCCTGGCGCAGACAAGAAGGTTAGAGTGGTTCGATTGAAGTGCAAGAATGGATATTTTTTAAGACCGGTTCACAACCTCTGTTTGTTACCTATTAAAAGTGACGGTCAATAATTTGTCTTGTTATTATTTTCTTTCTTTTTAATTTATTGTAAAGTTAAAGGGGGGAGTCCTTTGTTTGCTGGATTGTTAATTATACAGCCGTTAGAGTATACGTAGTGAAGATTCGAGTTACCGACGCTAATAAAATAAAATTGACGGTAGAGTTGTTGACATTCGACAGAAGCGCATTGTTTTTGTATAACGTCGTTTTGTAACGAAATAATAATAAAGTTTTCATTCATAAACAATCTGTGATTCCTGACAAAAACAACCTGTTCTAGTAAAAATAAGACAAAAATTTCTTGACTTGTAACGGTTCATTTTCTCCTTAGTACCTCTTTTCCGGTTTTGATCGGAAATTGAATCGTTATAGGTCTTCTCCTATTGAGACAAACATTTACTAATATCTCTCTGAAACTGAAGAGTTCGTTTCATTTTGCAGACAATGGTTACTTAATTTCTGCCCTTATTGAAGTCCTTAGTGGAGTATTTTAGCTGTGAAAGCAACTCATTCGGACCCCTCTTCGTCTGGATCTTTATTCCGGTTTGCTGCAGTAACAATGTTAATTAAATCGTCCTCATTCAATTCTACGTCCGTCATTATACGACGTCGAATAATTTCTTATTTTTTATGATTTTTTAAATCTATCTCTGCATGTTTGATTGTTATGGATATGAAATACAGTGTGTCCCCGGATTGTGTCCCCGTAAGGTATAATTGACGATACATTTTTGAATTCAAATTCCATCTTTTGCAATTAAAGTCTGGATATCATAAAACGAAATATAACCAAGTTTTACGTCAAATGTCCTCAAAGTACCAAAGTTAACGCAAGAAGTTTGTTAACCGTTGCAGGTAAAGTGGTCTGTCTGAGCAATGTACAACAAAGGTTGATTAAGATAAAATGTTTGTTATGTTAAATTATAGCGATATGCCGAATTTTATTAATTTAGGATATAAAAGCAAAATGCAGATTTTTAAATCATAAGATTAACAAAACATTTTCGATCTAAGCTAAATTAACATAAAAGCTTATTCAATACCACCACCAACACTAACACATGATTTAGCCCTTTTCCGACAACGGAATTTCTCTAATAACAGTTTCAATTTTTTGTTTTAAACTGTCTAAATTGTTATTAAAATTTTTAGTGTACACTTTTTGTTTTACATAACCCCAAAAATAAAAATCCATAATAGTTAAATCCGGACTTCTTAGCGGCTATGGTTGCGGACCATATCTACCAATCCATTTTTTTCCAAATAACGTGTTTAACAAATTTCTAATTAAAATGGTCGAATGTGGGCCGCAACCATCTTGTTGAAAATATAATCTATTGCGTTCTTCTAAATCCGCGCCGTGAAGTTATCTTCACGAAATTAATAATTTTCTAGTACTTCCAAATATCGGTGTTGACTCAAATTACCGTTTATGAAGTAAGGTCCAATAACACCGTTCAACGAAACAGCACACCACACATTCACTTTCTGGGAATACTGACGTTTACAAGCTATGCGATAATTTGGATTAGTCTTTGACCAGAATCGACAATTTTGCGATGTAACCACTCCATTAGTGGTGAACCATGCTTCGTCCGAAAATATTATGTTTTTAAAAAAGTTCTGTCTTTCAAAATTTTGTACTCAAGCCACAAACAATAATCTAAACGTTTTGTTTCATCACCTAATTCGATAGTGTGGTGAAATTTTGGTTTAATACGGCAATATTTTATTTTCTCGATAAATTCTTTATAATTGGGATTTACTTATATCAACTTGAACGGCCCTTTTTCTTAACGACACCTTACCGTAATCCATTGCATTCGTTAATGCAACAATCGACCCCGCATCATGTTCATCTAAAAGCTTTTTTTCCTTCCTTTTATTTTCCACATTGCCCGTTTCCGAAAATTTTTTAACAACTCTCTTAATTGTTTTTTTATCTACTAAAAATCCAAATTTTTCCTCAAATTGCCTTAAAACTGCATTGTAACTAATGTTCCCCAATCCATAGCACTGCACTATAAATATTTTATGTTGTAATGTAAACATGATTAATTAATATTTGACAATAGTTCACTCAGATCATTTGTTTTTATTGTAAAACGGAATATTAGAAAAAATTTTCAAGAAAAAACTCATTTTTTCTTTTATATCCAGAATTAATAAAATTCGACATATCGCCATAATTTAACATAACAAACATTTTATCTTAATCAACATTTGTTGTACATTGTTCAGAAAGACCATTTTACCTGCAACGGTTAACAAACTTCTTGCGTTAACTTTGGTACTTTGAGGACATTTGACGTAAAACTTGGTTATATTTCGTTTTATGACATCCAGACTTTAATTGCAAAAGATGGAATTTGAATTCAAAAATTTATCGTCAATTATACCTTACGGGGACACAATCCGGGGACACACTGTATATTATAAATTTAAAAAATCGAATCTCAAGAACGAATTAAGGTATCATCATGAAATAAAAAACATTTTAAAGCAAATGTGATAAAGATTTAATGTGCGGCAAATAAATTCTTCTTTTCTATAAACATAATTGTTATGATGAAGACATTTTCAGTTTCCATTTGAGCCATACATCGTTTCTTCATTTTCATAAATAAAGAAGTTAGGATGTTTTGAAAATTAGTTATTTTTGAATCTATATTAAGTTCTCTAACAAAAGTTATTAATTTCTTTCTTAAAAGTTTTTATATAAAATTTTTATATGCTACATAAGTTTCAAAAGAAGACATCAAGAAACAGAAGAAGACAGATTTCATCAAGAAAAACTTTTCTTCCACAACAGAATGGAATTGAGAAATAAATCCAAGTACGACCGTAAATGCTGAAGTTTCAATTTTTTATGCAAATAAGATTTAAATTTTTTTTATCTCTGCAACTTTTACCATCCCATTGAAAAAAACATAAAATTTCTTATAATCCTAAGAATTAGGTCTCGAACGCGTGATGGCCTCTTCAGAGAGAAGCGAAGCTACCAACGCGACGTTGCCAGATCATTTGATGTACCAATCAAACATATTAGCTTTGTTCCAACCAGCGGTTTGACTCGTCGTGTACTCGTCAAATGCAATCGCACAGTTAAATAATGCATTGAAATCCGCTGAAATGTGACGACATTACTTGACATGTGCGATTACATTTGACGAGTAACGGACGAGTCCGACCACTTATTGGAACAAACCTATTACAATGATTATTATCATTTAATTAGTTTGTTTAAGAATCGTTTTCATTTGAATGAATACTATAAAATAAGAAAATGAATATTGAAGTACCTAAAATCGGACTTAGATTAATATTCGTAAAGTAAATTTAATAATTATTACATAGACAAAAATTTTCGGAGACATTGGGTAGTTCACCATACAAGTTATTCGAATAGGTCGAGTTTCGACGTCAAGAATAAACGTTTGAATCTGTAAATAAGAATAAAATCGTTAAATAGATCATACAGAAAACTAATATATTACCTTGTTTAATTCAAAACGAGATAAGTTTGCAAGGTTTAGTTTGTGCAAAAATCGAGTAAAATTTAATTCCTAAAAGGTGTTTTACTATTAAAAAATTAATTAATTAATTCAGCCTTGATTACCACTGTATTTACATTTTCCATGATCACCAAAATGAGGACAATACACAATGTGCATATAACGTAGTTAATTAGATAAGCTGATGAACATGCGTTTAATTCAACTCCGATTTCAAAGAAACCACCACCTATTGTCAATACTACGATACAAACCAGGATGTATATATCAAATATGATTGAGTAGTAATTATTTAATTTATTTTGAAGATAACGACATTTTCGTCGAAATTCGATCACCACATTCAAATAAATATCCAGCTTAATTTTTCGTATCATTCTTTCACATAAAATTACCTCAATATTTTTATATAAATTCTGTATGATTAGGTTAATTAAACAAACGTGGGTGTAATAATAAGCGACTATCCCATAAAACAAAGGAATATTTGTCGATGCTAAAATCACCAAAGCGATGTTATCGGAGATACAATAAATGTGGATATTCAAGAAAACAATCATGTATGTTACAATTAAAATAACAGAACTAAACACTATTAATCGAAAATTCTTTGTAGAATCCCTTGCAGTTTCGTAGAATTCATCAAAACTCAACGAACCAACCACGAGGAGTTCTTGTAATCCTTTTGTATGTTTGAAAGTTGAAGTTGCATGCAAAACGTAACATATTAACGTACAAAATCCAGAGGTAACTTCATGGCTTAATTTTAGCATCGTCAACGTATCTTGCTTTTTAAAATTGGTCATCGTAATCGTTAACATTAACGATAAAGAGTGTACAATAAAACATGTTAAGGATAAAACCAGAACGTACCAAGATTTGTTGATGGTTATAATTTTATTATGATGATTACAATTAAAGGTGTATGGATGTAAACCGATCAAGAAACATGTTCGTAAAAGCGGCGTGTACGCACACAAAATACATGTGTCATCTTGGATGCTCACCATTTTAATCGTTAATCCGTACAAAAACGTATAAATATATGGAAAAAGAAATGATTGATTAAAATAATGAGTTAGATTTTTATATCAATCGAACTCATTATAGATAGATCGTAATTGAGAGATAAAAATAAGGCAAAAAAAGTAATATCAAATTTATTTATATTCTGTTGGAGTACTTAATTAAATTACAGGATTATTTTTATTGTAATTAAATTAATCTTCATTAATTGCTACTAAATGTTGAAGAAAAATTATTGGATTATTAGGAATAGCGTCATCTGTTGTCAAAAAAATCTTCACATTACATCAAATAAATTAATTGCTTTTATCTACAACTATTGAATTATCTATTCATTATACATTTGATTTTTGACGGGTAATGACACGCATTACCCATGACTGACAAAGTGTTGAATAATGAAGCTATTATTCCACAGTTCCGACACGGCCTACTAATAAAAAAATAAAATATCAACAGAAATGACAGCTTTCTTATATTGAGGTTATGTCTGAAATGTCTATCAAGTTTATTTTTTTTCGTTTTTTTGATATTTTTTTCAAAATTAAATAGTTGTAGATAAAGTATAGTATTCAACTTGCGTATAATGGATGTTACCCACTCAGATTACACTTCATCTTCGTGAGTAACAGCCGCCATTATACGCTTGTTGGATAATATATTATTACACCGTCCAAAACAAAACTAACCTATAGACCTAAAACGAGTAATTAAAACAAATTATCGTAAAATATTTTCCTTGAATTCAACTTAATTATTTAGTCTAACTAAAAAAGATTTAAGTGAATTTTCAATTTTAATATGACTTAACCTCAAATATAGTTTTTATTTAAGAATATCTGAAGCTTGTGGAAGTAGGTAGGGTTATTCTCACATATTAAAAAAATTAATTAAAAATTAATTAGTATTACAACACAAATAATTTTTTATAAGGAAAATAAAAATTGACTTGTTTTTTAAGATTGAAGTCTATTGTAGAGACGTCTATTGATTGATTAATTAATAAATTAACGCCAATTAACAAAACGCCACAGGCTATCGTAACAACTTTGTATCGCAAGAAGGGGTGGTTTAAAGGCGGAAAGCTTATTCGTATATCATCACGCCATAAAACACCTATGTGAAGTTAGCCCTCATTTTTCTAGCTTCCAATTAGATAGGATTTTACATGTATAGTATTTTGATTATAACAAGAGAACCATTCAACCGATTTCGATAAACAACGTCTCATTCAAAACGTTAATCTTCGGCCAATAGAAAAGTGGAAATGCCCAATTCGAAATTTCTTTCGAATTCCGCTAAACGCCAAAATATTGCGAAAGTACACGAAAATGTATGAAGGTATACAAAAATGACATTTTTAAGTGGTCATAACTAGTGAACTATGTACCCTGTGACGCACAGTGGTCCACAAGCGGTAAAATGTGAACGAAAATCACATTTTCGAAATTTTTTTTTTCGTTCTTTTTTTACATGTTACATGCACTTTAGGTCCTAACAGACTGAGAGGTGAAAGGAATAAAGTCTTATGTACTTTCTAGTGCCAACTATACGCAATAAAACAGTACTACAATTCTTGTGTATTAAATATCATAAAATGCTACAACTTTAGATGAAGAAAATATATTGTGTTCCACTTTTTCAAGACAATGCGTTGTTGCTATCTGGAACAGTATAGAAAGGTCGTCATTTGGCACTTTTCTAATTTTTAAAATATTTTTGCAGAAATACGTAATAAGCACTTCTTTTAAAGCTAATCATAAAATGCTACAACTTTAGATGAAGAAAATATATTGTGTTCCACTTTTTCAAGACAATGCGTTGTTGCTATCTTGAACAGTATAGAAAGGTCTTCATTTGGCACTTTTCTAATTTTTAAAATATTTTTGCAGAAATACGTAATAAGCACTTGTTTTAAAGCTAATTAACACCTACTTGAAGTTACAACCAAATGTTTTAACATATATATCTTGCAGAAGACGCAAGAAGAACTTTTGTCGCTAGAATATTCTTATTCTTTGAGATGTGCTCTATATAACATGATAACCACGTCCTGCTTTAACTTGCTCCTTACCAAGGTATTAGCGATCAAAGATGATCAGTGCCTGAGTGTGTTATTTGACTGTTTTCATATAAAATGCTTATATTCTTTTTTTTAAAAGATAAATCTCGTATATTTGGTGTAAACCCGCATAACAATAATAGAATACAAGACTTAAAGTTTCAGGCATATCAAACGTAGTTGTTAGATACAGTGCGGCAAAAAACTGGAACACTTGAAATATCTACTTTTTTTATAAGTACGAAGGTTTTCACGGCCGGAGTTAATTGAACCAAAATTAGAACTAAAACACTTCGAACCAGTTTCTGAAGAAGGTTGCAACATGGCATCCGAAAAGTCAAACCTTTTCTTAAAAGACGCACGGCAAAACCCGAAAGATTCTAGTGTTAGTTGATGAACGGTAAAGCTAGAAGGTTTTAAGTTTGGTTTGTCTGTTCTCCATGCATACATTCGGTTTTTTGTGTGTCCGCTTCACATTTGATATAGATTAGAAATTAGATCTTGGAAGGTGACTGGTTCATATACAGTGCTAGCGTAAAGTAACCCCCCCCTGTTTAACTTCCGAACAAATTGAGATATCACTATGAACAAAAAAACGTCAGTTTCTATATTTTATCAGCACAAATATTTTCTTATGGAAAATTTTGCCATCACTTTTAGTTTTTCCGGAAAATAGATCAACTTTGTTTTTTTAAATGGAACACCCAGTATATTATGGTATCTTCCGAAAGATGAAAACAATACGAATCCAACGGTACCTCACAATCAAATATCGGTTTATTAGTTTTTTGCATAAAAATTAAACAAAATGCGGAATTTTGCCGGAAAGACCAACGTAACTTCGTCGACTAGCTGTCGAAATGCAATCGGCCAGGTAAATGGTGGACGGTAGGTTAACGGTCGGTATACGCTCGACCTAAGACGGATTTAAAATTGCAACTTCCATTACTTATTTTTTTTAGAAATGAAATAAAAGTTGTTTGGAAGTATATTAAATTTATGAATTAATCATATTTTATCAAAAAATATTTATAAAGAAAAAAAGTCAATATAAGAAATGAAATTTTCTTATTAAAGATTTTGCTAGTATAGGTAACGGTTGAAAAATTTGCTTAGTGTTGTTATTGAATAATAAAAGAATTTTTTATTTATTAAGAATCAAATATTAAGTAAATTGTTCGATATGATTACCTTGAACTTCTAGGCAGTGGTACCATCTTTGTAGTGTTTCCTCTCTCACACGGCTTAACATGTGATCAATATTTTGGCAGACGTCAATAATTTTTTGTTTTAAATCCTCAATACTACCCAACGGAATTTCATATACCTTGGATTTTAAATAACCCCATAAAAAGAAATCTAAAGGTGTCAGATCTGGTGATCTTGTTGTCCATTAAAATTTTTATCAAGATAATTTCGTACCATTGGCGCATAATGTGGAGGTGCTCCGTCTTGATGAAACACTAGTTCCATTTCAAAATCGTCAGAATTCTGTTGTACAATTTGCAAAAGTCTTGAAAAAAAAACATTTACTTTCTAATGAAATTGAGTGATAACGTCACGATATTCGTGTGGATTAACATCACGCCGATGCAATTTTCCACCCAAAAAGAAAGTACATTCATCACTGAAACAAATATGTTTCAAGTATAATCGATTTCGTTCAACCATATTTGTCATTAGCTCACATAATTCTGTTCTTCTATATCAGGGTCATCTTCTGTTAATTCATGAAGCATTTTTATTTAAAATGGATGATATTTATTCTTCTTTAAGTATTTCCACGTCTTCCAACAACGACGCGGAAATATTTAACACATCACACGTTGATGCGATAGCAGCAGACGACATCATGGGTACATTAAATACTTCTGTTAATATCTGACGACCAGTCCTTTTGCGGTCTTCGACGCTTCCAGTTTCCAAAAACTTATTCACAAGCTCTCTTAAATATTTTCGACTAATTGGATGTTCAGGAAATCGTTCCTTAAATTGTCGCCCTGTTTCATGTAGATTTCTGTCAGCACGAGCGAATATTAAAATTGCTTCGATATTGTGCTCTAAACTCCTTCTAGTCATTTTGATCTCGCCTTTCTTTGGTTATACTTGGTCGGGTAGAATACAAAGATAGAAATGAAGGAAAATATTTGCATGCTGCCTTAAATACAAAATTTCAAAGTACCTACAAACTTTAAAATTGTTGTTATGACAATTTTTTCTTAGAAGTTTTAAAAAGAACTTTCTTTTTATCCTTTTCTTGTATTGATTGTTTCATAAAAACATTCTAAAAGAATTGCTGATTTTAACCCTGCTTACTCCGAGGGTAGACCGACCTTTAACTGACCGTCCACCATTTATCTGGCCCATTGTATCTCGAAAGGTAGTCAACGAAGATACGTTGGTTTTTCCGGCGAAATTCCGCATTTTGTTTAATTTTTATGTAAAAAACTAATAAACCGATATTTGATTGTGAGGTATCGTTGAATTCGTATTGTTTTATTCTTTCGAAAGATACCATAATATACTGGGTGTTCCATTTAAAAAAACAAAGCTGTTCCATTTTCCGGAAAAACTAAAAGTGATACCAAAATTTTCCATAAGAAAATATTTGTGCTGATAAAATATAGAAACTGACGTTTTTTTGTTCATATTGATATCTCAATCTGTTCAGAAGTTAAACAGGGGGGGGGTTACTTTACGCTAGCACTGTATACTTTTACTAAATTATCATCAGAGATTTCATTAAACAGTGGGTACAATATTAATTGCAATGAATTTGATAAATACTGTTTCAAAACTGCCGAAAAGTACGTCCATTTTATGGTTGGTACTATATGCCAACCAGCGTTCATAAAATTGTGATACATGGATCTGCAGTCATTAAAGAACCTCTACTACCTATTGGAGAGTTGTCGGAAGAAGCGCAAGAAGCTAATAACAAAAAAATATGAAAATTTAGAGAGAGCCACACAAGGAAATGTAGTAGACTGGATACGAATGAAGATCTATTTAAAAGACTGCTACTCAGCTCAGATCCATTTATAAGTAATTTTCAACAGCACATTTCTAGAAAACATAAAAAGATGAGTATGGAGACTAAAAGATTACTTATAATAGACAATGTAGAAAACCAGGAAGAATGGTCTGAAACAGAACAAGAAGAAACACACATTGTTAAGCAACAATGTGCTAAAAAAGCATGGTACCATTTAAAATTTTCTACTTTCTCGGCATTGAAAATGGAGAAACAATAACTCAATTTTTGACCACTCTGTATAAGATACTCCGATACAACAAATGACAATCTATTTGACAGCATCTGAAGAATAATCGTACCAATTTAGACCTTTTTTGAATGAACGTTGGCTGAGATATGGGATTTTAAAGAGCATGGTGAAATTTACCAAAAAAAGTTTAGAACCAAAATAACTCGAAAACGAAAAACGCTAGGTACCAATAGCTTTTGAAGGTTACAGTCGGAGAATTCCAGGTTTTCGATAAAGAAAAGAAAAACAACAGAATTTAGGAAACAAATAACGACAAACTTTATTAACAATAATAAAATAAGAAAATAAACAAATAGGAATGCAGTGAGTATATTAATTCAACCACGGTCAGAAAAAAGGACGGTAGGATGTAAATAATTGACAGGACTTTGATTCAAATCCAATAACATTAAACAATGTAAAAAAAATGAGGCGCTAGTATGGGATACACCTGGAAACCTTCCTAAAGTGTAAAAGAACGAAGTACTCGAAGAACCTTCCAAGAGTACTAAGGTTAGGACAAAATACACAAAGTCAATGAACTTGAATAACAAATAAAATTAAAGTCTTTCAATTAAATAAATCGGACTTACCGTAAAAATGAAATATGGTTATTTCGAAACTTATCGGATATTCTCGGTTGACTTGCAGTATAACTGATCTGGAGATTTACAGATGAAAACTGATGAAGAACTGATGGATAACTGATACAAATCATAATTTTGGCCGGCTATTTATACCGTTTCGGGGTGAATACTGGATTTTTCCGCGTGGGGGATTCTATCAATACAAGTTATCAAGAACTAAATTACAATGCGCGGCGTTAATTAATGAAAATAGCAAAATTGTAACGACGCTATCGGAAGCGGGATACAAAATTACATAAATCCAGTCTTCGAACGGACAAAATCGGTTAAGAAATAGCCGAGTAATTAACAATTAATTAACAATGACTAACGGAAAAATTTTAAAGTGTTTCACAAAATAGTGTCTAGTGTTAATTCTAGTTTTAGTTCCAATTTTAGTTCAATTTCTATCTTACATTTAACACTATTCACTATTTTTATTCGAAAAACTTTTTAACACGGTCTTTATGCACTAAAACTGGTTTGTTTTCTAATTTTCACTTGCACATTCGGTGATTTTTCTTCAATAACCTGATATGGTCCAGTATAAAGCGGTTCAAGTTTATTTCCGCAGTCACTTCTTAAAACTACTTTATCTCCTATTTTACATGTAAGAATACGTTTAACGACCGTTTAACGTTTAACATTTGCTGACGATGAGTTTTGACGCTATTAAATTTTCTCGTGCAGTTTGACACGCTGTTTGTAGTCTAAATTTTAATTCAAGGGGATATTGATCGAAATTGTAAAGAGGTTGTATGTTTTTTATAATATTTGATGGTAATCTACATGTTTTTCTGAAAACTAGTTCATAGGGAGAAAATTTGGTTTCAGTGTGTATTGTATTGTTGTACGCGAAACACCAATAGGCTATCCATGGACTCCATGAATTTGAATACTTTGCACAATATGTTCTTAAATATGCACTTATATTCTTGCGGGAGTTTTCCAAGGCACCTAATGTTTGGTGATGGTACCCTGACAGAAATATATTCTTGAACGAAGATTATTACTCTTGGCTCAAGCTTATCATATTCTTATATATCCACGAGAAGATCATTTTGTTGAGTAAAGAAAAACGACATATTCTCAAAGCAAGTATACAAATATTCAAATATTCAAATATTCAAATATTATATATTATTATATTATATATAAACATGTACGTAATGTCAAATATATATTTAATTACCAGCGGCAATTTCTTGATTTGTGTTAAGCTCTTCAAGAGCAGATTGTCCTTCATAAAAGTGAATGGAAATATTTTTCCGAAGTTTTAATGTTACCTCAAATAACCGTTTAAAGTTATTGTTTTAAGAATATTTAAAAATAACAAAAATATACTATGCGCGTTTTATTTATACGCAACAACAACTTACTAAACTATGTGCTCTTGCATCGTTCAGTATTATAAATGTTGCGTAAAAGCTGCTTTTAATTTATTCAAAAAGATTTTATACGTACCTTCAAAAGTATTGACAAGGTCCTCCAAACTTCTAACTTTTCAATAAAGTATCCATTCCCTATAACCATTCCCTACTAAACATAGATTAAATAAATATATGTACTTATATAGATGGCGTGTTCTCCACCTTTAGATTTAACCATCGAGATACATATACTTTATGCCGGGTTTATACAGAATTTAGCTGTAAATTTAAATTTAAAGATTTAGATTTAAGGATTTTATTTAGCTTTAAGAAAATAATTGATTTATACAGAATTTAAGATTTACAGAATCGCAACCTCAAGAAACAAAATATTACTGGTTTTTGTATTGCCATTTTCTACCAATATCTTATCTTTATGTTCAGAAAAATTTTTATCGTAAATATATCGGTAGTTCTCAACAATTTTAATTAATTTTCCATCGAATTCACTCATTTTGTTGGCACAGAAATAAACAACAGTTGAGGTTAGGATATAACGCGCTATTAACACCGGCCGATCATTGGATACAGCTGATTGAGGTCGTCTTGCGCATGTGTGACGCTGTAAATTTACAAAAGTTGACCAACTTTATGTTTACAGCTAAATCTTACAGCTTTGTATAAACGATACATAGGGTTTCAATACATTTAACTCTTACAGCTAAATTTTTAAATTTAAATTTACAGCTAAATCGTCTGTATAAACCCGGCTTTACTGGAGTGCGTGCTCACGATATTCGCTTGGTCGAGAAAACGGTCCGATTCGCCCAAGGTTTATATATAAGAGGTTGTCTAGGTTCGTACGCAACCATACTGCGCATTACGTCACATGTGGAAAATAATACCGCCAAGCAATTCAAATTAAACAAATGCATGGAGCACCACATGGCCAAGAGGTTGCGTGCGCAATCCGTGATCGCTTACGTCACGAAACACTCCTGCCCTTGCCCCTCGTCCACAAACTAAAATCAAAGTATTGCAGCATAGGAACTTAGACAACCTTTAATATATAAACCTTGCGATTCGCCAGCATGTTCCCCCACCCCATAACGGCAAGAAATACAAATAGTACTAACTAATGGATATAATTCAGCATGAATTTATTCAATATTTACTAAGTAATTCAAATAATGTTATTCAATAATGATGAAAAATACTTACCTAACTACATATTTAAGTTATTATAGTTAGGAAAAAAAAATAAAAATAATAAATTTTACGTATGTTACGTTGAAGCTTTTTGCCGTTATGGGGTGGGGGAGGCCGGCTCGTTTTCTAGCTCAAAGCACGCACTCCAGTAAACATAGTATATCTCGATGGATTTAACGCTGTTTTTAATTGTGACCCGCGATACCAATGGCGCTAATGAACATGCGCGGGAATTTTTAAAAATCTTTCAAATTTGATTTCCTGGATTTTTGAAAACTGCATGATAAAATTAAACAGAAATAATTTTCGCTTATAGCGAATTTGTTTTTGCAAAATTTCAACATACACAGTTATCAAAAAACAATTATATAGTGTAACAGGTATTATAATGTTAATAATAAAACAAAATTTGATAAAATAAATTACATACAAGTAAAACAACAAAATAAAAAAACATATAAAATGAAGTAAAAAAAGTATGTAATAAAAAACTATAATTAAATTACAAAATTATTTTATAAATTAATTTAATTTATAATTATACAAAATAAAACTATCACTAATATAAGCTAAAAAACATCAACCTTAATTGTTCTTTTAGTTACTCACTTCATTAATC
The DNA here is from genome assembly GCF_036711975.1 of Onthophagus taurus. Taxonomy (NCBI): domain Eukaryota; kingdom Metazoa; phylum Arthropoda; class Insecta; order Coleoptera; family Scarabaeidae; genus Onthophagus; species Onthophagus taurus. The sequence continues at coordinate 553,178 of NW_027248939.1, forward strand.
AATCTTAACATTAACAATACTTTCCTTTTCAATCTTCTTGTCACTCACTTGTCACTATTCGTTATAAATAAACTACAAGCCTGCTATAAACAGTTTTTAGATTATTTCTTAGACAACTAAAAATCAAAAATGTGAACATTAATTCAATCGGTAAAGAAGTTGTTCTTGTGTTGTATGCTATCAGCGCCAAAGGTATCACGGGTCACAACTAAATTTATTATTGACGCATGCTTATACGTTGTTTAACTTGGGCTCGTGTGAGTACGAAGAGATCGTTACTCATTTGTCTGAGATCTTCGGACTCTATGTTTATTCTAGAGAGAGCATCTGCAACAACGTTTTCTGAACCTTTAATATAATGTATTGTGAAATCAAACTCCTCAAGAGCTTATCTAAATTTGATCAATCTACTCGATGGATTGTTCATACCAAACAAGTATATCAATGGCCTGTGATCAGTGTAGATATCAAACTTTTTTTCTAATAAATAGGGCCTAAAATGTTTTACTGCCCACACAATTGCCAATAGTTTTTCTCTATGGTACAGTAATTTTTTTCAGCATTATTCAGAGCTCTGCTCGCAAATGCGACAGGTTTATCTCGGCCGTTAGACAAAACTGCCCCAATAGCTACGCCAGATGCACCTGTTTTTAAGCCTAATCGTTCATTTTCTGAAAAATTTGGGTATGCTAGCTCGGGTGGGTTACTCAACATTTGTTTTAATGTATTAAAGGCGATATTGCAATCGTTATTCCATTGAAATAGAGAAGACTTTCTTGTTAAATTGTTCAAAACTGAAGCGATATCCGCAAAATTAGGGATAAACCTCCTATAATAGTAATTAGCAAGTGCAATGAATCGCTTGATTTCATCTGAGTGTTTTGAAACAGAATAATTTTGGATAGCCTTGATTTTTTCTGGATTTGGTGAAATTCCGTCTGGAAAGATAACGTGTCCTAGGTATAATAACTCTTTTCGTAGGAAACCGCACTTAGCTGGATTCAATTTTAAGTTTACCTCTCGTAATCTTTGCAGTACTTTAACTAAATTTTGGTTGTGATTTTGTAAATTATGTCCAAAAATAATCAATTGACGTTTTGAATTTCGGTTGATTTTTTCCTGTCAAAAACCCCACATGCAACTCATATCGTCACACAGGGACGTTTTATTCGTTACAAAAAATATTGTACAATACTCATGCGCAAAGGATTTTTCCAGCATTCGCACGTAAATGCAGAACTCACTCCCTTTGGTCGTTCGTTCTGCAAACTAGCGTGCTCATGTGGAAAGCGAGCCTTTCCGCATTTGTATCGTAAATAACTATTTTGTTTTGAAATATTAGTTACGGCCAGAGAATCACCTTCTAAATGAAACACATCTACAAATTTCGCACATATTTTTTGTATTGCAACTTTTCCCCCTTCATTTAAATCTTAAGTATCAATTAATTTGAAAAGTCGATCTACACGGTTAACAGAAACATCTGGTTAAATAAAACTATAAGATTCAAAATTATATAAATTTTCTACAATAGGTTTAAAATTTTTCATTTTGATTTCTCTTTCCAATGTATTTAAAAATCTAATTGGGATTTTATTTTGTTGTCTTACTATAATTCCTGCCACATAAAGACCTTTATACTTCACTTGGAAGTATAACGCAATCATTAAAATCTACGTTAAAATATTTAATAATTTCGCACCTTGGTGGTATGGATTGGTGGAATGGAAACTTTATTGTTATTTGTTTGAAATGAAAACTTAAAAAATTCATAATTTATTATTGCTGAATACTTCAAGAAAAAATCGGAACCCAAGATACCATGTATCTCAATGTGAACACTCTCAATAACTTGAAAGGAATGGGAAATATTAACATCATTAAACTTTAGAGAAATTGTTGTGGAACCTCTAGAATATATCGTACCCGCAATGCTGTTAAAAGTTTAACAGTTAATTTGTATATCCATGGCCGTTTTCCGTTTGTCTCTTTTTATCAATAGATGTCAATTCGTAGTTTTTTCAACATATGTCAATGTTCTCTGTAAAAGTGAATTCTCAATACATTTTTGTATAAAAACAGTATTAATGTCATCCTTTTTTTTCGTTAAAGTGTATGTGTCTTGAATATAAAAAAGGTAATACAGTATTCGGAACATTTAGACATTTTTTTGGTCCTTCGAGCCGGATCTTGCGATTTTCGGACTGATTTGCAAAATTTTAAAATTAGTGTATTTTTATTTCGTTGTTTTCACGTTTCGTTGTTCGTCGGTTACAGTGTCAATATTTACGTAATATTTTAATTAATTAAAATACCTAGTCAGAAAATCTAGCCGCTTTATTCGAACGGCAAAATGACTTATATGGACTCATTATAAGGACTCAACCGAACAATAGACAATCTAAAGAAACTCCGATCGCGAAACGCACGCGCTGCTATAAAAACCCGTCTTGAACGTTTAGAAGTTAATTGGGAACAGTTTAATGAAAATGATAAATTTTTATCTAAATATAAATTGGATTACACCGAAACAATATATTTTTCAGAAGATTTATTCTCTTTGTTTGAAGAAGAATTTTATTTAAATACAAAAAGCGAAATTATTGAATTATTAGAGTTCGACGAAGGATCAGTTCCAATATCCGCTGACATTCTCGTTCCTGAAAAAGCTCAAACAGCACCATTTGGCACTCGTAATCTTCAGGTTATTAATCTTCCTAAATTCGACGGTGACTTCGCAAACTGCACTCAATTTCGTGATCTATTTAATTCAATGGTTTACCAAGATAACAATATCCCCAATGTCGAAAAGTTACAGTATCTACCTAAAAATGTCTCTCATAAATGAACCTGCTCGTTTAATCAAAAATTTATTAATTACAAACGATAATATGGGAAAAGCCTGGGAAATTTTGATAGGTCGGTACGAAAACCGCCGGTTGTTAATCGACACTCAGCTTGCAGTTTTATTTTCTTCAAAATCTCTGAAAAGTGAATCATCAGTCGACCATAAACGATTGTTAGGAGAGATTAAAGAATCATTAGGTGCCTTGGAAGCATTAAATCGTCCTGTTGAACGTTGGGACAATCTCCTAGTTTATTTATTTACAAGAAAGCTTGATTCAGAATCGATTAAAAAATGGGAAAAAGTTATTGGAGGTTATCTTGAACCCCCATCTTACGTAGAACTTGAAAAGTTTCTTTTCAACCATTTGAGAGCTCTTGAGTCAATTGAAAAATTCTCATTTAATCGAAACCTCTTCAAAGTTCATTTCAGAAAGGTATTGTAAAATCTTATAATGCAACAGCCTATAAAGCAAGTTGCGTAATGTGTAACGCAAATCATTACCTGTCGATGTATCAGCAATACCTTTCAAAAACACCCATTCAACGATCAGATTTTATTAAATCAAAAAATCTATGCTTCAATTGCCTCGGACTGCATTTAAGAAAAAATTGTCGAATTATTAAACGATGCAAAATATGCAATAAAAACCATTATACGAGCTTACATGATTCAAAACCTTCGATCAATACCTCAACTCAAGTAAAAAGTTCAGATCCTAACTAAATCAGTAGTATAGAAATGAGAGTTCTGGACCGGAAGTTAATCCCCCAATTCCCCTGTGACGTCTGCGCATGCACGAAGGAAGTGACATCACAGCGCAATTTAAAATGCATGTGGCGCCATCTGGTGGTGTGTAGTGAAACTAAAAGCATGTCATGTTGGTTGCCTGGCTCGTGGGGCGCCACCTAGCGGCGGATAGCGGAACTAACCTAGCGGTGGGTGGTGGAACTAACGCTATGTTGGTTGCCTACTTCATGGGACGCCACCTAGCGGTGGATGGTGGAAGTAGCGTCATGGGGCTCCACCTAGCGGTGGATGGTGGAACTCGCATGGTGGATAGACGACGCGCGACCACCTAGCGGTGGCCTGATAGATGGTGCGCGTAAATTTTTAAAAACTCATGCGACGTTATAGAATTAAGATACAATTAATATAAAAAAGGTTTCGGTGGTGTAACTTAACGGAATATATATAATACTTACTTGTTATAGGAATTGAACTGATAGATGCAAGGAGAAATCTAGAAACTTTAAAGTTAATAAACCACCGAACCAGCGAAACCTTTCCAGTTTAATGCTTAGCAGTTGAACAGAACAAAAAAGAAATAAAAAACAAAAAAAGAAAAAAAAAATTATATTTTAATATTTGCTTCGCAGACTTAATTACTAGAAAAGAGAATCAAAAAACAATAGTATAGTATTAAAATGTTTAAAAAAAATTTATTAACATTTTACTTTCGGAGTGATTAAACGCTGTGATAAAACAACCTTACACATTAAATGTTGATGATGTAACAATGCAATTTAATAATTTTACTTTGAGAGTGATTAAACGCTATTTACTTTCAAAGTGATTAAATGTTATTATTATTAATACTATGATTCCCCCAAGCTAATGTATCAATCCCATATTACAAATACATCGCTTGGTATCATTTGGTGAAAGAACCACTTTATTTTGTAACATAGTAAAAATTATGTGATAAAAACTCCTAAACGATAATTGCTTTCTAAACAAAACGGCTTTAAAATTTAAACATTCGATATAATTTTCAAAAGTAATTTTACGTTTCACGGCAGCCTTCTTTACACCTTTGGATTTTTTAGTAACCCGTCCATCAGCGATTCTATTAGCATAAACCTTCGATCTTAAACCCACAAATTCATGCATAATTTCACCACAATTCTCATCCTTCATGAGGCCTAAAACCGCTTTATTTTGTAACGGAATGTCAAACTGATTATCAGGACTGTAGTTAGACGTGTCAAATTTATTCAAATTTAATGTTACATCTGTATAAACATCATTGGAATTAATTAGAACGGTGAAGCTATCCGTATCCATGTAACATAATCCAATACGTTCACCATACTTTGGTTTTAAAAATCCGTAAAAAAAGTTGTACATTAATAATTTCGACAACTCTAAAACCGTAAAACCAACATATAAAGGTTTATCGTAAACGATATGAAGACGTTCCATTTGAATAGCCGAAAATGTTTCCATGAAAATTTTAATATTCTTAAAACTTAATTTAGCGATTAAGCTACGCGTTCCTAATTTCAAACGCGTTTTTAGCTGATTGGCGTAGTTCCGTATTTTTATCGATGTAAGATTTCAACCACGCAGACTGTCTAAACGATAAAACTCTATTAATTTTACAAACTTTAAGACCGTGAGCAACGGCTTGTTTTAAATTTCTATAACGTACAACATAATTTTTCTTGTTAAATAAATTTGGAATTAATCTTTTATCACTTTCACATTTACCGTTAGGTGGTAATGGGTTTTCAGCTAGGAACGGGAGATCATTATGTAGATCGTGTAAATTTTCGGGGTATTCAATATCAACGTCTAAAATAAATCCAAAATCGGCAATATCAGATATATTATTAAAATCTAAATTTTCTATTTCGTTTTCAGACAGCCATTTAAAATCGGAAAAGGGTATAAATCAAGACATTGCCCACCCATACAAATTATTAGCGTCCCAATACATTAAAAATTTTGAGGGTGAATTGACGTCATAATTTTATTATTTATAGGTGTGAAAATAAGTTTTCGAGAAAACAGCTGTTAAAGATAAAGAAGTCATTTTATCATTTTCGCTTTAGTTGTTCGCTTCTCCCTGCATACCACCGCATCCTACTCTGTTCGAGGACATACAATGTTGTTTCTGCTTCGAATAATATCGTATTTGATCGCGTGATTTCGTGGTTTTGCTAAGTTTTGCTCCTTTAACGACCAACACTGAAGAGGTGAAATGCGTAAATATTATTATCAATGGTGACGAATTCGTTGTGTTGTACATTCCTCTTTTTCATTACGTTTACTGAATAATTTTTATGCGTCTTTTGCTTCCGAAAGAAATTAAAAATGAGTGTTGAAGAAGAGTTCAGTGCTGTTTACAGTGTGGCACTTCTTTTTAAACAAGCAAAAGGGCAAACAAAACACCAGACGATGTCAAGGTTACGTAAAGGTTTACTTACGTCAGCCAGCCTTTAGACAGTGGAGACGGGGTGGATTTAAAGTAATATTCAAAGATGTTAATGGGCGCCACGGACTTATATAAAACCTTTACGAACGTACTTGACCACACCCTAATCAAGTCCGAACTTAGAGTTACAGAAAGGAATGAGAACAAATAACCAACAACCACATTTGAAACTGAAGAAAGAATATCTATATTATATGTAATCGTAGAAAAATATTCATATATACACATGTAAATATACGTGGGTATATAAAAAAATGTAATGACAATTGGAACAAAGTTCCCAAATTATAAGAATAAAGTTTATACAACTTAATCAAAATGTTGCTGTAATCGCATACAAAAAAAGAAAATATAGCACCCCCCCTGTATCGTAAGTTACACAATTACGATCCTAACTTTATTTAGAATAAATGAACAAAAAAACATTATCGCGAAAACTTTTCATATTGGCCAATTTGAACAGTAAGGGGATATCAAAAATAAACGATAAAAAGAATTATAACCCCAAATGCAATTACCCTTACAAAAATGTAAATAATTAAAAAAATAATACTTTGAATTGTCAAGACAACAAAAAAGTTAACAATTAATATATATCAGATTTTAGAAGTTGAGTAACTCTAACTTCTCTGATCAAAATTCAGATTTTATACAAAAAAAAATAATAAAGTTGATATTCACATAAAACAAAAAAAAAATACAATTTAGCCTTAATCTTCTACGGGCCCAAACAGTATCCCACGGTTCCAATTCCAATCCAATTCAGAATAATCTTCTCCAAACAGATAACAAAGGTACCAAAATATTGAGGTTATGGATGACCCAAATCTGTCATTAACAGATTTCAAATGACTTTCAAACGACTTTCGATGGTGCAGTTTCAAGATGACGTTCTAAAAATTCCTCCACTAAAATTCTTTATCGAGGGGAAGATGATCTCGTCGATTGGTGGGTTGATAATCGTTCAACACGATTAAAACGTTCCACGGAGGACCAAAACTACCGTAAACGCCTCCAATAAAATAACCTTCGTTGAAACGATGATGGCGTCGCTGTTAACGTACGTGATCTAGTTTTATATCCGCAATTGCGACGTCGAAATTTATCGACTAATAATAGATACGGAAGTCCACAAATCCCATCAAATGGTCGAAGAACAATCCCAGTAACAACCAAACTCAATGATTGATTCTTCAAAAGGACTAAACCATTCTATAATTTAACTGAACCACTAACGACAGTGAGACAAGATCTTTCCTAGACCACGACCTTTTCTCGTCTCTCCCAGATCGCGACCGGAAATTTAACGTTCCGCATTCATCCGACCAATCAAAAAGAAGCACGCAACAACTCCACTAAAAAAGCGCGAACTATTAGAATATGAATACGAAAAATAACGATTTAAAGAACGAAATCTAAGAAATTCAATAACCTCAAACGGAACCGTTACAACAGACAATATTTTGGTGAAAACGAAGAAGATAGTGATAAATCCGATATTGATGATTGACAAAAAAGTGAAAAATGATTTTTTCACACCTAAGCCCCCTTTTCGTAGACCAGGTCACATATATTTATTGTTAGCTTTAGCATGCCGTAGGGAGCATTGGGAAATACCCCCACGGATACCTTTTTTAACGAAATGAACTTGATCTATATCCGTTAACAATTCCAATTTAATTTTCGTGAATTTTAACATGGCATCCCAAGAAAGTCCTGGTGCTGTATAATAATGAGCCGGATTCAAACCGTAAGTTTTAAAACATACACGTTTAAATTTCTCGAAAACATCGGCTAATAAAAGAACATCAGTCTTTAAGTATAAGTCGGAATATTCTTTTAAATTTTGACTATTAATGAATATTGCTCATCACTTATATCTTGTAAAGTTAATTTGTTGTAAAAGATACTTTTAGGTGGTAGTGAGGTATCATTTAGTTTATCGAAAGAGGTCATATAATTGTATGGAAATATACCCTTTTTTGTTAGCAATTTAAAATGTTCAATGTGTGGAAAGAATTTAGGTATATTGTTAAAGTCACATTTTTCTAGGTTACCAGCTAAAGAATCTAATGAAGATGCCATAAATCTAAATGAATCCACAAATCTTAATGTTAAAAATATATTTTCAACATGTTTATCTTCATCAAATACTTTATCGACCAACACTCTTTTACTAAAACTGATGTAGTTTTCTTTATTGTTCGGTAATACATCAAGTCCATCTTCATCCACATCAGCCATTTCTTTAATAAATAAATGACAATCATAATCGCTAAAATTGTATAAAAATATTGGAATAATGTTTTGAAGTTTGAAATTTAGATTACAATTTGAATGGGCGGGACCGCGGTATTTACCGCTTATGTGACAATGACCCTTACCGTTTTCGTATAGATAAAGCAAATTTATATGAATCTCGCGTCTTTGTTTCGTAAAATAAATTGGTCCTTCCACCACATACTTATCTAAATTCTTAACTAATTTTCATACTCATTAATACTTATATTATTTAAGTTTTCTATTTTAATAATATCCTTTAAACTAATGGGAAATGTAATCCCTTGCAAATTTAGTGCTTGACTATAATGAGGGTAACTTGCAGTCCGGTCTAGACTATGTTCCGCGGGATGAAGAGCTGCCGTCAAACACCACGCAAGAATTGCATCGTCTTCATAATATTGATGCATGCCTTTTTATTAGCGATTTCTTGAGGTAAACGAATATATGATGACCCTGGTATAAGTTGAAATTTGTTAATGTTAAGGAGTAGGTGAGATATTGAGTGGAAAGTCCACCCCGACCCACGCTCCTGAAACTCCTCGCTTTGGGTTAAAATATCATGATTCATCTCATCATATACCTCATTCAACGCAGTAGATGGAGTAATTATTTTAAATTTGGTGTTAAAATTTTTTTCTGACGCAATAATTTCTTCATTACCATCTTCATCAAACCCGGACTTAATAAAAATAGCTAATAACTCAATCTGAGCTTTAATCGAACCATATTCACCGAGATGCTGTTCAATCAGTCTGTTGACTGTTTCACAACATTTCAATAAAAATGATGGTATATCATCATCATCAGATTGAGCTCCACTAATTTTATAACAAACTACCCTATTTTTATAGCAAGACATCATTTTTTCAATATTCTTGTCAATTAATTCAACATGTTTCGCTCGAAGATGGGTTTCAAGCGAGGTGAGTGATGGTAAAAATTCATCACAAACCTCACATATCGCACCTTTGTTATTCTTCTTGTTAACTGAAAGTGGCGGTGATGTTGAATCTCGACAGCGTTTAGTAGTAGTAGTAGTAGATGATGATGATGATGATGATGTTGTAGGAACTTGCATCTTTGTAGTTGATGATGGTGGTCCCTTACGTTTAGATACAATTGACAATCCATGAAACGATCGTTGATGTGCGTTCAATTTATCACTCCTTGAAAAATATTTCCCGCATATCGAACAATCGAATTTGGGTTGATTATGTATTGTTCGTATATGTCGGTCAAGATTATGTTTAAACGAAAAAGATGACTGGCAGCGTTCGCCGATAAACATTTTTGTGTCTTAACACGCTGGAGAACTATTGTAAACTACAAGATAACGATGATAATTCATCGCTCTTAAGAGGTGGGGATTTGCGTTACGTAACTCGCAAACGAACACTGTAGTTTAATAAATTCGTTTAAAGTTATTACTAAAGTGAATTGAAAGTCATGAATTTACGTCTTATCGTCAATACGGTGGAAATTTACCGCGATTATTACATAACTCGCAAACGAACACTATGATTTAATGAATTCGTTTGAATTTATTATTAAAGTGAATTTAAAGTCATGAATTTACGTTTAAATATTCATTATCAAAGCAAGGTCAATACTCGAAGTCACCACAAAGTTGCTTACGTAAGTTAGCGTTATTTTTGTTAAAAAAAATATAAAGTATTTGAAATTAAAATAAATTTATTTAAATGAGATTTTTAACATAATATTTATTTAATATACTTAATCTATATGAAATTAAATAATCTAAATATAAAATATAATGAACTTCCGACATAACAATTACAATAGGTATCAAAGAGGTTGTCAAATTTCCATCAACATCGAAGTCTTCACATTTAATACATAATACGTTCTCACTCACGCGGGTAATATTTAAAATTCCTTCTGTTAAAAGTATTGTGTAACTTGAAATCACCTCCTTGTCGAAGTAAAATTGTTTGAATATATAAATTAAATGTTCCCAATCTTCATGGTGAAGACAAATTTTGTTTAACTCATCATTACACGATTTAAAAATTAACTCTACACATGGTATAAAACCTCTAACAACACTAATACCAACTTTAATGTTAAATTCACCTACAGAAAATACACTTTCATCAATAAGTTTAATTTCTTTTTTTAGATCCTCTTTGAATTGTATTCACAGTTTGTCAATTAATCCCCAAAAATTAAACTTACACCGTCGACACTTATGTTTCAGAGGATGTTATATACTAGTTAAAACGAAATTTACACATAAACATGTACCCTATATCTAATATTAAATAAGAATGGGGGTTTTACAACTTTAAAAAGGTACAGATATTTTAGATGATGAACTTATTTTTGATAATAGAAATTTTAGTTGATCTATTATAGATGTATAGGGACAAGATATACCTAATATTGATAGACTTTTATGTACGGTATCTACAGTCTCTCTTAAATATTCATTATATCGAACTATTTTATTACCAACAAAAAAATTCAATAAACCATCTGAAGATTTATAAACACCATCAAAATGACTCAGTATCCCTGGAAACTCATCAGCAACTGACGTTATAAGTTGTCGTGTTTTAACATATTGATAATCCACTTGAACAGCATAGACACCATCGAAGAATATAAAAGCTGATCCGTAATTACTTGTCACAACTCCTGTAATATTAGTATGATTGTTAAATTCCAAACCAATTGCTTCAAAATCCCATTCGTGACGTATCGACATACTCCTAAGTTCAATTATATAAATTGAATGATTTATAATAACTATAAGGTTATCATTAGAACCAAAAGAAACCTTATAATTATAATTCGTAGCTTATAAAACACCTCTCAAAGGTTTTAACCAATCAATTATGTTTATAGTTTATAATCTTATCTTTCTCTAAATTTTATAACTCTATGACCGACAGTCACATTACAGATACTGATTATGCGCATTCTAATGAAGTGTGGAACGCTTTTGGCTGTCAAAATTTAGGAAATTACAGTGAGTTATATTTGAAAACAGATATTTTGTTATTAGCAGACGTATTCGAGCAATTTCGGGCTAGCTGCCTGAATTCGTATAGCTTAGTTCGTGCTTGTTATAGGCGACAGGGGGTTGTAGGGGGAAATTTTTTGGTTTATTTTTCGATTTGAAGCATCGTTAACGAGATATTTACCATTTTATAACCTCCAAGCCAAACGCTTTGTGTCCGGATGTGTCAAGGCTTCGATATATCGACGATGACGTCATCGTGATAATCCGGTAGCCTCATTCAATCCCCAGCCTAAAAGAGGGTTCTCGGAAATGCTATGCTCTGATTGAGCCACCCTACCCTGCCCGCCCGCACCCCGCACCATAGCAGTCAGCCGGTAAGCCAAACCAAACGCTTTGTGTCAGGCCTCGATGTGTCGATGATGACGTCATCGTGATAAGGCCCGTCGATCTAGATAGCCTCATTCAAATTTCCCGCCAAAAAGAGGGTTCTTGGAGAATGCTGCGCTCTGATTGGTTGAATTTAAAATGTGGGCGTGACCAGAACCTCGAAAGGAGGTAATGGTGGGGATAAAAAGTACTTTTCGACCCCAATGTTATAAATCTTATGGGATTTCGATTTAGAACGCACATAGCTATAGTACTATATACAGAATGTCCCATATCTTGCTCTCTTGCACTTTTACTCTTAGATGCGTCAATATTGAGATACATACGAAAATATGAGAATTTGATGAATTTATTGCTTTTTCAAGTTATTAAGGATATCGCTTAGGAATCGAAGCGTGTTACGAAAACAGTTTTACAATAAAAGTTGTAGTAAATTTTATTATTATGAAATTGCTCTCTTGCACTTTTGCTCGTAGATGTATCAATATCGAAGATAGATACGAAAATATGAAAATCTGATGAATTTGTTGCTCTTTCCAGCTATTAAAGGTAACACTTCAGAATCGGAGCATGCTATAAGAAAACTTTTATTAAGACTTTCTAGTTATTAAAGGTAACACTTAGGAATCGCAGCATGTTACAGAAAAACTTTTAGCACAAAAGTTGTAGCAAATGCTATTGTTAACAATATTGCTCTGTTGCACTGTTGCTCTTAGATACGTCAATATCGAGGTAGATACGAAAATATGAAAATTTTATGAATTTGTTGCTCTTTCAAGTTATTAAAGGTAACGCTTCAGAATCGGAGTATGCTATAAGAAAACTTTTATAACAAAAATTGTTACAAATTTTATTGTTAACAATATTGATCTCTTGCACTTTTTCTTGTAGATACGTCAATATCGAGATAGATACGAAAATATGAAAATTTGATGAATTTGTTGCTCTTTCAAGTTATTAAAGGTAATACTTGGGAATCAGAGCATGCTATAAGAAAACTTTTATAACAAAAATTGTTGCCAATTTTATTGTTAACAATATTGCTCTCTTGCACTTTTACTCTTAGATACGTCAATAGCGAGATAAATACGGAAATATGAAAATTTTATGAATTTGTCGGTTTTTCAAGTTATTAAAGGTAACACTTGAGAATCGGAGCTTTCTATAACAAGATTTTTATAACAAAAATTGTTGCAAATTTTATTGTTAACAATATTGCTCTCTTGCTTTTTTGCTGTTAGATACGTCAATATCGAGATACATACGAAAATATGAAAATTTTATGAATTTGTTGCTCTTTCAAGTTATTAAAGGTAACACTTGAGAGTCGAAGCTTGCTATAAGAAGACTTTTATAAGAAAAGTTGTTGCAAATTTTATTGTTAACAATATTGCTCTCTTGCACTTTTGCTCTTAAATGCGTCAATATTGAGATAAGTATGAAAATATGAAAACTTGATGAATTTGTTGCTCTTTCAAGTTATTAAAGGTAACACTTGGGAGTCGAAGCTTGCTATAAGAAGACTTTTATAAGAAAAGTTGTTGCAAATTTTATTGTTAACAATATTGCTCTCTTGCACTTTTGCTCTTAAATGCGTCAATATTGAGATAAGTATGAAAATATGAAAACTTGATGAATTTGTTGCTCTTTCAAGTTATTAAAGGTAACACTTGGGAATCGGAGCATGCTATAAGAAAACTTTTATAATAAAAATTGTTAGAAATTTTATTGTTAACAATTTTTGTTACAAATTTTATTGTTAACAATTTTTGTTTTTCTTTCACTGTGACTCTCATTCTCACTTTTGGGAAATCCTGTATGTATTGTAACGGTTCCGTTTGAGGTTATTGAATTTCTTAGAATTCGTTCTTTAAATCGTTATTTTTCGTATTCATATTCTAATAGTTCGCGCTTTTCTAGTGGAGTTGTTCCGTGCTTCTTTTTGATTGGTCGGATGAATGCGGAACGTTAAATTTCCGGTCGCGATCTGGGAGAGACGAGAAAAGGTCGTGGTCTAGAGAAGATCTTGTCTCACTGTCGTTAGTGGTTCAGTTAAATTTTAGAATGGTTTAGTCCTTTTGAAGAATCAATCATTGAGTTTGGTTGTTACTGGGATTGTTCTTCGACCATTTGATGGGATTTGTGGACTTCCGTATCTATTACTAGTCGATAACTTTCGACGTCGCAATTGCGGATATAAAACTGGATCACGTACGTTAACAGCGACGCCATCATCGTTTCAACGAAGGAACGATTATCAACCCACCAATCGACGAGATCATCTTCCCCTCGATAAAGAATTTTAGTGGAGGAATTTTTAGAACGTCATCTTGAAACTGCGCCATCGAAGGTCGTTTGAAAGTCATTTGAAATCTGTTGATGACAGATTTGGGTCATCCATAACCTCAATATTTTGGTACCTTTGTTATCTGTTTGGAGAAGATTATTCTGAATTGGATTGGAATTGGAACCGTGGGATACTGTTTGGGCCCGTAGAAGATTAAGGCTAAGTTGTATTTTTTTGTTTTATGTGAATATCAACTTTATTATTTTTTTGTATAAAATCTGAATTTTGATCAGAGAAGTTAGAATTACTCAACTTCTAAAATCTGATATATATTAATTGTTAACTTTTTTTGTTGTCTTGACAATTCAAAGTATTATTTTTTTAATTATTTACATTTTTGTAAGGGTAATTGCATTTGGGGTTATAATTCTTTTTTATCGTTTATTTTTGCTATCCCCTTACTGTTCAAATTGGCCAATATGAAAAGTTTTCGCGATAATGTTTTTTTGCTCATTTATTCTAAATAAAGTTAGAATCGTAATTGTGTAACTTACGATACAGGGGGGGTGCGATATTTTCTTTTTTTTGTATGCGATTACAGCAACATTTTGATTAAGTTGTATAAACTTTATTCTTATAATTTGGGAACTTTGTTCCATTTGTCATTACATATTTTTTATATACCCACGTATATTTACATGTGTATACATGAATATTTTTCTACGATTACATATAATATAGATATTCTTTCTTCAGTTTCAAATGTGGTAGTTGGTTATTTGTTCTCATTCCTTTCTGTAACTCTAAGTTCGGACTTGATTAGGGTGTGGTCAAGTACGTTCGTAAAGGTTTTATATAAGTCCGTGGCGCCCATTAACATCTTTGAATATTACTTTAAATCCACGCCGTCTCCACTGTCTAAAGGCTGGCTGAGGTAAGTAAACCTTTACGTAACCTTGACATCGTCTGGTGTTTTGTTTGCCCTTTTGCTTGTTTAAAAAGAAGTGCCACAGTATGTATAATTTTTTTTAACATCCTGTACGTTTCCTCTATTGAATTAAAATTTCAATTCTCTCATTATTTAATGCTAAGTCACAAATATCATAAATTATAATAATTCTGCATGGTTTAAAACGGTTAGATATAAATGCGGGCTATTTCCTGGGAAATTTTTATTAAGAAATTTACTTTCTATCTGAATACCGAAATATATAAAAAATGAAAAGTCAAATTGTTGAATTTTACACTGGAAAAACCGTATTTGTAACGGGAGCAACGGGTTTTATGGGAAAAGTTCTTTTAGAAAAGTTAATCAGAAGTGTACCCGATATTAAGAAAATCTACATTTTATTGCGACCAAAAAAAGGATACAACCCCGAACTAAGAGTTAAACAATTAGCGGAGAGCCCCGTAAGTATTTTAAAAAAAATTTCATATTTTCAACAAATAAATCAAATTTTCTCAAAAAAGATATTCACCTTTAATAATTTAAATGCAAAAGTCAAGGAAAAAATTGAAGCGATTTGCGGCGATATAACCAAAGAAGGTTTTGATATGTCCATAAATGATAGGGAAAAATTAATTGATGAAGTATCCGTTGTGTTTCACTTCGCCGCTTCCGTTCGAATGGACCTTTCATTAAAAGAAGCTGTTATTACAAATACTAAATCAACTTATGAGTTGTTTAAATTTTGTATGAACTTGAAAAATTTGCAAGTATGTTTAAAATGTTTTTTATGTTAAATTGTTAAAAAAAAACTTCCTGTAGTCGGTTGTTCATTTATCCACGGCTTATTGCAACGTTGAAATTGAGAATATGGAGGAGAAAGTGTACCCCATTGACGTTGATCCATACAAGATTGTCGATATGGTGGAGTGGATGGATGAAAAGTGCTTAAATGCTATTACTAAAAGGTTATTAGGTCCTCATCCAAATACTTATACGTTCACTAAACGACTTGCTGAAATAATCGCCGTTGATATGGGTGATAAACTACCATTAATAATAACGAGACCATCTATTGGTGCGTTTGATATTATTAGAGAAGAAAAAAATACATCGTTTATTTTTAGTTGTCCCTTCTTTGTCTGAACCAACGCCTGGTTGGGTGGATAATTTTTACGGTCCCATTGGAATATTTCTAGCGGGTGGAATAGGAATTTTGAAATCATGTTTGTTGGATGGCGAAGCTATACCGGAAGTCATTCCGGTGGATTTCGCTATAAATAGCGTAATATGTTGTGGATACGAAAGAGCAAAGACCAAGTAAATATTTCTGTAATTATGTGATAAATTTAAAATTTCTTTCACGTGTTTCAGTTATTTAACAACGCCTACAATAAACATAACTAACAGATTTCCTTATACTTGGCGTTATATACTGGATTCATTTCTGGAAGTTACGTATAAAGAACCATTCAAACATAGTCTTTGGTATTGCGAAGTGTACCTAACAAAATCTTATTTTGTATTCATGATTGCTTCTTTTTTCTTTCAACTAATTCCGGCGTTGTTGGTCGACTTTCTATTAATCATGTTCCTACAGAAACCTTTGTATGTATTAAATATGATGTGGTTGTTCTTAAATTATTAACAACCTGTTCTAATTTAGCTTGATTTCCATTCAAAAACGTCTAATTTTATCGTTTGAAATTGTGAGGCACTTTACAGTGAGAAAATGGACATTTGATAATAGCAATTGCATTAAACTAGAAGAAAAACTAGATAAAGCTGATAAGGAAATATTTTACGGTATAATAACCAAAGATGCTGATCTAAAAAAATACGCTGTAGAAAGTTACAGAACAGCTAAGAAATACTTAGTAAAGGACGATGGCAAGAACATTGAGTTGTACCGATTCCGGGACACAATGTAAAATTGTTAACAAATTTAATTTGACGATTTATTAATCAATTTGCTTTTTCCAGATTTTATTTTCTGAATCTCTTCGTTAAATTCTATTTATTGTACATGGTGTTAAAAGGTTGTTATGTATGTCTTAGTTATTGGTTCTAAATAACATATAAAACGTTTAAAAATAATAAAAAAGTTCGAATTTTACGCTGCATGTTTTTTTTTTAAGTTGATTCGAAAGCATACCGTGAATACGAAATTTTCAACAAATCATATCAACTGTATTTGTAGGAATCATCTCATGATTTGTATGTCAAATTGGTTCTTAAAAGTTGATATGAGCTATATGATAATATAATTGAAATTTCCATGAAAAAAATATTAAAGAAGGAATTATCAAAACTAATACGGAATATTTAAAAAATTATATCAATTGTCTTTTTAAGAATTATCACATGATATGAACTAAAACTAGAAACTTTCGGGTTTTGCCGTGCGTCTTTTAAGAAAATTTCCTTCCAATAACACTACAATCCACACATATCCTATACTATTCCTTTTTCCAGTTCCATTTTTTGAAAAAACCTCATTTTATCACAAGATATTATTACGGTCATACAAACAAGATAAAAATAACATAATTAAAATTAAAATACTCATACAGAGCTAACCCCAGAAAAACAAGCAACAAACAGCAAGGAAATTTAATAAGTACCATACAGACGCTTAACAATCCCACCCCTTTAAAACCCCCCAAGTAAACGAGGATGTCCTATAAGGTTGCAATAGGAACATCGCAACACTTTGGGTCCCATGGCAACCAAAAATCCCTTCGTCACCTTAAAATCTACACCTTTCCTACCGGATCCATTTTCCACACGTTGACAAACCTTACAATACCACAAACAATTAAGACATAACAAAGTCACAGAACCTGGTACTAATAAGATAATTTTAAACACTGACGATAATACAGATTAAATTGTTTTTTGTTAACATTTCACAAATTAATTTAAATTTAAGATGTATACAGGCAGCTAACTTCACTACACACACCTAACCTCAAAAATAAACGAAAAGAAACACATGGCGCATAGTGTTGCAAGGAAAGCTTATTGAATATTATTGAATTAATAACAGGGTAACGATGAGGAGAAGAATTAAGTAATTAAGATTAAGAAGATAACAGCTTAAATAACAAACAAATATGTTTTTTAAAAATATGTTTATTGACGTGAGTTTCATTTTATTCATAATGTAACGATAGCTATATATATATATATATATTATATAGATATAAAACGTCGTTTATAAAACGTTTATAAAACGACGTTTTATAAAACTGACATTTAATTTTGACATATTGTTGTGAAGTTGATTACCGTTAGTAACATTGAATTTGTGTCACATTGACGTTTAACCTTTATTCAAAAATTTATTTAAAAAATAAATTTATGGAATCAATTTCAATAGTCGTGGACAAAGTATAGTATTCCACTCGCATATAATGAGCTATTATTCACTCAGGTTAATTAACTTAACCTTCGTGAATAATAGCCCTCATTATATGCTCATATAATAATATACTATTTTTAAATAAATTTTTGAATAAAGGTTAAACGTCAATGTGACATAAATTCAATGTTACTAACGGTAATCAACTTCACAACAATATGTCAAAATTAAATGTCAGTTTTATAAAACGTCGTTTTCTTTACGAAAATTAATTAATTTATGCTTAAATCATACGAAAAAGGAATTTGTTTACGTTTTTTTAATGTCAAACATTTAGAAACTCCTAAAAAATTGAATTAAATCGACGTTTTTTGAACTTTTAACATTTTAAATAATTATTATTAGTCTGGTTATTATTATACACTCCGTGAAAAATGACTACCTAGGACTAGGATAAATCAGGGCAGTTGGGGTGGGAAGTGTATCTGAATGCGGAACTGGAAACGTGACAGATGGTACATTTGCATAAACCCATCGCATATTTTTTCTTATTCCGGTTTGTTTACTTAGGCAAAAGTAGCAGTCGGTTCTATGACAAAGTGGTTCTCACCAAATCATTGGTACGTAAATTTCATGTACCGCCTAATGTTAAAAAAGGTTATAAACTATAAAGTATTTTTAACATGAAATACATACCCTGGCGCGCCGGAAGCCCATCCACTAAGATTTATACGGCAATTAAGACATAAAAAACTTGGTGTGCATTGTTCTTGAAGATTCTCAGCTGCTATTCCAAAATATTGGAGATAATTTTCTTGTACCGAATTAATAAATTTACGCATGTTTTTCTTTATTAATTAAACTATATTACAAGATACAATTTGTGAACAACTGTTTAACGTTGAATATGGAACTTGAATGAGAACTCCACGAAACCTTCCCTTACGGTACAGTGGGGGTTTTTATGATGCTCACTTTTTTCTTAACATTCCGGGAAAAAACCTTTTCATTTGTCCACAGGAAATGTATTTATTTTAATTAAACTTAATTCACTGAGTAAAACGGCAATATACGTTAGGAATACCGAAAAATATAGAAACAGGAAAACCCTGGGCATATTCCTATTGTAAAAGTACAAACCCTATGCAAAAAATAAGACGGAATTTTTGCGGCTCTCCAAGGCGTTTGAGCTAATTTTGTATTGTGATTTAAATAATATCCAACAAAAATTGCAGCATTCCGTTTAAAATAACTGGATGTGGCAGCCATCTTGAAATTATTTTAAATCGAAAGATTGGGATGAATAGCTCCTACACGTAAAATCTCAGAAACGTACGAAACATGAAACCTAAAAATTTCTAACGGTCTAGTTGCGCGGAATTTCATGTACAAGAAAAAGCTGTTTTAAAACTACCGAACCGATTGGAATAAGTATTAATACCATTTATTGGCTATACAACACTCGTTAATTTCATAAATAGCACGACCAGATCGGTCATCTCTAACTCCAGATATGCTGCAAAAAAAATCGTAGCTCCAAAACGTATCCATAGAAAAACTTTTAAATGTGATTTTTGGATTTAGGGGACCAAACTACATAAGAAAAATACAGTGGCGTCAAATGTACATTTTATGATTTTTTTTTGTAGACTAGTGTAATCAATTAAAGCTAATTATTAACTAATTGAGTCGCGTCCGGTGTGAGGCGGGAGAAGGTCTTCGTGTTCACCACCATCTTCTATGTTCTGCTAAGCTCCCAGCCATCCTCTCTGTTGACGTTATTTCTATGTCGGTGGATCTCTATGGCTTCTCTTGTCAGTCGCTGGTGATATCTGTTGTCCCTAGCCAGCACCTTTGCTTGGTCGAAGTCTATTCGGTGTCCCTCTGCAAGGCAATGTTCCACCACCGCCGACTGCTGGATCTTCTTCAACCTTACATCCCTTTCATTCTCCTGGATGCGGCACTCGACGTTACGTCCAGTTTGGCCAACGTAAAGCTTCCCACAACTACACGATAGTCGGTAGACTTCCGCTCCTTTTAATGGAGTTAGTTTGTCCTTGGCTATCGGGAGTGTGTTCCGATAGCGTGGATTTTGCTGACCGTCCCGTACCGCATTATGATGTCGTTCTTCTTGAGGTGCCTGGCAATTCGTTCAGTTACACCTGAAACATAGGGAAGACAAATAAATCCAAGAGGTTTTGTCCCCCTCTGCTTTTGCTGCTTGATGGCACGGTTGATGTCCCTCGAAGTGTATCCGTTCTTCTGCAGTACGCCTCGTAGAAAGTGTTGCTCCTTCCTCAAGTTATCTCCTTCACATATTCTCGCTGCTCGCTGAAATAAAGAGCGGATCACGGACCTCTTCTGTTGGGGATGATGATGTGATGATGCCTGCAAGTACCTGTTGGTATGGGTCTTCTTCCGTTATACACCAAGTTCCATATCTCCATTTGTCGTCCTGGTGATCAACACATCTAGGAAAGGTAGTTTTTTGGCAGTTTCTGTTTCTATGGTAAACTTAAAGAACTCTTGGAGCCGTTTTTGACCATGTTGCCATATGAAAAACGTGTCATCCACATATCGAAGCCATAGTTTTGGTTTCCACTATAAATATTTTAGATAGAATTTTATTTGAACTTTCATCATCGAATGAAAAAATAATCGACTGAAAAAATAATCGAATGGACAAACAATCGACTATTTCATTCGATTATTTTATAATTGATTATTTTATTCGATCGTAAAATAATCGATTAATAATCAAATAATCGATTAATAATCGATTATTCATATATGTCTATTATGCCCACCACTAATAATTAGTTTTAGTTGATTATTAATTAGTTTTCCGATTTATATATTGTTCCCGATTTTCGATTTCGTCAATTCGAACCAGTTTCTAAAGAAGGTTGCAAATGGCATCCGAAACGTCAAACCTTTTCTTAAAAGACGCACGGCAAAACCCGAACGTTTCTAGTGTTAGTTCTAGTTTTAGTTCAATTAACTCCGGCCGTGAGAGCCTTCGTACTTATATTATCACATGATATGTACGTTAAATTGAAGACTAAAGATTCTAGTTTACGATATGATATAAAAACAATAGCATAGTACTATTGAAATTTACAGAAAAAAATTATTAAGGAAAAAATTGCTTAATTTGTATATCAAAAATAGAACGAAATTTTCAAATGTCAAATCGGCCGTAGTTTTAAGAATCGTGAAAATTGGTAATTTTCGATTGCCCTTGTTCCGAAAATGTCCACTGAGTTTGTCTAAAGAGGTTAAATATCTGTGTATCACTTTTTTGTATCTTTGGCTAGTGCCGAAGGGTGATTGGGAAGACATGGGGTTTGGCACCCAAATTTGCCCTTTGGATCTACATGGCTGTGATACGACCTATGCTCACTTATGGTGCAGTAGTATGGTGGTCTAAAACCTTAGAGGTTACCGCCACTACCGCACTAAATAGATTACAGAGACTTGCGTGTATGTATGTTACAGGTGTCATGAGGACGACCCCCACTGCGGCCATGGAAAACATGTTAAACTTGCCACCTCTACACTTACATATTCAGGAGGTGGCGCTGATTACCCTGTTGCGACTACGGGAAGTAGGACTTTTCAAGGGAGAGGAAACCGGAGGAAGTGCAGCACTATTGGAATGTTGCACGGACTATATACCGGCTAAATTCACATTTTCAAGAAAATACCTCATCCATTGTGGTTCCACAGATGTAGATGAAAATAAAACCCTTAAAATCTACACTGATGGTTCGTGTAGACGGACTGGTGCAGGAGCGGGAGTATTTTCTAACAACTTACAGCTCCATCTCTTCATATCACTTGGAGAAGGCATCACCGCCAAGCAGGCGGAATTAGTCGCTTTAAAATTTGCTGCTGACGACATTGTCAGCACCAATTACAGACCTTTACAATCTCTACCGACAGTAGACAATCTGTTTTAGCTCTAAGCAAGGATAAATTTACGTCTGCGCTGCTTATGGACTGTCATTTGGCGCTTGAAGAGGCGGCAACACTAAACAGTGTCACACTGCAGTGGATAAAGGCACACTCGATTCACTCGGGGAATAAGCACGCCGATAGGCTGGCAAAAAGGGCTGCTGAGAAAGTGGCCTGTTCCCCTTTGCCGACAGTTGTTCCTTCTATGGTATCTCATAGTGAGTTCTTTGACTGGTGCGATAGAGTTAAAGGGTGCCAGTTAGCTAAGCGGTTATTATTTTATCCCTCAGCTGACGCAGCACAGAAATTTGTAAGGTTGGGTAAAAGCGCCTTACGGGTTATTACGGGACTTGTTACAGGTCACTGTAAGGTAAATGAACACCTTTATAACATAAAGTGTGTTGACAACTCTTGTTTATAACATCTTGTGTGACTGTTCTGCCCTCAAGGACCTCAGATTAAGGGTGTCTTACAGCCACTCGATATAGCTGTGTTTCCGTTGTGTAACCGTTCGCAAATGGCGCATTGATCATGATGGAAAGGATATTTCAAAAGCAGATGTTCCAGCGATATTATCAAATTTAATCTAAATCAATAACTGATGGTCAGGATGTGAAACCTTCTCTTAAATACATTGAATCTAAAATTGATCCTGGTCTTCTTCAACAGTTTAAAGATGCAAGAAAGGATAGCTACGATTGGAATGGCACTGTTGAAACTGTGATGTTATTTGACTTTTGGCTACAGGTAGCTCGACCCTCCCATTCAGGTACGTGCACTCCCTCAAGAAACATTACCCCCGATACTAAATCACCCAGTTTCGGAAATAGAGGTGATGCAAGCATTCGAAGCTTCTAATGATATCGTCACTGAGGTGTAAACACCCATAACTTTAAACTCCCAAGAATGTTGAAAGTGTTGATCCATCAACATCATCAACGTCAAATATACTTGCCACGTCTAAACGGTCTGTTGTCTCAGTGTTCAATGATGTCATTTTTTGGTCACACCATAAACCGAAAACACGAAAAAGGAAGAAACAATATACTGTAGCGCCGAAAATTCAAAACAAGACACAAATTGATAGGATCGGGCTCCGGTAACTCAGTGAAGAAGGGAGGGTTCTGATCTAAATAAGGGCGCCACGAACTTAAACCGAAACCTATCAATACAAACCTTTGACCCAGCAAGTCCGAATCCAATGTCAAAGGAAAAGAAACAAGTACTAACATACACAAAAAAAAGTAATGTTGAGATAATAGATTCAAATAACTATATTGAAATGTCCTCAAAAATTGACTAATTTTGTTAATCAAAATAATTGTATTAATAATATATCTAATATTATACCAATAATGATCTTTAATAATGAAAAGTAAGGATATGAAATTAATCTCTAAAAACCTTATCGCTTTTGACTCGAGAAACCAAAAATAAAATACAAATAATAAAATCCTGAAAGAAAGTAAAATTAGTACACAATAAATTATCATCAGCTGATGTAAATATAATTGTGGGACACCCAAAATAAGTGTAAAAAAAAAAAAGTAAACAAGCCCGTAACGTCCAAGCGATAAGTTAACAAAACTTCAAAAAAAAAAAAGGTATATATCTTAATAAATTTAAATCGGTGATAATAACAAAAAAAAAATATATATATATATATATATATTGAGTTGAAGACTCTTAATCAAAAAAAGTATTAATTAATTAATCATTAAATCAAAAACACGAAGAATTAAATCTCTCTCTTATAGTTACTAATCCTGAATTGCGCCAAGACGCGTCCGACGTCCAAAAGGTTATGTTTGGTTATGTTTTACTTGCGTAGACCCTTTGCGCAGCTTCCTATCCCTCTCTCTTTCTTCGAAAGGAACCGGACGTAGAAAACGGCAATTAAGATGGCTGCTCTCAGGAAATGTAAACCACGAGGTCGAAACCTCCACGAAGACGATGGTTGGTTGACGTAAGATTGGATTCGATGTTTTACGACGGAAAACCTCTTGCTCGAAGATATATAAATATATAGATATATATATTAGTAAAATTTATAATAAGACGCAAAAATAAAAAGCCTAAAGGGAAAACAAAAATTAAAATCCGAAATATGAATGAACAAAAACCCTTAACCCAAAAATAAACAATGCAAAACCCCAATTATGAAAATAACAAAGCGTTTTACCTGACGATCTATAACGGCTTCACGTGATGGGTGAAATAAACCACGAATAAATCCGGAAAAAACTATCCGATGAAACACTCCAACAGGTGCCAAAATAAATGAGTATAAGAGCCAATCCGGAAAATCCGCAAACGAAGATCTTGCCAAAACACCAATGCAAAACTCTTCTAAGACACTCTTATCTCAAAAACGTGGTATCAGCCCATTTAAAAATCAGACGCCTCCTCAATCGAACCCAAAGACACAACGGTTCGAAGACGACTGGTTAAACCGCTTGTATAGTTTCCGATATTTCTGGTGGTTTTTATGACTTAATTGCAGTTATATAACGAACTAAGATGGGGTTGTATATACTCCTCCACATCCAGATCGGTTTTTATGACAGTCATAAATAAAAGCCGGGGTGATTTTTGCCCCCTCGAGTACCTGAAAAGACTTATGACAGTCATACAATTACAGGGTAGAACTTAAATTTTTTTAAACTAAAATTTAATTAAAAACCAAAGTTTTGTTATAACAACCAAAATTTAATTATAAAAACTAGTATAAAAGTCTTAGAAAAAAATATTACTTTTAGGAATGTCTAAATAATAGAATAACAAAATTTTAAAGAATCTGATTATTCTCCGCCCTCTTTTGTAAGTAGACAATGCATGCCTTCTCAAAACATTTCTTAGAAAAAATATTTACTTAATATTAGAAACACAACAAATAAGAGAATAATGAGTATTTATATATGACCTTATTATTTTTCTACAATTTGCCAGTAAAGTGTGGTCCTTAATGCCGCCCTGAGTGAGGAATCCCAGCATTTTACAATGGGGAACTACCTGTTACAACCCCATCTTTGTTAGTTTTACAACTACAGTAGGAAAGTGACAGAGTCATAAAAACCGATCGCCGTGTGGAAGACTATACAGGTAGTTTACGAACCCCAAACTCTGGCGTGAGTTGTTCAGGTCCACATTAACGAAAATTTCAATAACAAAAAAATACAACAATTTATTTAAATCTATCTAAAAAGTACATTTGCTTAAATAATTTATGATTATTATTATAAAATTTATTATCTTTTCACACTCATTCTAAGATATTATAAATAATATGTTTTAATTTTTATATTATAAATTAGTACTTGCTTTTTTTTTGTAAAATCATTTAAGTATAAGTAAATTTATATTCTTTACTACATTTCTGTTTTATTTTGTTGAATTTAAAATAAAATAAAAAGAAGTGCGTCCCTGGACCTACAGTCGAGCCGTCGAATTTGTGCAGTGATAAATCACCGTGACAAGTAGGTAAATTTCTTACATAGTCGGTCGCCCTGTCCGGATTCGTCAAAACAAGTGACCACACCCCTTCTGGGGGTAGCGCACTGAGCGCGTTACTGGAGACAAAAAATAATAAAAGCCGCCGACGCACTGTGAACGGTATTCATAACTTCTTATCTGACAGTAAAGGAAGGTTTATTCTCGTATAGTGTAGCTGCGCCTTATAGACCCGGGTGGGAGTAGGCGGTTACATAACGAAGGAACCCACTACCCCTTTTTTGTAAGTACCTACACGGTGATTTACCACTGCACAAATTCGACTGCTCGACTATAGTTCCCTAGGAGGACCTATCATAAATCATGTCCAGGTACTTTTTCCGGGTGATATTTACTGCCACTACTATTTCTGAGGGTCATAAAAACCACCAGAAATATCGGAGACTATAACCACGAAAACAATATCTAAACGGAAATAAATCCCCCCACCCCAATCAATCATAACATAATAAAAATCACTAAAAATGCATCGAATCTTAGGTCAAACCAACCATAGATGGTGTTAAATTATGAAAACAATGAAATTACGGAAAATGAAAATAAAAACCGCTACAATACTCCAAGCCTTGTTTTGTCTGACAAATGGGTGGAATATTTTGAACTCAAAGAGTTGGGGACTTTTGGGAAATCCTCTATGTATGTATAGTTCTTTTTACATCTTGTATGTTTCCTCTATTGAATTAAAATTTCCTTTATTTTTTTTTGAATCGATGGTTAATATTCAATACTCTCATTATCTAATGCCAAGTCACAAATAGCATAAATTATAATAATTCTGCATGGTTTAAAACGGTTAGATATAAATGCGCACTTTTTTTTATCATTAACTCCTCTTTTGAGTCATTTCCTATCGATTAAAAAAAATAATCGATTTTTAATACAGATTGCTATTTTAGAATTATTCCCAATATTCTCTGTAAAAGTGAATTCTCAATACATTTTTGTATAAAAACAGTGTTAATCTCATCCTTCTTTTTCGTTAAAGTGTGTGTGTCTCGAATATAAAAAAGGTAAGACAGTATTCAGAACATTTAGACAAACCCGTTTCAGTGATTTTTCCATAAACTGTTTTTAATTGTTTTAACGAATTTATTCTTTACTTTTGAGAAATCCTGTATGTATGTATAATTATTTTAACGTCCTGTACGTTTCCTCTATTGAATTAAAATTTCCGGAAAAACCGTATTTATAACGGGAGCAACGGGTTTTATGGGAAAAGTTCTTTTAGAAAAGTTAATCAGAAGTGTACCCGATATTAAGAAAATCTACATTTTATTGCGACCAAAAAAAGGAGACAACCCCGAACTAAGAGTTAAACAATTAGCGGACGGCCCCGTAAGTATTTAAAAATAAAATTTCTTATTTTCAGCAAATAAATCGATTTTTCTCAAAAAAGATATTCACCTTTAATAATTTAAATGCAAAACCCAACGAAAAAATTGAAGCGATTTGCGGCGATATAACCAAAGAAGGTTTTGATATGTCCATAAATGATAGGGAAAAATTAATTGATGAAGTATCCGTTGTGTTTCATTTCGCCGCTTCTGTTCGAATGGACCTTTCATTAAAAGAAGCTGTTATTACAAATACTAAATCAACTTATGAGTTGTTTAAATTTTGTATGAACTTGAAAAATTTGCAAGTATGTTTAAAATGTTATTTATGTCAAATTGTTAAAAAAAATCTTCCTGTAGTCGGTTATTCATTTATCCACGGCTTATTGCAACGTTGAAATTGAGAATATGGAGGAGAAAGTGTACCCCATTGACGTTGATCCATACAAGATTATCGATATGGTGGAGTGGATGGATGAAAAGTGCTTAAATGCTATTACTAAAAGGTTATTAGGTCCTCATCCAAATACTTATACGTTCACTAAACGACTTGCTGAAATAATCGCCGTTGATATGGCTGATAAAGTACCATTAATAATACCGAGACCATCTATTGGTACGTTTGATATTATTAGAGAAGAAAAAAATACATCGTTTATTTTTAGTTGTGCCTTCTTTGTCTGAACCAATGCCTGGTTGGGTGGATAATTTTTATGGTCCGATGGGAATATTTCTAGCGGGTGGAATAGGAATTTTGAAATCATGTTTGTTGGATGGCGAAGCTATACCAGAAGTTATTCCGGTGGATTTCGCTATAAATAGCGTAATATGTTGTGGATACGAAAGACTAAATAAATATTTCTGTAATTATTTGATAAATTTAAAATTTCTTTCATCATCAAAAAGAATTGATTTGATTCTTGGTGTGAGTTTATATTCTGAAATTCTTCAAAATGGTGTTAAACGAAGTAGTGATGGTTCTTTGATTGTCCAACAAACCGCGTTTGGATGGATTCTTTCCGGCGTACTGTCGAATCAATCACAATCAAACTTCAACCCGTATGTTTTTCAGTGTTCGATAGATCGTGAATTCGCGCGTTTAATGCAAAAGTTTTGGACGATAGAAGAAAAATCAAGTTTTAAGCCGTGTTTATCTACCGACGAAATTGATTGTGAAAAACATTTCGTCAATTCACATTTACGTGACAGCTCTGGACGTTTTACTGTTCGTTTACCATTTCGAAAGTTTCGATTTTTTCTCGTTCCGAGTTAAGATTCGCGCGGGATGAAAGCTTCAAGATCACGTATAGCATATTTATGCGCGAATATCTCGATTTAAATCACAGAGATCTACTCAGTTTCTGGGAAAATCAAAAAGTGACTTGAGGCTTCTCACCCACTTCCTGACCGGACACTGCAGGTTACGTAAGCACATGTTTTACATGAAGCTGGCGAATACACCCCTCTGTAGAGGGTGTGAAAAGGAAGACGAAATGGTAAGTCATATTGTTTGTGACTGTCCCAACCTCGCGTACTTAAGGGAATCCAATTCGGAGTACCATGGCTCCAAATTTCGGATATAAGGAACATACCTTTCTGTTCTATATTGACGTTCATGAAAAGATTGGGCTGGTTTTCTGGCCCTTGAATGAACAGTAAATTGTGGGGACGTACAAAGGGCACGCTGGGGCCTAAGTGCTGTGAAGAAACTCACCCCCACCTGAATCTACATACATACAGTGCCAGTCGAATTACCCAACTTCTATCTTCCGCATCACGGAATGATTCGCGAATCTAGTACGACTACTAAGCTTCGTGTCGTGTTCAATGGATCACAAAAAACATCATTTGGATTATCGTTAAACGATTGTCTTCATACTGGTCCGAAACTTCAAAGTGAACTTGTTGATGTTCTTCTAAGGTGGAGGCGCCATCCCGTCGCGTTCGCGTGTGACTTAGAGAAAATGTATCGTCAGATTGACGTTCATCAAGATGACTGGCAGTTTCAACGAATCGTCTGGCGTGAAAATCTTTCGGAAGCTCCTCTAAGTTACGAACTGACAATGGTAACGTACGGACTTTCATGCGCGCCGTATCTCGCAATTCGTTGTATTCGACAGTTAGCGGAAGAACATGTTGAAGAGCAGCCTCTCGGTTCTTCTGCTCTTTTCCGCAACACTTACGTGGACGATATCATTTCCGGTGCTAATGACATTGATGAAGTTCAAGAATTAATCTTTCAATTAAATCGAGTTTTAACGGCGGGCGGTTTCCTAGCGCAAAAGTGGATTTCAAATGTTTCAGAAGCGCTCGCATATGTTTCTTCAGACCTTCTATCCGATACAGAAACGCTGCGTGTTCAAGATGACAATTCCCCTCGCGCATTGGGTATTCTTTGAAACAATTCGACCGATGACTTTCTATTTTGTTTCAATAATGACGATTTTGACTTCCGGGAACTTACTAAGCGTAACGTTCTACGGGTTTGCGAATGCTTCGACTAGTGCCTTTGGTACGGTAGTGTATCTTCGCGTTTCAAGAGCTGATGATGTTCGCGTTTCTCTTATTTTTTTCTAAAACGAAAGTGGCACCTCTTAAACGCGTAACCATTCCGCGACTTGAATTGTGCGCCGCCGTGTTGTTAGTTCGGTTGATAGAACGCCTTCGAGCAACACTGGATTTCAACGAAGTTCCAATTTTTCTATGGAGCGATTCTACGGTGGCACTTTCTTGAATCTGCAGTCATCCTTCAAGATGGAAAAATTTCGTCCGGAATAGAGTAATAGAAATTCAGGAGCTTTCTCATGTTCATTGGCGCTACGTTCCGACGAAAAAAAACCCGGCCGATTTGTCTTCCCGTGGAGTTTCATTGACGAAACTTGAAGCCGAAACGTTATGGTAGAATGGACCGTCTTGGCTTCGCTCACAGAAGCCATCTTAAATGTAACGAGAGATGGCCACAGAATGGCCATCTCTTCGCCCCAATTCAGATGCCAAAGAAATTTCAGAAGCACGTTCTATTCATACATCCCACACCGCAACTGCTATGAAAAAAGCATGGGATTTAAAGTTGAAATATTCGTCGTTGAACAACCTTCTGCGAGTCACTGCTTGGTGTAAGAGATTTTTTCATAAAGTAAAGACTAATTCAAAGTTAAACTAAAACTAGAAGTAACACTAGCACTATCACTAGAACTAACACTAGACCTAGAACTAGAAACTTTCGGGTTAAGCCGTGCGTTTTTTGAAAAAATGTTTGACATTTCGGATGTCATGTTGCAACATTCTTCAGAAACAAGTTCGAAATCTAGTTCTAGTTTTAGTTTAATTAACACCGGCCGTGAAAGCCTTCGTACTTATAATTCAAAGTTTTCAGACATACTTTCTCCTGATGAACTGAACGACTCTTTAATGTTCTGGGTGCGCGAGTGTCAACAACTTCATTTCTCGGACGAAATCAAATTCTAACGGACGTGCCACGTTCAAGTTCTCTTTTCCGACTTTCTCCATTCATAGACGGTAAAGATTTTCTACGAATGACCGGGCGCCTTCTATTTTCAAATTTGGATTGGAATGAGAAGCATACAATCATTCTTCTAAAAGATTCGCCAATTACTTTCATTCATCGATGTATAATTTCATGATTTGTGCGAAACAACGAGCAGTTATCAGCCAGCAGTTGATGGCCCAACTTCCGCCTTCAAGAGTCATATCATCCCGCCCGTTTCTACACACCGGTATTGACTACGCCGGACTTTTTCATTTGAAGCATCTCCGAAGACGTAGTAGTAAGACGTATAAAGGTTATCTTATTCTGTTTGTTTGTTTAGCCACTTCAGCCGTCCATTTAGCCACAGATTATTCAACTACAGGATTTCCTGCTGCATACAAGCTGCGTTCCATGTTTTCTATAGCGTCCAAAGAATGGAAAGAAATGGCTAGTCTTTTGAGCTGCGACGGCACCCGATGGAAGTTCAATCCTCCCGAAGCACCACATTTCGGTGGAAAGTGGGAGGCTGGAGTAAAATCTGTTAAAGGCCACCTTCGAAAAGTTGTCGGATCGACACTTCTTACGTATGAAGAATTTAACACCGTTTTGATTCAAATTGAGGCAGTGCTAAATTCAAGACCTCTATGTTCAATATCTGACGATCCGAACAATTTTGATGTTCTGACTCCGGCTCACTTTCTCATCGGTAGCGCTCTTACCGTTGTTCCAGAGCCGTCCGTCTTCGATGAAAAGATATCAAGACTCTCTCGATGCCAGCTTCTTCGTCGTATGGTTGAAGATTTGTGAAAGATTTGGGAAAGGTTTTATCTACAATCTATTCAGAACGGTACGAAATGGTTCAATCAACAAAATCTTCCTCAAATTGGACAGCTTGTACTCATCCGAGATGAAAGATTACCTTCGGCGAAATGGTCTCTAGCAAGAATTCTTCAAATTCATTCCGGTACCGATGGATTCAGTTACTATTTTATTGTTAATTTCTTACTAATTATTTCATTATTTTATTTAATGTAAAAGTTTGTTTTCCTGCGGCCATTTTTTCTTATTTAGTTTGTAATCATTTCAGTTAGGGTCAATTTTCAAATTACTTTGTATAATTTTTTTTTTTTATTTTCTGTTGTCATTCGTCAAGGCGGGCGGTAATGTTCAAAGTTTGTATAATTTAGTTATTAGTCGGCTGTTCCGTATTTATTAAGTTTTTGTTGTCGTGTTTCTCGAGTTGTTGTTGACGTTAAAAGTGCAATAAATCGTTCCGGTCAATTTTCGTTAAAAGTATTTTCAATTGCGTTAATTCGAATAGATACATACGTTCGTTAAAAGTATTTCGGTTTTTATTTTCTATTCGAAGAACTTCTGAAAGATTTTTACAAGAACCGTAAGACATTTCCTTTTTTTGACAGTTTTTCTAAGACCCGGATTTTTAAGTGACATTTATATAAGCGTTTCAGATTTTTCCCTCAGATTTCAGATTTTAAATTGTTTGAATCGTTATCATTATTGTCTGTACCTTTCTCACATTCTACAAATTTCACTGATTTTTTTGATCTACACATCTTACCCCAATGTCCTAACTTCTTACATTTATTACATATAGAATCTTTGGCCGGACACTTCTCTCTGGGATGACGTTTATTTCCACAATGATAACAGCTTTATTCTTCGGAACCCCACTCGGTTCTCCACTGCTTCCCGGAACCATTTTGTCCTCGATTCTTTACTGAACCGGTGAATTTCTTGTTTTGAATCGCTCGAACTTCGACGTTCATGGTTTCTGCTCTCAATACATAATTCTGTTGACTCTGTATTTCTGCTTGTTTTGCTGCCAAAACTGCGTCAGCCAGCGTGAGGTTTGATTGAAGCTGTAGACGTTCACTGGTTTTAACATCAAGCATGCCCACCTCACGGTCTCGAATTCAACGTTCGTCCTTCAACGCTCCAAACTCACAATATTCTGCATGTGTATGTACGTTAGTGATAAAACAATCAACACTCTCACCCGGATTTTGTATACAAGAATTGAACTTAAACCGTTCGAAAATAACATTTCTCCTTGGTATGAAATACTCGTCAAATCCCTTCAAAGCCTCTTCATACGTTTCTGGTTGTTTCTTGATTTGCATCAACACATTCTCGCTTTCTTCTATTATAGGTATTACATTACATTACATTACATAGAATACATATCGGGTAGGCGGACCAACCAACCTTGCACCGCGACCCTAAGGATCTATTGTACCCCGATAGATATCGTTATCAAATTTCACCGTGCAGTCCAATGCTCTTAACGAACATTAATACCTTGCTCGGCGAAAGGTCATTCAGATCTTTTGAGGAGATAAACTGCGACCCAAAAATCGAGAATCTGATACGGTTAACGGCAGGGCAGTGGCATAAAACATGCTCAACCGTCTCTGCTTCCTCCGCACATAGTCGGCATTCAACGTCGTCGGCTAAACCCAACAAGTTGAGGTGTGCTTTTAATCGGCAGTGCCCAGTAAAAACACCCATTAGAACTATTATGCTACTATGGGCAAGTCCTAAAATATTCCCGGGTTTGACAGTGGCGATGTTAATAAATACCTTAGCATGTCTCATACCAGGAGAACTGGTCCACAGTACGACATGTCGGAACAGTTTTGAGCATATTGCTTAAATCTGTAAATGGTTGTTCTAGCCACTTTCTCTATATGCAAATGCAGAGGAGATAGGCCAAGCAGAACCTCCATTGCTAGAGTTGGCGTTGTGCCTATCGCACCAGAGATTGCCAATCCAGCTACTCGTTGAATTCGTGAAAGTTTACTGATAACTGAAGTCTGTCGGACTTTCCTATACCAGGCTGCTGCTCCGTATGTGATCATAGGTCTAACCACAGTCACATAGAGCCAGTACAGTCTTTCAGGGGTAAGACCCCAATTTTTTCCACAAAGACTGCAACAAGTCCACAAGGATAGTCTAGCTTTGTGCAAAACTCCCAGCAAATGTCCATTCCATGACAGGGTTTTGTCTAGGATTACTCCTAGATATTTGACTTCCTTTGAGAAAGGAATTTCTTCACCTTGGATAGTTGGGCCGATTAGTCCATCCAACTTTCGCTTCCTGGTGAAGGGCACAACAATTGTCTTTTGCGGGTTTATTGAGAGGTTCTCTCCCTTACACCAAGCGCAAATGGTATCTAGGGTCACCTGGAGGACTTTAGATATCCTCGGCAAACAGGTTCCTTTGACCATAACGACAATGTCATCAGCATAAGCTTGTATTTCCACACCAACGGCTTCGACTATCGCAATCAGATCGTCAACTAGGAGGGACCAAAGCAGGGGAGATAACACCCCTCCTTGCGGGCAGCCACCTCCCGGCCTGAAGCGTATCGTATCACCGTGGAGTGAAGTAGAAACTATTCTACTATCTAGCATATTGCGGATCCAACCCGCTATAGTTGCTTCCACTCCCCTGTCAAGAGCAGCTCTTTCAAGAGATTGTGGTATTGCGTTGTTGAAAGCTCCCTCTATATCCAGAAACGCACAAACCAAGATTTCTTTATCCTGCAGCGTCCTGGATACTCTACCAACTAAGTTGTGTAGAGCCAATTCTGCTGATTTTCCCGCTTGATAAGCATACTGGTGGCGACTCAGTGGACCAGATACCAATGGCGCCGTACGGATATACCGTTCCAGAACTTTTTCAAGGGTTTTTAGCAGAAATGACGTTAGGCTGATGGGTCGAAAGGCATTAGAAGTAGGGACCGAACGGCCCGCTTTGGGTATGTAAGATACCCGTACCTTAGTCCATTCTGCCGGCACATATTTCCAGGCGACACTCGCTCTGAAAATTTTTACCAAAATTGGCAACAACAAAGACCTCCCCTGCTGTAACAAAGCAGGAAAGATATTGTCTTCTCCAGGCGATTTGAACGGCTTAAACGTTTGAATTGCCTGGTCCACGGATGTGTAAGTGACGACTTTTCTAGCCACACTCCAATCCGTATTTGAGGGGTGCTTTGCCTTGCAGGAATAGCCCGCTGTGGCATTATCGGCCCTCATCATCAGGCTTCCTGGGAAGTGAGTCTGCATTAGAAGCTCCAACGAGGCTCTGCTAGAGTCCGTAAAACTACCGTCAGGCCTCCTAAGTGAGCCGAGGGGTAGTGCCGGATCTCTAGCGAGAATCTTGTGAATTCTTGCACTGCTGGGTGTGTCTTTCACTTCCTCACAGAACCTCCTCCAAGACTCTCTTTTTGCCTTACGTATGTTTTTGGTGTAATTCGTTAGAGCCTGTTTATATTTCTCCCATTCACCTAATGTCTTGGCCCGCTCGAAAAGTTTTCGGACCTCTTGTCTTTCGGAGCTAAGAGATTCGTTCCACCAGGGTGTGCCCCGATTACTACTTTTCACCTTCAGTGGACGCTACTGTGATATGCAGAGCGAATTGCCACAGAGATCTGCTCCGTGGCTATTTCAACCTGATCACAGTTCCTAACGGTTGCGATAACACTAGTTAGGTTATCTGCAAGGCAACTCTTAAACAGATCCCAATTAGTGCTACGGGGATTATGGTACGTACAGTCCGATTTCATCCCTAGATCAATTTTAAATTGAATATGTCTATGATCTGAACACGACGGTTCAGAGAATACCCTCCAGGAGGTTATCTTAGAGCTTAATATAATTGAGCTGAACGTAATGTCAAGTACCTCTGCTCTATTTCTGGTAACAAAGGTTGGTTTGGCGCCTACATTATTAACAGTAAGCCCCTCCCCTAATAGGTAGTCAAAAAGTAACTCACCTCTTTCATTTGTGTTGGTGCTGGCCCACATTGTGTGGTAGGCATTGGCGTCACATCCAACAACAACTTGCAGGTTATTCCTCCGGCTGTAGGCAATTATGTCTCGCACAGCGACCGGGGGAAGGTCATTCTCCGTTCCGGGGAAGTATGCCGAGCAGATGACTATTTCTGTCCAGCCCTTCTCACCTCGGATTCTCAGAACCGCAGCCACACAATCGCGGTCGCTATGCTCTGAGACTAAGAAAGCGTTAATGTTGTTACTGATAAGTAAACAAGCTCTAGGTCTATCTCCTGAGCAAAGTAACTTACCGGATAAATTACCGAGTCCGCTGATGCGCCCGGTATTGGCGAGCCATGGTTCCTGAATGAGGGCAATATCAATTCGCTCACTCATCCAGGTTCTGCTAAGGACAGCCGTAGCCGCCCTAGCGTGCTGCAGGTTTACCTGTAAACAGTTAATAGACTTATCCACTGAGCTGAGTACAGTTTCCCCTACTTACCTCTCGCATGGGATGGAGCAGCCGTCCCACCGGCCCCTCTCATTCCAGCGCGCCCTCTCGAGCCTCGGGCAGGAGTCGAGGACTTTCCTCTTTCTCCACTCTCCCATGGTGCAGAACGAGTACCTGCACGACGCTCCCTGCTGGACACCCCGGCACGTGCGGATATCCCACCTCGGCCGGGTTTCACACCTGGCGATCTTTTCACGCGCTTGGCGCTTGTTGCCGCGGGAGCTGATGATGTCGACGGGGCGACTGTGACAGCCTCCGTCGTCTCGGTAGTAGGTGCGGGATTCTCCATTCCCTTTCCTTTCAGTCGGAACTGAATTCTTCCATATCCGAAGTACTGCCGCCAGCACAGTTCTTCCAGGGCGTTGCAAGACACTTCGTCAACCGCGAAGGTCCACGTCTGCCCCGGTCCGGATCTGGTGGTGTTCAGAACCGTCCACTCGGATGTTTGGAGTGAGTTGTTCATCACCTCCAATCGGGTTAGCACCGTCTCTTTGGTGAGAGGAACATTAGCTTCATCGTCTGGGATATATGCTACACAGACGTGCGGCCTGGGAATATCTTTCCCCTCGACCGCCTTAATCTGGGCACCCTCCCATGGATGAAGGCTATTGGCTGTATTCAGAAGCCAGTCCTTCGAGCAGGCATCCGCGCAAGTGACTAAAAGCCAGCCTGGACGTGTCGCACATCCCTCGAACCGGACTTGTGTTCGCACACCCCCTTTTTGGATGTTGTCCAACCCTGATACCGCTCACAGCAGCTTTGTAAGTCAGCTGCTTCTCTGAAGCAGCTTTGGTTTCCGTCGGCACGATATCAGCCGGCTTGGGCTTCTTAGCCACTTGCTCGGGCGTCGACCCATCAGAGCGCGCCCTCTTGGCCAAAGGCTTAGAGGTCTCTGTAGCTGTAGACGTTCACTGGTTTTAACATCAAGCATGCCCACCTCACGGTCTCGAATTCAACGCTCGTCCTTCAACGCTCCAAACTCACAATATTCTGCATGTGTATGTACGTTAGTGATAAAACAATCAACACTCTCACCCGGATTTTGTATACAAGAATTGAACTTAAACCGTTCGAAAATAACATTTCTCCTTGGTATGAAATACTCGTCAAATCCCTTCAAAGCCTCTTCATACGTTTCTGGTTGTTTCTTGATTTGCATCAACACATTCTCGCTTTCTTCTATTATAGGTATATAGTACTATATTTATTTTATCACTGTCTGGCTCACTATTTAGACCTGTGACCGCCATGCACCTCTGGAAACGTTTTTTCCATTGTGGCCATGCCTCTGGGGTTGAGAAGTTGAATTTCTCTGGTGTCGTTACATTTAAAGACAACTTGCCTTGTTTCTTGTTGACCGCCATGCGATTTTTTTTTAGGCTATGTTGCTTTTTAGCTCCTTAACCACCAGTGATGGGCGCTGGGTAAATACCCGGCGGGTAGGTATTTCTAAAATGGGTATTTATCCGGGTATTTACATCGGCTCAGGGTGACTACCCAAACAACAGTGGGTATAAAAGTGTTACCAGTAAAAATATGTATACCAGATTCCAAAAAAAAATGGAGAGGAAGATGATGAGGACGTTGAAGACGAGGAATTGTCAACAATCAAGACGTATTATCATTGGATGAATCTGTCGTAATTTAGATTAGATCAAGTTATTACATATGATTATTATCATCTACGTCCATTGTTGGACAAAGACCCCTATTCTGTGCTGTTTGAGTCCAATTGTTTGTCATTCTTTTGACGTCTACTTCTTCTGTTCTCTCGCGGTCTGCACTCAAGCAACCGTTTTGTCCACTGCTCATTCTTCATTCGCGCGACATGACCCGCCCAGTTCCATTTAAGCTTTGCCACAATGTTGACCACATCATTTACGCCAGTTTTTCTTCATAGGTGTTCATTTCGTATGTACTCCCTCAGAGTTAGACCCACGATCGACCTCTCCATCTATCTTTGCGTTACTTGGACCCTCTTGGCAGTGGCTACCGTTAATGTTAAAGTTTCGGAGCCTTATGTCATAACCGGAAAGACGCATTGATTGAAAGCCTTTCTTGGCCTTTTCTCTT
This sequence comes from Onthophagus taurus, assembly GCF_036711975.1. Classification (NCBI taxonomy): domain Eukaryota; kingdom Metazoa; phylum Arthropoda; class Insecta; order Coleoptera; family Scarabaeidae; genus Onthophagus; species Onthophagus taurus. The sequence continues at coordinate 591,169 of NW_027248939.1, forward strand.
GAAGATGTCTCTATATTTCCCGTAGGTTTATCCTTCTGTTTAGTTCGCTTGTTTGATTATATCTCGATACACGAACCTCATAGCCAAGATATACATAGCTGTCAACCCTCTCAATTTCATTATCCCCAATGTTGATGTTAGAGCTGGGAACAAGATTTATCATAAATTTTGATTTCTCCGTTATCCGATATAAGAACTATATCGTCCGTGTAGCGCAAATTACTTAAGCATTTGCAATCAATGTTTATGCCTTTCTGGGTCCAATCCAGTTGTTTAAATGCACTCTGAGGACTGTGATGAACAATTTGGGTTCAACAGTGTATCGCCTTGTTTTAAACACGATCAGTACTTTACTACTTCTACTCTCTTCAGTACTTTCATGCAATTTTACCGCCATTGTAGTATTCGTGTAGATGTTATAAACAAGTTTGGTTGATAATCGACTCTGCATTCTTGAAGTGCTTGCAAAACTGCAACTTGCAAACTCAATTGAAATGAAATTTTATAAATACCTCTAAATACCCATCTTGGCTAAATACCCCCTTTTTAGTATCTATACAATATAATAGATGGCTCTAACATCACACCTGACAGCTATGAAATTCTTACACCAGGTCATTTTCTTATTGGTAGTGCACTTAACGTCCTCCCCGAAGCATCTCTACGACGAGAAAACATCTCGCCTCTCTCGGTGGCAACACTTACACTATACTTACAATATAGCGTATAAACTGCAAATCAAATTTTGAAAAACCTGCTCAATAAAAAAGAAATAATGATAATATACATTTCTTCATGTACGCCACTGTGTAAGTCTGATTTTGCCGATACTATACACGCCACTGTCAGTGGGACCAAAACCAAAACAAACACTCGAACGTTGGCTTCCATCTCGAATACGGGCGGGGACAGGCAATGCTGCTTCTAGTTATACAATTTCTTTGGTCTCGAACGTGTCGTTCCAGTGAAGACTCCAACCACCACCCTTACACGGCCACTCATGAAAATTCGTTTGCTGCCGGACATTGATTAAAGCTCAATACTCAATTCATGTATAAATTTTATTCAATTTCATTTTGTATTCTTAAGTTGCCTACGGCAAGGCGGGCGGTTAATGTTAAAAGTTAATTTGTATATCCATGGCCGTATCCATGGCCATTTTGCGTTTGTCTTTTTTTTATCAATAGATGTCAATTCGTAGTTTTTTCAACATATGTCAATGTTCGGCATATATCCAGAATAGCAGTCTGTCTTAAAAATCGATGATTTTTTAATCGATAGGAAATGACTCAAAAGAGGCGTTAATGATAAAAAAAGTGCGCAAAAGTATTTTCACTAAACTTGTTGAGATTACAACATATTTTCGGATGAAAACCTTATTTCTTAGGCTATCGATCAGCGCTGCCAACCAATGCCGACCAAATGTCGGTAGAATCAATGGTAAAAAATCGGTAGGTTTAAATACAAAGTCAGAAAATGTTGTTTGGTAAAAGTTTATAAATTAATCTATATACATATACAGAATGGGTGCAAGAGAACAAGATATGGGACTTGTTCTCTTGCACTTTTGCTCTTAGATGCGTCAATATTGAGATAAATACGAAAATATGAGAATTTAATGAATTTATTGCTTTTTCAAGTTATTAAAGATATCGCTTAGGAATCGAAGCGTGTTACGAAAACACTTTTACAATAAACTTTGTAGTAAATTTTATTATTATGAAATTGCTCTCTTACACTTTTGCTCGTAGATGTATCAATATCGAAGATAGCTACGAAAATATGAAAATTTTATGAATTTGTTGCTCTTTCCAGTTATTAAAGGTAACACTTCAGAATCAGAGCATGCTATAAGAAAACTTTTATTAAAACTTTCTAGTTATTAAAAGTAACACTTAGGAATCGCAGCATGTTACAAAAAAACTTTTAGCACAAAAGTTGTAGCAAATGTTATTGTTAACAATATTGCTCTGTTGCACTTTAGCTCTTAATACGTCAATATCGAGATAGATACGAAAATATGAAAGTTTTATGAATTTGTTGCTCTTTCAAGTTATTAAAGGTAACACTCGGGAATCGGAGCATGCTATAAGAAAACTTTTATAACAAAAATTGTTGCCAATTTTATTGTTAACAATATTGCTCTCTTGCACTTTTGCTCGTAGATGCATCAATATCGAAGATCGATACGAAAATATGAAAATTTTATGAATTTGTTGCTTTTTCAAGTTATTAAAGGTAACTCTTAAGAATCGCAGCATGTTACAAAAAAACTTTTAGCACAAAAGTTGTAACAAATGTTATTGTTAACAATATTGCTCTGTTGCACTTTAGCTCTTATATACGTCAATATCGAGGTAGATACGAAAATATGAAAATTTTATGAATTTGTTGCTCTTTCAAGTTATTAAAAGTAACACTTCAAAATCGGAACATGCTATAAGAAAACTTTTATAACAAAACTTGTTGCCAATTTTATTATTAACAATATTGCTCTCTTGCACTTTTGCTCGTAGACGCATTAATATCGAAGATAGGTACGAAAATATGAAAATTTTATGAATTTGTTGCTTTTTCAAGTTATTAAAGGTAACCCTTAAGAATCGCAGCATGTTGCAAAACAACTTTTAGCACAAAAGTTGTAGCAAATATTATTGTTAACAATATTGCTCTGTTGCACTTTAGCTCTTAAATGCGTCAATATTGTGAAAAGTATGAAAATATGAAAATTTGATGAATTTGTTGCTTTTTCAAGTTATTAAAGGTAACACTTGGGAATCAAAGTATGCTATAAGAAAACTTTTATAACAAAAAATGTTGCATATTTTATTGTTAACAATATTGCTCTCTTGCACTTTTGCTCTTAGCTACCTCAATATCGAGATAGATACGAAAATATGAAAGTTTTATGAATTTGTTGCTCTTTCAAGTTATTAAAGGTAACACTCGGGAATCGGAGCATGCTATAAGAAAACTTTTATAACAAAAATTGTTGCCAATTTTATTGTTAACAATATTGCTCTCTTGCACTTTTGCTCGTAGACGCATGAATATCGAAGATAGGTACGAAAATATGAAAATTTTATGAATTTGTTGCTTTTTCAAGTTATTAAAGGTAACCCTTAAGAATCGCAGCATGTTACAAAAAAGCTTTTAGCACAAAAGTTGTAGCAAATATTATTGTTAACAATATTGCTCTGTTGCACTTTAGCTCTTAAATGCGTCAATATTGAGAAAAGTACGAAAATATGAAAATTTGATGAATTTGTTGCTTTTTCAAGTTATTAAAGGTAACACTTGAGAATCGGAGCTTGCTATAAGAAGACTTTGTAACAAAAATTGTTACAAACTTTATTGTTAACAATATTGCTCTGACCACTTTATATGGACCACCGAATCTGATTCCTGTTTTTTTTGTAGCATCTACATTATTAATACCCGATCCCTTGCAAAGGACCAAATCATTTACAGTGAATGTTTTCGCTTTTTTTCTTTTTGAATCGAATTATCTCTTCATTTCTAATGATATTTTATCCATGTTTTTTGTTGCTTTCACTCTTTCTTCTTCTCTATTGCTTACATTTTCGTTTGCGCATAGATTCCCATGCTTTGTGTGATCAAAACCAAACATTAATTTATAAGGGGCAAACCCAGTACTCGAATTAATTGTATTATTGATTCCCCATACTACATTGCTAAGAACATCATACCATTCGCTTTCATTATTCACACTAACATTTATGGCATTTTCTAGTGTACGATGATTATATTTCTCTACTTGGCCATTTGATCGCGAAGAACATACAGATGTTAGAACTTACATTCTAACGAAAATTCTTTAAACTGTTTGCTTGTGAAAGCTTTTCCTCGATCTGAAATGATGCGTTTTGGAACGCCAAACAGTCCAAATAAATCTCTTAAAACGTTAACAACTTCCTTTGAATTAATCATTTTTGTTGGTTTAGCTATTAAGAATTTTGAAATCGACTCTATTATCATCAGTATAAAATTAAATCCATTTGAGCTTTTACAATAAGGACCTAAATGGTCGATATGCCAAGTATGCATTGGTTGTTTTCATTTACCTATAGGGTGAAGGAAATCTTCCTTCTTACCGTACTGTGCACGTTTATACACACAATCAAGCGTCATCCTTTCAAACCAAAAACGCCCTTTAATAAGAGCTTCACAACGCCTCAAACCTACGTGACCGATTTCGTCATGATATTTCCGAAGAATATTAAACCTAGCAGATTTTGGTATGACTAATTTAAGTTTGCTATCTTGAGTTTATCTAAATAGCCGTTCATTCTTTAAGACGTAAGTCATTGTCAGGTTTTGGTCACAATCCCCAGTTTTCAGTTGTTCTCTTATTGCCCGAAGTGCTGGATCTTGCATTTGAACGGATAAAAACCAATCATCTACTTCAAGCACATTAACATTTGTTATCGCAATATTTCTGCTTAAAGCATCTACATGATTCATTTTATTTCCCTGCTTATGTTGAATCTCAAAGTCATAATCTTGAATGCTTAGCCACCAACAAGCAATTCTTGGTAGTAAATCCTTTTTAGTGAATGTAGAGCGCACCGCTGTACAATCAGTCACTATTATAAAAGGAATACCCGTTAAGTATACTTTAAATCTTTTAATAGACTCTACGACGGCTAATGTTTCCAGGTCGTACGAATGGTATATACTTTCTTGTTTCACAGTGGATCGACTGTAATACATGACTGGTTTTAGATTATCCTTATGCTTTTTAACAAGATAGCTGCTATTACCTTACTACTTGCATCAGTGTGCAACTCAGTATGAAGTTTTGGGTCATAAATAGCTAATAGAGATCTGGACGTAAGAAGGGAGTTTATTTCAGTGAAAGCAGTTTCTTGTATAGAAGACTATGTCCATTTAACTCCTTATACTAACTAAGTTTTTCAGAAGCTCAGCTAGAGGCCTAACGATTAACGCATGAATCCGTATAAATTTTCTAAAATAAGAACTTAAGCCCAAACATTGTCGTAATTGGTGTTGTGTTAAAAGTGTTGGAAAATTGAAAACCGCTATTATTTTAGTTATACCAGGGCGGATACCTTGACTATCTATTTCATATCCCAAATAGTCGATTGAAGTCTCAAAAAGGAAACACTTTTGAACATTCAACTTCAAATTACTTTCTTTTAATAATTTTAAAACCATAGCTAAAATTTCTAGACTATAATTATTTGATCATGACGCAAATTAGCAAATATTGTATTTAATATTCGTTGAAACATTGCTGGTGCATTACTAAGCCCAAATAGCATTCTCACAAATTCATATTGACCATCTTGAGTTACAAAAGCGGTTTTTTTAATTGATGATGAAGATATAGGAATCTGATAATATCTCTGCGTCATATCTAAACTACAAAAGAATCGTTTTCCTCTAAATCGCCCTATCTGGTCTTCTATATGAGGTAATCGGGTATCGATCTTTTATGATAATAAAAGATAATTATAGTTTAGCTTTCTATAATCCACACATAATCGATAATCATTATTTTTCTTTTTCGCTAACACAGCTGGACTCGTAAAACATGATTTCGATTCTCGTATGATACCATTCTCCAGCAAATCTTGCACTTTTTCTCTAATAATATTTCGCTCATATTCTGAATACCTATACGGTCGGTTAAAGATTGGCTCCATTTTCATTAAGTCAATTTCAAATTCAGCTATATTAGTACATCCTAATTCATCGGTTGTTTCAGCAAAACTTTTTAGATTACTTTCTATCAATTTGTAAAATTGCTCAACTTGTCCTTGAGTTAATGATTTCGTGTTAACGCGAACGTCTGCTAATTGTATCTGGCGCACATTAGTCGAATGAGTATCTGCACATATGTTTTTGTATTCGCTGATCAGTTTAACATCGCGACCTAACATTTGCTTTTCTTTTAATTTTACTAACTTATTGCTATTATTAGTAATAGGGATTTTAGATTCATTGTCATCAATTAACATGGTACGCTACGAGTAAGGATTCTTAGTGGCACATATTTGAGCTGGTAAAATTAAACTACCGTCGTCTGTTTTCGTAACAATCGAAACACTGACTGTTTTATACGGTTCAATGCTTATGTCATTTTGTATAATTACCGGTTCTTTAGACAGTGTGTTTAATAACTGAACCTGAGTCCCTTTAATCATGACAGTAATGTTATTATTATTTAATACTGGTTGACCTATAATTATATCAATATTTTTCATATCTATATCGACAAAATGCACTTCTGACTGTATCATAATTGAGTTTATACACAACATTAAGTTTGCACGACCTTTACGTAGAACAATTGTGTTACCGAATCCCTTTATAGCTGTATTTGGGGTCGAAAGAATAATGTTAAGTGTATTAGCCACCGATAAATGCGCTATATTATCTTCACTATCAGTGTCTAACTACCCTTTAAAAGTAATACGCTCTATAACTACGGGTATAAAATATAAATTGTTAGTAACTTGCCTGTGCAGTAGGTGCACCTTCTTTGGATCGAGATACAACATTCATCCTTTCGATGGCCTATGTTTACAATGGCTACATTCTTTCGGCTTGTACATCAATACAGAGCTAGATTCGGAACTTCGAACATCAATAACATAATTTTCTACAAATGTAGTAAGTATTCTTGTCCTTCGGCTTTTGCACCACTGGGGTATTTTTATTTTACATAAAAATCCTTGGAAAAGTTCTGCCTGGTATTTATAATTCCCAGTCTTGGCCGTTCGCTGTAGTTCCTCAGGCAGTCCATCAGTTGTACAGGAGACTGAGTTGACATCACTTATCTCACAGTGCACATTTAGAATAGTAATAATGAATCATGGACTCTTTTGGCTTTTTCTTGCGACTCATCATTTTTCAAGTTTTCAACAAACTATTCATGACCAGGGAAAGCCTCGGAGGCCTCGGTAGTTAGACTCGGAGATCGCTACCAATCCATTGTACCAAACTTTTGCAATTCCGGCTAATTTTGATTGTAAACAATAGGCTTTCACATCTTCGGACCAATTATGAATCGCTCCAAATTGTTCTATTTTATTGATACAATTTCTCGTGGTCACTTTACCAACTTGTGGATCAAATATTGGTACAATATCATTTTTAGACAGGTTCGGAGCACTGGCGATTGCTGCCCAAGGATTGAGAGCTGGTTGCAACTGTTTCAATACTTCACACATTTTTTTTGAAATAATTTCTTCTACTCTTCTTCTTTTCGCCCCTTTTGCGTCTGGGCTTTCTTCATCGTCACTTGTATTGCACCTCCCATCGCGTTCTGGAAAATTTCTGTGATTGATCCGCTCCTGTCTCGGTTGCAACACATTTAAATACACTTATACTTTAACTAATTATTTAATTATTTTAATTAATCATATTTTAATAACGAATAATAAGTAACTATATAAATATGAATACAAATAAGAAAGATAAATGATAACTAAATGCCTATACTACTGCCTGTACTAAATTCTAATTTACAGTAAGATATAATATCGTTACCGGAAAAATTTCTGCAGAAACAACTAGTTAATTGAGACGTCGTTTCTATTTGGTTAAAGCATTCTCCGCATAAATTAAGGAGAAATTACAGCGATGATATTTTGAATAGGAACAAAATCGGACTATTTTATAAACTTTTTCCGGATCGTATCCTAAGGTTTAAGGGTGAAAAGTGTGTAGGAGGTAAACAATCAAAATTAAGTCTAACCGTTTTTGTGTGTGCAAATTTAACTGTTGTGTGCAATTTCTTTAATCGAGCGGTTGCGAAGATATCGTGATATACATATAAGTGAGCTGCCTTGACTTTTGGCACGGATAGTAATTGTAATGATTTTTTGAATACTTTTACCCGCTTTTGATAAATGATTCACACTGGTTGTTTCTTTTTATGGCTATGTGAGATAATAAGCCACAGTGCAAAACAAAACTAATCAACGTTCAACATTCATAAGAAATAATTTAACTAAAAGATATCAAATAATAATGGCAAACTTCATCATGAAAACAAAAATTATTTTAAAAATCTCAAAACAATTTCTGCTTAAAATCATTACAACATTAAGTGGCAAGACCATGCGATAGCAAAGAACTGATGAATTCCGGTCGATATGATTCGTATTGGTCGGACTTCAGCCTGACAACAGTTGAAAAGAAATTTCTAGAAACGTCACGCCCACTATCTACATTGATAGTAAAGTATATGAGGATTAACTCGAATGTGTTGAGTCTGCCTGTGCTGATACGTTTGATTCCCGTGTCTGCAGTCTGCACTAGTCCTCCTTTACATGTTCAACCAGCTTGTCGTCCTGCAAGGCCGCCTTAGCTAGCTTATCTACACACTCATTATGGACAAAACCAGATCATTCAACCTAGTGACATTGTTCAAAATTTCCACTATAACAGGCTGGTACTTCGAGAAGTGTTTCCTGTGTTTTATAGATAGTAGGACACTTTTTGAAACGATGAATATACTAACGCTACTATTTCGGCGTATATTTCTAGGCATATTTCTAGGTAGACTTCATTGCGCCTAAACAAATCCGAAGCGCTTTGCTCTGAATGACCCGAATACCCTCAAGCTGATTTACCCTTGCGCTACCGTATACAGTGTACTCAAAGTCCAAATACGACCTAATAGAAATTTTATAGAAATTATGTGCCGTCTGAAAATCTGCGTCCCACTTTATTTTCACAAAAATACGGAATATGTTTATAATTTTCTCACATTTCCCGATAATGTAATCAATATATGCCATGTTAATTTGTTATCTATCATAATCCCTAAATATCTGATACAATTCTCAATGGGAAAGATGATATCATCTAGCCATATGTTACCTAAAGGGATATTTCTGTGTCGAGAGAAGTACAATATTGAGGACTTATTGGCTTATTATTATCCTCTATCCACCTTTTTAGAATATTGACTGTGTTTGTAATTAATAAGAGCCAATAAGAACGATGAAAAAAGTTTATTGTTCTTCTTCCGGCACGACTTGAGAATATAAAAAAGAGTTGGGACATAAGAACCAAGAAGTACATTAATAAAAACTCATTTACCGTCAAAATTATTGATGAAGGCGACATTAAATTACCAAGATTGTTATAAGAGGCGATTTTTGAGCAATAAAGTGATTGAGGGAACGATAACATCTTTAAATTATAGTATTTTTTGTATTACATTCTTAAAACTTTGTAACACAATAAAAACACGGAAATCAGAGCGGTTTTCACCAAACAACAAATGGCGACTTACTTCAACGTTAAAAAATCTTCGGACAGATCAACAGAAACCTTGTAAAGTAAGTAACCTTGAAAACTTAGATCTGACAGTATTCTAATTAAATCAGCAATCAAAAAAGGAACATCATTACGGAACTATATAAAAAATATACAAGGCAAAAATCGTCAGCATATTGAATGGTTTTGGCTGTAATCCCCAGGCGCGCATAAAAATCGCTGGAATAAATATTGAAAAGAACCGGACTGAGAATGGAGCCTTGAGGCACACCAAGAGAATGGTTCCTGGGATCGATAAAATTTCCTCTGCGATCGCGGACATAAATATCTCGATCACGAAAGATGTTTACAATACTACGTGCCACTTTAGCTGGAAGTCGCACAGAGTTCATCTTTTGCTCCAAAAATTTGCTTTTCAAATCACGAAATGAACTAGCGCAATATTGACTTTTTGAAAAAGCAAGTTGAACCTCAGTAATCAAATCTGCCACTGCGTCCAGCGAACTAAACGATTTTCTGAAGCCATATTGTTGACAAGGCAAGATTTTATTTTGATCTAGCCACCATTCAAGGCGCGCAAAAGTTTTCGAAAAAATTGAAATAACTTAAAAATAGTGCAATCTAGACATATGATGACTTATATAATTATAATAATCATTTATTGATTTGAAAACCGTAATGTTACATAAACAAAAGTTTGTAATTAAATATAAACTAGAGAATTTTTTAATTCATCTTAAGTAATTAAATTCACTAACAAAGTAAGTTATTCGAAACAAAAGGGTACACTTTTCTCTTCACTGGTTTCACTGCGTTCATGATTGTTATGACCCCGATAAAATGTTCTACCAAAGCCCCTGTATATGTAATAATAAGAAAAAAAAGAAACACCAAAAATTAAAAAACAAAAGAAAATCGACGATATATGCGGCTATGAAGTACACTAATCTAGACAAGATATGTGCAAACAAAAACAGCTAAATCAAAACAAAATTGAATTAAATTCGAGACAAAACGAAAAATGTTGCTATTAATCTATAATTGTTTATAATTTCAATTGCGCATAGTTTCGCTTGCTCTTGCACAAACCAAAAATCGGGTTCAAACCCGAAATCAGCGGGTTTAGACAATTCACCACTCTGTATGAAAAACTGCGTTTGAATAACTGAGTTAACCTCATGAGCCTCTGTTCTTAGTTGTACCCGTTCATACAAGTACAACGGGACACCACTCTTCAGGATCCGATAAAAGAACAAAGTACTATAGACGTGGCGACGTTTTTAAATGGACAATCATTGATGATTGAGTCGTATCCAGGACAACCTTTCACTTCTTCTGATACCATATTATATTAACCGGAAACAACAGTTCAACATTTTCTGGATTCTATAACAATCACTAAAAATGTTGGCAAAATTTAGATTGTTAAGCACCCGCGCCTCTCACAGCATTCTTCTGCAATCTCGATTCAAAAGATGTCTATTATGGTATATATATCACAAACCATTGAACGCCTTGTTGAAGAGGCATTATGTTCAGACTGAAGATCAGCGTCCATGTGGAGGCCTAGATTACGCACACAAGTAGCTAACTGAATTGCCATGCCACCAATTTCAATACTGACCCAAACACAACACCCTGGTATTTCATCGGATTCAACTTCAAGTGTAGTAGACCAGAATAGAATGTTACCAGTAAAATGTTTCGTCGGCGTTCACAACGTTTGATGGATGAAAAGATAGGTATACTTGGGTGTTGTCAGGATGTAGATGGTAATTACAGGGCATTATCACATTGGGAAGATTACTAGTATAAAGAGTAACAAGTAACGGAGGCATAGTTGCCCCTTGAGGAACTCCACAGTGCATACTTTTTGCCTAGGAGTGTACACCTTCGAACATCACACACTGGGTTCTTCCCATAATATACGATCTTAGCAGCTCAAGTGACCGGCCACCCACACCAAGAGAAAATAAATTTGCGATTAAAACTTCATGACACACAGTGTCAAAAAAAAATGTCTAGTAAAACCAACACAGTAACATTGCCATAGTCCGTCTCTTTGACGATGATTTTATGTAGCTGGTATTTCTGCTGATCTATCCAGGATGATGTCAGGAGATATATTTGTGTATCTTGTAACAGCATATATCAGTGTTACTGTATTAAAAGGATTCCACTAGATGGCGTTAACCGCTCTCAATTCTATCTAAGACATCAATGCAAAATTGAAAATTGCTAAATTGTCTCTCTATGGACACTTGGCATGTATAGATCATTCTGCCGCTAGTTAGCCATTGTAGATCGCAGACAAGTCAACACTCTCTTGAAAGTGTTAAAACTTCTTACAATCGAAAACGTTGTCGGCGGAAAATCAATTACGTTATGATTGCTGTTTGATTATTAGTTGTAAGTTTGTGCCGCGAACGCGAGATGGCGCTACTTCCGAATGACTTTTATTTTGTAAGAGAGAGATCGAAATAAAGAGACATCATCATTCCATTTCCAACGATTCCAATAGAAAGTGTTTTATTGAAAGTAACAAAAAGTACTTATTAAAAACCCCAACGTAAGAAATTATGGGGGATTCGTGAATCTCATTGTTCAACCCCCCAACATATGGTCCTTCGAATCGGATAGTTACAGAAACAAAAGCACTTTTGGGTGGTTTTGGGCGTCCATGGGAAGAGCAACGTAGTGACGTACGTAAGTCCCGTTCATTTTCTTACATTCCTACATTTTCATTCAACAATGGCAGAACGAAAGAAAGTTTTAACAGTAAGTAGAGGTCAAATAAAAGCAAAAATTACTACATTTGAAACATATATTGAAAAGGCGTTACCGGAAAATGCAAACGAGGCAAGAATTCGGTTAGAACACGTCAAGGACGCTTTAGCCGAGTTTAACGAGATACAATCAGAATTAGAATTAATCGACGAAAACGAGTTAACAGGCAATGAACGCGATAATTTTGAAAATAAGTATTTTGCGATCCTGTCTAAGGCGAATGAATTCCTGGAAAAACACATAATATGGACACCGACTACGTCGGCGGCGACGAGTGATACAATAGATTTTTACGCGCTTTCGAGACAAAGCGATTCAATTCAACGAAAAAATGTAAAATTACCGACGTTAGATCTTCCTAAGTTTTATGATGATTACGTGGATTGGGTACATTTCGATGAAACTTTTTGTGCTTTGGTACATAATGATTCGTATATGGATGATATAAACAAATTTTATTATTTGATCAGCTGTTTAAAGGGTGATGCGGCGAAAACAATCGCTTCATTAGAGATAACGCGAGATAATTACAAGATTGCACGTGATTTGTTAAAAGAAAGATTCGAGAACAAAGAAAAAGTAATAAAAACTCACGTATCGGCGTTGTTCGAATTACCAGCGATTACAAAGGAATCTCATATGCATTTACGTCGTTTACTTGACGATTACAACAGGCACACGCGCGCATTAAAGGCATTAGGTGAACCCGTCAAGCAATGGGGTACGCTTTTAATTCATATCTTAGCCAGAAAATTAGACGAAACAACGCGATTTAAATGAGAAGAACACGTTGTTGAAACGTACAAAAGAAAACAAATACCAGATGCACAAAGTGATTGATTTTTTAACAAACCGATGCAATGTTTTCGAAACGATCGAAAGAGGCAAACCAAAAATTGGAAAGGTCATTTGACCGTCGACAAAGCGGAATGCTACCTATGCAAGGGAAATCACATGATCTATAATTGCGATAAATTTAAAGATTTAGATGTAAAAACAAAGTATAACGAGGCAAAACGATTGAAACTTTGTATCAATTGTTTGAAAGGTGGCCATTTTGCGAGTAAATGTAAGTCGCTGTCCACATGCAAAAAATGTGCGGAAAGGCATAATACCTTGTTGCATGTAGCAAAACCAATTCCAACAGCGACAAATACAACACCAGAGAACACCAAAGAAAACGATGAACAACCAACGGTACAAGCTTTGAAAGCCACCAACGAGCAGAAGGTTTTTTTGTCAACAGCGATAGTTGAAGTAAAGAATGGAGAAGGTAAATGGCAAAGAGCACGAGCTTTATTGGATTCTGGTTCTCAATCCAACCGTATTACAAATGATATAACCCAAAGGTTGAAACTGCACACATACAAGGTAGATTTGCCAGTAACAGGAATTAAGCAAACAGCTACACGTATTACCGAAGGCGTGAGTACACAGATTAAATCGATTTATAACAATTTTCACTCAAACTTATCATTTTAGACTATTGAGCAGATTTCTGACGAATTTCCAAATTTTAGAGTAAAACAGAATTAGATGCGAATACCAGTACATTTAAAACTGGCTGATCCTAATTTGTGCGAGCCGAGTCAGATCGATCTTCTTTTGGGAGCAAGAATTTTCGCACAGTTAATTTCCATTGGACAGATCAAACTTGGCAGTGGATTACCTATATTACAGAAGAGCGTGTTGGGATGGATTGTATCAGGAGTAGTAGCGATATGCAATTTAAACGTACACAACCCAAAAATCCATTGCAGTCTTACTATTGACAAAATCGGAAAACAATTGGAGAACTTTTGGAGAATAGAAGACTTTTCAATCCCAAAGCAGAGGCCAGATGCGAGGAACTATTTGCAAAGACAACAGTGAAAAACAACACGGGACATTTTGTGGTACAGCTTCCAATGCGTATGAAAAGCACAAAATTGGGTGAGTCACTTCAGATGGCAATCGAACGATTCTTAAAACTAGGAACAGTCGATTTAGCAGCGTTTTTACGTATACGTCGTTTTATTGAAAGCTGTGTATTTGATTGACATTTTGCTTTACTTTTGACTAACCTATTTCCTGTGATTGTTTTTGTGGTGAACTGAAAATTCAACCTGTTCAACTGTACACGCACTGAACATGACTGCGGTAAGTTGGATTTGTTTTCCATAATTTTAGATATTAATTTTTATTTTTTTTGATTGATAAGATTAATTTGCATAATCTTCGATCTTTGAAAGGAAATGAGTTGGTTAATCGCCTGAGGGAATGGGGATCATCCCCAAGGAGGGTAAGTATAAGTGTCCTGAATGTGAGACCTCCCTAGCTTTACAACATTGCAGTGATGCAATTGATGGATACTTGTGGAAGTGCAATGGGCACGTTTCCATTCGGAAACAAAAAAGAAAGAGGTGCCGTAAGGTTGTATCGTTTCGAGAAGGCATCTTTTTTGCACATTCAAAATTACAAATATGGCAAATTTTAGGGTTCGCGTTTCTTTGGATGGAAAAGGCAAATCTGAACCTCATTGCGAAGCTTACCGAGATGTCCTTGCCAACAGCTGTTGATTGGGCGTCGTTCTGTCGAGAGGTAGTTCTGGATAAATATCTATTGCACCCAGAAAGGTTAGGTGGTCCTGGCTCTATTCGAGATAGACGAGAGCAAGTTTGGTAGAAGAAAATACCATCGAGGACACCGTGTTGAAGGCCAGTGTGTTTGGCGGATATGAACGCGGAACGGGTCGCGTCTTCAGGGAGGCTGTGGAAGATAGAAAGGCAGATACCCTGATTCCATTGATTGAAAAGTGGATACTTCCCGGTACCACCATTATTTCGGATTTTTGGAAAGCATACGATTGCGTGGAAAGACACGGGTATGTACACCTTACAGTTAATCACTCAATTCATTTTAAGGATCTGGAAACTGGCGCGCACACCAATGCCATCCAATCCACCTGGCGTCACGCGAAGAGTAGTATCTCAACATCTGGCCGTACTAAAAGTCATCCCCCAGTTAATCTTGCCAAATATATTTTCTACAAATCATGCACAGCGAAGAATCTTGATAAGGCGGAGGAATTTTATCGATTAGCTACGATGATGTACGACCCTATGAAGAAAGCTGCGCAACGGGACCTGGAGGAAATTGCAGATGAGTATCCGATATCATGAGTATCAGATAACGAACCTTAAAATTTTCAATTAAAAATTATAAAGTATATCTAGTTATACTTTATTTTTGGGTTGCGTCTCTGTTCACTTCCTCGTAGTGCAACCTGGGTAACTCTAAGAACAGAAGAAACAATAGTCATCAATTGTAAAAACAGATTGAGTGCCTATAAATAATAATTCTTATTTTTACAGCTGGTATTTTATTATAGTTGCCTTATATTTGTATTAAATAAACGTATTAACTAAATGTATTTGTAATTTATTAATTAAAATAGATTAAATCTCTATATTATGTTAAAAGGATGCAAATTCAATGTATGTTTGTAGAGAGAGGCAAATGGATGACTATTATTATCCATGGGATCTATGAAATTACTATTTTTACGAGACTACTGAAGGGTTAAGAATTTTGTATCGAAATAAGATTTTTAGTTACATTAATGAATACTTAAAATAGTACAAAATCTCATAATATAATTTTAATATTTATTTAACTTGCAAATAATTTTAATATCAATCGGTACCGGCTTCAAAGTAAAAACTTCATTATCAGCCGAAAGCTAAACAGATAATCGACAACTACATATTACAAAATTACTATGAATATTAAATAATAAAATACTGTCAAAAGGCGAAGATAACGGAAAGAATATTTGAAATATTACACATCTGATAAATTATGATAAACAGCCAAAAAATGAAAATGTGACGTTAATTTATTTTCGTTATTTTTTATTTTATTTATTTATTTATAAAAATTCAAAATGGCGTAGACGTTATAGCGTGATGCGTAGTATGATCTAAAATGTAATCAAAGCATTAAAATAAAAAAAAAATCTAACAAATATACAAAAACTTACAATTTAAAAATGATGGTCGAAATTAAAAATTGCAAAAATAATAAAATATGAAACCTTAGTTGTTAAACATGACCATCTCAGCGAAGCGAGAAGAAGAAACTGGTAGGACTGGGTAGGACTGGTAACAGAGAACAAGACGTATTAAAACAGGAAAACAAGACAAAAAATTTAAATTTTTAAATTGTAATTATTTAAGTATGAAAAGATAGGTTTATGGAAAAGTTGAACTTGTTCATTGTTTATGGATAGTTATTATTTTTATATTTAGTAATTTTTAAAATTTTGAAAAAATACAATTTTATACCTTTGTTACACAAATGTAAAAGCTCAACTCCTCCATAATTTATATTATGTTCAGTCTCTATGTGGTGCTTACAAACATTGGAATTTTCTTTAGTTTTATGTTTACGAATTCTAGTTTCCAGCCTCTTCCCCGTTTGTCCAATAGCAACAAACTTGTATCCGTAATTTCCCATCTACTTTCTTAGCTAATATCTTTCTTATTTCTTATTTGATAAGGAGAAAACTATAGAAGTATATTTATCTTATCTATAATTTTCTGCTCTTTCTAATTGTGTATAACACGCAGCGATCCTGGTTATATAAGGAAGTTATTGATTCCAACAATGTTAAAAAGTGGCTAAAACGTGTGAATTTTGTAATTTTTTTAGCAAAGACGTCTTTGTGCAAGTGAGCGATAGCTGCGTATTATACACCATTAAAAAGAGCAGTTACTTTTTGATAAAATAGATATACTTCTATAGTTTTCCTCATATCAAATAAGAAAGTTGATTAGAGATAGAGCAATTAAACGTTTCTGTATATAGAGATGTATATTAAAGGTGATTTAACCATGATGCTAATAGATATTGGCCAACAAAAATCCGGAATAAGATATATGAAGGAGCGTTCTTTCTGATTGTGAACACAGTTTTTTAAAAGTCGGTTTGATAACAATTGCACAAGGGCTTGAAGTTTTGTAATATTAAGCTATTTTACGTACAGAGCGGTGTTCTTCATCTTTTATTCATCTTAATATTAACATATCGGTTGTTGGAAGGTTTGTTGCTATCGTTGCTATCGTCACATCGTCAATCGGGCATTTCCACTTTCGTATTGGCCACGGATTAAGCTTTCGAATGAGACATTGTTTATCGAAATCGGTTCGCTGGTTCTCATGTTATAATTAAAATACTATACATGTAAAATTCTATTTAATTGGGGGTTAACTTCACATAGGTGTCATTATGAATAATTATGTTGTAATCTCAACAAGTTTAGTGAAAATAACTTTTTATTTTGTGCGTGGGTATAAATTAAACAATTTGAGGTTAGGATTTAATACGAAAAAATACATGGTTAACATTGCTTGTGTTGTCAATTGTAATTGTCATTTGGTTAAATACACAGTTTGTTGCCAACGTTACACGGATTATTTATTTATTTTTATTTTGTAACCCACATATCTTTTTAATAACTATTTTAATTTAACTAAACTACTATTAAATAAGCTACTATACTTATTTATCATTTATATTTACAACATAAAGATATTTCAGCTTTTAGTCTTTTGACAGATCAATTAATACACAATCTATTAACACAAAGTCTTTTAATACACATTTGGTAGAAACAATTCTATCTAACAACATTTAATTGTCGTTATGCATCGATAGCCTAAAGGTAGCCACAGACGTCGTTTTTTTTGACAGTTTTAACCGCACGGGTAAAACTGTACTGGTAAACACGAACAACGACCATATCCACACACCAGGCGTTGTTTCGTTCAGTTTTTCTGAAATCGTAGCGTTATCATCTAATCTGCTGTGATGGATCCTACGACAATGTTAGCAGTTGCGGCCGCAGTGGCTATAAAATTATAATTTTCAAAATGGACTAAAGAATGGTTACTTAAACGAAGACAATTTTCACACGTAAATCTTTTAAATGAATTACGACTAGAACCAGGAGATTGGTTTAATTATCTGCGAATGGACGAAGAAACGTATTTAGAGCTGCTCACTTTGGTAACACCATTAATACAAAAGCAAGATACGTTTATGAGACAAAGTATTTCATCACATGGGCGTCTTACCGCTACACTCAGATTTCTTGCCACCGGAAGGAGTTACGAAGACCTAAAATTTTCAACTGTTATATCACCTCAAGCTCTTGGGCAGATAATACCAGAAACGTGCAGTGCCATATACTCTGTTTTAAAACATAATTACTTAAAGGTAAGAAGAAATTATTTATTTTTTTTAACGGCCGACAAAACAAAAAATACATTACTAAAAGAAATATAATGAATAATAGAATATTTATTTACGAATCAGTAACATCGGATGAAAAAGTTTCCAAAAAATATCTCGCATTTCCATGTCTTTGTTGAGAAACAAGTATTTGATTATATGTATTTCCGTAGTCTCTTCCGTTATCAAAGTTGTCTTCTTTAATATTCATATCCAGCTTTGCACGCACTTTCTCCAAAATTTCGTCGGCTCTGTCCGTTATGTTACGCTTTCTTGTGCTACTAACGGAAGAACGTACTGAAGGAGTATTGGAACATGCAGACAGCGCCCGATCTGTGCATACGTTCTTTTCAAAAGGAGATACCGGGGATAGTACGGGAGTATAGTTAGATTCATCCGGAAAGAAAACAATTAATTATATTCAAATAAATTATACAATAATTAACTATGATTGTTAAAAATAATTTATATTTATAATGATTTTTTATTTTAGTTTCCCAGGACCGAAGAAGAATGGAATTTTCCTCATTATTTAGGAGCTGTAGATGGGAAACACATAAATATAGTGCCACCTCCAAATAGCGGTTCTTTTTATTGGAATTACAAAGGCAGACATAGTATCGTATTAATGGCGATCGCAAATGCGAATTATGAATTTATCATGTCCGATTGTGGCACAAATGGTAGAGTATCTGATGGTGGTGTAATAGAAAACACTTTATTTTATGATAAACTTATAAATGGCACTCTTAAGTTACCATCCAGTTGTAAAACAGATAACAGTAATGAATCACTGCCCTATGTCTTCATTGGAGATGAAGCTTTCGCGTTGAGAGACAATTTTTTAAAACCATTCAGCCAAAAAGAATTGAACAGAGAAAGAAGAATATTTAACTACAGATTATCCAGAGCACGCCGGATAATAGAAAATACATTTGGAATGGTTGCAAGATTCAGGATCTTTCATTCTGCAATTAATTTAAAATTAGAAAATATTGATAAAATCGTTATGACATGTTGCATTCTTCATAACTTTTTGATTAAGAAGCGTCAGGAAAATTATACACCTTCAACTTGTTTTTATTCAGAAGATTACTGCACAGGTCACATAGAAAATGGTTTAAATGCAGAACAAGCAACTCTTAATTTACAGCGTGGACACAACAGACATTTATCTGAAGAAGCAAAAAGGGTCCGTAATTTATTTATGACTTACTTTCATAATGAGGGATCACTACCCTGGCAACAAAACTTTGTTTAATACTTTGTAGTTCTAGATCTCTTAAGATTTTTTTATTAATAAATATAATGTACATATAAATAAAATATATTTTTTGCACGATCGGTCTATTTTATTTATTTACGAATAGTGTTTCTAAAGGCTGGTTTACACGCTCACGCCATTTGCACATATCTAAAGGTAAGTTTATTGAATATTAATGCAAAGTCAATAATAAAAGAAGAGTTATAAAACAAAGATATTTTCCAAACAATGTACACATCAAAGTATTAAAATGAAATATTATGTATTTAATATAAATTATGTTTCTCCATCCACAAAACCACTGAAGTTTTGAAACAACAGAGCAGCCGTTTGATTATTGGGTGTTCGCGATTTTTCATTTGGTTGCGTATTATTGAGAGGTGTGCTTGAGGTTTGAGTGGGCAATGATTGCTGAGTGTTGAATAGAGGCTGACTGTTTAATGAGGATTGAGTGTTAAATGAGGGTTGAGTGTGCAATGATTGCTGAGTGTTGAATAGAGGCTGATTGTTAAATGAGGGTTGAGTGTGTTATGATTGCTGAGTGTTAAATGGGAGTTGAGTGTTTAATGAGGTTTGATTGTTGAATGAAGGATGGGTTTGTGATTGCCGAGTGTTGAATGGAGGCTGAACGTTGTATGTATAAAGTTCATGTTGCGTATGTACAAAACAATTGCGATTTAAATTTCCCAACTGTGCCTCGTAGAATATATCGTTTATTAATTTTTCTGCGTGTATAGCTTGTTGGGGATCGAGGTCTCTTAATTTCGATGCCCATGCTTTTCCAATATCAGTAAATTTATCTGCAATAATGGTCGAAGGTTCTGAGAAACGTTTCCCAATCACGTCTAACACTTCGTCGCATTTATTGTTGTATCTTTTCGATGCTTTAGGTAGCCGTACAGATGTTTGTGATGTAGATGAACAGGTGTGGGCGGTGAACAGATACCGGGAGATTCTAGTACCTCAGGAGTTAATTCATTGTCAGAAACCTAAAATATTAAAATAAATAAATAACTAATAATTTGTAAATAAAACCAGGGCAACGTAATTAATTCAAATTTTGACAAAATAATTATAAATGTCAATATATTTTAGTAAATTATTTTTTTATTTATATTCATTTCGGTCGTGCAAAAAATGTTGCCATCATCACGAACGGTGAGCAATTAACTGGTTTCCGACAATATTGTACCTTCGCTCCGCTACGTAACGCGTCGCTCAGTCTCCAAACATTGTCGTCGACCGGTAAATTGTACTTACCGTTCTGGATACTTAATATACTATTTTACTTACTTGATTGCTATTTGTCTCTTCATCAATATTAGATACTGTTTCTCTCGGTGTTTCCTGGTCTGGAAGGAATAATAAGTAGTACCACAAATGGGGCTTGTACACCTCATCAGTCCCCGAACCAGATTTCTTAGATTGTATTACTTTTTTTAACTCCTTTCGGAAGCAACCACGTAGAGAGTCGATTTTCTTTTTAACAGATTCTTTCGTTGCGGAATTATCTACTTCTTGTAATTTTATTATCATGTCTTCGTAAGCTTTATTTTTTTTATCCCTATCAGAATATTCAGTAGATTTAATTTTCCAAAAGCACGGATGGCTTCTATACAATTCTATGAACTCAATTATAAATTGTTTGTTGTAACTCCTTAGGTCTGTCATTGTGAAAACAACAACAAAATAACTTGCGGTTAATCGAGGACAGAGTCGACACTGACAAAACCGGTCCTTCTTAACTGCGTAGTCACACACACGAACCGACTTGAACGAACACGTTTGAAAACGGACGGTTAAAATCAAGCTGCAGCAGATATTTTTGAACGCCGGCAAGAAGGACGGTTTTTGGCCACACACCGACAGTTTTACCCGTGCGGTTAAAACTGCCAAAAAAGAACGACGTCTGTAGCTACCTTAAGAAACAAGGTAGAGTATATGGTAGAGTAGAAGTACCGGCTGTACTTGTTAGCTAATTGCAACGAAATTAATATCGGGTATACCAGATTTAATCTACAAAAAGTATGTAGTTATGCGCTTGCGCGTCCTTCGGCAATATGGCGTACGTCTTTTTAACGTGGGTGTACGTTTCTGAAGCTCTTAGAGTTTTTGGTTTTCTCCTCTCTTGTGTTTTGGTTTTCACCTGCCTTGTGATGTTCATTGGTGTTTTGACGCCCCCGTCGCCTGGTTTTCCAATTCTTTTGCTGGTTGTTCAGCGGTCTTCAACCGTTGACATGCTCTTAACCTCACTTTTTTTGGCGCTCTGCATAGATAACTTATATAGATGTGACATTTACGTAAAATTTTTGTACACGCCACCAGCGCTCCGAACGGCTCGGCCCAGTACTAATATTAAATAGCGGCTAACGTGATAAATCTAAAATTTAATATTTTCTAATTTTTTTGTGTGGAATTAAATAAAAAAATAAAATCATTTGTGGATTTTAATAATCTTTTTATTAAAATTATTATCATAAACATAAAGTCTTATTTTAATATAAAAGAACAATAACTATAAACAATGTGTAATAATTAATGATACTGTTAAAAATTTTACGAAGTAATTTAACTCTTCGGTATAAGGTGAAATATTACCGCGAAAAAGTGATAAATTTACCTAAATTCTAATAGGTTGCAACACGTTTGAGAGTGTTCAAAATCGTTCAAAATAACTTTGTTAAAAGATGTTAAAAATACGGTGTTAATCTGTTTATTCCTCACAGTGTAACTTTACACTTTACAATACCTTATACCCCTTTCCATTTTGTAGCATTAAATGTAATGCCAATATTGTGTCTAAACTTGAAATTGACTGCTTAAAAAGTTGTCTCTTTGGTAATAATTTTCTTTTATTTCTTTAGGATGTTATACTCTGGCGCTGGAATTTCCTCTTATACATCACTGCTTTCCTGTATAAATGTTGAGCTTTTGGTGATAAGTCGTCTTGTTTGTGGACACCAACTTCCTCCAATAAACTCTCCCTTTGTTTAGCTGTCAAAAAATATCCAATAATGATCCCGATTAACGCTGTTTCCCCATTAAGCGGGGTTACCCTGTAATATGAAATCAAACTTTAAAAAAATTACTACATTCTTTTGTAATAAAAGGGAAATTAAACGTTTTTTGAATGAAGTTTCGTTTATTAATAAATAACTCTTATTAAGAGTTATATGCCATTATAAATAATTTAACCAGAGCTTTTCAAAATAAACGATTTATAAAACACATAATTTCTTACCTGAAGTCTCCAATGAGATTGCACTGGTGGATGTTGAAGCAACCTAAAGTCCCATATCTGCATGTGGAGTAGTGGGCGTGTTATTCGAAGCACTTGAAGTACTGACTTCTAAGTACTGATATCCTACATGTGCAAAAAAAATGCCTCAGTCCTAACAACATTTTGATAATTTTATACACATACTGGCAAATTTGATGATGGTACTACTCCTTTCAACAATTTGTTGTTACGTCCAACATCCTCTCGTCGAAAAGGCTTATCACAAACTCGAAAATTATTATAAACCCTCAAGTGTTCACACTGAAGCAGGTTTTCTCGCACACAACATAAAACCCATCTTTGATATATTTCTGGATACATTTGTGGGTTTGGAAATAGGTAGAAACTTCCATACCTTTGTACGCATCCACTAATGGCGCAACTTTTTGACATTTTCTGCTACAAGAAAATAAGATGCATATATATTTATTTTACAAATACCTAATCCAGTTCCATAATCAATATTTAAATTTCAGAGGTTTTTTATGAGCATTAGTTTCCATATTATTTTAAGGGCAACTTATATTTAAAAATTTATTGTGAAACTGGAGATCATAATATAATAATATGAAATAAATAAAAAAAAGTATATCAAATGTACTTACCACGAATAAAATTTCGTAAATTTCTTTAAAATTTACTATCAAACACAAAGCCGCATCAAAACACTAACCAACTTGACAAACAACTTAGAAAACAGTAGAAAAACAAATTGACGAAACGACTACTTCAATCCTAAAATAATTATTAATTTAAACTGCCAAGACAAAGTAGATATCTACATAAAATAACGCAATATAACGCCATCTATCCCGTCGGCCCGATACTAAAAATGACGTCACTTTGTACGAACACGACGTTAATAAGTGCCAGGGGTATGGCGCTCTGTCCGTAAGTTAATTTCGTTTGATTTTATTGTTATCATTGTTCAGTTTTTGATTTATTGTACTTTTTGTAGATCTAATGTTCTGATGAAGGCCTAAATAAAGACCGAAAGCTAAACGTTATAAAAGGATAGTTTTCTTTTAATCCAGCGTTTTGGCTGCTATACGATATTAATTTCGCCAATCCCAGCCATAAACTTAAAACATTAATAATTCCGTAACCAATACGATTTGGGTAACCAAATTTCACACACAAGTCACTCTTACCCTCAAGAACAGCTTACCACCCCATTTTGTAAAAAAAAATTTTCAACCCTCACCCCCGAAAAAGGGATGTTTTCGCCCTGATGGGCACCTTCGAATTAAACGAAATTCAACCACATAATAGAACACACTTCTAAGTATTTTTATCAATTTTCAAAACACCGTAAGCCCTAACGGTTTTCGAGAAAAAAAGTCAGTATTATAAACCGCGGATGTGACTTTAGGGGTGAATTTAACCTCGATGGGTACTTCTGAAATTGATGAAATTTTAGGATGATTTAGAGGATGCCTTTAGTAATTTAAATCAACCATCCAAACACCGTAAGGTATAACGGTTTCCGAGAAAAAAAATTTGTTATTAGACACTATGGGTATACAGCGCGGCGCGGACTTTGGGGGTAAATTTGACCCCGTTGGGCACCCCCAAAATTTATGAAATTTTATGATGATTTAGAGGATGCCTCCCATGGAAGTCACATTTTAATTGCCTCCGGCCTGAACGGTTTTGACTTTTTAATGGATTTAGGTGTACTGCAGCTTAAAAGTGGATCTGATGTTGACAAAAGGCGATGGATGTTATCAAGGTTGCACTGGACCCGGCAAAATTTACGTGAATATTTTTCCCTGTACTGACGGAAATGTTTGTTTCTGCTCTCTGCCGCCTCTTCTGATAGAGCTCCTATAGGCAACAGTGCTTGTTGTATTACTGTTGGGCCATGTATCAAAATTTTATGGAGGGTTGGTGACATGGGGTACCACTAATACAACTGGATGTAGAGCTTAGCCGTATATCGACAGTACTTTATCATCTACCATGGTAAATAACATTTTATGGTTGACCGTCACTTCTTCGTCTCCGATATTATTTTTGCTTGTAGTTAAATGTTTTATCTGCTCTTTGTGATGATTAACTTCCTCATTTGTCACATCTTTCGATTTCCTGATAAATCTGATTCTCATTGGTCGGCAAAAACGTGGTGAGGAGGGCGTTAGGTTTCTTATTTGTCCTACAAATAAGCTGAAGAGGTACTAGTGACGACTGGAAAATATTGGAATCGGAATCGCTGCTATTTGAAAATGTTTGTTTGAATTGTGCTTGTTGAGAGCCATCACAACCCCATTTATACGTCAGTTCCAGGGATGCCAATTCTTTTTGTGTGAGAGATATCAAAACTTCTTCTAGGTAAATAATAAATCGCTTTGCAGTATGATCTGCTAATGCTTGTAATTTAATTTCCGCACACGTTTCAGTAACACGATAAGCATTCGAGTCTGGATAACAATCTTGTTTTGCTCTCTGTAGAAGGGAATAAGAGGGATATAGTTTTCTTGAGCTTTCTCTAATAATTTCATATTGTTTTCGTGTCAATGAAGCTTCTACAACCATAGATAACACTTGTGTTGGTGTTAACTTTTCGGGCTCAGACGTCTCACTCGTTCTAAAAGCTTTCTTATATTTATTACCACGTGACGGCGATAACATGATGTCCTTTAGCACTTGTGCTAAACTCAAATTTAAAAATTTTCGAAGAGCCATTTGACCAGCAAACAA
Source organism: Onthophagus taurus (assembly GCF_036711975.1). Lineage (NCBI taxonomy): Eukaryota > Metazoa > Arthropoda > Insecta > Coleoptera > Scarabaeidae > Onthophagus > Onthophagus taurus. The sequence goes on from NW_027248939.1 coordinate 616,752, forward strand.
GAGAGCTTCAGCTTCATTCTCCTTCCTGAAAAGTGTTGTTTTGCGGCGTTTACTGCAATCGCTTAAATCTTCAAAGGCGCTTTTCGGACGACCACCTATATTCGACATACATTTCTGCATTATTTTAACAGTTCCTTGCAACCAATTACGACTTTTTTCTAAGAACGCTTTTTCTGTACGGTTAGCAGCTTGCTATTTAGTTTTCATCTCAGATTTAACTCGCGAAAGTGTTCGCAAAAATTATTGCTTTTGCTTATCTGCGAACGTTCGCCGTTTTATGATGTTTCTTTCCACTATATCCAATTTCTTCGCAAAATCTCTTTTATCACTTGTTTTGTAAGATTATATATGCCTTCTCGGGTCATGACATTGAAGTCAAAATAACCTACAACGAGGAAGAGCTTGGAATAGTACAGGGCGTAGCAAAAATAAGTTTGTCTTGCCTACATACTACTAGTTTAATTTATTTTTTTAATGTTTTAGGCACTTTCTGGCAGTAGTTTTTTATAGTATAGTAGAGTAAATTCTTCAAACAAAAAGATGTAAAAAAAAATAAAATCGGGAAGAGCCCGGAAAAAAAACAAAAACTCTTCGTAATATAGAAGAAAAACAAAAATAAATACTAAACATGTGCAAATAGAACAAATAAAAAATAACTAAGACTATAGAATTAAACTTGAAAAAAGTACTTGATTCTATTTATACATACCTGGGTTTGTAACATCCATTACAAAAATTTTCACTGCTCACTGTAAAATACACAGAAACACCTATAAATGTATGTCGTTGATTTAATATGATAATTTGGCGAAATACGTGCATACACCAAAGAGTGCAAATGACAACTGACTACGCTGTCTAGAGGAATCGGACACCAATAAAGAATGCGGAAAATTGTTTCCTAAACACTTGGTCACGTTAAGTCACAGCAGCCGCCTTGATTTCTGTGAATCTGTATTTCCGATTTTTAATCATGTTTCTATGTGAAATACCCCACTGTGCACCGTAAGGTATAACGGTTTCCGAGAAAACAAATTTGTTATTAGACACTATAGGTATACAGCGCGGCGCAGACTTGGGGGGTGAATTTGACCCCGATGGGTACTTTTGAAATTGATGAAATTTTAGGATCATTTGGAGGGTGGATTTTTGAGAGGAAAAAAAACTTTTGATAGAGAAAGAAATTTATTATATTAATGGTCTGTTTTACTTATAATTAAATTGTGTAATGGATTGAGAATATGATTATAATTACTTGCTACCGCGTTCCATCCCTGTGTAGAAATTTGTATTAAATACATAAGAAAAGAAACATTTTTACGTTTTATTACCCTTCCATCATGTTTCTCTTAACAATTGCTTCAATATCGGTACAATTGATTTGCTTTTCAGCACAAAACCATCGAATGTAATGTGAGATGTGAGAATGTGTGTAACGATTTCCTATAAAGGCATGGAGAGTATTTATTCATAGCATGACATAGAAATTATAATATCTTATGTTCACAGACTCGAAGTTTTTGCAGGGAGGAATTGTGCAAATTTGTATTCCTTTAGGATTTACGGAAAAAAGGAAGCGAAAGAGGTGAGAATATAGGTACTTCAGTTGGGATGGTGATGTTTTGTGGAGTATATCGTTAGTTCCTATCATTATAACCATATGTCGTTCAACAATATCTCCACAAAACCAAGGGGAACATGTTTTTGGAATACATTCAGTATTGTTTGACCGCCTACTGCTAAGTCGAGGAAATATTTTCCCTTGCTTGTCCGTTTTCATTGTCGTCCTAAAATATATACCATTAGTAGGAATTAATTTCACATCTGTTAGAACAAATACTTACTTTGTATAGTACGTAGCATTCGGCAAAAATTACTGGTCACTGGTTTTAACAAGATATAACTAGAACAACTGATCTCTGCAATAGCTGAGGAACCTTTATATATTATTAAGTTCTTACCTGTGTTACAGTAATATCCATGGTTATGATTGGTCAAAGCCGGTGTAAGAGTACTTACAATGCACTAACTCGTAAGCTACGTACCTGCTTAAGTGACCTTTTTACCGAAAAGAAGTTAAAAAGGAATTCCCTGTACATTTATTAACATCAAAAATAAGTTTCTGAATATCACTATTTCTTTATTAACTTCGACCGCGCTCCTAAATGATGACGTCGTTGCTTCGGCAAAATATTAATATATATATTATATATTTAATACGAACACTTATACACAATATATTATATACACAAAAATATTAACGAAAATATCGAAGCAGATTGATTCTAAAAAGGACCGATAAAATATCCATAAAGCGCGAACTACAGCAAAATATATCAACTAGTGATCTCCGTCACCAATAGAATAGTTTAAGCACATTTATAAGTTTACTCCTCACCCTTCTGGCAAAATCTAAAAAATGTGTATGAGCTCTAAAACAACACCGAATAAGTCGGCAACTATTTTCATTTTAAACCGCTAAAGGCATCCTCTAAATCATCCTAAAATTTCATCAATTTTGGAGGTGCCCAACAGGGTCAAATTCACCCCCAAAGTCCGCGCCGCGCAGTATTCCTATAGTGTCTGATAACAATTTTTTTTTCTCGGAAACCGTTATACCTTACGCTGTTTGGATGGTCGATTTAAATCGCTAAAGGCATCCTCTAAATCATCCTAAAATTTCATCAATTTTGGAGGTGTCCAACGGGGTCAAATTCACCCCCAAAGTCCGCGCCGCGCAGTATTCCTATAGTGTCTGACAACAATTTTTTTTTCTCGGAAACCGTTATACCTTACGGTGTTTGGATGGTCGATTTAAATCGCTAAAGGCATCCTCTAAATCATCCTAAAATTTCATCAATTTTGAAGGTGCCCAACGGGGTCAAATTCACCCCTAAAGTCCGCGCCGCGCTGTATACCTATAGTGTCTAATAACACATTTTTTTTCTCGGAAACCGTTATACCTTACCCTGTTTGGATGGTCGATTTAAATAGCTAAAGGCATTCCATTAGAAACGACACGTGTTTTATTGAGAGTAACAAAAAGTACTTATTAAAAATCCCAACGTAAGAAATTATGGGGGATTCGTGAATCTCATTGTTCAACCCCTCAACAATTGCCTTGGCTACTGCTGAAAATAATTCAGCTTATTTCAAAGCGTCACTAAGTGTTAAATCTGTTAGAATTTGTCCTTGTTGCTCCTTCACAAAGGAATAATTTAAAGAACTAAAAAAGGTCGGTTTGGTCAGGAACTATATAACTCGTTCTCTGCTTAAGTTTGATCAGGCAATTTAAATTTAAAGGGGATCTCATCTTCGTACATTCAAATGATGCCTTGGAATCCGTCTTCAACTTTAATTGGCAAACTTCTCGGAGTTCGAACTTCTTCCTATCTTCGTTCTTGGTAGCACTCAGCAGAACTAGCAGGTCACCGAGATATTACAAATTTATAAAATCAATTATTAATTTCCGGATATAGATTTTTTTACGAACTGTAGAAACGGTTTAATCAATTATTGATTATGGTTATATCCTTCAAAATGAAAGCTTTTGCTAATTTATAGTGGTGTTGAAATAAATGTAAAGTCCGTGCTAATTTATTTATTTCCATTTGTTACAATACACCATAACTGTTTTAATCAAATAATTTATTTACAGGAACTTACGAATGAAAGCAAATATACCGTCATTAATTACACAAAAAGGGTATCGTTGAAACGTCTCCGGCGTAATCATCTAACTAAACCACCATACTCAATTAATTTAATCGGAAATAGTTCATCAAAATTTTAGAAAACTCTATTTAACAGTTTTAGTTGAACATGTAAATTTAATTGTTTTCCCAATTTTGGGTTACAAAATCAAAATCAATAAGTAGGTAATTTTAATTATAAAACATTAAAGCTTCCAATGCAAATTTCACATATTCCAGTGCATATAAATGGTGTCAAATGGAAGGATACATGAAGGAAAAACGCTATGACATAAAGGAAGGTCTACGTGCGTTCCAGATATCCAGCAAAACAGATCACTTTAACCACGAAAATGGAAGCGAAAGTATATGACAGTGTGTCCCTTGGAAAGCTGTGCGGTGCTGAATGCTTTATAAAATCTCTATAAAGATATGACAGATGACTGTCATCTATAAAAATATGACAGATAAATGACCATGAGTAATGATCGGAAATAATTTGTCCGGTGCTGTTTCGTCCCAACACTTTTTAAAATATATTTTAGGGGAGTTTTAGGACCAACGACCTAAGGACCGAGATAACGGCCGTAAATGAGGATTATGGGATTTCCACTAATCCGTAAAACTAAATACCTGGTAATGGACGGAGAGAAGATTGGCCGCTGGAGGGCAATACTATTAAAAACGTCACATCCTATAGATACCTGGGACTGCAAATTACAGAGAACGAGTATAGCAATGATGAATTAGTTAGTGAAATGGTTCAAGCTAAGATAGTAATAAAGAGACCGAATAACGTTCTCTGGAGTAAGAAAATATACAAAAGAAGTAATATACTAATGTAAACAACTGTTGTCAAACGTGTTGCAACCTACGAAGTAGTCTTATAAAAAGTCGAAGGAAAAGTAAGTCGATGATAAATGCAACGGAAAAGGAGTATTGGCGAAGGTGCTCGAGAAAGACAAAGATAGATAAAGCTATCAGGAAATAAATTAAGCGAAACGAGGAAGGCCCGCGCGCTAGGGTGCGGGAAATGGTTTTGTACTGTAATTCAGCTCGCTTAATAAAAAAAGATAGTCGATGTGTTGTGGAAATATTTATAAGTAATAATAATTGATGAATTGTGGACCTTTCTCATTGTAGTTATGTTATTAAAGGTTAAACAGTACTCGATGTTTATGCATATCGCATTTCCACCTTATTATTTAACCAACCTTAATCCTGTAATTTGCAAAAAAAATCTATATTATAACTGGTATACAGGTGCCCATTAGATATGTATGGAATATAGTATATATCTTGGTAAATATCAACTTCATAAAACATTTTATACAAAAGTTGTTTAATATTTTATTTGCCATAATAAGAAAGCATTTAATTATTTTTATTTCAGAAAACAAACGAGCAACAAACAATACTTAAAGTTTTTTAAATGGCAATGTATCCTTTCGTTAGGCTGATTTGATGACGTAAAATTTTTTTTCGCCTCCCATACCTGAAAGTAAATCATATCAGCCCTAAAAAAATAACTGAAAGCTAGATTTTCGGCCGTTGGGATTCTAAACTCTGAACGTCCCTACTTTATAGTTTCTCATCACAATGTAGTTAGTCTTCATTGACATTATATTTTTGCAATTTTGTTTGGTTTAATGGGAGGCGAAAAACAGTTGTGTGTCACACGTGCAGAAATGCATTAGCAGCCCTTATCTATAGCTAATGGCCTCGGGCTGCTAATGCTTATTTTCTGCCCTTGAGACACAATATATTATGTACTTACCCTTACATCAGAATAGCCAATGATTTCTCCAGGTTCATCATTATATTAAAAAATTGAAAAATGTTAAATTGTTATGATGAAAAATATTTATTAGATTTCAGTGCTACAATATTGTTTCGACTCGAACGAATGAGTCGTCTTCAGGCACGACTGTAAATTAAAATTATAAAATAAAAAATCTTAATTAAAGAAAAATTATAATAAAAATATTTACCGTCGTAAATTTAGTGGCAAAAATTTGCGTAAGATGTACTTACATACATTGGAATGTTAACAAAAAACTTCATTGAAAAAACAAAATGTTGTAGAGAGAAAAAGAAGGGAAAGTTTCAAAAAATAAAATTTTTTACAAGTTGAATATTAAAGGGTTAAAGATTAAAATGAATTAGAATGAAATGGTATTGAAAATTTAAACGATATAAAATTTGAGAAGTTTTCGAAAAAGATATAAAAACAAAACGTAGCAAATTGAAAAATTTACAAAAAAATTAAAATTTAAATCAGAATGATAATTAACAAGAAAAATTTTTTAACTTTAAATGAAAAATAACAAAACAACTGAACTAAAAATCTATTCAAAAGTGTAACATGCGCATGTTAAATAAAAATTAAATTAAAAATTAAAGGATTTTGAGAATTAAAAATAAAATATAAATGCTTAAGTTTCTTTCCACAACATGAAGTTACAAAATAAAAGAAAAATTCTGAAAACTAAAAAGAAAAAACAAAGATTAAAGGCGTAAAAATAAAATTTAAGAGCGATTACCTAAAACGTGTATTCTTCAGCGTGACATGTTGTAGAGAGAAAGATAAAGAGGAAGTAACAGGTTAAATAAAACATTTAGAAATAAAAATTCACTATAAATGCGAACTTGACAAAATAAAATTTACTGTGTGACAGGCCAAACACCTTGTATGGAGATTCAAAAAATCAAATAAATTTCAAATAAAATCTGTGATTATTGAAATCAGTGATATCATTTAAGATCAAATCAGGGAATGTTTTTTTACTTACATCAGAAATTTTTTGAAAAAAATGTAAAAATTGTTTATTAATAAAAATTATTCAACAACATTAATCTAGATATCCGAGATCGGCAAGTACCTCGAATTATTGCCGTAAATTAAATTTACATACAAAATAAAACAAATAAACGAAAAATTAGGGTACATCTCCCTAATGTACCCTAATTGTCTCTCATTCGAGGTACTTGATGATCTCGGATATCTAGATTAATGTTGTTGAATAATTTTTATTAATAAACAATTTTTACATTTTTTTCAAAAAATTTTTGATGTAAGTAAAAAAACATTCCCTGATTTGATCTAGATTATGTATGTATGTATGTTACGGGGAGTGCGTATACTATACGCGGCACCTAGGCCCCAACGGGCCCCTTGTACATCCTCCTCTAAGAGGTCTGAGATGATAAACGCGAGCTTAACTTGATTTCTGGCTGATTCCGCTTCCTGACCGACCCCCCTCACCGGGCGTGCTACGGCACAGGCCCAGTGCGGGTTCGCCCCTGTCAGGTGCCGCTCAATGATGCCACTCACTCGCTGGCCCCTCCGTACCAAGGTGGAGCAAAGCTGCTCATCAACCCTTGGCCCGGGTACGCTCTCACGAGGTGTGGCTTCAAGAACGCTAACGCGCATTCAGCCATGTGTTCAAACCCATTACACACATGGGTGATAACGACAACCAGAGGTGTACGACTGGTTGCCGGGACCGACGGCTTAACGTCCCCTCCGAAGGACGGGTGGGCGGCTTGGTGAATATGTTTAAACCGGGGCTCGAACCCGGAACGTCTGCGTGTCAACCCGAGAGTTTAACCGCTGAGCCACCGCCCAGCCTATCTAGATTAATGTTATTAGTTAAATTTTCATAATAACCAATTTTTACATTTTTTTCAAAAATTTTCTGATATAAGGGTTGTAAAATGTTACGTCATCGTAAAGAGAAAAAAAAGCTCTGTCAAATGAGCCTAACGAAAGTGTTATTCGTTGCTCGTTTGTTTTCTGAAATAAAAACAATTGAATGCTTTCTTATTATGGCAAATAAAATATTAAACAACTTTTGTATAAAATGTTTTTTTATGAAGTAGATATTTACCAAGATATACAGCGTGTCCCGTATCTTCCGCATCAGAGCATTATACGGTTGTAGAATACATTATTCTGAAGCGATCTTTCTAATAAAATTTTTTCGAAATGTTTATAATAACCGCACGGGAACTGTTTAACGACGACCAATAACGGACGACTTTGATTCATCGAAAAAGTTTATTTCTCTTTCCATGACGAATCTATTGGTGAGTACACGTGGGAAACGAGTTATCATCGGCGTAGCGAACCGGCCGAGGGTGGCACCGATTACCTGAGTCTGATTTGCGATCTGCTGATTGGACGAAAAACAGTTCCTTTAAACAGTTCCCGTGCGGTTATTATAAACATTTCGAAAAAATTTTATTAGAAAGATCGCTTCAGAATAATGTATCCTACAACCGTATAATGCTCTGATGCGGAAGATACGGGACACGCTGTATACTATATTCCATACATAATGGGCACCCTGTATAATACATCTCAATGCGCATAACGTTAGTTTTATTGCTACTATTTGTACGCTCACTACAATTCTAATTACATCTGTAATAATATTTCGTGTATAAAACGGATTACATGCCACGAACAAGAAAACATTTAAAATTTATGGATTTTGTGCCACCCAATCGTGCTGTTACAAGTTATTCTCTAAGTCACAAAGTTCAGCAAGTTATGTTAATTTATTTCATACTTGGTGGTATAACGTACACAATTCAAACCATTGCGGAGTCGAAAATTCAACTACTAACAAAGATAGAAACGAGCTTGATGCTATTTATTTTAGTAACTCTTTATTATGGTTACTTATCACTTTATTACATCAAAAACAATGTCGAAAACGTTTTCAACAAAATAAAATCATTGAATGAATTTGGGCATCTTGAAAAAGCTAGTCGTAAACACGAATTAATCGATTTTGAGGGCGCAACATCCCATCACAGTGAAATGCGGAAATTTCGGAGAATTGTCAATGGTCACATTCAAAAATGTAAATATAAATAATTTTTATTTCAAATTTAATTTCGAATCTGTTTTAAGATAATGCAGGGTGCGTATGCTTATGCTACAATGCAAGGAACCAATGATTAAAATTACAAGATTACATATTATGAGTTGTATTAAATAAATGTATTATATACATATATAACAATAAAAGGCATTGTTAGTATTAAAGGGTTTTATTTAAATCACCTTATATACAACACTATATTCTCCTATACTTATTGCTCTTTCACCCTCCATTTTTGCTTCTGCAAGAAAGTTTTCCATATGGCCGGTAACACCTAGTAAGGCAGTTCAAAGTAGCAAAGGTATTATTTCTTAATCAACTTCACTACCAGTTCATGACGCAACTTATAATTTGGTCCATAATCATATTAAAAAGCGCAGGGCTCAGAGGCTCAGCGTGCAGAGATATTCTGTATCACCCTGTCTAATACCGGTTAATACTTCATAATTTCCGTTATTTCCTGATTGCCTTCGTCCGTGTTATTTGCAACTGGCTGTTAAAGTTTTTGAAAATTGTCTGCTCAGTCTTCTTTAAAGATTATGTTGATTGGTTATGTTCATTTAGCGGTTTCTTTCTATTTCTGAGCATGTTCCAAATTTTCTTCTGTCCCTCGTACAGGTCGTGTTCCAAATCCTTAGCGAATTTTTCGAAGTGGGGTAGGAGATTATTTTTCTTGGTTCTAGTGTGGACTCAAAGAGTAACTGTGGCGCAGAAGTCAGAAGTTCTATAATACGCTGTGCAAACAACTCTGCAGTCGTAACATGAGTGGGAATGGTTAATAATTTACAAAACTCTTATACTACTCGTGGTTATAAACGTAACGCTCATCTTTGAGAAAAAGGTTGCATAGTGTAATTAGAGATAGTTTAATTATTATAATTAATTTAATGATTTCATTTTCTTTTCATATTATTGAAATCCATAAATATATAAAACACTATCGATTTACCCGGCAACGATAGAAAAAATATTTAAAAATGCTACATTTACCGCATTATCATCGATTTACTATGTTTCAAGATTGTTTGGTATAACACCTTATTACATAGATAAAACGAAAAGTTTAAAACATCATCGATTTCTTATAATATATGGTTTATACCTTTAAAAGGAATAACTTTCGTTTCAACTTATTATTTTGTGATATTCATCACATTTATGAAAATGGAGTATACTTATTAAATGAATCGAAGTGAATTTTATAAAAATTGGAAAATATTCTTTATTCACCATTGTTTTTTTTAATGTATTCGTCTTTACGGTTAACTCGGGTTTTCGCCAAACCGAGTTTGTTCATAGTATACACTTGAACTAACATTAGCAATGTTATTCAACAACAACCATTCTTTCAACTCAAACGAATGTAATATTCAACAATTAGGCAATTTTTCGCATCCTTAAAAACTGCTTAGTCATCCTTCAACATAATCACGTATGTAATATAAAACACAACAATCCACACTCCCCAATGAATAATTTTTACAGATTAGAGACTTTGTTCTTCAAAGTGCTCAACTTCGCTTGTTTTTTTTTAACATGTCTATTAATATTTTAGTATGATACTTAAATTGAGGTGCATTGATGATAATAACTTTTGTTAGGTATTTTAAGTTGTTGATAAAATGATTTGATCATTAACCATTTGATTATCTATCTTCCGAAGATTTTGACCATGCTTGGAAAGCATGCAGACAGTTAAGGTTTACAGACCTTAAAACGGTAACCTCAACATCAGAATTACTTGAAAACTGGTCATTTTATAAAAGGCCATATGGGTTTTGTTTGGTATAAACAATATCTTTCTCGTAATTATACCAGAAAAGCTTACAATATGTTATTTTACAGATTAACATGAACGTTACGACAGGGTTTGAGTGTGGCGGCACTAATACAACCTTTTGTGATGGCAATTGGCGAGAATATTTTTAAATTAAAGTTTAAAGTTTTGAAGTTGCTATAAAACACCTATTTAGATATGTGTTGCAGTACAATAAAGCCTAAAAAATGAATTTGGTGTTTAATTGTCTGATTAGTATTACCTTATTTATGTTAGAAAATTATTCAATGTGAAAGGATAAAAGATAACCTGTGATCAACAAATTTCTTTACCGTCATGCAGTTATATTAAATGCCGTGATTAGCTAAGTCAAGGTACGTAGTGTTAATTAATAGTTAGCATTAAAGCAACAAATAATTTCATTGTCCCAACGTATAATGTTCATGTACTTGATGAACAATATTTATTGGATAAAGGAATATTTTATGAAGTAGCTTCTTTAGCAGGATTAATATGTACATTATAAGAACGTATGATGTTATTGGCTCAATGAACAGCTTTAATTGATACTATAAAGTAGTATCATTGGCAGGATAATCCTGCACATAATTATAATGTTCGACTTTGTTAGCTCAATAAAATGTGATTTAAAAAAACCAATGTACGCTATTCATTCATGCAATAAATTTACATTAATCAATGAACGAGTTCATCCTTTTGTGCAAAATGTTCAATGTGTCAACGTACTTTTTCATCGGACTGATTTTATCGTTATTTTCATTGTTACAACGAAGAAACTTGTTGAAGATTGTTGTTACATGAATAAGTTTTTTTAAAAAGAAAGATACGTTATTTTTGACTTACGAAATCAATTCTCGATACGAAAATGTGATTGTTGACTCAACACTAAGATATTCTTTTTCAAGATTATTGATTTACTTTCACTAAGAATTCGCTTTCTTGAGAATCAATAATATTTGTATACTTGCTTAGAGAATATGTGGTTTTTCTTCACTCAACAAAATGATCGTGTGGATATACAAGAATATGATAAGGTTGAGCCAAGAGTAATAATCTTCCTTCAAGAATATATTTCTTTCTGTTAAATGAAATTTGTTAATTTCATTAATTAACCGTCCGTATACTAGGTGAATTAATCTCAAATACTAGGTGGGGTTTGACATACCCCGAAAATAAAATACTATTTCTATAAAATATTACATAGACAAAGATCTCGTGCGTTCTTTTTGTTTTTGAATCATTTTGAGTTTTTAATTGCTTTTTAACATAACATTCATCAATGCCATCAATATCACTTGAACATTATTCAATGCACAATTCAATCAATTAATCTAAAACTACGAATTTAAAATTGATCAACATTGTTCAAAGGTATTTTTTCAGATTTTATTATTATCACCTGAATACAAGAAATTTTCTACCACCTGCAATACATATTAAAAACGAAGTAAACGTGTTATTATTATTAAACACATTTAAGCGAATCTCTTAAAACTTTTCTTTTTATTTTTCCAATCGCTGTTTTTGGTAAATCTTCCACGAAATAAATCCCTCCTCGTAAGTGTTTCGTTTTCGAAATTCGTTCTTAAAGAATAAAACTTCAAATATATTTCAATTTAAAAAAAATGGTATTACCTGCCACAAATTGAATCAATTCTTCTTCAGTTATGTCCACATTTGGTTGTTTAACTACAAACCCAGTGGGTAATTCCCCAGCAAGTTTATCTGGTTTACCAACAACGCAAGCCGCTTTCACCTTTGGATGTGATAATAAAATCCCCTCGATTTCAACCGGTGCTACTTGAAACCCTTTATATTTAATTACATCTTTAAGTCTATCGACTATAAAAACGAATCCTTCCTCGTCGTAATAACCATAATCACCCGTGTGCAACCACTCATTAACAAAAGTATTCTTAGTGGCTTCCGGGTTACGATAATATCCTTTTGTAACCAGTCTTCCTTTTACAAGAATTTCGCCAGCTTCATGAGATCCTAACCGTTTTCCAAATTCATCGCAAATACAAAGCGACATTCCAGGAACGATTTTTCCTGCAGATCCAACTTTTTTTTCACCAGTTCGCATCATTGTTACCCCTAATGTAGCTTCCGTTAATCCATACCCTTGACGAAAACATTTTAAATTTGGAAATAACGCGACGAGTTCTTCTTCGATTTTCTCGTTTAACGAATTGCCTCCACAGAAAAGTTCTTCGATTGTTGAAACGCCGTAATTTTTAAAAATGAGACTTTTAACAAAACTGTAAGCCATTGTCGGAACAATCGCTAAATGTGTTATGTGGTGTTTTTCGATTGATTCTAAGTATAATTTTTCGTTGAATCGTTTCATCGTAATAATTTGGCTCCCTCTCATTACGTGGGATATGTTTACTACTAAACCGGAAACGTGGAAAAATGGGAGTATTGAGAATATGATTTCTTCTTTTGCCAAGGAAACTCTTGGGTCGTATAATTGATTTACTCTCATTGCTATGTTATCGTGAGTTATCATAACAGCTTTAGGTAATCCTGTTGTACCAGAAGAAGAGGTAATAAAAGCAGTTTGATCAATTGGATTGACGTTGTTAGGTTTAAAGTTATCGATGCAAATATTTTTGTTACAATTCTTTTCTATAAAGGTACTTAAAGTATCATAGCCTGAAACGTCTTCGTCGTCTAAGATTATTATTTTTAAATCTTGAAATTTATTTTTTTCCTCAATAAAAATATTTAATACTTTCGAAGATATAAAAACAATTTTTGGTTGGTAGATATCATATAGATTTAAAAATTCATCTGAAATAATTAATTTATTATGTTTAATAAAAAAAAGTTTATAACAAAATACTTTTCGTATAAGTTTGATTAATAAATCCAGAAATCATTCCAAGAAATAACCCAGCAACTACAGGAACGTAATAAAAAATACTATTTTCCCCCGATATAGCTAAAACGTCGTTTTGTTTAAAACCACAACATCGAAGACTTTCAGCTAATTTACAAGATAAAATTAAAAATTCTTTGTTTGTAATCTTTTGATCATTTGACACGTCAATCTAAAATTGATCGTAATTAATATTTATAATTTTTTCTTACGTGCAAGTTTCGTATACAAATAAAACTTTGTCATCTTTTTCTTTGAGTTTATCAAATAATCTGATTCCAAGAGAAACCAATGGAATAGGTGTTAATAGTTTCGGTCCATGTAAAATACGATCCATGTTTTAATAACAATTTGAAAGTCTAAAACCTAGAAGGATTGTAAACCACATTTACAGAACTACAAACTTATTTATTGAAGTACTTGTTTTATATACGTTAAAAAGTTAAGTGTAGTTGAAACCTTGTATTAAATTTTTGTTCCAAACAAATTAACAACAAAAAAGTTTTGAGTAAATAATCGTGTTAAATTAAACTAAATTTGAATCAAAACAAAACTTGCATGAATAATTACAATTGTTGTGGTATTGGATTAAATTTAAAGATAGAAACTCCAAATTCGATCTAGTTGATCTCATTACTCTGTGTACTTGTTCTATAGTACCAAGCAGTTTTCTAAATCCAAATGGATAGTTAGGAATTAACTTTTTATTTACTACGATGCTCTGAAGTCTCTTCAATAAGAGCTTTTCGAACACTTTTGAAAGCAATGGAAGTAAACTTATATTGCGGTAGGAAGTCTCGTCGCTCGTGATTTTATTTGGTTTCAGTACCATAGTTATCTGCGGCACCTTCCATTGTATCGGGAATGATACTAGTCTTGAGATTGCGTTGAAGATAAGCAGTACCATTCGTAGCACATGCTCAGGCATATGTTTAAGAACCAGTTCGGTTATAAGATTGTTACCGAGCGATTTATTTTAGGGAGTCTATAAGTGTTTTAAGCTCAGATTTATTTTTTTTTATCGGTGGACCGGTTACATAAGAGGCGGAATTTAGTTCTCTATGCTGGGATAAATCTGGGTGAGGTTGAAAGATGTTACGCAGGTGTTCCGCAAAGGTATTTATTTTTTCTTCGTTACTTCTAACCCATAAATTTTCAACAGTTTTATATTTACCTCTTCCCCTAACTCCCAACCCTTATAACCATTTTCAAACATTTTTTACTTCACATATAAAACAAATACCGTGACATATTTCGCCAAACTCGACAAGTAATGCCTAGAATAGAATTAATTTTTAAGGGGGTAGTTAACCCCCACTACCCCCAAATGTCGTATATGCCTTACTTTAAACTACAAATTTTATTAAGCGACTAATTTACGATTTTGTTTAAAATATGTTCAAAATTCCTGACAGCTTTATCACATCATTCTTTCGAGCAGTGCACTGCAGTGGTTATATGTAAACCCGTAACTTCGCTGCGTTTGATCTACGACGAATGAGAACAAAAAAATATTATATAGTATATTAAACGCCATCAAAATCGATCACTCTGTAGTATATGTATAATACATCAAATAATAGCTTATTAGAAATGAATAACCAGTTTCAATTCACCAAATTTAGATAGCACTTTTCACTTTCGAAATATAGGCAAAAATGTACTTTTTCCCCAAAACTTTCAACCTCTAAAACTCGACTCAGGGCCTTATTTTAGCCCATTCTATGACTGTACCAAATTTCATCGAAATAGGTGTGCCATAGTTGTGTTACTTCCCTTCTCAGACATATTTATGAATAACTTTGAATCTAAACTACTAAAAGCAGAAATGAGCAAAAATATAATATTTAGGAAGAGGTATGTGAACGACATATTTATAACTTGGCATGGCGAAGACGTTCAAGATTTTGGGGTATATTATAATCTTATAAACGAAATTTACAACAACATAAATTGTATATTAGAAACAGAGAGCGACGGTATAGTTTCCGATATTTCTGGTGGTTTTTATGACTTCATTGCAGTCATATAACGACCAAAGATGGGGTTGTATACAGGTAGTTTACGAACCCCAAACTCTGGCGTGAGTTGTTCAGGTCCACATTAACGAAAATTTCAATAACATAATATTTAAAAACTTAAATATCATTACTTTGTGTGAAAATACAACAATTTATTTAAATCTATCTAAAAAGTACATTTGCTTAAATAATTTATGATTATTATTATAAAATTTATTATTTAGTGTGAAAAACTAATTCTAAGATAATTATAACAAATATGTTTTAATTTTTATATTATAAATTAATACTTCCTTTTTTTGTAAAATCATTTAAGTATAAGTAAATTTATATTCTTTACTACATTTCTGTTTTATTTTGTGGAATTTAAAATAAAATAAAAAAGGAGTGCGTCCCTGGACCTATAGTCGAGCCGTCGAATTTGTGCAGTGATAAATCACCGTGACAGGTAGGTAAATTTCTCACCTCGAAGGTCGCACTGTCCGGATTCGTCAAAGTAAGTGACCATACCCCTCCTGGGGTAGCGCACTGAGCGCGTTCCTGGGGACAAAAAAAAATAAAAGCCGCCGACGCACTGTGAACGGTATTCATAACTTCTTATCTGACTGTAAAGGAAGGTTTATTCTCGTATAGTTTAGCTGCTCCTTATACGCCCTGGCAAGAGTAGGCGGTTACATAACGAAGGAACCGACTACCCCTTTTTTTGTAAGTACTTGTCACGGTGATTTACCACTGCACAAATTCGACGGCTCGACTATAGGTAAACATTTTTTAATGTATTTATTATCTGCATAAAAAAAATATTAGCAAAAATGTAAAGGGGGTGGTTACGTTTAGTAATTTAGAAGGGTAGGTTGAAAGTACAAATAGGATCAAAACGTGCCCTATTATGAGTTAAACATATTCCCCAAATTTCATTTTCCTAGCGTTTATGGTTTTTGAGAAAAAGAAATTAAACCAAAATTTTCCGCCATTTTTGGAGGGGTGTAGCTCCTTAGGGGAGCCGAAATCGCCCATGGTTCATATATCAAAGTACCCTTAAAATGCACTAAAGAATCACCCCTTGAAGTTTGTTGCAGTCATTCAGATACACCCTGAATAAGTATATATGATAATTAATGAATCCAATGAGGATTTTTCGACTTATTTAAAAAAAAATTTAAAAAACGCATTATTTTTAAAGCCCTCTAGCGGCTAAACTAAGCAATTTTGTATATAGATAAGTTGAGTTAAATCATCATATTTTTGGTCGAGGTACATGTGGTCTTGCGTTTTACACGTCATTTCCGGACATCTTTGTCCGGAAATGTATCTGTATAACCTTTTACAAAATCGTTTTGACGATCGTTGGATAGCTAACAATTAACCCCATAAATGGCCTCCCCGTTCACCCGATATCACTTCATTAAATTTTTCTGTTATGACAAATTTTTCCGTATAAAAGGTATCATGTATGCTACACCGATGACAACAAAGGAAGAATGCAAAGAAAGACTCCGCGATGCATTTTGATCTCTCTCTTCCGAAGAAATTCGGAGTGCCGCTCATGCCGGGTTTTTAAAAGAATTCATAAATGTTTGGAAGTTGAGGGCAACCAGTTCGAACATTTACTATAGTTATATTAATTTTTCGTTCTTGTTTTTTATTTTTTCATTTATATTGTTAAATATAGTACCTTCATTTTGTCTTGTGCTTTTATAAGTTTTATTCTATTACGAAAGTTACAAAATGTGTGGAGATCGGGCTTTGAGGAGAATTTTTGATTGCAGCCTCACTATGGGCTGTATCTTCAAAAGCAGCTTCGTTTTGATGTTAATCACAAAGCCTCTTTACATTCTAGCGTACAATAGTTTTTGTTTCATATCACTTCCATCAAACGAAAGTCAACTAATAAATTTAAATTTACTAAAAATCAAGAAAATTTTATTTTTTTTTAACTTTCTAGGGAAACCATACATTTTAGATATAGGGATGTAACGGCAAAGTTCCCTTATTTTTTAGCGTACAATACGCTGGTGAAGGAAAAAATTGGGGTTGCCATTTAAAAAAATGAAGTTTTCGACTTTTCGAGATAAGGAAATTCGGCGCACATTTGTGACCAGCCTGTATAATTTTTTAAAAAACTGTTCAGGGTTATGTAAACTGTGGGTCCTCTCTATGCAAAGCTTGAAAGTGAAAGTGACGAGATTAAAAATCGGGAACGATTTTTGATCTCGTCACTTCGAACCAGTTTCTGAAGAAGGTTGCAAATGGCATCCGAAACGTCAAACCTTTTATTAAAAGACGTACGGCAAAACCCGAAAGTTTCTAGTGTTAGTTCTAGTTTTAGTTCTAATTTTAGTTTAATTCACATCGGCCGTGAAAGCCTTCGTACTTATGAGATTTATGTGTGATGAAGGGATAGTTGATTCAAATGGATAGTCTCTCATACCATTCTTTCGGAAAATTGAATTAATTTTATAGATAAGTTTATTAACAAATGGAATGAATCTGTATCTCGCAATCTTGGGTGTTTCATTTACTGTTAGAGTTGTTGAATTTGTTATTGATTGTTTAAAATGATATCTTTCAAGTAAATTATCTACATAGGTTTCCCGAAATTTGTTATTCAATGCTATTGTCTGAATTGTTTCTTGTTCTTTATTTAAATTTTCATAACTCGTAGGTGTGTTAAATGTTCTTTGTATGTAAGCATGAATTGCTGCGTTTTTATGTGGTTGATAATGGAATGAACTGTGCGGTATAATACAATCCGTTTGTGTTAGTTTCCTGAAAATGCTGAATACCGGTATAGTCCGATATTTCTGGTGGTTTTTATGACCCTCAGAAACAGTAGTGGCAGTAATTATCACCCGGAAAAAGTATCTGGACATGATTTATGATAGGTCCTCCTAGGGAACTATAGTCGAGCCATCGAATTTGTGCAGTGATAAATCACCGTGACAGGTAGGTAAATTTCTCACATCGTCGGTCGCCCTGTCCGGATTCGTCAAATTAAGTGACCACACCCCTTCTGGGGGTAGCGCACTTAGCGCGTTACTGGAGACAAAAAAATAATAAAAGCCGCTGACGCACTGTGAACGGTATTCATAACTTCTTATCTGACTGTAAAGGAAGGTTTATTCTCGTATAGTGTAGCTGCGCCTTATAGACCCTGATGGGAGTAGGCGGTTACATAACGAAGGAACCGACTACCCCCTTTTTTGTAAGTACCTGTCACGGTGATTTACCACTGCACAAATTCGACGGCTCGACTATAGTAATACAATTTCTTTGGTCACGGGTGTCACGTGTGGCGCGTTTGGGACAGACCATGTAGAAGTGGGAGTAAATTGCAGGTAAACGGCGGGAAAACGTATGATACTTGAAAATTGCGGCGTTGTCAAACCTAAATGTGGGAGAATTGGCATTTGCGCATGCAAGGTTGTCTAAGTTCCTATGCTGCAATACTTTGATTTTAGTTTGTGGGCGAGGAGCAAGAGCAGGGGGGTTTTCGTGACGTAAGCTATCACGGATTGCGCACGCAACCTCATGGCCATGTGGTGCTCCATGCATTTGTTTAATATGAATTGCTTGGCGAAAAATCCTCATTGGATTCATTAATTATCATATATACTTATTCAGGGTGTATCTGAATGACTGCAACAAACTTCAAGGGGTGATTCTTTAGTGAATTTTAAGGGTACTTTGATATATGAACCATGGGCGACTTCGGCTCCCCTAAGGAGCTACACCCCTCCAAAAATGGCGGAAAATTTTGGTTTAATTTTCTTTTCTCAAAAACCATAAACGCTAGGAAAATGAAATTTGGGGAATATGTTTAACTCATAATAGGGCGCATGTTTTAACCCTATTTGTACTTTCAACCTACCCCTCTAAACTACTAAACGTAACCACCCCCTTTACATTTTTGCTAATATTTTTTTTATGCAGATGATAAATACATTAAAAAAATTTTATCTAGGTAGATGGAAGTATCCTAAAACTTTCTTGTCAAAAAAAATGTTAAAAAAAATAATAAAGCAAACACTGCACGTTAAACAACGGGGTTGTCGATCAAAAGTTGGAATGAATTTTTAATGAAAAAATCTTAGTAGGCTTTGCAATCTTTGTCAGAAATATTTTTGATGTTTAAATGTCAGTGTTTTCCTTATTATTATTATTGTTTTTCAAATTAATTTTTAAATAAAGTTCTATCGCATTACGCTCGTTCACTCGACGTTCAAAATTTTAAATAAAACAATAATAATCGTACGAAAACCACTGACATTTAAACGTTAAAAATATTTCTGACAAAGATTGCAAAGCCTACTAAGATTTTTTCATTAAAAATTCATTCCAACTTTCGATTAACAACCCTACAGCTTAACAGTTAGTGTTTGCTTAATTATTTTTTTTCTCAGAAATTATTAAATTTTCGAAGAACATCAGAGAGACAAAAAGTTTTAGAATAGTTTTATCTATCTAACTGATATTTTTCCAATGTATTTATCATATTCATAAAAAAAATCTAGGCATAAATTGAATGGGGGTGGTTACGTTTAGTAGTTTAGAAGCGTAGGTTGAAAGTACAAGTAGGGTCAAAACGTGCCCTATTATGAGTTAAACATATTCCCCAAATTTCATTTTTCGTGTATATAAATGCTAGTTCACTTTATTTTGTAATGTTTTCGCCGCGTGTTAGTAATATTATTATTAATTTTGTCAGGTTTTTGAACTGTATTATAGGCAAAGATCGGCACGGGTACTGAATGAAAATACCAGGGTAACGGGTACGGGTACTTTAATACTATTCGGGTATCGGATACTTTTTACGAGTACTTTTCACAATTTAAAGTACCCGAGTACAGTACCCGGGTACTATTAGCGGGTGCTCGGGTACGGGTATTTAAAAAAAAGTTACGATTGTGTTAAAAATGAACAACAACTTGTAAATAAAAGTGATAATTGGGTTGTACTACATACTTCAAAAAATATTTTCTTACATTGTATATTTTACTATTTACGTGATATATTATATTATAATAAATTAAAGTCTAATAAATGTTTGTTAGCATTCAATAATGTCAACATGTCAAAGTTGTCGTCTGATAGCGCTTGGCGTCTTGGAGTTAGGACCATGTTGGCCAATGAGAATAACCTTTCGACAGGTGCCGATGATGGTAATGCGGTATTGTGTTTTAGAAACAGTTTTTTTAATGTTGGGTACTCATGAATAATGTTTAAATTTGTACGTTTATCATCTAAACATCGTAGTAGTTCTAACTAAACTTTTGGTCCATAATGTTTAGTTTGCTTAACGTTTTTTTGTACTTCACTTTCATTAAAATCAAAGTAGTCATCTAGGTTCTAGGTTATTTTCCTCCCCACGCGAACTTTCAACGTCGTCCTCTTTTAAGTCCAATGCTTAAATGTGGGTCCTTCATACCTGACAACCATCTCTATTTAAAATTTGGTAACAATACACACGCACCTATGGAATCGTAGCTCTTTAGAACAAAAATGGTTGAAAACCTACTCTGCAATTTCTCAATGCACATATTTATAATGATATCCCCACTATATTTAAATTTATTGGATACTATTAAATTACATTCAAAATACCCGGGTACCTCGAAAATACCCGAGTACTTTCTATACCCAGGTATTTACCCGGGTATTTACCCCGGTATAAAATTACCCGGGTAGTGCTCACCCTTGATTATAGGTTAGGTGGTAGAGCAGTCTCCGAACTGAACCTCGCCTATATAGCAAATCATGTCAGTTGAATTGTATTATTGTTATATGCAAAATAAAGGCCTTTATTATTATTATTATACACTTTTCCACTCACTTCTATTACTTTAGTAGATATCCTTTTTTCCAGAGTTAAACACCATTTTTGCTCCCTTCTTGAACTTTTCCCATATCACCCTCTATATTGTTTTTAAACAGTTCTTTCATCATCGCCTCGTTACTCAAACTATTATCCACATTGTATACCACCACCTTCGGGGCTACCATGCAGTTGTTGAAAGTATTACAAACTGAAAGTAACATCGCGCCGCATCAAAGAGCAGTGTTAGTTGAATGAAATTTTATATTTATTTATTCTTCAGTTACAATAATTGTGCTTTTATATCTTATGCAATAGTAATCGTAAGAAATGATTTAGATTATTGGATTTGTAATTCTTCACTTAAATTATCAACAAACATAAATACGTTATCAATAACATCTTGAGCTTCTTTTCTACTTTTCACAACATTCTCCTTCATAGTAAGAGCTAATTGAAAACGATCGTCTTTCGAAATTATCGATAAAACAAAACCTAAAAAATAAGATTATAAAAATTGATGTTTCCGTAATTAGTTAATTAATACATGTATTGCAGAAGTACGTAATAAATGACATAGCTGCTTCAACTTCACATCCAGCTATTGTTCCCACTTTCAATCCACCAACATTAGTTGCAACTGCTGTTAAGTTACTAGTGTGGGAAACGATTTGTTTTACAATGGGAGAAGGTATCAAATGTCCAAGGTTTGAAAGTTCATAATACGCCTAAACATTTTAAATATATTCGTTTAATTTTAATTATTATTTGTAGTGGTTATTGTTACCAAACCATCAATTGAAAATTTTCCTTTATTAAGTTCATTTCCAATGGATTTAAGCCGATCCAACATCGTAGATTCTTTCTTCATTGTAACTTGAGTGTTAAGTACAATTGGTATTGAGTTATTCGTAAGTTTATTGTAATTGTACGTTCCATTAACAATACTCACTAAATCTTCGTCTATGGGCCTAAATATAACTACTGTGGAGCACTTATCCATTTTTTCACCTCTTCTCGCTAGTATTTCCGCTAAACTAGCGGTTAATCCAGCAATTAATATCTCAGTAAATCCTATCCCTAACTTATTTTTGATTTTTTTTATTAACGGAACATATTTAATTTCGTCTTCTATATAAAAGACTACATGACGTTCGTTATTTATCACATTAAATTTGGGTTCATCTCGATTAGAAGTGAGTAGATTGCGATAAATGTAAGCGTTATCGAGGGAAAATTTTGGTTTTGCTGTATATTTTGGGTCGAGTTGCATAAGTTGAGGATTTTTTTCACGGATCATAAAATTTTTTAAGAATCCTATTAGAGCAACACCATCGGCCAAAGAATGTCTGAAGACTAACATTACCGCTGCTTGTTTCTTCGTTTCGCTTTGTTTATTCCATATAACGTTCTGCGTAAATATTCGTCCATACCATAACCTTTTTTGATTAATAACGTTAACCATGCAGTTCTTGCGAATATGTTCCAATAATTCATCTCTGGTTAAATATTCTTTATCGTTAACTTTAGTGTAATCACAGGTATCTTCGTCAGTTACTTGATTCTTTACGTAATAAGGAAAACCCAAACACCTTTCTATTGTACACGATAGTTTACTAAGACTGTTATGTACTCTTTTACATGTTTCTTCTAACCGTTTATTAAGGGCTGCCCGATCTTCGTCATGATTCAAAATTATTATGATCGAAATCGGAATTTTCTCGTCGGTCGATTCCATAGCTGCGTCTTGTCCTATTAATCTACCACCGTAATTCCGGCCCAATTTGTACATTAACCACAAATCCATTCCCCACAAAAAGATTTGTATTATAATACATGAAACGATCAAACATAATATAATTATAAATGATAACGTGAGAAGACATATGTGTACTAGCACACCAATCGGAAATGAAGTTTTATTGGCAAAACCTGGCGGTATTCCCAACAGATCCTAAAATATTACTTTAAAGATTTAAAAGGGTTAATTAATTAATTCTCACCTTAATCAGACAATATATCGATATAAATTTATAAAATATCACCTTCATCATCTGTACGTCTTTTCTGAATTAAATTAAATCGTACAGGGCTATATAATGGCGTAAGGAGAATGTTTAATAATTAATAATCGATTGAACCAATTTCAACTTATTAATGGGCATGTGTAGAAAATTGGTGTAATTATCATGTAGTTATCAATTTCTCGTATCAATTTATGTTAGATTGAAAACATTTCAAATGCTGCACACAAATCACTTTTCGAAAAAAAAAAAATTAGGTATAGTTAAAAAAATAAATAGAGCCAATTAATACAGAAAAAAACTTGTTAGACTCGTTTTCTTAAATAAAATATCTTCGTCTACGTCTGTATCTAATCTTATTTTCTCGAAATTGAAATGATCGAAGATGAGGGGGTACTGCAATAACCGCGTTTTAGATCATTTAATGAAACATTCACATTTCTAAATTGATGCGAAAGATTTTGTAATAAACCATCTTTATTTATGAACTATTTAGTGTTTTATATGAAACTCAAAGAATAATATTTATGTGGGATTGAGAGAGAGCACAATTCAGAGGGAGAACAGTAGAGAGAGACTGGGGCAGTATGAAGAAGAGCGGGTACGAGTAAAGACGTAAAGAGTAATTGAACTATTTTCTTATAAAATAAATGATTAATACATTTGTAAATAAAAGAGTGTTAAATATGTTTAACGACTAAATGTTTAATAGTTTGTCATTTTACATTAATAAATAGTTTAGTTTGTTACTGTTAAAACAGGTGTTTTTTAATTTGACAATCTAATCCTACATTTATTATATTTTATTAATTGGTACGACGTTTACATGTTGACTTAACAATAATTAAATGACTACTTAATATCTAGTTTCACAATTTGTAATAATAATTGTCCAATAAGCACAAGGCATCACATTACCATATTTATTACTTTAATTGTTTTATAAAATAGGAATGTGCTTCCTTTACAATTTCAAGGGGTGATTTTTCAGCTAAAATTAAGGGTTGTCTTTCATATAGGTTTTTGTTCAAAACCCTTCTCCTCCAAGTTACAGCACTCTAAAGTTAGGGAAAAAAATTTTCATTTAATATATCCACTACGGAGGAGTTTAGAAGAATGAAATTTGGTAGATAACTATTACTAATAAAATGACACCTCTTGACGATTTTTGTAACCCTAAAATGTTATTACAAGGGGGTGAAAAAATCAACCCCTATAATATTTCACATCAGAATTTTTTAATGCGTCTACATTTTTCTATTTAAAAATTGATTTAAATAGTGGGATTCAATACGCAACTTTTTTATCTCTTAACATTTTCTCATAAAAATTGTTAATTTAATCACAAATTTTGTGCGAGGGCACTCAGTTAGCGATGTACGCCGACGATGTGTGCATCTACAGCAGATCTTGGTCTCCCGAGATCGCCGCTCGTAGACTGCAGACAGCATCGGATCAGCTGCAAGACTACTTCGCAAAGTGGCGGGTCAAAATCAACGCTGATAAAAGTACCGCAGTACTCTTTACTCGGCGTAGACAGAGACCCCCCGATGCGTTGGTACTGCGAGGGAACGAGCTTCCCTGGCATTCCGAAACCAGGTATTTGGGTGTCATTCTGGACTCTAAACTAACTTGAAAAATTCACATCGATGTCATGGCGAACCGGGCGAAGGTAGCTCTGGTCAATCTGTACGCTCTGATAAATCGCCGAAGTAAGTTGGATCCTCTCCGGAAGATTCGACTCTACAAAGCGGTTATCAGACCTGCGATGACATACGCTTCTTCAGTCTGGGGTTACGCCGCGCACTCGCACGTGCAAAAACTCCAAGTGGTTCAGAACAAGGTCCTAAGGGTGGCATTCGATGCTCCTTGGTTTGTCAGTAATGCGACACTGCACAATGTTTTGTACAGATCGAAATTAAAAGCTTACTTGAATGTCCGGTGTAGAAAAACAAAGAAAACTGTCACTTTTAACTATTTAATAATATCGAATATCACATGAACAATACGAAATACACTCTGAATCTCGGTCGACATGAAGTTTTACGAAAAGAAGGTTTTTAACATGAAAACCCGTTTCCGAACGTCACGGGCTTGCTCTAAGAAAATTCCAAATTTGAATATAAACATATTGATGCTAAGCGGACGGTAAATAAACTAAAATTGAAATGAATAATTGTAATTAGTACAATTCTGAACATTACCGCCCGCCTTGCCGAAAACATCGGCAATCGAAAGAATGAAAGCAAAATATAACTAACGACCGGCACCTACTGAAAATAAACTATCATAGAGAGCAAAAAAAAATTAACTTTACATACAACCACATCAAAAAAGGCTAGAATAATAATATTTAAAATGAAAATAATATAATAATCGAAAATTTAAAGAAAATTTATCAACAAATATTAAATTTGAAAAATAAGTTGAATTACTGCAATGTTTCGCAATTCGGAAGAACACTTAATTTAGCGAACGGGCGTGTAAGTATTGTTGTTGCTGTCTTCAACGTAGCTACGCGTGCGTGACTGTCAGGTCCGGTGTGAATCTCAGTTATTCGACCCAAAGACCATTTGGCAGGTGGAAGACGTTCGTCCCGGATGAGCACCAACCGTCCCACCTGAGGTAAATTTTTCTGTTCGAACCACTTTGTGCCATTATGTATGGATTGCAAATAAATCTTCCCCCATTTACTCCAGAAGTCTTCGATCATATGTCGTAAAAGTTGCCATCTTGACAGTCGAGATATCTTCTCGTTGAAGACAGAAGGCTCAGCAACAACGGTAAGCGATGAACCAATTAGAAAATGGGCCGGTGTAAGAACATCAAAGTTATTTGGGTCGTCTGATATGGGGCATAGAGGTCGTGAATTGAGTACTGCCTCAATTTGAATTAATACGGTGTTAAATTCTTCGAAGGTTAGTATTGAGGACCCAACAACCTTACGAAGATGCCCCTTTACGGATTTTACACCGGCTTCCCACTTCCCGCCAAAATGAGGAGCTCCAGGTGGGTTAAATTTCCACCTGGTGCCATCGCCGCTAAGAAGATGTGCTATTTCTCTCCACTCCCGGGATGCGGCGGAGAACATACGTCGGAGCTCCCGGTCCGCGCCGATCAAATTAGTTCCGCAGTCGCTGTATATACATTCGGCAATTCCTCTTCTGCCAGAGAAGCGTTTGTAGGCGGCCAGAAAACCAGCGGTCGTGTAGTCCGTGGCAAGCTCCAAGTGCATGGCCGAAGTAGCTAAACATACAAAAAGTACTAAATAAGCCTTATAGATCTTACTTCCGCGACCACGAAGATGACAAAGTTGGAAGGGGCCGGCGTAGTCCACCCCTGTGTGAAGGAATGGTCTTGAACGAGTAACTCGAGCGGGAGGCAGTTGTCCCATAAGCTGCTGTGTAGTGAGAGCTCGTTGCTTGGCACAAACCATACATCGCTGAATGAATGCCCTGATGGGAACTCGACCTCCGACGATCCAAAAACGGCGTCGCAAGGATGAAAGAGTAAGTTGAGTCCCACCATGAAGAGTAGCTCGATGATGGCTTGCAATTAATAGCGTAATGACTGTTGAGATCTTTGGAAGAAGAATGGGATGTTTCTCATCCCAGTCGAGATTAGAAAAACGGAGACGTCCAGTTAGTCGAAGCAGTCCACTTCCGTCAATGAACGGTAAGAGACGGTATAAAGGGCTTGAACGCGCCACAGCACCCCCGGAACTCAGAATCCGCAACTCGTCCGCGAAAGAAAGCTGCTGGCACTCACGCACCCAGAACATCAACGCGTTATTGATTTCATCCGGCAATAGAATATCTGAAACCAAAGATAATTTTTTTTTTTGAAAATACGCATGCACCATGCGGTAACACGGAGCAATTTGTTGAGAGAGGAAAATCTTTCTTTTAAATCCCATCCAGTTGCGGAAGAAATAATGTTATTTGAAGTAGGCAGAGGTCGTCCTTCCACATTAGCGTCATCATCAGGAACTGGGCGAAGCGATAGCCACCGGAAAGAAGGTAGCTGCAACCATTCCGGACCAGACCACCACAAAGTTGCACCCTGGAGTCTTCCAGCCGGAACGCCGCGAGACACCAAATCCGCCGGGTTGTCCTTGGTTGGTACGTACCGCCATTGAACCGGGTTCAACTCCTGAATCTCAACAACTCGATTCCTTACGAAGTCCTTCCATCGTGACGGATGACTGCATATCCAGGACAAGGCCACGGTGGAATCGCTCCAGAGGTGGATCGGGACATCGACGCACTCCAAAGTAGACCGCACACGTTTTACCAACCTCGCGAGCAACAGCGCGGCGCACAATTCGAGTCGCGGTATTGTGACCCTTTTTAGTGGCGCAACTTTAGATTTCGAAATGAGCACAGAAACGCGCACTTCATCACCTCGTAGCACGCGAACGTATACGACGGCACCAAACGCACTAAATGATGCATCCGCGAAACCGTGCAACTCGACCGATACACACGAACCAGATATACCGATCCACCTTGGTACACGTATTGTTAGAAGGCTATTAAAATCATTAAGAAACGCATTCCATTGATGTTGTAGATCAAGAGGTAAAGAATCGTCCCAACCGATATTTCGCGTCCAAATTTCTTGCATAATGATTTTTGCAATTACGATAACTGGCGAAAGCCAACCGAGAGGATCGAACATCCTTGCAATAAAAGATAGAACACCGCGTTTGGTAGTAATTGGAACATCGCTTTCCAAATGTTCGAAATGAAAGATAAACTCGTCGGTCTTGTTATTCCACGATAAACCTAGCGCACGGGGAGAATCGTTATTCTCAACATTAAAAATCCCGGATTTTGAAAGTAAATCAGGCGATAGATGGAACAGTGCGTCAGGGTTGTTTGAGACCCATTTTCTTGCGGTAAAACCGCCCGCCATCAAAACGCGATTAAGCTGAAAGATAAGCTCTTGCACTTCATCAATAGTATCTGAACCAGAGATAATGTCATCAACGTAAGTGTCTTTGAGAAGAACAGAACACCCCACGGGTAGAGTTTTACGATGCTCTTCGGCAAGAACGTGTAAACACCGAATGGCGAGATAGGGTGCACAGGATAATCCATATGTTACTGTTGTAAGCGCGTAACTTTGTAATCCATTATCTGGATTTTCCCGCCAAATTATTTGTTGGAAACGTTGATCATGTTCGTGGACCAAAATCTGCCGATACATTTTTTCTAAATCACAAACGAATACCACACAATGACGCCTCCATCGCAATAAAACATCAATCAATTCATTCTGCAATTTGGGTCCCGTATATAAACAGTCATTTAAAGAAATGCCGGTTGAAGTCTGCTGTGAGCCATTGAAAACTACGCGAAGTTTAGTCGTTTCACTCGACTCGCGAACAATACCGTGATGAGGCAAGTAATAATGTGGCAGTTTTAAATTTTCGGTAATAGGACGCATATGATTAAGACTTAAGTACTCTTGCATGAAATCACTATATCGTCGTTTGAAAGTTTCATCGCGAGCAAAACGCAGTTCTGATCGAAGAAAAGTTTTAACAGCTATTGAATACGAAGTTCCCAAGTCTTTGTGATCTCGCCGGAAAGGTAACCGTACCACGAAGTGACCAGAATTGGTGCGTGTATAAGTTTGGTCAAAATGCTTTTCGCATTTATGATCTTCAGGACTGAGATAAAGTGTAGTTATTGTTTCTTCTTCTATTTTCCAAAACTTTTGAATCAAGTCCACAAATTCACGGTCAATTGACAGTTGAAATCCGTAAGGATTCGAATTGATGGTAGGTGAAGAGTTATCGACAACACCTGATAGAATCCACCCAAGAGCAGTTTTCTGAGCAAGTAAATTACCATCATCGCTCAAACGAAGCTCGCTTTGCATTATTTTCGTGTATAGCTTGATACCAAGAATTAATTCAATCTTCTTGGGAGAAGATAAGTCAGGATCAGCAAATGGAAGGCCGATAAAATCGTTCGGGAGCTGTGGCAATTGTTTTTGAGGCAAGTATGAGGTTAGCTTAGGTAGTATCAAAGCTTCCTCCGAAAATGAAAGAAATGGATTAACACGTGAAAATAATTTGATCGACACAATACCATTGGATACACTAAATCGCTGTGAGCCGATACCAGCAATTGGTATGTTAGCCGGACGGCGTGATAGCCGTAATTGTTGCACTAGAGATTCTGCAATAAGGGAAACTTCTGATCCCTGGTCAATAAGTGCTCGAGCCATGACATAATCTCCCTGAGGCGATACAATTCGAACGATTGCTGTGGCGAGTAGAACTGGGGTGTTAATGTGAAATAAATTTAAGAGGTGACTTGACGGAGAATTTTGGGTTTGTGAAGTGCTCGGAATTGCGGGTTGATTAGGGTTACTTGACTTAGTCGATGAATCGTTTGTTCGTGATTTCGAACTACTAGATCTGGCTACCGGTGGTGAATCATGAAGACTGGTATGATGTAAATTTTGGCAATAATGACACCGTTTAGAAACGCGACATTTATTAAGATAATGGTTTCCTAAACAATTAAAGCAAAGACGATGCGACGTAACATATTCTGCCCTTTGAACTGGTGTTTTTGATAGAAAGGCACTGCAAGCAGCAATGTAATGTGCTGCACCACACAAGCTGCAACCCTTTGATGCTGAAGAAATGTTATGGGCTTTCACATTAAGATTTTTGAATGGATTAGCATTTGCAACCACTTTCTTACTTCCAGGATGTTTCTCGATAGCCTCGAGTGTATGAACACGATTTGTTAAAAAATCGACCAGTTCGTCATACGTACAAGGATCGCGATAATGGCTAATGGATTGTTCCCATATTTTAACCGTTTCTACATCTAATTTCCGCGTAATTAAATGTGTAGTTAAATTGTCCCAATAACCGACGGGGCAACCCAAGGCGTCCAAAGCTCCAAGAGACTCTTTAATTTCCGCGACAAGACGTTTAAGTTCAGCGGCGGACTCGTTCTTGACCGGTCGAATTGAAAGAAAGTTTGTAACCTGAGAATCCACTAACTCACGACGATTCTCGTATTGTTCTATTAATAGGTTCCATGCCCTTGCATAATTATCATTGTTGACAATAATGTTTTTTACTAATTGAGCGGGCTCATTAATTAAACTTAATTTTAAGTAATGAAATTTCTCCACGTTGGACAAATCCGAATTGTTATTAATTAATGAGACGAAAAGATCGCGGAATTGAGACCAGTTGGAATATTTTCCATCGAACGTTGGTAATTGTATTTGAGGTAAGCGAGAACGTGTATTATAAGCGCGCATTTCCGGAATTGGGGAAGCGACTCGTTCTATAACAGGTTCCGCGTTAAGATTGGATCGACGAGCGCTTCTTTCGGAACCGGCACTGGAAGCTGAACTCAAAAACGGAGCCAAACAGTCTATAAGATAAGATTTTGCATTTAAATACGAATCTTCGCATTGAGAGTATAAATCTTCGGTGAAATAAACAGTTTGAGTATAATCACTTTTATGAGTATTAATTGTCCGATGGTTTTCATCGAACTCGTGCCAACAATTTTCGAGACGTTCGATACGACTTTGAATTACGCCCCGCGTCCATTTTGCTTTCCCTAATCTCTTTAAATTCTCAACGATCCGCGAAATTACCGTTAAAAGGTCCGTCTGTCGCTCAAAAATTGGATTAAAATCGCTAGTTTCACCAGTGGCAGTCATATTTAATCGAAAAAATGTTCCGCACAACGATACAGTTAAAGAAACACGAAATGAATGCGTAAAAGAAAAACTCTGATCAATAATGAAGCCATCCGGCTCGAAGGACCATTAAATGTTTTGTACAGATCGAAATTAAAAGCTTACTTGAATGTCCGGTGTAGAAAAACAAAGAAAACTGTCACTTTTAACTATTTAATAATATCGAATATCACATGAACAATACGAAATACACTCTTAATCTCGGTCGACATGAAGTTTTACGAAAAGAAGGTTTTTAACATGAAAACCCGTTTCCGAACGTCACGGGCTTGCTCTAAGAAAATTCCAAATTTGAATATAAACATATTGATGCTAAGCGGACGGTAAATAAACTAAAATTGAAATGAATGATTGTAATTAGTACAATTCTGAACACACAATGATTCCCAGATAGTGACCATCGAGGAATTCATTCGGAACAAAGCCAGTACCGAGTTTACGCGGCTCGAAGACCACCCAAATCCCCTCCTAGCGGGATTAACGGATTACGACGTTGAACACCTTCGTCATAAACGGCCAAGGCTGCTTCTCGTCTGACGATCCGGGAACCCGACTGTCCTTTCCAAATCCACTTCCGATATCGCTAATTTAGCGAATATTAACTAATATATTTTCCGTTTGTTTTAGATCCGATGAAGAGGGTTAAGGAAGATTCCGGGAACCTCAAGAGGCCCGTCAAGTTCACCGTTCACCGTTCAGGTAAATTTCTCACATCGACGGTCGCCCTGTCCGGATTCGTCAAAGTAGGTGACCACGCCCCTCCAGGGGGTAGCGCACTGAGAGCGTTACTGGGAACAAAAAAATAATAAAAGCCGCCGACGCACTGTGAACGGTATTCATAACATCTTATCTGACTGTATAGTCTCCGATTTTTCTGGTGGTTTTTATGTTTTTATTTTTTTTTTTCTCAGAAACAGTAGCGGCAGTAATTATCACCCCGAAAAAGTACCTGATCGTGATTTATGATAGGCCCTCCTAGCGAACTAGGTACAGGGACGCACTTTTAAAAATATAAATTTGAAATACATTGAAAAGAATTATGTAAGCCTTAAAAAAGAAATAACACTTAAATAGAATTTAGAGTACTAATTATTGTTTACATTCGAAAAATACAAATTTTAAATAAATTGTTGTATTTTCACACAAAGGAATGGTATTTATGTTTTTAAATATTATGCTTTTGTAATTTCCGTTAATGCGGACCTGAACAACTCACGCCGAAGTTTGGGGTTCGTCAACTACCTGTTTACAACCCCGTCTTTGTTCGTTATATGACTGTAATTAAGTCATAAAAACCACCAGAAAAATCGGAGACTATAAAGGAAGGTTTATTCTCGTATAGTGTAGCTGCGCCTTATAGACCCTGGCGGGAGTAGGCGGTTACATAACGAAGGAACCGACTACCCCTTTTTTTGTAAGTACCTGTCACGGTGATTTATCACTGCACAAATTCGACGGCTCGACTATAGACACCAAAACATGATGATTTAACCTAACATGTTTTATACAAATGTCGGTGGTTTTTAATACACAGGGTTTTGAAAGTTACTTTTTTATTTTGAAATTTCTTGATAATTTTGAAGGTTTTTGTACTATTAACATAAAATTTGGTAGTTAGATGTTTTCGAGCACGAGAAATACGAATTTGATAGTTGTTTTGTGATCACTCGTAGAGGGCGCTAGATACACATTGTACAGGGTCGGCAAATTTGGGTGTTATTATAGGCTATCACAGAAACTATAAGAGATAGGAAAAAAGTGGGTGCCATGTCCCAGTCGCTTTTTTCAAGACTAATCCAATTCCGCAAATACCAAACCTCTATCTTCTTATGTTTTTAAGTTATAGCCAAAAAGTAAAATTCTCATGATTTCAAAAAATGTTCATAATTCGTTTATTTTTGAAATTAGAGAAATGGGGTTGATACGTTCTTAAGACACTTTTCTACGTAGAATATACTGCCGTTGAAAAATTTTAAAAATATTTCACGATTTTTGAGATACAACACAAAGTTATATTTTTTTAAATACAAACTATACTTGATTATGATGTTAATGAAAAGAGCATTATGCAGGATAAAGTTGGTTTTGTACCAACGAATAAAAACTTTGAATAGTAGATTTAAATTTCTTAGTGTCTTATCCCTGACTTTGTTCACTAATAAAAAATGATTTGTCGATAAAGTTTGCTTATTAAAAATACAAGAAACGTATTAATTAATGAATAATTAAATATGAATAACAACTTCTGGAACTAAACAGTCACAGACTATGTCATCTTCTTCTACTAAACTTACTAGTTGTAAGGTTAGAACAGTTGGGTATCAATGAATGAAATCTTCGGTAGTATCTTCCCAGTTTGCCCCAACCATGAGATTTAGAAGTTTTTTCATATTAGCAACATTTTCTTTTGAAATTAGGTGAGATAGAGGAAGATGATCCCTAATCATAAACTGGGCAGTGGACTTTCCATTGAAACGATGTTTAGATGGGATATGGAGCCTTATCTATCATTTTCAAAGAATCATTTTTTAATTTTTCGCTTCATGTATTTAAAGATAATGAGGAATTTTTAAGCGGGAAACTCGTTTCGAAAAATTCATGAATGAAATGATCAGTAAACTCACGTTACTATAGTAACTAAGTGGCATTTAACGTTTTCGTCGCCTACTATAATTAAAATTTTGAATTTTAATCTTTAATATTTTAGAATTAAATTTTATTAGAATTAAAAAATAACGCTTATTTTACCCAAATACACCATGCGTGCAATACATCATTGGAAAGCTAAAAATATGCTCTTTTCAGTAACACCATAATCTACTATAGTTTGTATTTAAAAAAATACGACTTTGTATTGTATCTCAAAAATCATCAAATATTTTTAAAATTTTTCAACGGCAGTATATTCTACTTAAAAAAGTGTCTTAAGAACGTATCAACCCCATTTCTCTAATTTCAAAAGTAAACGAAATATGAGCATTTTTTGAAATCACGAAAATTTGACTTTGTGGCTATAACTTAAAAACAAAAGAGGATAGAGGTTTGATGTTTGCGGGATTGGGTTAGTCTCGAAAAAAGAGACCGGGACATGGCACCTACTTTTTTCGTATCTCTTATAGCTTCTGAGATAGCCTATAATAACACCCAAATTTGCCCACCCTGTACGTTTGAGATATCATGTCATGACTATTTTGTCAGTTGAGGTATGGTGAATTAGAACCAGAAATCTGAAGGAGTTTTCAATTCTGCACAAAAAAGGTACTCTTGCGTACATTGTCTAAGTCTACTGGTTTCCAAGTTATCTACTAATTGTTTCAAAGTAATTTTAAGGTTAAGATTTAAAATCAATAACACACAGTAACTATAGCAATTAGTAACGATAATAATCGATAACAATAACAATTAATTAATAACAACAGAATATTGTGACCATTTTCAAAAATCCAGTGGACTTAAATCTGGATTTCGCACTATTAAAAAACTTATTATGTCGTGGCACTTTCAAATTGGTAATAACATTATTGTTGGTAAAAATGATTATTGCACACGGAAATTAGATCAATGTTGACAATGAACAGGCAATTGTCGAAACATAAGCGGAAAAATAACCCAACTTTGCTTATGTTAAAAAATAAATATTTTAGAAGAAAAAATACATTTAAACATTTAAAAGTAAATAATTCGAAAACTGCAGCTCTTATTGGTCGTAGCTGTCGGGCCAAAAAACTTATGATTTGATTTATCAAACGAGCAGCATGTATCTATCGCCCTCTACGAGCAATAACAAAACAAGTTTCAAATTCGTATTTCTCATGCTCGAAAACATAAAACTACCAAATTTTATGTTAATAGTACAAAAACCTTAAAAATTCAAAGAACATCAGAGAGACAAAAAAGTTTTAGAACAGTTTTACCTATTTAACTAAAATTTTCCAATATTTATCATCTTCTTAAAAAAAATCTAGGCATAAATTGAACTGGGGTGGTTAGGTTTAGTAACTTAGAAGGGAATATTGAACGTACAAATAAGCTAGAAACGTGCCCTATTATGAGTTAAACTTATTCCCAATATTTCGTTTTCCTGGTGTTTATACAGGATGATTTATTAGTTCACCATCAAACTTTGACATATGATAGCTAATCCAATCACCAAAAAAAATGTTAATGAACATATGTCCTATTTCAATTATTTACGAAATTATAACACTTTAAAGTTTTAATTTTTATATCATAATAAACTGTAACATTTTTTTAAACACATAAATATTACAAATATTGTTCAAAATAGCCTCCTTCTGCTAGAATACATGCCTCACAATGAGGAATGAAAGAGTTCTTCAGCCGAATTAAAATGTCTGGTTGATTTCTTATTTCAGTAGCAGCCATTTGTATTCTGTTTAATATTCTATTATTGTATTCTGTTCTCGTATGTTAATTTCCACTTGATACACAATTTGCTTCATACGACCCCATAAGTAGAAATCCAATGGATTAAGGTCGGGGGATTTAGGTGGCGAAGCAAATCGACCATTATTACCAATCCACTTGTTTGGAAAATATTGGTTTAATCACTCGACAACTACTCTTCCTGCTGGAACCATCGTGCTGATACCGCATATTTTGAATTATATTAAGAGGTATATCTTCAAGTAAACCAAAAAGTGTATTGTTCAAAATAATCTGTAATTTACACTGTTCAAACGTAACAACTAGTAAATTGTTGTTAAATATTCCACCCCAAACGTTGATGCTGAAACGTTGTTGAAATTTTCTTGGTCTAATCGCATGCGGATTTTGTAATGCCCAGATATGTTCATTATAGTAATTATTTATACCATCTCGTGTAAAACATGATTCATCTGTCCAGAGAACATTTGAAATGAAGTCATTATTTTGGGCATGTTTCTGCAATAATCATTCACAAAATGCTAACCGCTGCTGATTATCTCCTGGCTGCAGAGTTTGAACATTCTGTTTACGATACGGATGAAGGACTTCGCGGTTCAATACGCGCCATGCAAAATTTTGACTTACATGTATGTTGTGTGCTATTCTTCGAGTACTGATGGAAGGATTATCAATGACAGCATTAATTACAGCTTCTTCCTCCTCCACATTAACTACATGCGGTCGAATAACTTTTTCTGGAGCAGGATTACCTGTTTCTTAAAGTCTTCTGAAAGAATCGCTAAAAACTGAATAACATGACAAATGATGCTGTGGAAATCTTTCTTGATATTCTCGTACTAATTGTCGAGCATTTCCATTGCAAAAACCATACACGAAAATTATATCAGCATACTTTTCAGTGCTATAAGCGTACATTTTCAGTTACTTCTTGTATGTAATAATTAAACCTTACAGCAAACTGACATATTACAATGACAACTTTGCTTTTGTTGAATGTTGTTTGTTGACTATTAATAAATTCGCTGCATTTTTTCTTGGTAATTGGATTAGCTAACATATGTTAAAGTTTGATGGTGAGCTAATAAATCACCCTGTGGTTTTCGAGAAAAAAAATTAAACCAAAATTTATCGCTATTTTTAGATGGGCGTAGCTCCTTAGGGGAGCCAAAGTCGCCCATGGTTCATATATCAAAGTACCCATAAAATGTACTAAAGAATCACCCCTTAAAGTTTGTTGCAGTCATTCAGATACACCCTGTATACAAAAAATCAGAAGTATTTCGGAAATGGTTTCTAAAATAAAATGTTTTGAAGTTTTGCTAAATTTTCGGATAGTCCGACAGCGCGTAACTCTCTCGATTTTAACAGCGTTTTTTGCATATTTATAATTTTTTACTGTTTAGTTTTACCTATGTACTAAAATTGTCATTCTTTTTAGTACCTATAAGTATCATTTCCCCCTTGATTTGAAAATGTTTGATAAAAAAGGTTTTGGCTAACAGCCAAAAGTTTTTGATAACAGTGTTTCGCTCCACTGTGCGTCGTGCACATATCTAATGAGCGCCTTTATTTAATGAAAATAAGTATTTCATTTCTAATATTTTTAAATTAATATTTTGCAATTGTTTAATGTCTGCTGTTTCATGTCAGATTGGAAAATGTTGAACTTGAGGGAAGAATTACATATGTTTTTGGATATTGTTAAATCAAGAAAATTAATACTATTATTAACTTCTTTCTCAATTGTGAATTCAAGGTTGCTGAGATTGTTTATTAAATTAAATAGCAATCAGAACCATCATAGAGAATGAGGATATCATCAAATTCTATCTACAGTAGAATTTAATATATTTAGTGGCAAAATGATTATTTAAAGAAAATATTTGAGATTCTAGGTTGGAAACGTAAAAATCTGCAAGAAGGCCATATAGGGGGAACCCATGGGTAATCCATAAGCCATTTTGTAAGAATGGTCATAAAAATGAAAAAATTTTTTGAAGTATGTTGATCAAATTATTTATATCATTATTAGTAATGTTTATGGGAAGATTATTGTTGTTTTCAATCCTGTTGGAATTGAGAAATTTTTTTATGAAATGTAGATATTAGGAAATGAATAGGTTAGATATAATTATCAACATTATAATTTAGAGCTTTGACGGGCGATGTAAAACTGTTCCCAAAGCTGTGCAAAAACTGCAGTTCATGCATAAGATCAATTCCATTTATGTCGCTCTTACTTTTGTCACTTAATGTTGTTTCAAGTTTTTGACAAAGATTGAGCTAGTCTTCTTGAGGATATTTATTGAAATCGGAGAGATTTCAATGTATTTACAATGTATTTATCATCGTCATAAAAAAGATCTAGACAAAAAGTGAACGGGGGTGGTTATGTTTAGTAACTTAGAAGGGAAGATTGAAAGTACAAATAGGCTCGAAACATGCCCTATTATAAGCTAAACATATTTCCCAAATTTCATTTTCTTGGTGTTAATGGTTTTCGGGAAAAATAAAATAAGCCAAAATTTTTCGCCATTTTTGAAGGGGCGAAATCGCTGATAGTTTATATGAGAAAGTACCCTTAAAATTGCCTAAAGAATCACCCCCTGAAGTTTGGGCACGTCATTCAGATACACCCTGTATAAAAATATATTGGTGACCGTTTCTAAATTCGTTTTTCCTTTTTCGAACCGGACAAAATCTTTCCAGTTTACGGTAGGGTGATATAATATTAAGTATATTATCTGCTTAACTTTAATCAGGCAAATTAAATTTAAAGGGAATCTCATCTTCGGACATTTAAATCGTGGATGCTTGTAGGCAGCAAATCTCGGTGAGTTCGAACCTGTCCACTTCTTCGTTCTTGATATCGTTCAGCAGAATTAGCGGTAACTGAGATATTATAAATTGATAAAATCTATTATTAATTCCTGATATAGATTTTTTTGCGAACTGTAGAAATGGTACCGCTATATACTTGTATTGATTACGGTTAAACCCTTTGAGATGAAAGCTGTTGCTAATTTATAACGGTGTAGAAATAAATATAAAGTCCTTGCTAATTTATTTATTTCCTTTCAATACACCATAGCTGTTTTGTTTACAGGAACTTACGAATAAAAGCAAATATCGTCATTATTTACACAAAACGGGATATTCACTAACTGGGATCGACAATAGAAGAGTGGGGAAAGGTGAAATGTGTAGGGAACTGACGGATAGGGACAGGGACATACATAGGCAGGAAAGAATGTCACAGATCCGGAAAGGGAGATAGCGACAGAGGAACTGCCAAAGTATCTGTGATGGAGAGGGATGATGAAGGGAACAGATTGGTGGCCAGATTCCGCTGTGGCAATGAGGAGAGAGGGAACAGGTACTGGGCGGATGATGTGGATAGGTGGTGTAGGCTGTGTGAGGAAGATTGGGAGACGCTGAAACACATGCTGAGAGGGTGTGGTGAGCTGAGGAAGGCGGCGATGGACTGAAGACAGATTTTGGGATAGGGAGGTGAGAACAAAAGATGGATGAGGGAGGTGATTGGGGCGAGGACCCGAGGGCATGGAGCAGGAGGATAGAGGGCTTGGATGTTATTGTAGAATATTATAGATTATAGACAATAAAACGCTTATTATTAATTATATAAAACGTGTATAATTAAACGTTACTGATGTAATCACTAAAACCACCAACTCAATCAACTTAATCGGAAATAATACATGAAAACAATTACGACTTCAGCGTCACATTCCAGTCGCGATTTGCCAAGCCGTATTTAGCATCTTCATTTCGAAGTGAATACAAAGCACTGTAAGAGACATTTAGCCATTTAAATTAATCTACGAATCAGGAAGACAATGCACTCGGTGATAATTTTTGGAATAAATTTAATATTCCTGATGCTGTTACATGTTTTTTAAATGAATTTCATTGTATTCCATTTTCGTTGGAAAATCTCCATGTTTTAATAAATTATCCATGCAAATTTTATTTTAATTCAAATTTATTTGAATTTAACACGATTAATTACTCAACACTTTTTTGTTGTTAATTTATTTAAAATAAAAAGTTAATTCGAGGTTTCAACTACACTTAACTTTTTAACATAATATACAGTGTGTTTCAAAAGTAACGGATAAATTCGATAAAATTATTATAAACAATTTATGAAAAAATCGCTAAAGGGTCTAAAGATTTAAATTTTTTGGTGTATATATTAAATTTTTTCCGCCATTTTTAAACGAGTTATGACGTCATCGAAGTTTTTTTAAATGGAACACCCCATTTTTTATATCGGAATATGAAAGAGAATTTTTTTCTGAATTATGTACAATAAATATTAATGTCGGTTACATAAGAAAATTTTCGAGAAAAATTAATTTAAAGTTTCATTATTTCCCATTCAATTGATATAAAAAATAGTAGTAGCCGTGCATAACCATGGCAACCAATTATTTTGATTTAAATTTTCCAAGTGTCAAAATTCGATTTAGTTTATTGTGCGTTAATGAGATTATTTTGAGTAGTATTGTGGAGTTTCTTGTGTTAATTGTTGTTATTCATTGTTATTTGTTGCTATTCATCGCTATTCGTTGTTATTTTTTGTTGTTATTTGATGTTATTGTTTATCTATTATTGATTATTTTTTAATTATTGACTGTTCGATAAGTAAGAATGTAATAATGACGCTTACTGAAACTGAATAAATCGAGATTCTTATGATGATTGGTTTCTGAAATAGAGTCCGAAACTACAACGAAGTCCATGCGTTGTTTAACGAAAATCATCCAAACCGTACTCCTATATCACTATCGACAATAAGTCGAATTGAGAGTAATTTTCGCGAACTTGGTCATGTAAGTACAAGATAAACCTAAGACCGGACGTCCATTGGCCTTAAATGAACACCGTCAATTGGATGTCGTGTTAAGTGTAGAGGAAAATCCGCATTCCAACATCTCCAATATTGCTGCAAATTTAAATACATCTAGAAGCACAATATCAAGATTTCTTACTAGAAAAAATATCATCCCTACAAAGTACACTTGGTGCATGAGCTTTCCGATGACGATTTTGATCGACTCTGATGAAGTAACATTTTGTTTAAATGGCACCGTCCATAAGCAAAACTGCCGTTATTGGGCAGTTGAAAATCCCCATTGGAAAGCCAAGGCAAATACACAGTATCCTCAAAAGGTCAATGTGTGAGCTGGAATAGTGGAGAACAGAATTATTGGACCATATTTCTTTATTGGAACAATAGACGGTGAACAGTATTTGAATTTCCTTCAATTAGAATTAATTCCAAGTTTAGTTGCATTTTTTTCCAAAGTCACTACATCCCAGAATTTGACTACAGGATGATGGCGCGCCTCCTCATTATGCACTAGTTGTACGAGAATAAAACAAGTACTTCAATAAAAAAGTTTCCAGTTCCCTAAAGGTGGTTACAATCCCTCTAATTTTTGGATTGTTGTTAAAACACGGATCGTATTTTACATGGACCGAAACTATTAACACCTATTCCATTGGTTTCTCTTGGAACCAGATTATTTGATAAGCTCAAAGAAAAAGAAGACAATGTTTTATTTGTATACGAAACTTGCAGGTAAGAAAAATTGCTTCCAAATTAGCTGAAAGTCTTCGATGTTGTGGTTTTAAACAAAACGACATTTTTGCTATATCGGGGGAAAATAGTATTTTTTATTACGTTCCTGTAGTTGCAGGGTTATTTCGTGGAATGATTTCTGGATTTATTAATCAAACTTACTTTTATTAAACATAATAATTATGAATTTTTAAATCTATGTGATATCTACCAACCAAAAAAAAGTTTAATTAAAAGTGGATGAGATCTAGAAAAAGACATGGTTGGAGGCGACGGAGACAGTGAAGAAAAAGCTATGGAAGGTAATAAATGACGTATAGATGGGGGAGAGGTTTCCAGACAGGTAGAGGATGAGGATAATATGCCCACTGTATAAAAAAGGAGTAAAAGGGTGGTGAGCAATTATAGAGCGATCACCCTGTTGGACACAACTTTCAAACTTTATGCAAAGATA
Organism: Onthophagus taurus; assembly: GCF_036711975.1. NCBI lineage: Eukaryota > Metazoa > Arthropoda > Insecta > Coleoptera > Scarabaeidae > Onthophagus > Onthophagus taurus. Next base: position 658,099 of record NW_027248939.1, read on the forward strand.
CTGCCGGGGAGGTTGGAAGAGGAAATGGAAAGGGGGAATTGTTGCCGGATGGGCAGGCGGGATTCAGGAAGGGAAGAGGGGCAATTGATAATATACAGGGTGTAACTGAATGACTGCAACAACCTTCATATTTATGAGATTGCAAAGCCTACTAAGATTTTTTCAATAAATATCATTCCAACTTTCGATTAGCAACCCTACAGCTTAACAGTTAGTGTTTGCTTAATTTTTTTTGTCAGAAATTATTAAATTTTAGAAGAACATCAGAGAGACAAAAAAGTTTTAGAAGAGTTTTATCTATCTAACTGAAATTTTTCCAATGTATTAGATCTTCATGATGTATTATCAACTCCATAAAAAAAATCTAGGCATAAATTGAACGGCGGTGGTTACGTTTAGTAGTTTAGAAGGGTAGAAGGGTATCATGAGTTAAACATATTCCCCAAATTTCATTTTCCTAGCGTTTATGGTTTTTGAGAAAAACAAATTAAACCAAAATTTTCCGCCATTTTTGGCGGGCTGTAGCTCCTTAGGGGAGCCGAAATCGCACATGGTTCACATATCAACGTACCCTTAAAATTCACTAAAGATTCACCCCTTGAAGTTTGTTGCAGTCATTCAGATACACCCTGTATACATTCTGAAACACCTAGTAGATAGGGAGTTGAACAAGAAGGGAGGAAAGCTGTTGGGACTATTTATTGACTTCAAGGCTGCTTTCGATAACATGGATAGAGAGAAGTTGTGGGAGAAAACGAGGAGAAGAGGTATCACAGAACAACTGATAGGAAGGGTGAAGGAGATATACAGGGAGACGATGGCCAAGGTTAAAGTGGAGGAAGAGTTAAGTGAGGTATTCTGGACGACAAAGGCGTTGAGACAGGGGTGCCCGCTTAGTCTTACACTACTTGAAATATATACGGCGGACTTATTGAATTATTAACTAATTTAATAAGTTAAAGTTTAAGTTATTATTATAATTAAATAATTATTATGATTAAAGTTTCCTGTTGTAGATTTACGTTAAACATGCTAGAGTTAAAATTTAACTCTTAACAGTGTTGAAAGTTACTCTAAATCCAGAAAAGCCCTAACAAGTTCACAGCCTTTCTTCCTTGAACACGTGTTGATGTGAAAACAAGGCGTGTTGTTCAGTTTGTTCTCAACTAAATGCATTCAAACTGTAATTTCCTATTAAACAAGACTTAAATATTATATTCATTTTGTGGATTCTTGTTATCAATATGTATAAATATGAAAAAGTCATGTATGTTTTTATGCTTTTATTGATAAATAATTTGAAACTGCCTGACGCGTTTCGGCGATCTACGCCATCTTCGGAGGCTCTACAAAATTAAAACATAAAGGTACAGAAATCATTTTGTGCTGTTACAATTGTAAATATTACTAATGTGAGTAGAATTTTTGAAATTAACATTAAGATTAATAAACTGAATATAAATTAAATGAAACAAAGTGTAACAAACTTAAATATTATTATAAAACATGTGTCTAACTTACTTCGTCCTTTTTGGTTATGTCAACATAAAATATAAGTCACTCTATCCATGTGCGGTACAATCAATAGGACTGTAGTAATCGTTTTAAATATCAACAAATGATGGTTTGGATTAATAATTTTATCTAATATTATAGATTTAAATCTTCTGATGTGTAAGGAGCCGTTCAATTTAGCACAAACGCAATTAGAGGCTGATTTTTCTTTGGTATTAAAATATGGATTTATTTTTTAGTTTATGTTTTCGTGTTAGTAGTTTAAGTGTTTTGCATTAAAAATGACACCTGCATATGATTTTGTTTTATAATTTCAGTATGCCTACTTAAATATAACGACTTAGTACATCTTAAGATAGCATAAATGCAATTATTTATTCGATTGTTCAGTTTTTACAATAATAAACCTATTTTGTGAACACTTATTAATTGTGTTAATTGAACACTTATTTTAAGTCTATCTTTATTAAAAGAACCGATTTGTTTATTCTGTCTTTATATTTTGTAATTCATATTCAGTTTTTTTTGTATTGTGTTCCTTCTCTAGACGAGTTTCCTTTTTGTGTACAAGGTCAAGAATTTTCGGGTTTGTTAAAAAAGAAAAAGATGAACATTTTGTATTGTAAAACCAAGTCGTGTTAAAAGTTCATTCGTAATCTTCTTCTGTAGCATTATTTCTTAAGTGTTATTAATTAACTCCAAATAGTAAAATAAAGTTCAGTTTAATTCAAGTAAGTGTTTATCATTCAGTTCGAAAAGTTCTTCATTCTCAAGTAAGTTTATTTCGGTACAAAACACTATTTTTGGTCCTTCGAGCCGGATTTTCCGCGTTGTTTAATAGTTTTAATCGAGAATTTGACAATAAAAGTGAACATTTCTGTGATTTTCGTATTCGACGGACACGTTGAGTCTATTTTCTTATTGCATTTTGACGGGATTTTGTAACGTTTCAAGATGTCGAAATCAGGTAAACCGGATTTTAATACTGTTTTCGAAAGATAAAATGATTTGCAAGGGTTAATTTCGTGAACAATTGACAATTTCAAAAAACTTGCTATTACGAAACGAACGCGCGGAGCGATTAAGACACGTTTAGAAAGACTCGAAGTTAATTGGAACGAGTTCAATGACAATCATCGTCAATTGTCACCGTATAAAATAGATTTTGCTGAAACAATTTACTTTAAGGAAGATACATTTTCTTTATGCGAAGATACATATCTTGACACTAAAACTTTTATGATTGATTTATTGGAATCTAGCGATGCACCGACCTCATCCGCGAAAGACGTAATTCAGGAAGTAACGCCATCACGAATACGCCATCTTCCGCAGATTAATCTTCCTACATTTGATGGCAATTATACAAATTGGACGCAATTTCGCGACCTTTTCTCTTCGATGGTTAATGATAATAACGATCATTCGGATGTTGAAAAACTCCAGTACTTAAAAATGTGTTTGATTGGTGAGCCAGCTCAACTTTTAAAAAATCTATTAATTAAGAGTGATAACCGAGATCGCGCATGGAAAATGTTGGTCGAGCGATACGAGAATCGACGATTGCTTGTCGACTCGCAGTTGTCAGTTATATTTTCAGCGAAAGACATAAAAAATGAATCTTCTTACGAGCTGAAACGCCTTTTGGGAGAAGTGAAGGAGGCTCTGGGAGCTCTCGAATCTTTAAAATGTCCTATCCAACATTGGGATCTTATCTTAGTCTACCTTCTTGTTAGAAAATTAGATCCAGAGACTATTAAAGAGTGGGAAAAGACGATTGGAAGTCTTACTGATCCCCCTACGTACAAAAAATTTGAAGATTATCTGCATAGTCGCTTAAGATCTTTGGAAGCTATTGAAAAATTATCATACAACCGGAAACCATCTCAAACATATTCAACACAAAAGGCGATGATTATTAAATCACATAACACCTCACCATCTAATTTAATATGCAATCTTTGTTAATTAAATCACTATCTTGCCATGTGCCCACAATATCTTTCTAAAACTCCTAATCAAAGATCCGAACTAGTAATATCAAAACATCTTTGTTTTAATTGTCTCGGCCCTCATTTACGAAAAAATTGTCGTATTACTAAGAGATGTAAATTATGTCACAAAAATCATCACACTACCTTGCACGATGCTAAGCCATTAAATTCAAATATCGCTCAATCTCAACATTCTAACTCAAGCACATAACTCATACAAAATTCCAATGAAATCATTCAAAAGTCACCTTCAACATCCAGTCATCTCATAAACACACATCATATCAACACTCCGGTATTGTTGGCCACTGCTTTAGTCGGGATTATTTCCAGTCGAGGCGAAATTATAATTGTCAAAGCATTGATAGATCAAGGATCCGAAGTTTTATTTATATCAGAAAAGTTAGTTCAAAGATTAAATTTACCTCGAAAATCTGTAACAGTACCTATTTCTGGAGTCGGATCACAACGTACGAGCATATCTCACGGGTCAGTTATAATGAATTTAGTCTCTAGAATGAATGATCAAATTAAGTTCGAAGAAGAAGCATTGATCTTGCCTAAACTTACTTCATATGTACCTCAAAAAAGTTTTGTCAATCTCGGATTTAACTTCAACTCAATCACTTTGGCCGATCCTGAATTCAATTCACCAACTTGAATTGAAATTATATTGGGAGTCAGTATTTATTCAAAATTCCTTGAAAGCGGTATTTTGAAAAACGACGATGGTTCATTAGTAGCTCAGCAAACAACCTTTGGTTGGATTATATCAGGAACACTTTCAAATCAACCCAATGTCAGTAATTTTCCGTATGGTTTCCAGTATTCTATTGATCATGAATTTCTCGAATTGATGAAAAGTTTTTGGAAACAAGAAACCGATACAATTAATTCTCCATGTATTTCTGCTGAAGATCGAGCATGTGAAGATCATTTCAATGAATCTCATATCCGTCTGTTAAATGGTCAATTCATGGTTCGTCTTCCTTTTAAGAAATCTCCTAAAGAATTAGGAAGCTCATATCAACCAGCTCTAAATATGTTTAATCACTTAGAAATGCGCTTCGCAAAAAATCTCAATTTCAAAACCGAATATATAAAATTCATGTCTGAATATCTCAAACTCGATCACATGATTCTCATTCCATTACCGTCCATTTACTCTACTTATTATCTTCCCCATCATGGAGTGATTCGTGAAAGCAGTACAACGACTAAATTAAGAGTTGTTTTTAATGGATCACAAAAAACTTCCAATAACATCTCATTGAATGATTGCCTTTACACTGGTCCAAAGCTTCAAACAGAACTGTTGGATATTATTCTTCGTTGGAGATGTTATGCAATGGTATTTTCTTGCGATCTAGAGAAGATGTACCGCCAGATAAGGGTACATCCTGATGATTGTAGTTGTCAAAGAATACTTTGGAGAGAAGATCCATCAAATCCAATTCAAATATACCAATTATCAACGGTAACGTACGGTTTAGCATGAGGTCCTTACTTGGCAATACGGTGTCTAAACAAGCTAACTGAAGAACACAGTGAAACGCAGCCATTAGGTTCTACTGTTATTCGTAAAAATACATATGTTGTTGACATTTTGTCTGGCGCAGACAATCTTGACGAAATTCAAGAAAATCATAATGCAGGACCTTTGGACACGTCAAATCGACTGGGATGATGCTTTACCCAGCGATCTCGAAAATCGGTGGACTTTATTCGTCGCGAATTTTGATCAAGTCAATACTATAAAAATACCTCGGTGGCTCGGACTTTCACGTGCAACTAACCTCATTGAATTGCACGGGTTCGCGGACGTTTCATCAAGTGCGTACGGTGCGGTAGTGTATGTGCGGGTGTTAACTAGTAAAAAGATCCGTGTATCTTTGTTAATATCTAAATCAAAAGTCACCACTATTGTCACCACTCAAGCGTATGACAATACCGCGACTCGAGCTGAGCGCCGCAGTGTTACTTACTCGGTTAATAAATCGGATTCGGAGTGTCTTAGACTTTTCAAAACATACTGTTCATTTATGGACCGATTCCACTGTGGTCTTAGCTTGGATTCGAAATCAACCTTCAAAGTGGAAAGAATTCGTTCAAAACCGCGTGATTGAAATACAAGAACTTTCTGGTGCTCACTGGCATTATGTACCAAGTGCTGAAAATCCTGCTGATTTGGTTTCTCGAGGTGCATCTTTGTCCAGGATGCAAAGCGATTCGTTATGATGGTCAGGACCGGTTTGGCTTAGTTCTCTATCATCCATGTGGCCTTCTGTTGATCCACTTCTGGAAGAAGGAGTCAATCGGGAGATGAGATCTCTCAATTCCAACATCGTTTCCAAGGAAGAGGATGGTTGGGATTTAAAATACAAATATTCATTCTTAACTAAATTGATCCGTATCTTGGCTTGGTGTAGACGAATCTTTCAATTTCATAAAAGTTTGTGTGTTCCAGATGTTTTGTCACCTGTTGAATTAAATGAAGCTCTGTTGTTTTGGGTACGTGATTCTCAGCTACTTCACTTTTGAGAAGAAATCTGATCCCATTTTTGGATGGTGATGGGTTACTACGTTTGACTGGACGTCTACGCTTTTCCAATCTTGATTGGGATGAGAAGCTAGAGGGTGCTTCTCATTCCAAAGAATACCAGATTAGCATCTTTAATTATTGAACGTTATCATCAAATTACATTGCATGGGGGCACGCAGTGAGATTGCAGTTGAGATTCTGGATTATTGGAGGTAGAGTTTCGATACGATCATTCATACATCGATGCATGCAGTGCGAAAAACAACGAGTTATTACAAGTCAACAATTAATGGGTCAGCTTCCACCACCCCGAGTTACACCTTCACGACCATTTCTTCATTCTGGAGTGGATTATGCTGGTCCTTTTCAACTTCGTACGATCCGCGGAAGAGGGGGGAGATTCTACAAGGGGTACTTAATTCTTTTTGTTTGTTTAAGCACATCTGCCATTCATTTGGAAGTTGCTACCGATTACTCTACCAGTGGTTTTATCGCAGCCTATAAACGGTTCACTGGTAGAAGAGGATTATGCAAATGTATTTACAGTGACTGTGGTACTAACCTGGTGGGAGCAGATCGGGAGCTTCGTAATTTATTTTCTGCTGCAAACAAGGAATGGAGGGCACTCGCTCAACTTCTTGCTGGCGATGGGACAGAATGGAAATTCAATCCTCCGTCAGCACCCCATTTTAGAGGAAGAATCATTTGAAGAAAATAGTTGGTAGTACAACCCTTACTTGCGAGGAATTTATGACATTGTTAGTACAAATCGAAGCTGTGCTCAATTCACGACCGCTGTATTCACTCTCTGATGATCCAAACAATTTCGACGTGCTAACTCCCGCTCATTTTCTCGTTGGAGGTGCTTTATCAGTCATCCCTGAACCATCACTATTAGAGCTTACGACGTCTCGCTTGTCATGTTGGCAGCACCTCAGAAAAATGACCGAACAATTTTGGAAGAGTTGGAGTCAATATTATTTAAAGGCAATTCAAAATCCAACTAAGTGGTATGAAGCCAAAAATCTACCTCGGATAGGTCAATTAGTGCTTGTTCGCGACGAGAGGTATCCACCAGCAAAATGGCCTCTTGCTCGTGTAGAAAAACTACACACAGGACCTGACGGTTTAGCAAGAGTAGCCACTATTAAAACAGCGTATTCAATACTAACCCGTCCCATTGTTAAGTTATGTATCCTACCGGACGCTCAAGAACCATCAGCTTATTCTTGAGTTATGTATATTTTTCAAGAAGTTGAAATTTTATTTTCTATTTTTTTTTTAAATTTCGATACTTTAAAAACACAATTAAGAAAAGTTATTTATAATTTAATTTTAAACAAATATTGTGTACAAAAAATTCTAATTCAATTAAGTGGCTTAAATTCGATGTACGAATAGGCTAGTTCGAAAACTATAAGAGTTAGAAAAAAAGTAGCTTACATGTCATGATCTCGTTTTTCGACAAACTGCTAATGCCAAAAACCTCAAAGCGCTTCGTCTTTTCTTCTCACTGCGTTCGCTGCTAATGACAGATGAGCTGTTAAAATTGTGGCGTGTCCGACAGTCAGACGGATCAGCCACAAACGAAACTGCTTCTCTTCCGAATAAAACATAGTATTTTTTCTTCAAACGTTTCAAATAATACGGCGCTAAAGTGAAATGTTCTTCAGCGTTATAAATTTTACTTTAGCGCCATAACGCTGAAGTACTTTTTTGCTATGTTGATTTTAGCAACCGTCGTTATGCAAAAATGACTTACTTCTACCGTGTGTAAACACGCCAACAAAGTTGTCATTTAATTACGTTTGAAGAAAAGTCTTTTTTGAAACGGATGCTGTAATGAGATTCCTTACAGCATCCGTTGCTGTGAAAAGATTTTAGTAACATTTCATGGAACCAGTTCAAGTTGGTGACATTGGGTCATTAATTTTTCTAGTTGTAAATTAGACAATTTTTGTCTGTGGATGTTTAAATACGGTCTTAGCATCGAATACAAGGTCCACAATGACGAGGGCTTGAACTCTTAGCAATTTCTCTTATTTTGGGAGGTGTACATGAAACATTTTTTCAGGTGAATTAATGACATTTTGTGTTTTGACAATTTCTAATTGTTAATTCAAATTTCTATTCTCAAGTGTTACCAACTGCTATATACCTATTTCCAGCATAAAAAACACGTTTCATAAGACTTAAAGCACTCATTCATTAAAAAACTGATGGTTTCCCCACTCGTTTTTCAACTTGAATTCGTGCATTTCAAGCGTGTCTTGCGAAACTTGTTTTTTAATATACTATTACGTCCAGGACGCAAAAGACTTTTACGTCCAGCTACGACAATCAAAGAAATTGTTAATTTATTATTATAAACAAATTACAAACATAAAATAATCAACATTTAATTGTTTTACCATTTTATTTCATGTTTAAAAATAAATTTATAATCGTATATTTGTTCAATATATGAGGTGAAGTCGATGTGACGTTTAGTTGATTGACATAACATTAACACGTTGACTGCCATAAGAAGCGTAACTTGATGCACGGCAAAATTTCCACAACAGCCACGAGAAGCACTAGTTGATTCTGATGCCTATTTATCTTTAAAATTGTTCCTGCCAGAATGGATAGACTTTTAGTGACTATTGCGGCAGTCAACGTGTTAAATGAATTCTAAATGTCATTATACTGAATTTGGTCGTTTTATTAATTTATAAACTTTAGAATACGCAGTTTACAAAAAATGTTGTAGAATAAAAGTTTCGTGTAGAATAATCGTTCGAGCGCAATAGATGCTAGATGATAAACGATAGGCGATAGTATTGTAATAGACGAAGATAGCGTGTCATTTCGCTATCTTGTATCAAAAATAACTATTTTGGTATAACTAAAATTTCATTTACGTTTCGATAAATATTCCGATTAAATTAATTGCGCTTGGTGGTTTTAATGATTATATCAGAAACACATTTTGTGTTGATGATGATATTTTGCTTTAATTTATAAGTTTCTGTAAACAAATTATTTGATTAAAATTGTTCGTTATGGTGTATTGAAAGAAAAGAAAATAAATAAATCAGCAAGGACTTATATCGACTTTATATTTATTTCTACCCCTCTTTAAATTAGCAAGTCTTTCATTATGAAGGGTTTAACCACTTGTAATAATTGATTACAAAGAATATCAATAACAGGAAATTAATAATTAATTTTATCAATTATTTGTTGTTATCGAGAAGTTGCCTAAAAGAAGGTTATCCGACAAGCTTCAAAGAACAAAAAGTAGAAGAGAGACAAATAATCGTCTCTCTTCTTGCTAGTAAAGTAGCATTTATTAACAAGGTCAATATTCTGACCTAGTGGTGCTCAATATTCTTTATGTAAACCTAATTACATACAAACACAAAGGTAGTAACAGGTATTGCAGTGCCTCGGCCGCAAGCAACCTTGGTTCTTTTTTCTGCTGATAAACCGAAGTAACACATATTAAATGCCGAGATCTTCAAAGCCGTGACTCTAAATATGAAGCATAAGACAATGGCCAACTGAATGGTGCGGGTCACGGTTATACCAATACACTAAAAAGTCTCAACAACAGACCGCAATAATTACAGAACAGTTGGTTTAACACCTTATGCAACCAAGATATTATTGCATATAATCAATGAAAGGTGTAAATTAAATAAAACTCGATTTTGCATTTTTTGATGGATTGATTTATTTCTATTTGTTGGCTCTACCGATTTCGATTTGTTATTAAAATCATCTTCAGGATTCTGAGCCACGTTAAAATGAATTTAAAGTTTTGAATCCATAATAAAACATTCCTTTTTTTTAACCTTCCTTTTTATACAATATCCGTTATGTTTTGACAAGATGACGTTTTTAAAAATTATTATTATCGTTTTGTCTTTCCATTCTTATATGTACATAATATATACAGTGCTAGCGTAAAGTAACCCCCCCCCCTGTTTAACTTCCGAACAAATTGAGATATCAATATGAACAAAAAAACGTCAGTTTCTATATTTTATCAGCACAAATATTTTCTTATGGAAAATTTTGCCATCACTTTTAGTTTTTCCGGCAAATAGATTAACTTTGTTTTTTTAAATGGAACACCCAGTATATTATGGTATCTTCCGAAAGATGAAAACAATACGAATCCAACGGTACCTCACAATCAAATATCGGGTTATTCGTTTTTCGCATAAAAATTAAACAAAATGCGGAATTTTGCCGGAAAAACCAACGTATCTTCGTCGACTACCTGTCGAAATGCAATCGGCCAGGTGGACGGTAGGTTAACGGTTGGTATACGCTCGTGCTAAGACGGATTTAAAATTGCAAGTTCAATTACTTATTTTTTTTAGAAATGAAATTGAAGTTGGGTGGAAGTATATTAAATTTATGAATTAATCATATTTTATCAAAAAATATTTATAAAGAAAAAAAATCAATATAAGAAATGAAATTTTCTTATTAAAGATTTTGCTAGTATTGGTAACGGTTGAAAAATTTGCTTAGTGTTGTTATTGAATAATAAAAGAATTTTTTATTTATTAAGAATCAACTATTAAGTAAATTGTTCGATATGATTACCTTGAACTTCTAGGCAGTGGTACCATCTTTGTAGTGTTTCCTCTCTCACACGGCTTAACATGTGATGATCAATATTTTGGCAGACGTCAATAATTTTTTGTTTTAAATCCTCAATACTACCCAACGGAATTTCATATACCTTGGATTACCCCATAAAAAGAAATCTAAAGGTGTCAGATCTGGTGATCTTGCTGTCCATTAAAATTTTTATCAAGATAATTTCGTACCATTGGCGCATAATGTGGAGGTGCTCCGTCTTGATGAAACACTAGTTCCATTTCAAAATCGTCAGGATTCTGTTGTACAATTTGTAAAAGTCTTGAAAAAAAAACATTTACTTTCTAATGAAATTGAGTGATAACTTCACGATATTCATGTGGATTAACATCACGCCGATGCAATTTTCCACCCAAAAAGAAAGTACATTCATCACTGAAACAAATATGTTTCAAGTATAATCGATTTCGTTCAACCATATTTGTCATTAGCTCACAAAATTCTGTTCTTCTATATCAGGGTCATCTTCTGTTAATTCATGAAGCATTTTTATTTAAAATGGATGATATTTATTCTTCTTTAAGTATTTCCACGTCGTCCAACAACGACGCGGAAATATTTAACACATCACACGTTGATGCGATAGCAGCAGACGACATCATGGTCGCATTAAATACTTCTGTTAATATCTGACGACCAGTTCTTTTGCGGTCTTCGACGCTTCCAGTTTCCAAAAACTTATTCACAAGTTCTCTTAAATATTTTCGACTAATTGGATGTTCAGGAAATCGTTCCTTAAATTGTCGCTCTGTTTCATGTAGATTTCTGTCAGTACGAGCGAATACTAAAATTGCTTCGATATTGTGCTCTAAACTCCTTCTAGCCATTTTGATCTCGCCTTTCTTTGGTTATACTTGGTCGGGTAGAATTCAAAGATAGAAATGAAGGAAAATATTTGCATGTTGCCTTAAATACAAAATTTCAAAGTACCTACAAACTTTAAAATTGTTGTTATGACAATTTTTTCTTAGAAGTTTTAAAAAGAACTTTCTTTTTATCCTTTTCTTGTATTGATTGTTTCATAAAAACATTCTAAAAGAATTGCTGATTTAACCCTGCTTAACCCGAGCGTAGACCGACCTTTAACTGACCGTCCAACGTTTATCTGGCCCATTGTATCTCGACAGGTAGTCAACGAAGATACGTTGGTTTTTCCGGCGAAATTCCGCATTTTGTTTAATTTTTATGCGAAAAACTAATAAAGCGATATTTGATTGTGAGGTATCGTTGAATTCGTATTGTTTTATTCTTTCGAAAGATACCATAATATACTGGGTGTTCCATTTAAAAAAACAAAGCTGTTCCATTTTCCGGAAAAACTAAAAGTGATACCAAAATTTTCCATAAGAAAATATTTGTGCTGATAAAATATAGAAACTGACGTTTTTTGTTCATATTGATATCTCAATCTGTTCAGAAGTTAAACAGGGGGGGTTACTTTACGCTAGCACTGTAGATAGCTCACCTAATACTAAAATTTGGAAACAAAGATGGTAATGTGGGTAGCCTAAATCAAGGCGGAACTAATTATTTTTAGTTGCATTTCAGTAGTTAAAAGTGAAACTGATGGTTAGGTATTTGGCGTATAGATGGAACTTTAACTAGTGACAAGATTAAACGTAATATTATATTTAGTAGGTATAGTAGAAACCACGAGAGCTGGCAGTGACAGATCGCTTAAAAATGGTATGAATCAAGATATGGACGTACGACTTAGATTATTTCACCATATACATTTAAATGTAGGTTATGTTAGTAATGGAGGTTATATGTCAAACATTGTCAAAGATATTATTTAATGATTTTCCTTTCAAAGAAAACATTTTCGGTTTGTGAAAACACTAACAGATTCATGACAACGCTGACAAGACGTTTCGATTTGAGGTTCTAATTATAGAGTTACATCCCTTAGAAGAACAGACGTACTTTTTCGACGTGGCCATTTGAATTGTACAGCAGACATATTAAACTAATGCTATCTCTTTCTAACACACATTACTCTCTAGCGGTTTGTGAACTACGTATGGCATTTGTAAGAGCGGAAAACGATGATTTACTGTCAGCTCTCGTGGCGTCTACTATAATTAAAAATTATAAATAATTAAAAATAATTGTAAAACTTTAAATTTTTCAAATCTAATTGCAAGTGTTATGAAATGTAATAGTAAAAATTTTACGTCCGGTCTCAAGACGGTGAGAGCCACTGAGTTCAACTAGCCATATCGGTACACTTTTAGACACAGACATAGTGTCTTGCGACAAAAAGGATTGTTTTTGGTTATAAAAAATATTTTAAATTTAACATCGGTAGTAGATAATTTCAACTTTTTCATTATAAATTCATTCTAACTTTCGATTAACAACCCTACAGCTTAACAGTTAGTGTTTGCTTAATTTTTTTTCTCAGAAATTATTAAATTTTAGAAGAACATCAGAGAGACAAAAAGGTTTTAGAATAGTATGTATTTATCATATTCATAAAAAAAATCTAGGAGGTGGGTACGCTTAGTAGTTTAGAAGGGTAGGTTGAAAGTACAAATAGGGTCAAAACGTGCCCTATTATGAGTTAAACATATTCCCCAAATTTCATTTTCCTATCGTTTATGGTTTTTGAGAAAAAAAAATTAAACCAAAATTTTTCGCCATTTTTGGAAGGGTGTAGCTCCTTAAGGAAGCTGAAGTCACCTATGGTTCATATATCAAAGTACCCTTAAAATTCACTAAAGAATCAGCCCTTGAAGTTTGTTGTAGTCATTCAGAAACGCCCTGTATACAGGGTGTATCTGAATGACATGCCCACTACACATTTTCTTTTCTTTATTCTGGGGGGGTAATTACCCCCTTTACCCCCCCCCCCCCCCTTATCTACGCCCTTGGTATAATGCTCTGATGCGGAAGATACGGGACACGGTGTATATGTTATTAGCTTAGGCATTATTTTATTATTTTCATTTTATTATTAGTCATATTTTTGAATCACCAATGATTACGTACCTGTCAATATGTATTGAAATCCTTCATCAACACACAATCATCATGTAACATTAGCATACCGCTAATCGTCTGTTCAAGCCCAACAAGAAACACTTAGAGCGAGTTAATTTGTTGTTGTATACTTTCCACAAATTTGATATGCAACGTTTTGCATCCAGCAATGTAGACCTTACTAATGGCACTTCTTACGACAGAGCACAGCGATAAGGATTTCTGTCAAACTTTTGTGTCGAACTTAAGCAATCAAAGGTGTTATTAAGGAGTTCAAGGAAATTTGCCGTATTTAAATAAGAGCTGCTTTTCAGTTGTCCAGTTTTAGGACATGTCCTTATTGCACTTGCGACACTATGACTTAACACTCGAACAGCAAGTTTTACCGATTGTGTTTGAAAAGCGTTTGGATTTATGTGTATATCAGTGAGTTTTGGTAACGCTTTTGCTGTTTTTGATTTTTTGTGAAGTTCATACACATCACATACGTCTTTAAATGATATAATTGATTTTTTATTTATTTTATTGTCCACTTTATATGCAAAATCACACTGAATTAAATTGTTCCGAAAATTGTTAAATAAATGTGGTATATACATACAAAATATCCTCCTATTTCGATATAAAATATAAGGAGTGTCAGTAGCTACATGCAGCTTCTCTGTTAAAGAAGTATTTCCGGGGCCCTGATCAGCTTTTACAAAAATCCACAACATAATCAATTGTTCATAATTAGTTGTGTTAAATTATCGCTTTTTATTCCCGTGTCACTGAAGAAATAAGCAATTGGCACTTTCCATTTCATGAACTCTCCACGAATCATGATTACCATCGCTTTCTTTGCGTGTTGTTGCTGTCGTCCTAAAGAACCTAAGTCATCAAATCCCTCAATTAAATAAAGGGCTTTTGAATATTCGAGGCATTCTTTTATGGACATTTCGTCAAAGCACAAAAAGCAGAATTTTTCTATTTTGCTCATTGTTTGTGTCTTCAGTAATAATAAAATTGTTTTTTCATGTAGACATTAAAACCTGGCAAAATAGTTTCGTGTCCTATCCATTGCTTTATCGTACTTATGTCACGGAGAATAATATTTTTTTTCTTCAAACGTCATTAAATGACAACTTTGTTGTCGTGTTTACTCGCGGTAGAAGTAAGTCATTGTTGCATAACGACGGTTGCTAAGATCAACATAGCAAAAAAGTACTTCAGCGTTATGGCGCTAAAGTAAATTTCACTTTAGCGCCATAACGTTGAAGAACATTTCACTTTAGCGCCGTATTATTTGCAACGTTTGAAGAAAAAATACTATGTTTTATTCGGAAGAGAAGCAGATTCGTTTGTGGCTGGTCCGTCATTGCCGGACTCACTTCGTTCGTCCGGCAAACTGTCGGACACGCCACAATTTTAACGGCTCATCTGTCATTAGCGACTCACTGCGTTCGTCGCTAAGCGACAGACCACGCCATAAAAAGCACTGCTTCTCTTCCATATAAAACAATATACTATTTTATGGCACGATAGACACTTGGACTGGAGTAAAACAACGATAACAATGTTATGTAATAATTACATTCGCACTAAGTTTTTAGAGGCCCTACTGTAATAATTTAAATTATTTAATATGTTTTCTGTTGTTAGTTTTAATTTTCTATTATTTATTTTAGTTTTAAGTTTCGAAATTGCTGATCGTTTTGTTTTTAGTAAATCAGCTTGTTTTTTAACTAATTGTTCCAATTTTCGAATTTTTTTATTTTTGATGCATTCGGTATCTTCAGAAGATTTTTTTTATGGTGTTGGAAACTCACAGCATTTTTTTAAACATTTGGAAAATATAGGCGACGTTGTTTGTGAAGTAGATGGTTGCGGATTTGATCATATTGTCGTGAATTCATTTTTGGTATACGTTTTCGTTGGAGTCAATATTCTAAAATCATCAGTATCCATATCAGCACCAACGCAATTTTCATACTTTTGTGGTACAGCATTTTTCTTTAACGTACTTTTTGATGTAGGATTTATAAAATAACTGTCTTTAAAATGTAATTCACAAATACATTTATTTTGTAGTTCTTGTTTGGTTAAATGAAGTAAATTTATGTTTCCACTGTGACTTAGCTACAGTTCACACACAGCTTCATTTTTAACAGGGAAACCGTATAGTTTTATTCCACTCTACACTCTTGCACTTGAACCGCAATTATAATAGTAACACCGTCTTCCACTAGCCTCTGCAGAAATTAAAGTACTAAAAGCACAACTAACAATAGTTATTTATACGTATTACAAGTGGGCTAGATATACAGCCTAATTCAGAGTAAGCGCCTTATTTTTTTTAGCCACACTATGGGTACTACTTTCAAAATATTTGGCAGTAATATGTTTTAGGACATTCTCTACACGATGGTGATACCAGATTTTCCATTGGACGAATTATTTCAAAATGGCGACTGTCAACTTTTTTTTTTAAATGGAATGCCAACATTTTTTTTTCATTATTCTTTCCCCATCAAAAATCAACCTAACATTTTAATCTAGTAGCGCATGAATGTTTTACAATCGATGTTATTTTGTCCAAATAAATAAATAAGTAGATGTTTATTACAAAATAAAGTTTAATTGTTTCTTTTGTGTCTAGCGCTACTTGATATTTGAACAAAAATAACATCGAGTGTAAAACATTCATGCGCTACTAGATTAAAATGTGTGCTTTCTGATGGGGAAAGAAATGAATTAAAAAAAAAAAACAAAATACTATCGTATAAAGAATGTTTTTAGGATCTCAAAAATAAAGAAAAAATTTTGGCATTCCATTTAAAAAAAAAAGTTGACACTCGCCATTTTGAAATAATTCGTCCAATTGAAAATGTGGTATTACATTCATGTAGAGAATGACCTAAAACATATTACTGCCAAATATTTTGAAAGTACTGCCAATAGTGTGGCTAAAAAAAAAATAAGGCGCTTACTCTGAATCAGGCTGTATAATTACTTTACGAGTGTGAATAATTGCACGACGAGGTCGTAGACCGAGTCGTGTAATCACACGAGTATTGTAATTATGCTCTAGCCCACGTGTGATATACAGTATTTTATCTACGACTGCTAAAAATTACTAAAAAATCAATTTCTTTAAAAAAGTCTATTTGACATTTACAAAAACATTTTGAAATGATTGTTGACAATTTTGAATTGTCAGTTTCAACAACATGTTTACTTATCTGGAATAAGTGTTTCGAAATGTAAAAACTTAACAATTAATGTTTATAATAAATAGTATTGTTTCTCTGTAAGTAGATAGCACTTTTTCTTTTGTATTCAATAAGTTCAAGTTCAATAAGTGCAGTTTAATGCAGTGTAACTAAAATGGCGGAATATTTGAAAGCGTGTTTTGTAATAATTAACATTAATATTAAATATTAAGAAATAAAACCTTATAATAATTAATATTTGTTGTATTAGAGAACACAGTATATTCAACCCCAGTAGAGGCAATAGAAAAGTACCTCTACTTTTTTGGAATAATTTAAAAACAACCCTGTCGATTTTGGCTTCATTAAATACACTTATAGTACATTTAAAAATATTAATTATGTGTTTTTTCTCATTTAGGGGTGGCTGGGGTTAACTACTCTCACCACCCCAAATTGTTTTTTGTTGCAAGTACTGCTTATCGATTTTGGTGCAATTTAGCATGTGAACAAAAACATTTGCGATAATTTCATTTTCCACGAGTATTTCGCTGACAATCTCCTGTTCGCCCATTTCAAATATATACACTTTTTTAATAAAAATCTGTTCGTTGGGACCACGGTTTGTACACTTTTCTGACCTGCACTAAGTTGACATGACATTGCACTTACTTACACTTCATTGCACTATGACGTCATACGAGTGCCATGTCGTGCAGAGTAGTGCAGTCCCAACGAACAAAGCTATTTTTAAACCAGTTATGACGTCATCGCTATTTTTTTCAAATACTAATTCCCCATTTTTATTACGAAATATGAGAGTACTATTTTCTGAATTTGGTACAGCTAATTATCTAATTAAAATTAGTTACATAAGAAAATTTTCGAGAACAATTGGCTTAAAGGTTCATCATTTTCCATTCATTTGAGATAGAAAAATAGCAGTAGCCATGCGTAACCATGGCAACCAACTGTAACAGATAAAAATTACTCATTGTTTTAATAAAATATCTAAAACAACTGTTTCCCATGGATACGTATGGCTATTGCTATTTTTTTACCTCAAATGAATGGAAAATCATGAAACTTTAAGATAGTTTCTCTCAAAAATTTTCTTATGTTTATATTAATGTTTACTGTACTACATTAAGAAAAGAGTCCTCTTTCATATTCCGTAATAGAAATGGGGCATTGCTATTTGAAAAAATATCGATGACGTGTTACTCGTTTAAAAATGACGGACAAAATTTCAAATCTATACCAAACAAATGCAAAAAATTTAAATCTTTAGACCCGCCTCAGCGATTTTTCCATAAACTGTTCTTAATTGTTCTAACGAATGTATTCGTTACTTTTGGGAAACCTGTATAACATGACGTAAGTTTTTAACACATTTTAATATGTAGTAAACTAAATTAATATGTAATGAGTTTTTAAAAATTTTTATTTTTGTCTAATTAAATTAATGTAGTATCTGTTCATAATGTAATAGGTGGCAAGCTCCTGAAGATGATTAAAAATATTAATCGAAACCGGTAGAGCCGAAAATAAAAACTATCCATCCCATAAACACAATAAGATAGTTTAATTTTATTTTAAATTTCACTCGAACTAAAAAAATGTCATTTTGTCAAACTCTCATCTTGCCTCATTGAAGATAATTTTAATAACAAATCGAAACCGGTACATCCGAAAAATAGAAATAAATTGATCCATCAAAAAGTGGAACATTGAGTTTTATTTCAGCATAGTAATATTTGTAGTAAGAATTATAGTGTTAAATAAAACCTCTGAGTACTATCAGTGCCTTTTATTATATATATATATAACACATTTATTTAATACAACTCATAATAATCTTATAATTTTAAGTATTGTTTGCTTGCATTGTAGCATAAGCATAAGCACTCTGCATTATCTAAAAAAAACGAAATTAAATTTGAAATATAAATTATTTATATTTACTTTTTTGAATGTGACCATTGATAATTCTCCGAAATTTCCGCATTTCAATCTGATGGGTTTTTGCGCCCTCAAAATCATCATTAAGATATCCCTCCTTAACTTTGTATCTTTGTACCAATCCAGCTCATAAGCAACGACTGCTATTTCAGTGCTCTAAAATATTATATAGTATATTTGTTGATTATAATTTCTTTTAAACAAGTGACGCACTAACCGCCTGCATAACCTGTTCACCTAGATAACAAGCAAAAAACAAAGCTCCAATCCAAGTTATAGTCGGTAAAAAAGATAAAACTGAAATTCCAGTCATCATCCCCATACATCCAACCCCAATAACTATGTTATGGCTGACAATGCAAGGGAAGGTAACCCAAGAAAAACACCCATTAATATAATCTGCAAGTCTTCAAAGAATATATAGATTAATTGTAATTTTTATTAACTTACTCAATAATTCGTATATGATAGTAAATGCAATGATGTAAACACTTTCTCCTGTCATTAAAATCATTGTAAGTGTTAAACTTACGTAATTGGTCACATAAATCTTCGCAACGCGATATAATCGCCATATAGAAAGAAAATCCTGATCCAACAAAAACCGTACCTTTAGTAGTAAGTAAAATCGTGACTAAAAATTGAAATACCCAATGAAAATAATACAAAAATCCACAGCAAATATCGTAAGGATATTTAAACCCCACAGTGAATCCACATAAAATCGTCGTGTCATGTTCCAAATTATATTTTTTACAATTTTTCATATCAAACACTGTAACTGTACATATAAGAAAACCTCCAAATCCACAAAATCCGACCATGAAAACATTAATGTAATCGATTAATTCGTGTTTACGACTAGCTTTTTCAAGATGGCCAAATTCATTCATTGAATTTATTTTGTCAAAAACGATTTCGACATCGTTTTTGATGTAATAAAGTGATAAGTAACCATAATAAAGAGTTACTAAAATAAATAGGACCAAGCTCGTTTCTATCTTTGTTAGTACTTGAATTTTCGACTCCTCAATGGTTTGAATGGTGTATGTTATACCACCAAGTAGGAAATAAATTAGCATAACTTGCTGAATTGTTTGACTTAGAAAATAAGTTGTAACAGCACGATTGGGTGGCACAAAACCCATAAATTTTAAAAGTTTTCTTGTTCGTGGCATGTAATCCATTGTATACACGAACTACGATTGCAGATGCAGTTAGAATTGTAGTGGGTGTGCAAATAGTAGCTATAAAACTAACGTTATGCGCATTGAGATGTATTATATACCAGTTATAATATTGATTTTTTTGCAAATTACAGGATTAAGGTTGGTTAAATAATAAGGTGGAAATGAGATATACATAAACACCCGAGTACTCTTTAACCTTTAATAATTTAACTTCGAGAAAGGTCTGCAATTCATCAATTATTATTACTTATAAATATTACTACAACACTGTCTACAACATTGTCTATTTTTTTTATTATGCGAGCTTAATTACAGTACAAAACCGTTTCTCGTAGCGTAGCTTCCATCTTTCTTTGTTACGCCAATCCTCTCTCCACGTTCTCTAGGGCCTTCCTGCCTTCGCCCTATTGTATAGCACCCATGCTATGACTCTTTTAGGCCATTTAAGTCTTTTTACCTCGATTGTCTGTAATGTGTTTATGCCAATTTTAATTTCTTGCCTGATGTCTTTATCTCTCCTTGTCTTTCTGGAGCATCTTCGCCAATATTCCATTTCCATTGTATTTATCTTCGCCTTATTTCTCCTGTTCACTTTCTATAAGTCTGATCCATAAGTTCCAACACTTTCGACCACAGTTTTATTTCTTTTGTGTATTTTCTTACTCCAGAGGCCTTTATTCAGTCTCTTTATTACCACCTTAACTTAACCACTTCACTAACTAATTCGTCATTGCTGTACTCCTTGTCTGTAATTTGTACTCCCAGGTATCTATAGGATGTCACGTTTTTAACAGTCCTATTGTCCTCTAGAGGTAAATCTTCTCCCTTTCCGCCCATCACTAGGTTCTAGTTTTGCGGATTAATGGAGAGCCCATAGTCTTTATCGTCGGCCATTATCTCCTGGTCGTCGGTCCAGCGTAATATGAATTGATTGGCGTTGTTTATCCGTACTCCCATACTAGAACATTGTTTCTTCCTTTTTTCCTAAAACTTCCCTTAAATATATTTTAAGAAGTGTCGGGACGAAACACCTTCGGTGCTTAAGTCCTGTAGTAATATAATAATCAATAATTGATTAAACCGTCTCTGCAGTTCGTAAAAAATCTATATCAGGAAATTAATAATTGATTTTATAAATTTGTAATATCTCAGTGACTCGCTAGTTCTGCTGAACGCTACCAAGAACGAAGAAGGAAGTTTGAACTCCGGGAAGTTTGCCAATTGAAGTTGAAGACGAATTCCAAGGCTATGCTTCAAATGTACACAATTTGGTCACGTTGCCTATTATTTGAATGTACGAAGATGAGATCACCTTTAAATTTAACACTTCTGATTAAACCGACCATTTTTAATTCCTTAAATTATTCCTTTGTAACAAGGACAAATTCTAACAGTTAGTAACGCTTTGAAATGAACTGAATTATTTTCAGCAGTAACAAGAAAATCATATCTTAATTGATTTTCCGTAGTCAACTTTTCGATTGTAAGAAGTTTTAACACTTTCAAGAGAGTGTTGATTTGTTTAAGATCTACAATGGCTAACCAGCGGCAGAGTGGTCTGTACATGCTGAGTGTCCATGGAGAGAAGGGCAACGATCAATTTTGCAATGATGTCTTAGATAGAATTGAGAGCGGTTAACGCCATCTAGTGGAATCCTTTTAATACAGTAACACTGATATATACTGTTACAATTTATACAAATATGTCTCCTGACGTCATCCTAGATAGATCAGCAGAAATACCAGCTACATATAATCATCGTCAAAGAGACGGACTATGGCAATGTTACTGTGTTGGTTTTACTACACTACAGCAGAGCATTTCACATTGTGTATCATGAAGTTTTAATCGTAAATTTATTAATTCCTGGTGTGGGTGGCCGATCATTTGAGCTGTTAAGGTCGTATATTACGGGAAGAACCCAGTGTGTGATGCTCGAAGGTGTACAATCCCAGGCAGAAGGTATGCACTGTGGAGTTCCTAGGGGCAATTTTGTCTCCGTTACTAGTTACTCTTTGTACTCGTAATCTTCCCGATGTGATAATGCCCTGTAATTAGTGTCTACCATAATAGACATGTTTTGGATCGAGATTGCAGAAGAATGCTGTACTAGTCGCGCGTGTTTATCAATCTAAATTTTGCCAATGACGTTTATGCCACTGCCAATGACATTTAATGTAGTTTATGACGGGTTCCTAATGGCGAATAATTGTTATAGAATCCACAAAATGCAAAACTGTTGTTTCCGCTATATATATATGGTATCAGAAGAGGTGAAAGGTTGTCCTGGATACGACTCAATCATCAATGATTGTCCATGGAACAACGTCACCACTTCCATAGTACTATGTTCTTTTATCGGATCCTGAAGAGTGGTGTCCAGTTGTACTCTGTATTCCAAAGCATAATTCTCAGTTATTCAAACACAGTTTTTCATACAGAGTGGTGAATTGTCTAAATCTGCAGATTTCGAAGTTTGGTTTTTTGATGAGTGTTCGGTTTATTATGCGCAATTGAAATTATAAATTATAATTATAAGCCAATTTTCCCTACAGGTGTGAAACTTGGTCAAATTATTACCAATAACAAACACAAATTCCCTTATACTGAACTAAGTGGTGTATACAGACTTGAATGTTAAAACTGCCCTAAATTTTACATAGGTCAAACAGGTCGTAACTTAGAAACTAAAGAACACCTCACGAAACGCAATTCGGCATTCTTTAAACATCTAGATTCAGAAAAACATGAATCAAGTATTGAAAATGTTAAACTCCTTAAAAACATAAAAAAGTCCAAGGAGCTAGACCTATACTAGATACTTCATCCATCTAGGTAAAACAATGGACGAAGATTCCATAGTTAATGATTTGATAGATTTTAACCATACTTTTAGACATTTTTTAGGATTTAAATAGATTTAATAAGTGAAATGTTTTATAAGATTTTATATATAAGATATAAGACGTTTATAAGATTATATAATCCAACACTTTTCCGCTGATATGCTTGCGCATGTTCCACCACGAAAACGTTTCTTTATTTTCTCATCCCTCTCCAGTCCTAAATTATCTCCAATAACGTACATTTGTTTATAATGACTTAAGTCCTTTTAATTTTTGATTTTAATTTTACGACACATAGTTGAATTGTTCTTCCTTGACTTTTTGTTTGTCTGAAGTGACTTTATTTTAAGAAAAATTTTTACTTTAAGAACGCTGAATAAGTGACGTCCTTTGACATACGAAACGTGTTTTTCTAATAATAAGTTTTTAGTACATGAAAATATGGCGATATCTGTGAATATTACGCTTTCTTCATAAACACTTGACGGTAAGGCTGACATTCTTTCTCACGTTCATTTTGTTAAAGGATAGTTTAACATTTTCTCTCTCCTTTTTGTATAATCCTTTAGTCGTACCTGAAGAAGGAAACTGTTGGTTTCTGAAACATTTGTAGCACCGATATACAGAGTGTCCTGTTAAGTGTACGAAGCGGCTGTATCTCGACAACGCTAAAGCCTAGAGGGTTGGGAAAAAATCCTTATAGGCAAAGTGGCCAAGAGAAATAGCTGGAAATTATTTTGAAGTTCGTAATTCGACCGCTAGGGGGCGTAACTGCTATAGAGAAACATAAAATTTCCGCTATTTCAGAAATTTAGACGATGAGCTATAATTTTAACATCATTTAATAGCTTGGATAATACCGCATCGCTTTTGTTTTGGGATATTTCTCATATCTGTCATAATAAGGGAGGGGGAGGCCAATGCGTTTTCATATGTTTACATTTTAATATCTCCTGGACCATTCAACCAATTTGAATATTTTCGGTGTTGTTTGAAAGAACATTTTATGCTCTTTTTAAAGATATTTTCAGTAAGATCGTTTGCTTTAAAACAAATAAGCTAAGGGGCGTTACCTGCAGCGATTACATATTTTTGTGATTTTTGAAAAAATGTTAAATGGAACGGTACTATTTACTTCACAGGCCCTTACTCACCTTAAAATTTGCTAAATTTTAGTGAAACCGCATCTTGATTGGTATCTTGATGTTAAAAACTCGAGTGCCATCAATCGGATCCAGTTCCCTCATCGAGAAAAACAAATCACTTAACCATAGCAACTGTAAACATGTTATTTACTAATGCAGAAGCGTATGATGATTTATTTTTAATGTTTCGAATACGATGCAACTGAATGGCAAAAATATGCAATGCAATTACGACAAAGAAAGACATTTTACTCTAGAAGTGTTTTTAAGATTGACTTAGTGATTACGGAAAACTGGCAACGTGTAGCCCATTCAAACATCTCTTTAAATTCGTAAATCACATTGGTGCGCAATACGATCCCACATAATCTGGGAACTCCGAAAACAGTTGTCCAGAAGATTCCTCAAGAGAATAATATCTCCACCACATTGTGACAAAATCTGGTCATCACAAATGCTATGGATGCATGAAGCATCTCTCCACAAGCTGGTGTAAGCTTGCATAATATGTATTCTTGGTTCGAGCAAAACCCACATTGCTTTCACCTCTTTGTCTATTCGGTAGACTAAACGACCTAACTTTTCAAGAAAAACCAATAACCAAGAAATATATGACAAAACACTAATGCCATTACAAACGTGTCCAGGGCCGAGACCTAAACAGCGTTTTCTGAAACTAGATTAAATAAATACATCGAGGTTTATGGAAGGCATTTCGAACACTAGTGAGCTATTTTTGCAAAAAATTAAAGTTATTCTAAGTGTTTTGGTTTATTTCGTTTTATTATCATTGTTGATGTTTCATTGGTCCGTTGGCTTTTACACACGCATCAAAAGTAGTTTTGAAGCAGTTCTAAGCTTGGATAAAGTGTGAAGGAAGGTTCTAGGTAAAACATTTTTGTGCTCTCTTATTTGCTTGCTAAGGTAACGTGATCCGATTAAGATATACGAATTTTTAACATTTTCTTCTATAATTCGAGAATGGATGGAGATATCGAGTTGCGGTTTTCACTAATATTTAGCAAATTTTATTGTGATTCCTTAGACACAACAAAATGTCTGTGAAGTAAATAGTACCGTTCCGTTTAACTTTTTTTCAAAAATCACAAAAATACGCAACCGCTGCAGATAGCGCCCTTTGGTTTAAACTAAGCGGTCTTACTAAAAATATCTTTTAAAAGAGCATGAAATGCTCTTTCAAACAAGACCAAGAATATTCAAATCGGTTAATGATTCAGGAGATATTAAAATGTAAACATTTCAAAACGCATTGGCTTCCCCCTTATTATGACAGATATGAAAAATATCGCAAAACAAAAGCGATGCGGTATTTTCCAAGCTACTAAACGATGTTGTCAAAGTTATAGCTCATCGTCTAACTTTCTGAAATAGCAGAAATTTTATGTTTCTCTATAGCAGTTACGCCCCCTAGCGGTCGAATTACGAACATCAAAATAATTTCCAGCTATTTCTCTTGCCCACTTTGCTTATAAGGATTTTTTTCCCAAACCTATAGGCCTTACCGTTGTGGAGATACAGCCGCTCCGTACCCCTAACGGGACACCCTGTATAAATAAAAACAACCATTTTCATCGTATTTAAGATTTTATTTATTTTATGAAACCTACGATGAACCTGGATTCTACCATTGCTAAAGTCATCATATATCTAGATTCCACTATTTTTAAGTTATTTCAGTTTTTTTAATAATGACTCTAGGGCGCCCAGGCCGAATAGAGGGGTGGGGCAGGTGCCGTTTGGTAGGGGGAACAATACCGTTATCAATATCTACCATGCCGTGGTCAGGTGAGTAACGGGGAAAGTGTTGTGGCGACGCAGAGGGCTTAAATCCTAAAACCACTCGGAATTGGATTAATAATGTAAGGGCGACAGGATCTGCAGTTCCTAAAAAACCCGTTGGGCGACCTAAAAGTGTGCGAACACCCGAAAACATCACGGCACTAAGAACCTCAAATGAATAATGTTCAACCCGATCTGCGCGAAAATATGATTCGAATATCGTCCAGAACTGTAAGGCGAATCTTAAACTCAGACCTTCACCTGCGCCCCTACAAGATGATGTGTGCACAGGAATTGAGCCCACGAGACTTTGTGAAACGTAGAGATGCTTGCAATGCAATCCTAACTGCTGCACCCCCCGGCACTGTTGTGTGGACTGAAGGTGGCGATTGAGAACGTCATCGCTGGAAGTTCGCAAGATATACTGGGAAGAGTGGCCGAAAACTTCTTAGAAAGACTTAATATGTGTATTGCTCGCCAAGGCCTCCACTTTGACGATATTATTTTTAAAACATCGTGAAAAAAACGGTATTATATGTACTTTTGAGCAATAAAACCATTTTTATTTATCTCGAACCGTTGTCTTACAATTAACCCTTCAAATCAGGGACTGCATTCTGCTCCACCCTGTACATATAGTGTCAAAACGTGCCCTATTATGAGTTAATCTAACTAAAGAATCACCCCTTGAAGTCATTTAGATACACTCTGTATATGATTGAATATTAAAATTTTTTCGCAAAATAGACTTTTTCCCATAGAAAAGATTTTTTTTAGAAGAAAGAGTTACAAGTTTATTTATTAAACACAATATTTTATTTAGAATCGAATGAACGATTTAAATATTTTAGAAACGTTTCCTTAAAACTTCCAACACATAGTCCAATACTAAATTATTAAACTAATGTGTCGTAATTTGCATAAATTTATTGAAATAATATTAAGCGGATGGTCTGAGAAATCATTAATTAACATGTCCATTTATATTTGTATCACGAAAAACTTTAATTATGTTGAACAATACTTCGTTTATTACTCTTCCCACGACTTTTAAAATTTTATTAAACATTTTTACATTCCTTATAGATTGTTTTACTTCTTATCGAGAATGCGCTTTCGAATATAGAGGTGTTTGATTCTTGTATCAATGTTGCGTCCACATTTAATACAGTTTCAGAGCTGGTCCTAGCATAACTTCCTGTTTTTGGGGGTCTTAAAAGGTTCCAAATAGCGTTACTTTTAAACGTAGCTTGAAAATTGCGCACTGTTGCATTTTTGAATACTCCCGCGCTGTTTGTATAGAAAATTGATTCTCCAAAATATCTTGGTTTAATTTTCCAGTCAGGAGGTAATGATTACCCTTTTCCTTTATCTTCGCATCTTTTAAATTTACCCTTGATGTACCCCATTGATGTCATCAATATGTATACTGGGTGATTTATTAGCTCACCATCAAACTTTGACATATGATAGCTAATCCAATTACCAAAAAAAATATGTTAATGAACACATGTTCTATTTCAATCATCTTCGAAATTATAACACTTTAAAGTTTTTTGCAGCGAATTTATTAATAGTCAGTAAAATCAAACATTCAACAAAAACAATGTTGTGATTTTTATTCAGAGCGCAATGTATCCAAATTAAACTAAGGTTTACGAAAGATGAAAGTAAAAAGGATATATTTCTTCTGACACAACAACTCAATACAACTTAACTTTACTAACGCTCAACCTCGACTCTTTGCCTCGATTCTTGGGCGCACGGTTATTCCTATTTCTAAAATGCAACCTTGGTTGCATAACCTGTATTTTATTTGTTTACAATATATTTAAGTATTACAACAGTTTACAATATATTTAAATATTACAACATCCGCCCGTAAACAAAGAAAATAATCCTCTTTTTATTTAACAAGATAACTAAAGCTACTTACACAAAATTTACAATTTGTTTTCTAAAACCTTCAAACTTTACCCTTTCCAGAGGTTTTGTGAATATATCACTTGTATTGTTTTCAGTATTACAATATCTCAAAGTAATGTCTTGTTGTTTTACAATGTCTGTTATGTAATGATACCTAACATCTATATGCTTGCTGCGTTTACTTATAACGCCACTTTTCACTAAACTGATTGCACTTTTATTATACAATGTCGCTTCTATCTTCCTTCCAGTAATCTCCTCTATTAAACACTTCAAATAAAATCTCCTTACAGCATTCAGCTGCAGCAATATATTCTGCCTCTGTTGTTGACAATGATACAATTTGTTGTCTTTTCGCGCTCCAAGTTATCGGTCCTTCCTTAAGAAATATTATGTAACCCGATGTGCTTTTTCGCGTTTCTTCGCAATTTGCATAGTCTGCATCACAGTAAGCACTTAATTTTATATTGTCAAGCCCCGTGTTTAGTTTATATCCAATTCCGATATTTTTATTAGTGTTTAGATATTTTAGGATTCTTTTAACATTATTTATGTCACTATTTGTTGTTTCTTTTACATAACGACTTACGTATGTAACGGTTCCGTTTGAGGTTATTGAATTTCTTAGATTTCGTTCTTTAAATCGTTATTTTTCGTATTCATATTCTAATAGTTCGCGCTTTTTTTAGTGGAGTTGTTGCGTGCTTCTTTTTGATTGGTCGGATGAATGCGGAACGTTAAATTTCCGGTCGCGATCTGGGTGGATCTGGGAGAGACGAGAAAAGGTCGTGGTCTCGAGAAGATCTTGTCTCACTGTCGTTAGTGGTTCAGTTAAATTTTAGAATGGTTTAGTCCTTTTGAAGAATCAATCATTGAGTTTGGTTGTTACTGGGATTGTTCTTCGACCATTTGATGGGATTTGTGGACTTCCGTATCTATTATTAGTCGATAAATTTCGACGTCGCAATTGCGGATATAAAACTGGATCACGTACGTTAACAGCGACGCCATCATCGTTTCAACGAAGGTTATTTTATTGGAGGCGTTTTGGTCCTCCGTGGAATGTCTTAATCGTGTTGAACGATTATCAACCCACCAATCGACGAGATCATCTTCCCCTTGGTACAGAATTTTAGTGGAAGAATTTTTAGAACGTCATCTTGAAACTGCGCCATCGAAGGTCGTTTGAAAGTCATTTGAAATCTGTTGATGACAGATTTGGGTCATCCATAACCTCAATATTTTGGTACCTTTGTTATCTGTTTGGAGAAGATTATTCTGAATTGGATTGGAATTGGAACCGTGGAATACTGTTTGGGCCCGTAGAAGATTAAGGCTAAGTTGTATTTTTTTTGTTTTATGTGAATATCAACTTTATTATTTTTTGTATAAAATCTGAATTTTGATCAGAGAAGTTAGTTACTCAACTTCTAAAATCTGATATATATTAATTGTTAACTTTTTTTGTTGTCTTGACAATTCAAAGTATTATTTTTTAATTATTTACATTTTTGTAAGGGTAATTGCATTTGGGGTTATAATTCTTTTTTTTATCGTTTATTTTTGATATCCCCTTACTGTTCAAATTGGCCAATATGAAAAGTTTTCGCGATAATGTTTTTTTGTTCATTTATTTTAAATAAAGTTAGGATCGTAATTGTGTAACTTACGATACAGGGGGGTGCTATATTTTTTTTTGTATGCGATTACAGCAACATTTTGATTAAGTTGTATAAACTTTATTCTTATAATTTGGGAACTTTGTTCCAATTGTCATTACATATTTTTTATATACCCACGTATATTTACATGTGTATACATGAATATTTTTCTACGATTACATATAATATAGATATTCTTTCTTCAGTTTCAAATGTGGTTGTTGGTTATTTGTTCTCATTCCTTTCTGTAACTCTAAGTTCGGACTTGATTAGGGTGTGGTCAAATACGTTCGTAAAGGTTTTATATAAGTCCGTGGCGTCCATTAACATCTTTGAATATTACTTTAAATCCACGCCGTCTCCACTGTCTAAAGGCTGGCTGTGGTAAGTAAACCTTTACGTAACCTTGACATCGTCTGGTGTTTTGTTTGCCCTTTTGCTTGTTTAAAAAGAAGTGCCACAAGGTAAAAGTGATCCCCTATCAGGACAGCAATTAAAAAATCTTTCAAGAAAAATCATAGTTAGCTGAAAACCTAATGAATGCTGCCTGCAGACTGACATATGTTCCCAGACTTTGGAAGGCAGCTGAAGTTATTATGAAACCTGTTAATGAAGTGTTTTTCTATAGACCAATATCGCTCCTTCCGGTGATGTCATACGCTTTAAAAGTCTTTTATTGACACGATTAATACCAACAATCGAAATGAAAAAGCTGATACCGAATCATTAGTCTGGGTTTCGACGTAAGCGTTCTACAATGAGTAATGGATATAATAGAAAAATTGTTAGCGGATAAAAGGCTGGTCTAAAATTTTCTTAGACGAAGCATAGGCTTTTGACAAACTTTAGCATGAGGGTTTAAACACAAATTAAGATGTTACATCTCTTTTTAATTACACCCACTCTTAATAAAATAATACCATTAAATAAATTTGCAATACTACAACTAAATACTACACAGTAATAATAAATGCAAGGGTAGATACTTTATTGTCCATTTAAACAAAATCAAAATAATCGCAATAAAGCTAAAAAATTCCTCTTTAAATTAGGTAATTAATTTTAGAATTATATTTCTTATTCTCCGTCAAATGTGCGTTATTAATTCTGTTTTTAAAGTTTTCAATTCGTACGATTAATAATTTCACCGAATAAGCATACATCGTGAATGCAAGAAATATAAAATTCGTAGCAATGGCTATGTAATAAATTTAAAATAAGATTGTTTGGGGTTGTTTCCCATTGCTTCAATTCAAAGGGAGATAATATTCTAGTAAAAAATCCACCATAACGAATCACTTTAAATATAATCTTCATATATTTTTTCAATAAATTTAATTCTTTCAGTGATAACTAATTGTTTAAAATTTATATTATTATTCATTTTTAATACAGTAATCATTTCAAACAAACCGTGTCGTTTACGAAATGTTTCAATGCTATCAAACAAAATTGTTCCACCCAGCGTAAAAAATTCTAAATGAAACAATATATTAACTATATAACGATACAATTTTCGTAAAAGCTGACAAAGAAGCTGGCATAGTAAAATTTGAAAAAAAGTTTCTATCAACTTACCCTCTATAATGCACCATTTTCGAGATACAGGGTGTTGAAATTTAGTAAAAAAAAATAGTTTTTTGCGAATATCTCCGGAACCGTTTATCGTACAAAAAATACCCTTATAAGAGCTGAACAGCATTTTCTACTCATAATAAGCTAAGTTTTGTGCGAGAAAAATATTTTTTAAAGTCATAATTGGTGAAGATTTTGAAGGGAACTTCTACGCCACTGGAAAATCTACGGTTTTGAGACGCCCATTTGAACCAATGTTTTTTACACAAAAACGGTACTGAAAGTTATGAGCTCTAAAGTTGACCGTTTTCGAGAAAAATCAACTTTTATGTGGAATAACATGGTCAATTTTTTGAAATAAAAATTTTGTTTTACTAAAACGTTAGAACAAGTAACAAAAGTAAAATTCATAATTGCATAATTAAAAAAAAAACAGTTGCAAATCATACACAGTTAAATTAAATGTTGGAAATTTCCGCCGTTAGCTTCAATACAAGCAGCAATTCTTGGACGCATTGACTGTCTAACACGCAGGAAAATTCCCGGAGTGTTCCGAATTATGTCGCAAGATACAAGAATGCGCTCTCTTAATTGGTCAACATTTTCAACTAGAGTAGCGTAGACTAGGGTTTTCAGATGGCAGCAAAAGAAAAAATTTAAACAATTAAGTTCGGGAGATCGCGGTGACCAAGAGTGCGGACCTCCTCGTCCGATACAACGGTCTGGGTGTTCGTCGTCCAAGTATTGGCGAGCAACCAAACTAAAATGAAGAAATTCTTAATTTATTTTTTATACATGAAAAGCGGGACAATTTTCGTAGTATGATTCCCAGATCTTCTTTGGCAGCTCGAATTGAGGCGTTGGAACTGGGCTCAGAATGGGACTGGGCCAAGGTATTTACCTCTTCCACTGTATTATCTACTACATTTTTTGGTCAGTTTAGCACGTGGTTAATTCGTCCAAAATGCAAAAAATTTGCTTCTATTCTTCTAAATTTACCTTTTGTCATTGGAGGTAAATGTGGATAATTTTCATTAAACATTTTGCAAGTTCTACTAAGAACATTGTCGCACTTTCCGTGCATAAAAAATAAATTAAGGATTTCTTCATTTGTGTAAACATTCTTTTTGTAATTCGCGACGGTAATGACTTACATAATAACTTACAGCATCCGATGCTGTAATGAGATTTTAATAACATTTTATGGAACCAGTTCAAGTTGGTGACATTGGGTCATTAATTTTTCTAGTTGTCAATATGACAATTTTTGTCTATGGATGTTTATACACGTTCTTAGCATCGAATATAAGGTCCACAATGATGAGGACATTGAACATTGAGCAATTTCTCTTATTTTGGGAGGTGTATATGAAACATTTGTGTTTTTTGTGTTTTGACAGTTTCTAATTGTCAATTAAAATTTCTATTTTCAAGTGTTACGATGTATGTATGTATGTATGTAGACGGGTGCGTAATTTTTACGCGCACTTAGGCCCCAGTGGGCCCCTTGTGCAAACACCCTTGGAGGCTCGAGATGATAGAGAAGATCTCGTTAGGTGACGATACCGCTTACTCGTTTCCAATGACGAGTTACCGCCGCCCCGACCCCGAGGGGTCAGAGGGCGCTTACGCGCATTCGTCCCTATAAGTCGAGCCTCACACACATGCGTGCTAACGACAACCAGAGATTGACGACTGGTTGCCGGGACCGACGGCTTAACGTCCCCTCCGAAGGACGGGGGGCGACTCAACGTGAATTCACCGGGGTTCGAACCCGGGACGTCTGCGTGTTAACCCGAGAGCTAACACGCTGAGCCATCACGCCCCCTAAGTGTTACGATGTTACCAACTACCTTTTTCCCTACATTGACAAAATTTATTTTATTTTTCTTAAAAAAAAAGGATAAAAATGCGAATTACAAAAAATAGCATAAAAAACACGTTTCATAAAATTTAAAGCACTCATTCATTAAAAAACTCGTGGCTTCGCCACTCGTTTTTCAACTTGAATTCGTGCATTTCAAGCGCGTCTTACGAAACTTGTTTTTTAATATACTATTACGTTATTGATATCCATTTTAACTGGTTTTAGACTCACAAGCATCAAACAACGTAAATCTTACTTTGACGTTTTTCAATAAGTCATTAAACATTTGTTTTCCATGGCAGACTAGGTTAATATCGATATGATATGTGTGCATTTTTCAAAAACCTTTAATTATTTACCAAACTATTAATATTAGGTATAGGACATATGGAGTATAAAAGATGTAAAATGAGACGCCGAAGACGACTAAGTAATAAAATATGGGGGATGCTATTTAAGAAAATAAAGTAATGGTACTTCAAAATTTCGAGAAGTTAACGTGCCATAGTAAAGTGATCAAACGATCTAGACAGCCGTTCTTGGCACCAAAACATACTCATGTTGCTTAAGCATTTTCTGAATCCTAAATTGATATCTCAGAAATCGAGTGTCCTCTGATTTTTGGAACAAATGTCTGCTGGAGCAGATTTTTCTAGAAAAATTCAAATAACTCGAGAACGGCTGAATCAAATTGCAAAAAGTAAAGTTATTCGTAAGCCTTGAAAACAGACAAATCCAAACTTGAAAAATATACAGGCTCTTCCATTTAAAAAAATTAAGTAGGTTGCGACTTCCGGTATAACCGGAAGTGTTAGAAATCTGAAAATATTTTAGTCGAAGAGAACGCAATTGATAATACTTAAGTCTGAATTCTCAAATTTTTATTTTCCAGAACCTCAGAAACGTCTAATGACCGGTCTTGCTGAGACAGCCTGTACAAAGCGTCGCGTACAATAATTTAATTTAAGTTCTTCAATTATTGTGTTAGAATCAATAATAAATCTATATGTTTAGAATAAAATAAATTAATTCTTTTTAAAAATCAGGACTTCTATTCGCGAAAAGAAAGCTTGGTTTAAAATATCCTGGTAGGAACGTCCACAACATCCGTCACACTTCACAATCACACAGTCATCAACCTTAGCACTTTTTCAGCACACCCAACAGTTTACTGGCGTGATTTGCCAAGCTACATTTAGCATCTTCATTTCGTGGTCAATACACCGCACTGTAATAAAAGATTTTAACCATTTCAATTAACCTCTGAATCAGGAAGATAATTCAGTCGGTAAAGATTTTTGGAATAGATTTAATATCCTGGATGCTGTTATATTTTTTTAATTCATTTCCTTGTATTTGTATTATTATTCATTTTCGTTAAAAAATCTCCATGTTTACACGAAAAATAAAATTATTGGCATTTCTTTAATAGATTATTCATGTATATTTTGTTTCAATTTAAATTTAGTTTGATTTAATTGGATGTTTTTAATTGTATACCTACACGGTTATTTACTCAAGACGCGTTTTTTATTATTTATTTATTTGAAACAAAAAGTTAATTCAAGGTTTCAGTAGCAATTAATTTTTTTAGTTTTTCATATATAAAACAATTAATTCAATAAATAACTTTGTCGTTCTGTAAATGTTGGTTTGTAATTGTTTTGCTAAGCTATTAGACGGATTGCAATTAGTCTGATTTTGAACTTTTCAAATTGTTATTAAAACATGGATCGTATTTTACACGGACCAAAACTATTAACACATATTCCATTGGTATCTCTTGGAACTAGATTATTTGATAAACTCAAAGAAAAAGATGACAACGTTTTATTTGTGAACGAAACTTGCACGTAAGAATAAATTATACTTAGTAATACGATCAATTTTAGATTGATGTTTCAACTGATCAAAAGATTACAAACAAAGAATTTTTAATTTTATCTTATAAATTAGCTGAAAGTCTTCGATGTTGTGGTTTTAAACAAAACGATGTTTTGGTCATTTCTGGGGAAAATAGTGTTTTTTACTACGTTCCTGTAGTTGCTGGATTATTTCTTGGAATGATTTCTGGATTTATTAATCAAACTTACACGAAAAGTATTCTTTTATATATATAGTTTTCTTATTAAATATAAAAAAGTTAATTATTTCAGATGAATTTTTACATCTGTATGATATTTACCAACCAAAAATTGTTTTTATATCTTCGAAATTATTAAATATTTTTATTGAAGAAAAAAGTAAATTTCAAGATTTAAAAATAATAATCTTAGACGATGAAGATGTTTCAGGCTACGACACTTTAAGTACGTTTATAGAAAAAAATTATAACAAAAATTTTTGCATCGATAACTTTAAACCTAAAGACGTCAATCCAATTGATCAAATCGCTTTTATTACCTCTTCTTCTGGTACAACCGGATTACCAAAAGCTGTTATGATAACTCACGATAACATATCAATGAGAGTTAATCAATTATACGACCCTAGAGTTTCCTTGGTAAAAGAAGAAATCGTGTTTTCAATACTCCCATTTTTCCACGTTTTCGGCTTAGTAATAAACATAGCTGCTGTAATAAGAGGTAACCAAATTATTATGATGAAACGGTTCAACGAAAAATTATACTTAGAATCAATCGAAAAACACCACATAACACATCTAGCGATCGTCCCAACAATTGCTTACACTTTAGTTAAGAGTCCTATTTTTAAAAATTACAACGTTTCGACAATCGAAGAACTTTTTTGTGGAAGCAACTCTTTAAGCGAGAAAGTCGAAGAACAACTCGTCGAGTTATTTCCAAATTTAAAATGTTTTCGTCAAGGGTATGGTTTAACGGAGGCAACATTAGGGGTAGTAATGATGCGAACTGGTGAGAAAAAAGTTGGATCAGCAGGAAAAGTAGTTCCTGGAATGTCGCTTTGTATTTGCGATGAATTTGGAAAACGTTTAGGAGCCCATGAACGTGGTGAAATTCTTATAAAAGGTAGAATGGTTACAAAAGGTTATTATCGTAACCCAGAAGCCACTAAAAATAGTTTCGTTGATGGATGGTTGCACACTGGTGATTATGGTTATTACGACGAGGAAGGATTCGTTTTTATCGTCGATAGACTTAAAGATGTCATTAAATATAAAGGGTTTCAAGTGTCACCGGTTGAAATCGAGGGGATTTTAATATCACATCCAAAGGTGAAAGCGGCTTGCGTTGTTGGTACACCAGATGAATTGGCCGGGGAATTACCCACTGGATTTGTGGTTAAACAACCCAATGTAGATGTAACTGAAGATGAATTGATTCAATATGTAGCAGGTAATATCATTTTTTTTTAATTGTAATAAATTTTAAGTTTTATGTTTTTAAGAACGAATATCGAAAACGAAACATTTACGAGGAGGCATTTATTTCGTGGAAGATTTACCAAAAACATCGACAGGGAAAATAAAAAGAAAAGTTTTAAGAGATTCTTTTAATTGTGTTTAGTAATAACACGTTTTACTAGTTTTTGAATAAGTATTGCACGTAGTTTTTTTTAGAATCAAGTACAATACAGTTATTAATGACAATAATAAAATCTAAAAAAAATACTGTTTCCCAACCTATTATTAACTTAAGCACGAAGGCTTTCACGGTCGGTGTGAATTCAACGGCAAAACCCGAAAGTTTCTAGTGTTAGTTCTAGCTTTAGTTCTAATTTTAGTTCAAGTATTATTAACTATTTGGAACCAGTAAATTTGTATTAATTGCACTGTTGATGTTCAAGTGACGTTGAAGGCATTTATGAATGTTATGTTGATTCTGACCTGTCTGATACTACCAAAGATAAGACATCTCATTTATCTCTGTTTTACCATGCATTGATTACAATTGTAATCCATGTTTTTTCAGGTGTTAAACAAAACAAAGGCTTTCAAAAAATAAATATTAATTTTTTTACGACTGTTTAGAAAGTTTTTCAGAGTGTGTCTTGTAAGTTTAGTCAATATTGTTTGATTTATAGAGATAGTAACGGATTATGGCGCAAATAACGTGTTCAATGCTCAACATCAACTGGTCAACTAAATCGACCACAAGCTTAGTTTTATTGTCTGCCTCTCTGCCTTTGTTTATCATCTATATTACGATCACGACTCATTATTGACAATACTAAGACGACCTTATTTTTCTTGGATATACGCAGTATACTCAACTAGATGGTATGGCATAGAGTCCAAATAGGGAACTGTAATGCCCTATTTTTGTGTAAAATTTTGAGGTTTAATAACACCTTTTCTGGAAATTCCTTCTTATTTTTACGCATAGTTTTTAACATGCTCGTTGTACATTCAGCCTTAATATAACATTTGAGAATAATAAAATTAATGAAACCAGAAATTTCACACCAGATAGCTATGCAAACAGCAATACTAGCATATAATCGTAATCAGTAAATCGTTTTCCAATAGGGACGGATTCATGTTGGCAGTCTGTGGCGACTGCCCGCTTATCTGTGAAAATTTCTATACTGCGCCGTACTCGAGAACTCCGACTTTTGTAGATATCAACTTCAGTGTAGGGTAGGGACTTGGAATTTTTCGATAAATTACTATGTTTACAACGAAAATTGCCATATATGAGGGAATGCCAACTAACATGAAGTTCATACATCTTCGTTCAAGAATATATTTCTCTCAGTGTATGTTTAACAACCAAACATACAGAGTTGGATTAAAAAAAGCATAACAACGATGATTAAGGAAAATAAGAAATTATTTATGGAACATTGAATCTTCATTACATTTGCTTTAAAATGTTGTTTATTTCATGATAATATCTTCATTCGTTCTTGAGACACGACATTTTTGAATTTGTATTTCATATCTATAATAATCAAATTTTGTACTGAACTTCATTGAATTAATTAAGAATTTTCAAGATGAAAAACGAAAAATGTCAGCGTTTAATAATAGCAAAAACCGAAAATATTTGTTAAACTTTAAAACATCATACCCACTTTACTTATAAGAACTATGAAACGACTTTCTTATCTTAAAGCTTACACTTTGTACTAATTTGTTTGCAAAATTAAAATAATGTCTAATAATGGCAAAAATCGAAAATGTTTTAAATTAAAAAAAATATACCAACTTCATTTATGAATATATAGTTAACGTTCACGGCGGTTAATGCTACTTTTTCTAAAAAGTTTAAATTATTATTTCAAAAGTTTCTTAAGAAAACATACATCTAAAAAACAGCTTAACGGTAATTTAACTAATTATGTTATTTAAAAAGTAATATAAAAAAATGTAATAAAGAGATAATTAAATTCACTATTTTATTCATTTTCTTTTTATTGATTTCATAAAGTTTGAAATCAAACCGCGTCGCGGTATACCAAGAATTGCACTGGGTTGCCGATGGGAGTTCCCTAGAAATGAATAGAAAACTAACTTATTTAAATTGCAACTGGTATTTATAAATTCCCCTTACCTCCAGCAGGTGATGTTAGGATCTGCGCTTGTGTTTCTTGTAACAATAGTTCAGCGCAACAACATTTAATTTGCAAAACAATACTTTCGTCTTTATTATTTTGATGAAAATAATAGTTTGCATACGCACAATGGCCATCCAAAATCCGCTTAATAGAATTATGGATGTCTTTCTTTAATAACTGTTTAATCACTATCGAAAAATTCTATCTTAATTCAAATTTCTATCTACTGATGCCTTTCTCGAAAAAAAAACGGGGGGTAATAACAATAAATGATGAAGTCTTGCTATCGTATTTCTTAAATTTGAAGAAGAGGTATGCAATTTCATCCATGTGGTCGAAGTATTCGATGCTGGAAGCCGCTATAAAGGTCTATAAAAACATAGACATCGGAAAATATAGTAAGCTCATGGCCTATTTGAAGAATCAGTCAAGAACACACGTCGAAGAGTTTTTGACAAGGGCTTGAAATCAAAGAATGAAATGTCTATTAATATAAATGTTAATGTTAATATAAATAATAAATAGGATGTGATTGATTTAGATTGTATTTTTAATTATTCCACTAGTGGAGTAAAGTAACTTTATTTCACTAGTGAATAAAGTGGTACTTTATACGGTTCATAAGTGTGGATAAAACTTCAATTATAAGGTGATTGTGGATAATAGTATATTAATATAATAATAATTAACCTGAGTGAATAATAGCTCATTATATGCGAGTAGAATACTATACTTTGTCAACGACTATTGAAATTGATTCCATAAATTTATTTTTTAAATAAATTTTTGAATAAAGGTGACACAAATTCAATGTTACTAACTGTAACCAACTTCACAACAATTTGTCAAAATTAAATGCCAGTTTTATAAAACGTCGTTTTCTTTAGGAAAATTAATTAATTTATGCTTAAATCATACGAAAAAAGGAATTTGTTTAGGTTTTTTTAATGTCAAACATTTAGAAACTCCTAAAAAATTGAATTAAATTGACGTTTTTTGAACTTTTAACGTTTCAAATAATTATTATCAGTCTGGTCAAGATGGCTACCCGTGGATAATGATTATTATTCACCGCTATTATTCACTCCGTGAAAAATGACTACCATTTTGTTTTAGAAAACTCATTCATAAGGTATATATTATAAGGTAGTCGTGGACAAAATATATTATAGGTTATACTGGGTATACATTCAATAATGGCAACAACAATGGACGAAATTCTACAACTTATAAACAAGAGAAGATTACAGAAAATAATCTATGGATTATTTCAAATTATGACTTTTTACCTTTAACTTGATGTAAAGATTATTCCTAAACTCCTGCAAATAAATCTTGGACGATTTGTTTAAATTCACATTATTTTACATAAATTAAAAAATCAATATAAGTCTACTTTCTTTAAAAAAATTTTATCTCCCAAATTTTATAGGTGTATGTAGTACTATAATATTTGGCTCGAGTCGAATGTAATTGTGAAAAATTATATTGTGAAGGGGTGCATC
The DNA here is from genome assembly GCF_036711975.1 of Onthophagus taurus. NCBI lineage: Eukaryota > Metazoa > Arthropoda > Insecta > Coleoptera > Scarabaeidae > Onthophagus > Onthophagus taurus. The sequence goes on from NW_027248939.1 coordinate 697,944, forward strand.
TGTCAAAATTTTCGAAAAAACTGAATTAACTCAAACATGGTGCAACAGTTGTTGACTTATATCAAATTATATTAAAATTTTGCGGGAATCTGGAAAATAAATTCTATAAAAATTAGGACATTCCAGGGGTTCATTTACGGTATAACCGGAAGTTGCAGAAAACTTTAACATTTATTGTTGTTTTTTGTCTCTTTCCCCGCATTTAGATTTGACCTGTATAATGATTTGCTTTATTACTATGTGCGACGTGAAGAGAAAAAGGGGAGTCTCTAGACGCTTAATTGTTTAGAACCTCTTCTTAGATCAGTATGAGTAGATAATCGTAATTTTTATTGGTTTATTAAATAAAGAATTGGAAATCGATTAAGTTTTTATGCAATTATCGAGATTGTTAATTCATTATAAGTTACATTTATAGAGCTAAACAAAAAAAATTTATTTGTCAATAAATAATTGTTAACAGTTTCAAAAAGGATTACTTCATTTTCTTTTACAAAATACGATCGATAAACTACACTATATAAAGCAAAATCGATCCGTACGAATTCACACAGTTCAACGCATACAATCGTGCTTCATCGATTAAATCAAAAAATCCAAAAATGTATCTTAACATTAAACACACCGCGATGTCTCTAACAATGCGTAACTTCAACATAGCAATGGTTAATTGCAAAGATACATTAAAAGTTATTAACTTCCTCGAAAAATATTACTTCCCACACTCCCTTCTATTGAAATACGCAAACTTCGAAAACACTCCGACAGTAAAAGAAACGTTAAAAAAATTCTGGACGATCGCTTTAAGTCAAAACATATCCGTTATAATCACGGATGAAAATGAGGAAGTCGTCGGATTATCTTGCAACATCGTAGTTCATAAACAAGCTGACCTTTATTATGGATTAGATGGTGGTGTTCAAACGATCAATAAGTTTCTTACCGAAGTTGGAAAAGAATTATACAAAAAATACGAAGATTTAGAGCACTATTTTTATATTGTTTTGGTTGCTGTTCGTGATGGTTGCGGGCATTATAATCTGGAAAAAAGGTTGATTAATTTTTCTAAGGGTGTAGCAGCCGATTTTGGAGTGAAAATTATTCGAATGGATGCACACAATGCTGCGGAAGCTGAACGGGCTAAAAAAATTGGATTCAATCTGGTTTATGAGATTAAATATAAAGATTACAAAGATGATGAAGAAGAAGTTTTTTCGAGGGATTCCCAAGATGTTTTCAGTATCTTGAGTGTTAACAGTAAGCGTTGTCCATTTAGTTGCTTCACATAATTTTTGAAACATTTAATTTATTAAATTAATCAAAACTTAAGGAAAATTTAGAAATTAATTTACAATAATAATAATTTAGATTTAATAAATAAAAGTTTTCTTAAAGTTAATAATATGTGAAATTATATTATGTGTTTGTATTTATTGATTGATATGAGAACGTTAATATTAAGGCTAAATCCTCGATTTATTGTGCTAGTCTTGAAATTGCGTTAAATTTTAAAGATTTACAATTTCATAATCGCTTGCGATAGAGGCTTCAAGATGCAGGTTGTAACGGGTGTTTTTTTAAGCCCGATAGAACTTTAAATTGAAAAAAGTAACACAAAAAATTAAATTTTAAACCAAAAAATTTTTTTGATCGAAAGATCAATTCATGGCATTTAATATTTAAAAATGATTTTACATATGGGCACCGCGGCTGTTGTTGACGAAGCGCATTCTGGAAGTCCAATTTTGGGCCACTTTTTCGAGCATTGCTGGCCGTATGTCACGAATAACACGAACAATGTTGGCCTCCAAGGCGTCAGTTGTTGCTGGTTTATCAGCATAAACCAAGGAAATAATCGAGAGGTGTCAAATCGCACCACCTTGGAGGTCAATTGGCATGTCCATTTCTCGAAATCAACTTATCGCCAAATTTTGATTTCAATAAGTCGATGGTAGCTGTCGCTGTCTGGCACGTAGCGGCGTCCTGTTGAAACCACATTTTGGCCGGATCAATATCATCCATATTTTCAAACAAAAAATCATTGATCATGGTGAGGTAACGATCTCCATTGACCGTAACGCGAGCTCCGACTCTATTTTTGAAGAAATAAGGTCCAATGATGCCACCAGCGTGCAAACCACACCAACGGTGCATTTTTCTGGATGTAATGGAGTCTGTAGTGTCTGTAGTGGATTGGTTTCACTCCATAGGCGGCCCGTCAAGCCAAAAATAAACCTCGTCGCTGAACACAATTTTGCGATAAAATATCGGATCAATTTCCAACTGCTCTAGAGTCCAATCGGCGAAAGAACGACGCATATGATGATCTCGTGGTTTTAATTCCTGCACCAGCTGGATCTTAAACGGGTGTAGGTCAAGATCTTTGGGCAAAATTTTCCACGTAGTGGACGGAGAAAGCCCTAATTCCTGCGACCGACGACGAATCGATAAATTTGAATCTTCTTCCACGCATTCGTTTGCAGCGGCGATATTCTCTTCAGCACGCACATTTCTTCGACGTGGTGATTTTATTGCATCATTTAGAGAGTATGTGGTATGAAATCTATCCATTGTTCGACGGATGGCTTGCTCAGATGGACGATTATGTGCGCCATACAAATCACGAAGTTGTCTATAAGTTATGCAAATTGATGACTGATTTTCAAAGTAACTCTGGATAATTTGGTAGCGTTGTTCAAGCGTCAATCTGTTCATGATGATTTGCCAGAGTATACTGATCATAAATATCAAAAAGTGAGCGCAGTATCACAGTTCGTTTGACAGTTAACACTTTCGTAAGTTCTATCTAGCTTAAAAAAACACCCTCTATTTAATTGAAGTTCTAATCTTTTTATTTCTCAATTATGACTAACTTGGTACATATGTATGTGGATATAAGCAATCCTCTTTCTTCATCTTGGTCTTGAAGAGTGAACTATATGGTAGTTAAACGTCATCGCCAGTAGAAACCGACAAGTACACTTTCAAAGCTTCTATGAAAAGGGGCAATACATTTCGAACTTTACATAACTTAATAAACATTCTTTTTTCATAAAAATGTAAAACGTTCATTACTATCATAATTTTACTATCATAAGATGTGATAGTAAAATATTAAAGTAAAATTCTAAGCACTTCACAACATACTTTTAATGTAAATGACATTGTTCTATACTCTATACTCTAAAAAGATGTCTGATGTGCATAATATGCCTAAGATAAATAGAACATTTCTGCTTAGAACGAAGTGCTCCATCGGGATTTGAAGTACAGCTTCCATTTTTAATTAAAACGTTTCCATTTTTTATGACAAGTTACTTTAAAAGTGGTCTTTGTTTGGTAACTGTTAATATCCAGGTTAAGAAGTCATAAATCTTCTTGCATTCTTAAAAACGCATTCAATTTTATTATTAAAACAATTAATATAAATTATTTATACATTTGCGGCGATTGCATGGGATAAATCACGAACTAAAGAGCTAAAGGTAACTCTACCTTTAACTCTTTTTGACTCATATTGAGATAGATTAAAACGTTTTGACGTATTGATATATCAGCTTTACCAATTCATACCATAAACAGGTACTGATATAGTACCGGACTACAAAAATAAAACATCAACAAGAAAACCAATTATAAAAATTCGATAAAATAGTTACATAAATAGTTATTTATACTGCAATAGTTAATCGTTGTACAAAAGTAAGATACGAATAAACTTAAAGCGTTAATAACGAATAGGCTGGCGAAACGGGCGGTTAACAAGTTGCCGATCTCCCCGATCTCTGCCCGAACCATTTGTACCACTAGCTGTAAATACAGCATCAAAGCTGATAAACTTCATCTCCCATAGAGCTTTTTGCGACAGCTGGGATGGGACAGCAGCAGATGTCTTTGCTAAGAAAACTCTGCTCTACCCTGACCGGAAGAGATCTACTCAGTTTCTGGAAAAATCAAAAAATGACTTGAGGTTTTTCACTCACTTCCTGACCGGACCTGCAGGTTACGTAAGCACATGTTTTACATGAAGCTGGTGAAAACACCCCTCTGTAGAGTGTGTGAAATAGAAGACGATATGGAAAGTCATATTGTTTGTGATTGTTCCAACCTTGCGTACTTAAGGGAATTCATTTTCGGAGTGCCATGGCTCCAAATTTCGGATATAAGGAACATACCTTTCTGTTCTATATTAACGTTCATGAAAAGATTAGGCTGGTTTTCTGACCCTTGAAAGCACAGTAATTGTGGGGACGTACAAAGGGCCTGCTAAGGCCTAAGTGCTGTGAGGAAACTCACCCCCACGTGAAACTACATACATACATGAGACAAGTCGGACAAGTCATGTGATTTGTGTTGGTTTTTCGACGTCCGTTTCATTGCTTTTCGGTCGCGGTAGCTTCTGTTTTGAACAGTGAGTGCGTGAAGTTATGTTTCAGGCTCGTGTGGCTATTGCTTTTGCGTTAATTTTTAATTCTAACTTTTCTTCGTTTTACGGATGGGGACGTGGTCGTGCTTGATTGGCGTTTTTGCTTCTTTAAGAACTTGCTTCGTGCGCGACAACTAAATGAAGTGAGATGGAGTGCTTGGTTTGTCACGGTAAAGTCTCGAAAAAGGCCGTTTTTGTGCACGTCAGAAATAACCATTTTTTTTGGTTTGTTCGAGAAAACCAGAATAACAAAATAGCTAAAGCGCATGTGTTAAAATTTGAGAGAAATAATATACAGGTGCTAGGAAAATTAAATAATTTCTGTAAGTATTAAATGTATTCAATCAATATAGAAAAAAGTAAATAAATGTTTTATATAAGCAAGCCAACTTAATACAATCTGCTTATGAAATTTAAAATTTTAAAGTTATTAAACTATTTCTTTAAAAAATTTGTATAATACTCAAAAAAAGAGATGTAAAATAGAACAATTTTTCCAGGTGTTGATTGTTAGGAAAGGGAGTGAGGTAAGAAAATGTGGAGTCTAAACATAAATATAATCTCTTAACTTAACGTGTTGTTAGATGTTAATTGCTAGTTATGGTATAAAATTGATTCTAATCACAGAATCAATGGGAAATTGTTTATTTTGCGCGGAATTAGCACAATAGTTGTTAAAGAAGTGTGTAAAGAATCTTCCAATTTCCGGATTATTTTCCAAACCATTTTTACCCTCGCTAAACATCCTGTATCAAAACGTCGTAAATTTTATTATAACCGATGGGAAATTTTTCTTACTTGGAAACTTAATTTTGTATATTTATGTATAATTTGCGTTTTATTTGATCATTATCAAGTTATAATTTGATTGTAAACGATCGAAACAGGGCATATTGCATTTCGGTAAACAATTTTATTTGCAACTTTAATATACATAAAATATAATAGAAAATAGTACTTTAAGAAAAAAATATTGAACAGTGAGTGTATCACATCCATTTACGTTGTATCTTTCTTGAACGCTATCGGCTAAATAAGAATTGATAAATGGAAAAACGGCATCGATTTGCGTATGAAACAATAATCCGTGGCCCTTTTTTGTGGATAGTAAAAACGAACCGATTCCAATTTGTTGATTAGACATTATGAGAGGTCCACCAGCTTCAGCCTAAAATAAAGAAGATAACGTGAGAATTGTGAGGCAAAATAATCCAACTTATTAATTCTGCGTTATTGAAATTCTTTAATACATAGTTTAAAAATAAAAAATGTTAAAAAAACATTGTTATCACAGTTTTTTAAGTATTTTTACCTGTACGTGGCGTAACAGATCGTAGAGATAAAATATTCATACATATTGATCTTATAGGAAGAAGTAAAATAGCGCTTGCTGGCACCAACAAAAAGTGAAGAATGAAAAAAACTGGCCACATTTGAAGTTGACCATAACCTTTATTTAAAGAAAGCAGGAAAATTAAATCCTTTTTGTTTGGAAAAGGTACATTATTTACGTTCTCTTCTCAAGTGAATCGATATTTCATGCGTATTATGACACAAATCAATGTTGGATCATTTAATAAATTGTTACCTTTCAGACACAGTTCGATAATGTTAGAAAAGTTAGGCAACTTAATATACAAAATATGTATAACGAACAAAAGAGACGCCGAGTTTACTGTTAAAGTTCTTGTTAATAAATTAATGTAAAAACATTATAGTAAGAATAAAGTGTTTAGTTCGAACGCCAAACTTTCATTTAGAAGCAAAGTCTCATCAGATAAGAACAAAATAAAAGTTATACGGTCGTTGGCTATATCCAATATCTGGTCTAAATAACGAAGATTGGACTGTAATCCTACTTAGAATTTGTAGCATACCATGTTACAGGACGAATTCTAAAGAGCACGAGATTCATCAACCAAAAAAAAAAAGCCAATGCTGAAATGTCTGAGGAGTAGAGGGAGAGGTAATAACTAGTAGCGAACTTGTTGCAGAGTGCGCTTTAGGTTACTTAGAATAAGAGGCCAGGAAAAGCTTTAGATGTATAAAACGTTTTTATTCTTCTTAATAACAATTTTTATATTGTTCTGTTCAAAAAAAAAACGTTAAAACTATTTTTGTCAACACACGGACACTAGGTTCAACACTAGGTGCCACTAGTGTTGATGTACTAAATTGATATTATTTTATTTATTATATTTTATTTTATGTTATTTTCACCTCTTTATTAATATAAAACATCTCTAAGAATAATCTCTTTGAATAAATGGATTCTTTGTCTACAATCTGAGAGTTTTCAAAATAAAAGTGGTGACCACTAACAACATGGTGATGAACCAACGCACTCTTGTTTTCATCTCTAGATTGACAATCACGTTTATGTTGCTTTATCCTAGCATTAAAATACTGGCTAGTAGTACCTACATACGTTTTATCACAGTTTTTGCAAGGAATCTTATAAACGACATTGGATTGTAAACCTATAGGAACCTGATCTTTAGTCCTCAAGAAACAAATAGATAAAGGTAATGGGTTGCATTTAGCACTAAGTAAAAGGACACTAGAAACTTCTCGAAGTTATGACGAGAAAATTATGACATAATTTAAAATTTTGAACCATTAAATCCAAATTTGCTGAACCAATTGACGTTGTATACCCTCCTATACGATTTATCTTAATTTTATTACGGTTATCTATGTTTTAATTTTTAATTTATCTAGAAATACAACACCTACTGATGGTCCTGTATCAATTAAAAATTTCAAGTCAAAGTTATTATAATTTAATGTTATCGTATTAACTCCATTTGAATTAAAAATTGATAAATAATGTGTATTTGATTCATTGTTCACGAATAAACGTATTTAAATTTTGTTGTGTGTTATTTTCGATTTCATGTGGCAAAGTATTTGCAACGTAAGTTCGAGATTGATTATTATTGTTATGAAAATACGTATTGCCCCGAATTCTACCTTGCTGATTACGATAGTTATGTGCGCCACGATTTCGCAATGCGTTATGCGTGTTATTATTTGTGAATTGATACGTATTTTGTCTAGAATAATTGCAATTAGCTGACTGTTGCATATTTTTACTGTTCCGAAAGTTACCTCTAAAACCTCTATTAAAATGTTTATTACGATTGTATCTATAATTTCTGCGAAAATTTTGATTTCGTGAATTAGATGAAGAATTGAAATTTTGTTGATAATGGAATACATTTAGAGTTTCAAAAGATTTTTGCTCATCTTTTGTGCTTGCAATTGCGTCTATAAGTGTTTCATAATTTCTACTTTTATAATAGTTCTCAGTTCCGAACTACGTAAACCATTGGCAAATGTAGTAATTGCTGTTTTTTCATTTACTTTACGAAGTACATTTGATGCATGTCCATCATCATTTGATTGCGCAATTGTTAAGTTTACCATTAGTTCTTCAACTTGTTTCTGATAATTAATTGATTTACTATTTCTTTTGATACTATGTTATTCAACAGAGAGCGTTGCAGCAGATTTTTGTGAGAGAAGTTTTATATCTCTAACCAAATCATTTATAGAATTGTTTGAGTCGTGTTTTTAAAATATATTGAATCAAAAACTTTTGACCAGCTTCATCCAGTATTTGTGAATATATGTCCATAATTCCATAATTCCTATAATTCCATCAAATAATTGCATAGTTACGCTTTCAGAATTTGTCATAACAGGTAGCAGTGAAGCTGCTGCCTTAAGATCAAATTTTTCAGCCTTTTTTGCAGGATTATCTAACTTAACTGATTCTTTTCTTTCTAATGAAGTTACTCTACAATTATCTATATTTTCTCTAATTTTCTCTACACATAAATTACATCTGAATTCTATTTCCTATTGAATTAAATTTTGATTCTAATTCGCTAAAATTTTCTTCTAACTTATCTACTTCTCTAATTTTCTTAATCGTTAGTTCTAAATTTAATCTTCTACTCTGATTGTCTTGTAACAAATTGGTTTTAAATCTATCTACCTTTTCCGAAACATAATTGAAATTTGTTAACATCCCACACATTCCACAGGGCACTAAATTGTTACACTGCTGACTCGTTACGACGCAACACTTCAAGACTTTTGGCCACTTCACTTCTTGCTTGTACACGTAATGCTTTTCTATTTCTTGCACACCACAAGATGAAAACCATGCAGAATCCCGCAGTCATGATGCCAATAACTCTGCCACTATCGCCCGCTTGTGCAATAATTATTTCTGCTTTAGAATATCATTTTCCCATTTTCTTTGTACTTCTTCTAATTAATAATTAATAAATAAATCCGCTGCTTCACTCGACTGGCAGGGTCGCCACGCGATGGTTCAGGATATTTTAGATATAGACATGATGTAAAATAAAAAAATAAGCGTTTATTATACAGGCTGTCTCACGTAATTGGTTCGTTAGAACTTTTTTAGGTTCCACTATTCGTACATTTTGAAATTTTGGTAGCATAGGGTGATCATTCGGAACTTTCGATCACACATATTTTGAAGATGGTTGCCACTTCAGATTTACCGGAAGTAGATTATTTATTGTAGTTTCTCTCATATTGGAAAATTTATCAAAACATGCAGGAAATGCAGGAAACCGTGTGTATTTTTATTAGAAGGATATCACATTTTGACAGTTTTTGCACTATTAAGGTCCATTACTACCATCTGTTAGATAAATTTATCTTATAGATAAACCCATCTACTAGCCAATCAGAGCGCGTAAAATAGCCGTAACCGTGGTAATAATCCCTTAGATAGCTTAACCAGAAGATGGTAGTAACGAGCCTAACTATGATTGATAATCTTTTAGTTTACTAGCTTGTACTTACCAAAAATAGCAAACAGAAGATCAAATAAATGAAACAATTAAAACAAAATTAATGTAATTAATTTGTGACAAAAGAGATTTGGATAAAAATATAAATTTATAATATAAATTTGTTATGAAATTGAATTTAGAAATGCAATAAAATACGATAAAATATTTATTTCGTTGTCTTCATCACTGGTGACCAGAAATATACGGTTTCTTTTGGTCTCGATACGTCCAGAACTAAGAAAATGTTTATCAATTTTTTGAAATTTTTCCTTGTGATGGGCGTTAGGTTTGTTAGGCATCTCTCATTAAGTGTTCGACACGTTCTGTCCAAAAGTTTGCAAATTGAACTTAAATCAGAACTAAAACTAGAACTAACACTAGAAACTTTCGGGTTTTACCGCGCATCTGTTAAGAAAAGGTTTGACGTTTCGGATGCCATGTTGCAACCTTCTTCAGAAACTGGTTCGAAGTGATGAGTGAACTGAAGTGAACTGAGTTTTCTTAAAAGACGCACGGCAAAACCCGAAAGTTTCTAGTGTTAGTTCTAGTTTTAGTTCTAATTTTAGATCAATTAACACCGGCCGTGAAAGCCTTTGTAGTTATAGTAATTCAATTTTTGACCACTCTGTATAAAATACTCTGATACAGCAAATGACAATCTATTTGACAGCATCTGAAGAGTAATCGTGCCAATGTAGATCTTTTTTGAATGAACGTTGGCGAGATGTGGGTTTTAACGAGAATGTTGAAATTTACCAAAAAAAGTTTAAACCCAAAATAACTCGAAAACGCAAAACGCTAGGTACCAATAACTTTTAACAAAGTCAACCTATATTTTTAAGTACAATTAAACGGTGTAATAAAAACTATAGCATTCCATTTAAAATAACGAAGTTATGGTCACCTCCGGTAGATCGGAAATGGCGGCCATCTTGAAAATATTTTAGAACGAAAGTTCTGAATGTATAACCCATGCTACCAAAATTTCAAATCTCAACGAATAGTGGAACCTGAAAAAGTTCTAACGAACCAGTTACGTGAGACAAACTGTATACGATTACATATGTATGTACAGGGGTCCAAATTTCGATGCGTTTGCAGGGTATCTCAGTTATTATGAAAGATAGAAAGTTGCGGTTTTCGCGAACCTGAGCTACTTTTTTGTGAAACTTACAATGGCGCAAACCAAATTTTCATAGCCCTTTTCGTTTTTGATATACAGGGAGTGTTTCAAAATTTACGATTTTCAAACACCCCCTGTATCTCGGCTATCCGGAAACTTAGTAAAAAAGTAAAAATGCGTTCTAATAATTTTTTTCACGGAGGATCCAATGGTGCACGTAGAATTTTTCTAGTTATCACGGTCTTTTGAGTTATAAACACAACTTAGGTTTTTTTAAATGGAACCACCTATATTTTATTTTTTTTTATTGAACTTTATAATTAATATAATTAATATCTTTATAATTAACCTCGAAATTTAATAAAACACATTATTTTGTAAGTAGGCTATGATAAATTAAGTGATCGCTTTGCTAGGGTACCGGATAAACAGAAAATTTTGAAAATACTATAATATTTTTACTGCTATATTACGTTTATTTAGTTATTGACTTATTAAAAAAATGAATCTGTTAATTTTTGTTAAAAAAAACGAAAAATAATTAAAAACTAAAAATGATGCAAATATGGCTTGAAGTTGCAAGAATTGTTCAAAGTTGCTACCATTTTGATGCACACATTGTTCACAAAGTTCAGTAATGCGTTTAATTGCATTTAGAGTAGTTGTGGGATGTTGCTCTAAATGTGAAAAAGCATCATTTACAGCAATTTTCCATATCAATTTCGTTCAATTTTGGGTACTGTATACGCGATTCTTGATATATCCCCATAAAAAGAAGTTCAAAATAGATAAATTGGGTGATCTTGTCGGCCATCGCATTGGACCACGCGTGGATAGGCCACCTACCAGGAAATTCGGCTCACTAACCGCGCATTATGAGCGAGCGCTCTGTCCTGTTGAAAATAAATATTATTTAACCGAATAACAGATATCATCCAAAATATCATACAAAGCTTCTTGCAAGATAGCCAAATAGCGATTAGCGCAAAGGTTTCCTTCATATATTTTATAATAAATATAATGAACCCTAAGTTCGTTATTTTAAATGAAATGTACCAATTTTTATTGAATTTTCGAAATCACCGCCAAATTTTAACATAATTTGATATAAGCACAGATCATACAGGTGCGGCACTCCGAGCGGCACCTTTCATGTTTCAGGAGTGGGGCGGTTACCTTCATTCTCAGAGCCCTTTAAATAGGTTTATTGAAAAGGCGCCAAATTCAAACATAAAAATATTTATGGAAGCTAAAATGTAGTTAAATATCTAACATTTATTTAATTTATACAGGGTGAGTCAGAAAGAATAGAATATCTGAATACCGGAGATACTAGACACTAAAATATGATGATTTAAGCTAACATCTGTTATATAAATGTCAGTGGTTTTCGAGGCACAGGGTGTTGAAAGTTAAATTCTTATTTCGAAATTTCATGATAATTTTGAAGCTTTTTGTGCTATTAACATAAAATTTGGTAGTTTTATGTTTTCAAGCATGATAAATACGAATTTGAAACTGGTTTTGTTATTGCTCATAGAGGGCGCTAGATACACACTGCTCGTTTGATAAATGAAATCATAAGTTTTTTGGCTGTCGAGCTACGACCAATAAGAGCTACAAATCACAAAGAGCATTCAATTTTACATAAAAAAGGTACTCTTATTTAAATTGTCTAAGTCTATCGATTTTCGAATTATTTACTTTAAAATATTTAAATGTATTTTTTCTTCTAAAATTTTTATTTTTTAACGTAAGCAAAGTTGGCTTATTTTTCCGCTCATGTTTCGACAATTGCTTGTTAATTGTCAACATTGATTTAATTTCCGTGTGCAATAATCATTTTTACCAACAATAAAGTGATTACCAATTTGAAAATGCATAATGAGTTTTCTAATAGTGAGAAATCCAGAATTAAATCCACAGGATTTTTGAATATGGTCACAACATTCTATTGTTGTTAATTAATTGATATTGTTATCGATTATTATCGTTACTAATTACTATAGTTACTGTGTGTTATTGATTTTAAATGTTAACCTTAAAATTACTTAGAAACAATTAAAAGCAGATAACTTGGAAACCAGTAGACTTAGACAATGTAAGTAAGACTACCTTTTTTGTGTAGAATTGAAAGGTCCTTCAGATTTCTGGTTCTAATTCACCATACCTCGACTGACAAAATAGTCATGACTTGATATCTCAAATATGCAGTGTGTATCTAGCACCCTCTATGAGTAATCACAAAACAAATTTCAAATTCGTATTTCTCATGCTCAAAAACATAAAACAACCAAATTTTATGTTAATAGTACAAAAAGCTTCGAAATTATTAAGAAATTTCGAAATCAGAATTTAACTTTCAACACCCTGTGTCTTGAAAACCACCGACATTTGTATAAGAGATGTTAGGTTAAATCGTCATATTTTGGAGTCTAGTGTACCGGAGTAATACCGGTAATATTCGGATTTCCCATTCTTTCTGATTCACCCTGTATATTTATAATTAAATAATGATCAATTAAAATAAAATTATCTTAGAACATAACAAAAACATAACAAATATTAGTGTTTACTATATCATGTTAAAAATAGATAAATAAGAAATAAAAAGCTTAAACTTTCAAAAATTTATTATAAATTCATAAAAATGGCTAATTTCCTTTCTTTTTTTGTTTGCGTTTTAAAATCTCTATTTGAGTATTTCATTACATAATAAATTCTTAACCTTATGTATAATTTGATTAAATAATCCAAAGGGAAATACGGACAGGGGTGAGTAAAATCCCTAATTTCAATACACAACAAATACAGACTTGCCCTACAGCTTTTTTAGTGTTGTATTTGTCTATTGTTAGTAAAAAATATTTTTTCTAAATAATAAATATAATTATAAAAGGATTCATGGGGTGTCTTTAACGCTCCAAAGGGATTATACTTAGTTTCATATGCTTTGTAATACAAAAAAACATTAGAGTCGTTTAAATTTGCATCGGCTACAGCAAAACTTTTGCACACATTACAAATATGAACATTTAAACAATTGTTAATTAACTATCCGACTACATACTTGAAGGCATTTTGCTCTGGTAACGGTTTTTAGGAATATGTTGTGTGATTAATCTGAAAACATTTAACAGGTTTATCAGTATCAGTAATCCGTGGATAATCTTCGGGTTTATATTGGGCTAAATCTATTAATAGTTTATTGAAGTCTTCGGTGCAGTTCATGTGTTCCGAGTGAAAAAAAGATAGTAGGAATAATTTTCTGAAGGCTCTTCGAAATTGTATTGGTGTTGGATTTATTGCATTGCCACACTGTTATCTGATACTACCAAAAAAGTTGTCAAGGCAATCTTGATTTAAATTTCTAGTATAAATACATTTAACATTGTACTTATGTTTTAGATGTTTCCATAATTTTAGCAAAGCGTTAGTTGCTACTTTCCATGCGGTTATGCACTTTAAAGTATTTGTAATATCTTTGCCCTTATTATTTATAACTTTTAGTTTTTCTAAAAAGTTAAGCGTATCTTGCAGATGTGCGATGTATTCTTGTTGTGCTTTAAAACTAAAATTACTCTCATTTTGACCATTTGATATGTTAAAAATATCGAAGAGTTTGTTAAAGCGATTATTTGTTGTTCTGCTTTTTGATATTTAAAATAAATATAGGTGGCTAATCCAGATGCAACAGTATTGCTGATAACTTGTGTAGCCGATTTTACCTAAAACAAAATATAATTTTAATACATATAACATTTTATAAATAAAAATTATTTTCATAAAGAAACAAAAAATTATTTAAGTTACTGTCATACCTTTTGTCGCTCAAATCCGTTACGGTCGAAATGTTGCTTCGTTAATTTAGGTGCTAAGCGATTTTGTAGTTTACTATTGCTGTTGTAAAAATCCACAATATATTTCCATGCTGTTTGATAACCATCCCCGCAAAATCTGTTTTTAAGCATCATATTTCTGATAGTTTTAATCATATGTGGAGAATCAAAGTAATAAAATATTTCTTGACCATCAAGTGTTGTTTTAGGATTATCTGGCGTAACGTTTAATAACGATGATAATTCCATTAAGTTTGTTCCCATATCCGATATAAGGACTTCAACCTTTAAGCCAATTTTTGTTAATAGGGTTACATACTGTGCTAATATAGCTTTAAGATGCTGCGCATTCATACTTGTATGGATAAATTCATACCCTAAAGGATGTTTCCATTATAATGGCTAGAGGTGTACTAACTCTAGCCATTATAGTAGTGACACAATGGGCCGGCTTGTTGGTTTTAATTTTTTCATCGGATTCTAAACCTACAACTTCATCATTACCAAAGTTATAAAATAAATTGCATTTTAAGCTCATTTCATGAACACACAGTGCACAGATTTTGTCATTTTCACTCATAGTATTCACTTTAATTTTTAAAATATCGAACAAAATTGGGTTTACACTCTCAACTAACTAACTTTGACCGCATATCTTTCGAGGGACTCTCTTGGAAGGTAAAACAAAACTTCTTCTTAGGCATCTGTAACATTTAGGTCCTAAAAAATATAAAGATAGCGCAAATTTCTTGAATTCATTGGAGTAACGGTGCCCATGACTATTTTTTATTGACTGCTCTCCTTGTATTTTGATAAATTTTGACATTTCCGGCGTTAAAAATTTGTCACACATATCCTTCCATAAATTAATATCTGCTGGTGGTTTTGTAGTATTTTCTTCCAACTCCTGAATTCGTTTTTTTAGAAAAAAGATGCTTTTGTCCCTATAGGAGACATCGATGGGGACGTATCCGTGGACAGTCCTTTTATTGTTTGTGTCCTCAGAGGAGACATCAGTGGGGACTCAAACAAGTCTAATGTTGGGTCTGTGACTGGAATTGATACCTGAATATTTTGTAAAATTTTTATTTTTGTGGTGGTACTAACGCAGGTGTTGATGACGTCGAGCGATCAAGTAATGATTGAATATATAAAGACGGTACAGTTTGAGATAACAGTCGTGTTTTGTCAGGGCCCAAATACATATCGTTACCAAAATGAAGACTACATATGCGATAGGATTTATAACGTTTACATGCATCAAATTTCATTAAATCTTGTCGACCACTATTTTTTAGCCATAAATTACATATCCTTATCTTTTGGAAATCGAAAATCTTTTATACTCTGGCTTTTCTTTTTCGCCCTATAAAATGTAGATTTACACCCGCTAGGTATAGCTGCAAATTACCCCGTCATTTAATGAATGTACAGATTTCTCTGTGTTGGTTTTTCCTTGGTCTATTGGCTCCATTAAAATAATGTTTCAACAATAATTACTCAATTTCACTTAGCTTGTAATGAAAGTAAAACAACAACACTAAATAAAAATACTGCGAAATAAAAACGTAATAACTGTCAGAAAAGCAAGGAATTACAAACATGGGATTATTCATCAATTTGAGGTGAACAAAATTACTTGCATGCACAAATTTTAAAATCATAAGTTTTTATTGGTCTAGAGATATTGTGGGTCGACCTAATTGTCGAAAGTAGCCGAATATTCATTCGATTGTTCTCGTTGGACCTTTAAATTGGTTTCGTACCTATCTTTGTCTTGAAATGACCCTCTCTTTCTGAGTGCCGCATCTGAATGATCTGTGATATGTCATCATATGTCTAGAGTTTTCAAGTTTCTACCACCTGTATAATTTTTTAAAAAACTTTTCAAGGGTTATGTAAGCTATGGGTCTCTCTCTGCAAACCCTGAAAATATTTGGTCGAACTCGAGTGTAATTTAGAAAAATTATTTTTATTGTGAAGGATTGCATCTGTAAAAATTTTCGAAAAACTGAAATACTTGCACTTGCACTAAGCAGTTTAGTGCAGATATTGTGTGTTCGTTGGGGATAGTGCAGTTTAGTGCAGTTGCACTCATCTGTTCGTTGGGCCATGTGCAGTGCAATTTAGTGCAGATTTTGTTGCACGTGCTTTCGATTAAGTTCAATAAGTGCAGTTTAATGCAGTGTAACTAAAATGGCGGAATATTTGAAAGCGTGTTTTGTAATAATTAATATTAAATATTAAGAAATAAAACCTTATAATAATAACACAGTATATTCAATCCCAGTAGAGGCAGTAGAAAACTACGCCTACTTTTTTGGAATAATTTAAAAACTACCCTCTCGATTTTGGCTTCATTAAATACACTATAGTACATTTAAAAATATTAATTATGTGTTTTTTTCATTTGGGGGTGGCTGGGGTTAACTACCCTCACCAGCCAAATTTTTTTTTCATGTACTGCTTATAGATTTTGGTGCAATTTAGCATGTGATTTCTTTATACGTTAAGTAGTACTTTTGAAAGAACTAATAAGGGTTAGTAGTTTGGGGTAGAAAATATATTTCGCTAATAATTGAAAAAAATAAAAAATAATAATAATAATTCATGAATCGCTACTAAAAAAACATTCTGCAATGATTTCATTTTCCACGAGTATTTCGCTGACAATCTCCTGTTCATCCATTTCAAATATTATACACTTTTGTTATAACAATCTGTTCGTTGCGACCACGGTTTATACACTTTTCTGACCTGCACTAAGTTGACATGACATTGCACCACGGTGTGTTAACTCAATACGTATAAAAAAAGACAGATATTTAATGGGTACCACGGACGGCTAGATGGCACTGTAAGCACAAATTGCTTAAAGTCCCTAGATTTACAAAGTACCGCGGTTTGCCGCCATTTTGAAAGTCAAGCGGGAACTTTAAAACTATGTCGTTCTATTGGTGACATTACGCCAAAATTCCTTTCATTTTTTCTCGTGGTACTCTGAAGAGTCGAAAGTGCATGCGTTTTGTTGCAGACAAAACGAAGTGAAAACAAAATTCAAATTTTCACCAGTCAACATGAAAATGATACCTTTACTGTTATCATTTTCATGTTGACTGGTGGAAGTTGAAATCAATAATTAATAACCATTAACTGAATAAAAATACTTTTAAATTTCGCGCTTTATTAAAAGTAGTAGGTACCACAGACCACTAGAGGCGTTGAAATCAATTTGACCGAAAAAATAGTGGGGAGTAATGCTTCTATATATATATATTTATATTATTTTTCTATGCATTGCACTGACTTACACTTCATTGCACTATGACGTCATACGAGTGCCATGTCGTGCAGAATAGTGCAGTCCCAACGAACAAAGCTATGATGACTTATATCAAATTATATTAAAATTTAGCTGGAATCTCGAAAATTTAATAGAAATTGGTACATTCCATTTGGAATAACGAAGTTGGAGTCCATTTCCGGTGTATCCGGAAGTTGGAGAAAACTGAAAATATTTTAGTTGAAACGAGCACCTCAGATAAACGCTATATGCAATTTTCAGACAAATAGTGCCAGTAGTTTGCCACATACATATAGACTCAGCTAGTCGTGACAGACCTGTATATGTTACTTATTAATATATTGATTGCTACTACTCATCCTTCGCAATCATGACCGCTTTTTAATAACGAAATTGCTATTTGTGTATTAAGAGCGTAGCGGAGCGCGGGCTCTGCTCGAATTGGACACAAGATTTTTCTACGATCACATTATTTTTAGACAAATAATTTAAAAAAAAGACGAAAAATACACTTTATTAGAATGTGATGTAAAATGTACAGTTTTGGCAATCTTTAATATTTATCCCAGGACCTGAAGAAGTCGGAGGTAGGGTAATATCTTCTGAATCTTTTTCTGCAATATCAGATATAGGAGGAATCGAAAGTTCTTCGCTAGTTGGTACTGCTGCGTTCCCAGAAATTTTTTGGAAGGTATCTATTTTATTGTTAATGTATTCGGCGATATATCCTTCAGCCACATTACTGCCTTTCCACCCACCATGTTTTTTAAGCTGAATTAAGTCGCCTCCACCATTTACTAATAATGTCGCCGACGTTCGTCGAAAGCAATGACCAGTAAATAAATTTTTATAGGGCAATTTTAAGAAACTGGCTATTTCGTTTGGTACTTTACCCACAGTATTCATATAGCATTTACCTTTGGAGTATCGTAAAAATAAGCGCTGGATAGTGTTATTACTTTTAATTTGACATTGCTGTCTTAAATTAAAATATTTTCTATAATAAAAAATATAGTCGATCGCATTTTCTTCGGCACTCTTAATTATTGTGAATGTACGACTTTGATTCGTTTTCGAATCGGGGATTCGGACCACTAGAAAGGATTCTTTATCATCTATATTCTTTAATTCAATTTTGATTAATTCATCCCTACGGCATGCACCAGCGATACCCATGATTAAGATCACCTAAAAACAATATTCTGAGAAATTCTGTATCAGAATAAAATAAATAGTAAAACGTTTGTACCTTTTTCAGCAAATGTTCATCGTCAGGTGCAAAAGCTCTACACTTGTTACTTTGAGAATGTTTGTGACTTCTTTGCTTTGTAACCCACTGCTTCTAACTTCAAAAATGCAATCAGTTTAGTGTATTTACTGATGTTAATATTATAATTTACTTGGAAAGTGCATCGAAGCATCGAATATTATGACCACAAGGTTGAAGATTTTAGAGTTTTGGATTTTTCGCCAAAATAAGTCAGCAATCCAGCGGCACCAATCCATGAATATATTATATTGTTTTTCGTATTTACCTTTAGATTTAGTTGGCAGAAGATTAAGAGAAATTATTTTAGCAAAATCTGCTATATCTGGAGGTGTGCTTGCAAATTCACTGTCACTATCCATTTTTCAAATAGCTATTTATAAACCATGCACCAGTCACTCGTATTAATGAAGTGGGGCACATACGTTTAATTCTGGATACTGTCACTTATAGCGTTGCTTTCGATTACAGAACCCATTTTGGCTATTTTTTGAGTCGTCAGTTTGACTGCTTTGACCAGGTTTGAGATAGTAATATTTTTGATTGCATGATGTATTGTGTATAGAGGAAGAGTTGCTAGCGATTTGAAGAAAGTGCGATTTGTTGTTGTTGCTTTATAATAAGTACTTCGATTGATGTTATAATCAGCCATGAGGAAGTAGCATTGGATAAATAGAATAAAATTAAAAGGAAACGATGCGGTATAAATAATATTAAAAAAATTAAAGAATAAAGTCTTTGTTATTCATTTAAAAACTTTTTAATAAACTCTGTACCAAATAATAACTTAATACCTAGTCATGTTTTTTCGATGTTTTCTTTTTTGGAAAACATTGTAAACGACAAAATTTAATGTGCTTAAAATTTTGTACAGTTTGTAAAGTTTTGTCGCCAAGCAATGTTTTCGTAAAGAAACATCGACAAAATTTTCAAATAACAAATTTAATTTATATTTCCCGCCTGCCAATGACTTCAGCGCTGTAGGTGACAGTATCCAAAACTAATTGCGCATTTCAATCAAACGTTTATAGTTGCCTATCTATATAACAAATATGTATATTATATCTAATCTATGTTATAAACAGACAACTTTTTTATGAACTAAAAATGAAATAATGACGTTTCATTAATTTCATAGTCTACTATTTGCACAAAATAGTAGGTAGGTACTTAAATATGCAATCACTATTGCATCTAGGTGTATAATGTATTGCCTACCTTCTCACTGTTATATTTTTACTAGGTAAATTTTATAAAATAAGGTTTAATTTCGTTCGAAATATCTTCAAATATTAATATTTCAACTAAAATATTCAGACTGCCCTACATTTTGTTTTAATGTACCTATTATTTACTACCTTCCTTTAGTTTATTGCAAATGAAAACAGGCGAGCGGAAAAGTACGCTCTAGAGCGGAAATAATGTCAAATTATGACAGATCACGGAAAACATCAACTTTGCGGTTAGATTTGAGTGTGCAAAAGAATACTTTGGGTAGTGATCGTAGGCAAAGTGATTACGTTCCACTATGGTCTATTACGAAGAATTTGCAATAGCACACAAGAGAATACTTAACCTACTTAACAATTAAATTAATATTATATTATTTATAATTAATTACTACATTACAGGTCCTAACGATCCTAACCTACGGGTGGGACAAGTACTCGTTGAAATCAAATACGCAATAATCCCATAATATTTTTTATTAAGTCGTTGGGACTTAAAGGGTTATTCCCAAACAAAATATGTATGTATAAGCTAGTACAAACACTTTCCCAGTTTCCCTAACCTTATTACATTAATAGTTATCGCGTTATCACGGCTGTCCCAGTGAAGGCGGGGTGGTTCTAATTTATAAGGCGCTACGTCATTAACATCACGACACACAATAATGACGAATTGAAGTGTAATTCGAACAAACCACTTCCGCATAGTAGTTATTTATATTACAAGTGTGAAGAATAATGTAATCACACGAGTACTGTAATTATGCTCTAGCCCGCGTGTAGTATACAGCATTTTATCTACGATTGCTAAAAATTACTAAAAAATCAATTTCTTTAAAAAAGTCTATTTAACATTTATAAAAATATTTTGAAATGATGGTTGATAATTTTGAATTGTCAGTTTCAACAACATGTTTACTCTGGAATAAGTGTTTCGAAATGTAAAAATATAACAATTAATGTGTAATAATAAATAGTATTGTTTCTCTGTAAGTAGATAGCACTTTTTCTTTTTTATTGTTGCTCGTTTCAATAAATTAAGTCTGTTCTGATTAGGCTAAAAATGCGTTACGTAATGAAACCAGTGTGGTAATGAACTTAATTTACGTAACTCCAATCACCTCAAATGAGTGCGGTAATGATGACTTATCCAAGCAGTCGTAGGTAAAATAATATACTCTACACTCTATACGCACCTCTAAACTTTGGTGTGATCTCTTAAATGCTGGTTCCGTACAAATCATCGTTTCGGGGTCATACCGATTAATATTAATTCCACTTTCAATCATTTTTCTTTTGCAAACGTCCTCGGTTAAGATCACATTTTCTATACACGGCATACTTCCCAACTGATAAAAACTTGTACTTTCCACTGAATTATTTGTTGCGTATCCGACGGAGAATAAATTTGCATTTAACGAACTAAATTTCGGTTCTAAATCGATGAATTTTATAACACTAGTCTTTTCAAAACCTTCAACCTAAAAATTAATAGCTTTAACGAAACTATTACAAAATCGAGTCGTAAACGTACCTTAATTATACAAGCATCGTACTGAAAAGTAATTTCGTCGTATTGACCGTGGACGATAACATTTTCCGGTTCCAAATACTGATCCCAAGAGTTTCTTTCGTAGAAGTAACCAGCAAAAACACCTTTTATTTGATGTCCGTAACAGCAATGACCGGCCGTTAAAACATATCGGGGTGAAATTAATGTTCCTGCGCAATAATCGTTTGTGAATCTCAATATGTAAGCCTAGAATGCAAAGATTAACTTATAACGAGTAATATTTAATAATTGATAAACCACGTTATAAGGTTCACAATAACAATAACAATGTTTAAGATTGAATAACCGGAGAGTATACAGAGAATACACGGTAGAATTAGTGGGTGCGGCGATCAAACCAAAAAAGTAACTAAATTATTACTTGCAATATTTCGAAACTTTATTGCTTCTTCTACAGGAACGTGAAAAAATGATCAAGTGGAAAAATTTCTCTTACAAAAACTACGACGGACCGATGATTAAAAATATAATTTTGGATTAAAGAATTAAGTGAAATTGTTGAAAACGGCGTGGGTTTACCATGTCAGGTTAAAAACTCCAACGTCGGGTGATAGGTTAAAAAATGTTTTTTGAAATGCCGAAGACAGGCGTAAAAAACTGTAAAAGCTGAAGGCGTGTTATAAAAAAGGGAATTTAGCGTTAAAAATCGAAAAACTTGAGTCGTGTGCAAAATTTCACTTAATTCTTTAATCCAAAATTATATTTTTAATCATCGGTCCGTCGTAGTTTTTGTAAGAGAAATTTTTCCGCATGATCATTTTTTCACGTGTTCATCATTCTTAGTTTTTGACGTCGTACCTGAAGACGCTTTTAGAAAAAGCGAAACATTGTTGTACCGAAATTAGAAAAATAATAAAAAATCATCGTGGACTTATTCTTTTTTATCCTATTAATACTCACGATGAAGTACTCATGATGAACCTGGAGGCTACAATTGCCAAAGTATGGTGAGCCTAGCTGTGACTAAATTTAAAAAGCATGGGCATTTCTCGAAGTCTGGCCTACCAAATGTTTCAGGGGAGATTCAACAAAACGTGGTTTGGCTGGGCAAGAAAACCTTCATGTTACTGTAAGGAGTATTGGGTCTATTTTGGATATTACTAAATCAACGGTTCACAAAATTTTAAAACTCGCAAAATATCATTCCCATAAAGTAAACGTCGATTTGAGGAAACCTTAATTGGAAAGAGATATTTAAATTTGTTTCAAAACGTTGTCAATCCATCCATCCCGATAATGTTGACCCAACTGAATTCCAACGGCAGTTATTCCAACAAGATGGCTCGCCACCACACTTCAAGAAGCTTTGCTAAATCAGTTTCTGACA
Organism: Onthophagus taurus; assembly: GCF_036711975.1. NCBI lineage: Eukaryota > Metazoa > Arthropoda > Insecta > Coleoptera > Scarabaeidae > Onthophagus > Onthophagus taurus. The sequence goes on from NW_027248939.1 coordinate 720,870, forward strand.
CTCAGGCAATTGTTTAAAATAATTGGTTACCATGGCTACTGCTATTTTTATCATTTATACAAATTTGAAGTACAAGAACTTTAAGGTAATTTTTCTCGAAAATTTTTTTATGTAACCAATATTAATATTGACTGTACTAGATTCAGAAAAAATCCTCTTTCATATTCCGTAATAAAAATGGAAAAAATTTAAATCTTGACCCGTTTCAGGGATATTTGTAGAAATAATGATTTGCTTATATCCGATACTTTACGGGCACACTGTATAAAAAATGATGGATGGTGGTCAGATAAAGGACAACTTCCGATTACGCGCTTCGAGTCAAATTTACGGTATGAATGTTTCTTATAATTTTAATCGCTTATGCAATATTTCATTTGTTTAACTCTCTTTATACAGCAAGTTTATACAGAACAAGTTCAATATGGTTCCAAATAAAGAACCACTTCCGGTTGACGAATATGATCCAAACTTGATACAAATCTTATATTTTGTTACTAACATCTACATACGAAATTTCATTGCCGTAGCTTGGTGGGTTTTTGACGTATGAACTTTGTCCTCCTAAATTCATGAAATTGACCACTGTGCGGCCTAAGGAAACAATAATAAACGTTGGAAACGACTGAAACTGCTTACTATCCGTCTGAGTCCAGGTGTGCGAGGTACAAAAAGATCGGATGAATACGAGATGTAACAACATAACTATTCCAAATTAGGACTACAAATTAGAATGAAATTGTCTTTAAAATATGTTTTGTAGTTTGGCTTGAACCAACATTGTGCAATCAGTGTTATTTCCAAATTTAAATATTGTTTGCGACATGTTTCCTACGCAGTACCTAAGCATGAACAAAACATTAACTACCAAACTATGGCCGCTTTCTTTAAACATGATTTTATATAAAAATTAAGGATATGAGAGTAAAATACATAACAAGCTTAACCTGAAACAGTTTTAATTTTACAGATTAATACTTACGAAATACGCATACCAATTGGGGTGACAATTAAAACCACCTGCGTACTGCTCACCGAAATGTAAAGGTTCTGATAATTCTTTTGTTTTAATAAGTATAATTTCTTCTTCATAGTCATTATCATCGCTTGCTGTTGTTAATGTTGTTCTTACTGTTGGTTTTCTTTCTGGTATTATTGTTACTGAAGTTTCTATCACAGATAAAGAAATCATATCATTACTTTTAGTTGTATCATTCTGAGTCATTAAAATATTTTTTTCTTTTGTTGTGCCAGTTGTGTTTTCATTTTCTATTTCTTTAATAGTTTCCGCTTCTGTGTTGTACATTACTCTGCTTATTTTAGTTTCCACTTGTTTTGTCGTCATTTCACTTTTCATTTTTTCATATAAACTGGTTGGTTTTTCATAAATCTCTTCATTTTGAATCATTTTTCCGAAGTAATCTTCCTCAGTTTCGAATAAGAAAACCGATGTCGTTTTAAAACTGTTCTTAAGTGAACTTTTTCTGAGTGAAATGACATCAATTTTTGTAATTTCTTTTCGAATAGGATGTAAAATTTTATAATTTGATGTTATTTCCGACGTCGTCGTCGATTTCTTCGTATCTAAGTCTATGAAATGTTCTTCGCCTTTTAAAATAGTTATTATTACTGTAACAACGATTATTTTAGTTAAAAATGATTGAAATAACATGATAAGATAATAAAAATTGACAGAAACAAATTGACTGTCAACTGGTGTCAGGAAATGGCAGTTTTCTTCCTCTGCGGACGAAAATTACTACAAAATTTTAATGATGATGATGAATATGAAATTACATAATTTAACGAAGTAAATAAAAATAATGTAATAGAAGGAAATAAAAACAGCGTCACCAGATTCCGATGCTGTAAAAGAAACTAAAATAAAACATCCCGCTCCAATATCAGAGAATTGCCAAAGATGAATAAAATTACAAAGTTACGTAAGAAAATTGAACCACAACGATTGTTCTTTCCCCGGAAAGGACACCAAGGTTTCAACATACATAAAAATGAAAAGATCTGACAAACGAACATACACGACGCCAATACTCCACGAACACAACTACTTCTACGATAACGCACCAACTGAGATTCAAGGCTCATGGAATGTTTTAAGGTGAGTCACCGATCATTTTCTGACCAAATCATTACTCTCCATTGGAGAATATGGAATATGGATTCATACATCTCGGAGGAAATTTTCCATCAACAAACATTTTCAATTGAACAATTTGGCATTTACCCCGAAATTGACAAAATACAGTGTATACACAGTATAACCCGTAGTTATCTTTTACATAAATAAATACTACCATGTTTGATTATCACTAACGTAAGTGTTCGACATAGTTTTAATGTTTCTGTTTATTCTTTTCGTAGGATTTGGTTGTGGGTGATAGAATGGAGTGTACTTCGGTTGGACCAAGGACAGTAGAATCTAAAAGGACTGCTACATCCATTGTATTTTTGTAGTCCACTACATAGAAAAATATATTATATATATGTATATAGAAGCTTTACTCCCCACCATTATTTGGTCGAAATGAAATTCAGCGCCATTAGCGGAATGTACTAGTACTTCTTTCGATAAGCCGCGAAATTTAGATGGATAATTTTTATATAGTATAGTGGTTTTGTTTATTTGTTTTTAAATAAAAAAAGCTACATTTATTAATTAAATATTTTTATTTAAAATTTACTGAATATAATAATATATATATTATAATAATAAAAAAGAAAATTAGATATCTAAAACAATACATAAAAAAAAATAGTAAAATGCAATGTTGATGAACATTGCATTTTACTATTTCATTACCATACATCTCCAAAAGTTTCGGTGTTCACTCGATTTGGTCACAACCATCTTGAGTGGTTTGCCTTCTTTGTTCCTTTTTAAGGTTCCATTCACCGAGTCGAACACATTATCAAAAAATTTTAAAATTTGGGCAGTTTGACAAGCCTCTTTTGGCATATTAGTAATGATTGAATCTGTCGAACAAAACACTGATACTTGTTGAAAGTATAACCACGCATGCGCACTTTGTTTTCTGCAGATAATACAGTTTGCAAATAGCGCTCGCAGCGCCATCTCTAGGTTTGTACTAGTACTACGTATACGTATTCATTTTATAAGTATAAGTAAACACACCGTGTCCACTACGGGTTGGTTGCCCGCACTCTACGTCACACTATTTGCCACGCCTGGCAACTGTCTGTGTTTTTAGAGGTTATATGATAGACATTAATACGTATAAAAACATAAAATTTCAAAAATAATATGAATACGTCTACGATATAACCCCTAAAAATAAACAGCAAACGCATACACCATAACAACAGCTGGGCGTGGAAAATGGTGTGACGTAGTTTGCGGGCAGGTTGTCACAACAATGGATGTAGCAGTCCTGTTAGATTCTACTGTCCTTGGGTTGGACATGGTAATTTTTCAAGAGATCTTAATGGAACTCCATACGTAAGGAAAATATTTTCCTGCAAACATCTCACCATTGCTGCTGTAGTCTGACGTAAAGTAAAGCATACCGGATACTTGCTAAAATGATCCAGGACTATCACAATTTATACATATCCTCTTGAAGTTCGAGATAAGGATTCCATTAATTAAGTGGCATATTTTCAAGGTCTTATTACACCTACATGATTTTTCATCAGACCAGCTCGTTTACTCCGTTCGGGCTTGGTACGTTGGCAAGTATCGCGCCTCTTGATGTTTGTATCGTGTTACATCTTCTTTCATTATTGGCTAATAATACCTTTGAGCCACTCTGGTTAACGTTTTACATGTATTTATTTTTTGTAGATCTGCTTTGCTTCGGAATCACTTCTTTTCAACCTTTCGATTCATCGTTCTTATCTGGATATTTAAGTTGTGTTAATGCATCTGTTACTCGCAATACCCGAATTCGGACATTGTCCGAAGTTTTTACCTACAACGCGTTGTGGGTAAGCCTAAATGATTACAACACGTTCTGAGCAATTTCTTTGTTCAAAACTGATATGCTAAATTTTAATTTCTCCAAGAAAACAAAATTTAAATGTTCTGGTGAGGGTATTTCTTGAAGAGTTAGCTCCATAAGGAAAAATAAGAAGATTACAAAGAAAAGTTTCATCGCTGCACTTCTCTGGAAGAATTAATTTTTGCTACAAAATCTTCTCTGCGGGCATCAGGGCAATATGAGGCTTCCGATTTAGTATCACAAGCTACAGAGTTTTCTCCCGAACGGTCCGGAAAGAACAGACGGATTTGGAACGATTCCCAGCGTAAGTTTGGAAAACCAATTCATTACACCGATGATGCATTTGTTTTTAAAAGTAGAATGTCAAAACATTCTTATCATTTGTTAAGAATGGAAACGAAGAAACGAAATGGCATTATTTTCCCAGCTTATGACTATGTATTAAGTGCAAAGAAACGGTGTTATCCAGATGGAATCCAAATAAGCAACATCGGTGCCTCTGTAGTAGTACAAAATCTTTTAGACCACACAACCGCGCACTTAATTCAAATATTGGATTCATCGTTTAATGATATTACAGACATAACATTACTTTGTAAATGGGGGTGTGATGGAAGTCTGGAGTAACATTGGCATCAAGGTCGACAAAGTTGTTCAAGGAAGAGGAACGTCGAACACCGGAAACGTCGTAAGAGAGTATCGTTTGAAGAGTATACCAAACATACAGCCGACCTGTATTGCAAACTATACAATTGGTACCGAATGCCTTCAACGGTACATAAAATATTGATTCACGGAGCGGAAGTTGTAAAGAGGCATTTGGTACCAATTGGTTTGTTGTCCGAAGAAGCACAGCAGTCGAGGAACAAAGACTTCCGTTGTTTTCGTAATTTTCATGCTAGAAAAATGACGAACATTAATGTAACAACAGATGTGATGCACAATTTACTCATTTCCTCCGATCCAATTATTGCATCTCAAATGCCTGATAAAAAATATTCCAAAGAGAAGCTTCCAGAGGATGCGCTCGAACTACTCATGGACAAATCGGAGGAAACGGATCCAGAAAATCAAGAAGAAAATGATGAAGATCTCGAATATATCGAAGATGACACCGAAGACGACGAAAATTAACTGTAATGTTTTTACATTATAAAATCACCTTTAAATATTCTTACTAAATATTATATTTTCTAATAGATATATTTTCTTCTACAGGTTTCCCACAGAGAAACGAGAAGTTGCGCAAATTTATCAAAGAGAAATAAATAGTGTTGATGGTTGTAAAAAACTCTTTCGGAGAAGTAATTCAAAATTGAATTATGTAACAAACTGCTAAACAAAATTTCAAAATTTCTTCAAAAATTGTGAAGTTAATATAAATTTCCGGTATAACCGGAAGTGATAGACATGTTCCTACAATTAAAAAGTATATAGAGCTACTTGCTCTATATCGATGTGCAACAAATTCATCATCTTATTTTGTTACACCTAATGTCACACTTTGTGGGACATCCTGTGTACGTAATATACGTTGCGGTACTAGAATCTGAGCTAAACGTTTCAAAACATTTTTTCAACATTTACAAGATTATTTATAATTATTTACAATGCTATTTTATTTTTGGCCCGCAAGAAATTGAATTCCTACCGCGCCCCTTTCGATGGCGAATGGTAAAGTTATACTGGAGTCTTGGAGTCTTACAAGTTATAATGGTATCTTATGGACCAACGTGCCAATCCTCCGAAGTTCCGAAGGATGTTTAGAGGTTATTCATCTATACCAGAGAATAATGATCCGTGATAACCGTTAAAGGACTACCTTCTATGTATACAGGGTGCTTCTGTTCGTGACATAATTTTAATCACAGACACTAGAGTAAAAATGATGGCGATTCGTGTACAAATTGTTAGTCTAAAACCATCAAAGTTAAGAAATTTTAAAACATTTTCTTAAATATTTTCATTATGGTTAGCAAACAGTGTAATGTTATCATGAAAGATCGTTTAAGATCACTTTTGAAAATATACAACCACGGGATCAATGCTATACAGAGTGTTCACAAAGGTTTGACGTTTCGGATGCCATGTTGCAACCTTCTTCAGAAACTGGTTCGAAGTGACTTCGAAGTTTTAGTTCTAATTTTAGTTTAATTCACACCGGCCGTGAAAACCGTCGTACTTATATCTCTAAAATGATGCGTCGAATCAAAAATTTCTAAAATGAAATAAGCTTTTAGAATCAGTTGGAAAATTTAAGGGTTTACGACATAATAAAAAAAGTTTTAACGAAATAACCTTTGTGAACACCCTGGATAGCATTAATCCTGTCCTGCACATCTTCAAAAGTGATCTTAAACGATTTCTCATGATAACATTGCACTGTTGGCCAAATTTTATCTTTCTTAGACAAACATAATTGAAAATATTTAAGAAAATGTTTAAAGAAATTACTTTGAAGGTCCGAATCTTATACATTTATGGGTTTAGACCAAACATTTTTACACGAATACTTGGGGTATGTGTTTAGGGAGGACAACAGGGAGGGGTCGCATGTGATAGCTATGGCAAAAAAGGCGAATAAGGTGATGGAACAAGTATGGGGTTGGGGGAAGAAAGTCTTTGGAAGGAATGTGGCAGCGAGGAAGATTATGTTTGAAGGTCTGATTAGCAGCGTGATGATGTATGGAACAGATTTATGGGGATGGAGGGAGCAGGGAATGCAGGAGGACGTGCAAGCTAGATATTTGAGATAGGTGCTTGGGGTGGCGAGAGAAACACCGGCGTATACTCTTCCACATCCAGATCGGTTTTTATGACAGTCATAAATAAAAGCCGGGATGATCTTTGCCCGCTCGAGTACCTGAAAAGATTTATGATAGTCATACAAGGACAGGGTCGACCTTAAATTTTTTTAAACTGAAATTTAATAAAAAAACAAAATTTAGTTATAACAACTAAAATTTAATTATAAAAATTAGTATAAAAGTCTTAGAAAAAAATATTACTTTAAGGAATGTCTAAATAATAGAATAACAAAATTTTAAAGAATCTAATTATCCTCCGCCCTCTTTTGTAAGTAGACAATGCCTCCTCAAAACATTTCTTAGAAAAAAAATGTACTTAATATTAGAAACACAAGAAATAAGGGAATAATGAATATTTATATATGACCCTATTATTTTTCTACAATTTGCCAGTAAAGTGTGGTCCTTAATGCCGCCCTGAGTGAGGAATCCCCGCTTTCTACAATGGGGAACTACCTGTTGCAACCCCGTCTTTGTTCGTTTTACAACTACAGTAGGAAAGTGACAGAGTCATAAAAACCGATCGCCGTCTGGAAGACTATATATAGTGAGGGAAGAGGTAAAGGTGGATAAGGTCAGAGTGGGGGCGGGCAGGAGGGCAGTGAAATGTGAAGAAAGAATAGAAGGGAGGCTAAACTGCGAGTGTTGGAGGGAAATTAGAGAGGAAAAGCTACTCGGTAACTGAGATAAATAGTAGACGAAGGGTGGGTAGGGAGATGTGGAGGGAGTTGAGAGATAGGGAATGGGAAACGTTGGACCGAGGACAGATCATGGGAGAGGGGGGAGAGGGGAAACGATGGATGAGAATGGTTGAGGGGGTGAGGAGACAAAGGGATGGATGAGGGGATGATTGGGCCGAGGAGCCGAGGTTGTGGAAATGGAGGAAGAGGGTAGAGAGTGAAAATAATATATTAATAATGTAAAGAATTGTAGAATTGTAGACAGATTATTGTATACAATAAAGTCTTAATTAATTAATTAATAATAATAATAATATAGTAGACGCCACGAGAGCTGGCAGTAAATCATCATTTTCCGCTCTTACAAATGCCATACGTAGTTCACAAACCGCTAGAGAGTAATGTGTGTTGGAAAGAGATAGCATTAGCTTAATATGTCTGCTGTACAATTCAAATGGCCACTTCGAAAAAGTACGTCTGTTCTTCTAAGGGTTGTCACTCTATAATTATAACCTCAAATCGAAACGTCTTGTGAGCGTTGTCATGAATCTGTTAATCTGTTAGGCTAATTCAAAAAAAAAATAAAAATAAATAAATAAAATAAAGTAAAATTAAATAAGTATATTAAAATAAATTAAATATAAAAATATATTTAATTTATGATATATCGTATTTAATGCCCGACCGAAATTTCGGTTTCTGTTTCGGATTCGACCAGTTTCGGCCTAAAATAGGGATTTCGGCGAAGTTTCGTTTCGGCTGTATTTTGGCCGAAACCGAAACTACGCCGATAGAGCTTCGGATGACCGTCGACTTTACTCGACACACGTGTTTCTTGAGAATAATAAACATAAATTCCATTTTCATTTGCTCAACGGTGTTTACAGAATATCCTGTAATGATTGTAATAAAATATACATTGGTCAAACAGCTGGAAATCTACTAACTCGTTTTAAAGAACATACCAAAGACAAAAATTCTGCTATTTTTAAACACCTTTTAGAAACTAATCATAAAATAAGCCTTAAAAACATAAAATTAATACATCACCAACCTAAATGGTTGAAACTAGAAACTTGCTGGAAGAATTTGAAATCTCGAAACAATGGAAAAATAATTCCGATAATTTATTAAACTAATTTTTAGAAAATCATTTCACACGTCTGTACCGCAAATTCATATGATCGTCCTAGGTAACCTTATGTTCTATAGACCTTCCATCAGAACTATCAAGGAATGAAAATTTGGTTGAAAGTCAGGACGAGGGAACTATCGTTGAGCAATCCCAAGATCCTATTGGAGACAAAGGTGATAGAGCAAAGCGTGCAACTTTATCATCACCTGAGACTCCAAATTTAATAGCACAGACTCCACGCAAAAAGAAAAAAAAAGGTACTGTCGACGACATCTGTGATATTATGAATCGATCGATTCAGCAGAGAAGAAAGGGCGCGACAGCGAATGGAAGATAGGAGAAGACTGTTCGAGGAAAGCGCAAACATGGACGACCCCCTATATAATTTTTTCATATCAATGTATCAACTAACAAAACGAATGCCTCCCCTTTATCAACATAAGGTCAGATCGGAAGTTTTCCAGGCAGTGTCAGGAGCAGAAGCAGAAATAATAGCTTCTCAAGAGGTTGTGCCTGACTAACTATTTTTGCAATTATAAGTTCGATAATTAACACTATATTTGTTAAATACCTTGTGCAGTCTGACCTTTTTTAAAATATATTTTGTGTTGTTTATTTGAAATAATGTAATGTTTGAAACTTACAGGGAATAATTGTTTTATATTACTTACCTCAAGAATACTCCAAGTTTTTCTTCAGTTCCTATCGGCTTTTGAGCATTACACCCATCTGCATCAATAAATTGTTGAATCATTCCATGTACTTCAGCAAACTGGTTTCGGTTTAAACGGAAACAATTGGTGAATACATCATCCGGAAACTCGGAAGTCATTTTAAATTGCCCATGACTTTTTCTTTTACATAGGTAAAAGTTATTAGGGGCCTTCAGTTTTTTTTTCGTCAACGAGTATAATAATACTTCTTCCCCTTCAGTACTCCAGTCTGAATCAGATTCAGAGCTTAACAATAACTCTAGTTTTCTTCTTTTCTCGTTCATTGTAAGATAAAAAACCGCGTTACTAGTGATCGCGAGCCGTAAAAAACTGCGTGGCAATTTGCGAGTGTCAACGCTACGCGTGCCACGTGTTCGCGTCATGTCGGTCGTGTCACGTCATGTCGCACGCGTCATACGCGTCTCAATTTGCGCCTAGCCTTAGTGTTTTCACAAGCCGAAAATGTTTTCTTTGAAAGGAAAATCATTAAATAATATCTTTGACAATGTTTGACATATAACCTCCATTACTAACATAACCTACATTTAAATGTATGTGGTGAAATAATCTAAGTCGTACATCTATATCTTGATTCATACCATTTTTAAGCGATCTGTCACTGCCCGCTCTCGTGGTTTCTACTATATCTATACATTTAAATACTAAACAAGTGTTATTAAACTAAAGAAATAAAGAGTTTATGTTGGTTTACGTATATAAATAAAAATATAGAAATGTTAATTCCTTCATTGAGGTCACAGCATGGCCTTTGCGGGGGTATAAGTTCATAACAACAGCGTTGTTACGGGGAGTTGGACAACCTTATACAATATCTTTACTCGATGAACCTTGGAACACTCTAGAAAAGATCTTACCAAACAGCTTGGTCTGCAATAGGCCCAAAAATGAAATGGACAGAAAATTTAAAAATTGTTTAATACTCTAATAATTCATTATTGGGGTATGTAATAATGTTCTCGGGGTTCTTTTAAGGTCGGTTCAATAAGGGAAAGGTTCTTTATTAACAATAAAAAAAATTAACAGTAGGTATTGTTTAGGCAACCCATATAACACTTATCAATTTTGGTAACCATGACAATTTGTTGGTTTCATTAGCATTTAATTAAGTAGACAATGGGCACGTTCAGCCGGTGTCAACAGTTGAATTAAATCAGTCAGCTAGTTTTATGAGCTTTAATACAGCGGAACGAAATCGGCTGAACAAGCAATTGAGAATTAGCGGTTCAGCATAACCTAAAACTATGGCCAACAATAATTTGAAAATTTTGTGTTATTACAAGAGATAGTGGATGATGATGTTGATTTTAAGGCTCATTTCATTTTATACAGTTCTGCTAGTTTTCAAAATTAAAGGGGAGATGTTACGTTTAATAAAATGTTTTTATCTACAACTATTGAATTATCTATTCGTTATACATTTGATTTTTGACGGGTAATGACACGCATTACTCATGACTGACAAAGTGTTGAATAATGAAGCCATTATTCCACAGTTCTGACACGGCCCACTAATCAAAAAATAAAATATAAACAGAAATGACCGCTTTCTTATATTGAGGTTATGTCTGGAATGTCTATCAAGTTTTTTTTCCTTTTTTTGATTTTTTTCTTTTCAAAATTAAGTAGTTGTAGATAAAGTATATTTAGCGACGTCGTTGACCGCAAAGATTGTATTATTGCATAATAAGGAACTGTTGCGGTTACATCAATGATAATAATAATCTACAAAGAATTTCGGATGCGGTGTTATTAAGTGAGAACAAAATAAAATTGTTGGAAAGTAGTGTGCGCATGCCTGAACATAGAGAAAGATTTTGTTTGTAGAATATTCACTGAATAAAGGAAGAAAGAATTAGTTTGTTGATTAACGTTCAATACGTCGGCGTCGGTATTACAATGGAACATGAATCATTGGAATCATCAAATTTTATAAGTAATTTGCTTATGGATTTCGAACGACAAATAGCGGAAGAGTCATTCGTAGAGTATTGGTACGGGTATCAGTTTAGCGCGCGGTGGATATCATGTGGTAATAGTTGCAAACAGTAAATGAAAATGCATTGAATTGACGTCGTACGAATGGGATAAATTTTGGGAAATACACGAATCTAAGGCAGATCAACATTTACTTCAATGAAAAAGTGTTCTTCATGTAGTGATGTAATCGAGCAAACTGATTGTAAAGAAGTGCAATTAAGCACTTACTTAAATATATTTTATGGTTGCAAAAACACTAACCTTACAAATCATAGAAAAATTATAAGGATACAATCTCGTAGAACGGAATTAGTACTTCATTCAACGAGTTATAAAAATCTTAAGCAACTTCGTGAAATAATTACTATGTGATTACAAAGACTACATTTGATGAATTTCTCTATACAGGGTGAGTCGGGAGGAACGGACCAAACTTTAGGAGCATATTGTACGCTTGAAAATAATGTAAAAAAACTTATATGTTGTTATCCGATTTTAGTAGTATAGATTCGCCGATTCAAGAACCTCCTCCTCGAACCTGCGTTCTAGGAGGAGGTTCTTGAATCGGTAATTTTTTTGGGGGTCAGAGGAGGTTCGATGAGGAGAGGAGGTTCTTGAATCGGCGGTTCTTTTGAGGGTCGGAGGAGATTCGATGAAGAGAGGAGGAGGTCAATTAACTTGAGAAGGTCATGTTATTTTGACGAAATTATTAAAAATGTATCTTTATTTAGGTTATGTTATTAAAAATTTATCTTTATATGTAACCTGTTTACCGAGATGAAAACAATTACTATGTTTATCCTTCGACGCTTCTCAATGAACTGTTAATGTTTTCGATATACCTCTTAACTTATTGTACACAAAGGTATACGGTTTTGGGACATATAGGTATACAAATAAGTGAGTCATGATCTACCTGCGGGATATTTTTTTAAAATTTATTGTGTAAAGGTATACGGAGCTTTAAAATATGCGAGGAGGTTCTTGAATCGGCAAATTTTTTGGGGGGATACGTTCGAGGAAGAGGTCAATTAATTTAATACTAGTAAGTGAGTCATGATGTACCTGCGAGTTTTCTAATAACACCGCAAGAGTTTCTTTTTAAAAATGTACTTTATTTATTATAACGATCTTAACAAGTCGGAGGTTAAACTAATTCTAATTCCTAACAATGGAAAAGAATTTACTAAAAGAAATTAAACTTAATTCTAAGTAAAACATCTGCTTCAGGAATGAACGATGGAATGTCCTTATCATCTCTTTTCCAGAAACAGCGTATCTTCTTTATAAGTTCTCACGGGAACATGTAGATATAACTCCTCCCCCATTAGATTCAACTCAGAGGGACGGAAGTTGAATATTATTGGAATCGATAACCTGGGATTTCGATTTTTGATGTTTTCTTATTTTTCTAGAAATTAAACAGACAATGAACAATATTACGATTACATAGATAATGATTGTCCATGCGTTTGGTAATCTTGTAATCCCATATTCTATCAATGGATTATTGGCGATGATCCTTGATTTCAGTTCATGAAGTTCATCTAAACCAATATCTTTTATATGTAGAGTCAAGTTAAGATAAGGTAATGTCGGATCTAGTGTTTCTTCTAATTCAGGAAATAATATTGATTTCGTTCCATTAGTTGTTTGGACGTTATTTATTATGGTTCTATTGTTGAATGAAATCTTACATCCCATAGGTATTTCGGACAGGTAAGTTCCGTGCATTCTTATGGTTTCATCTTGATAATTACACTCCAATTTTAGGAATTGTGGTATAGGAATTACCCAAATCCATTGGTTGGTGTTGTCTAATTGCTTCACAATTAATTCGGCAATTTTTATTTCTGTTTCTCTGCAATTGTTTGCACGTTTCCCATTTAATAGTTGTAGTTCACAAGGGCTTTCTTCAGTGAATTGTTCAAGATTTAATTTTTTACAAATATAAAGTTGTGGAAACATCCGTTTACATGGTTGATTTTTAAATCCAAAATACATTTCATTCTTTATCAAATATTTATCTTTTGAAATCACTGTCTTTAGACGATTCTTACTTAGTATTGGGATGGAATACAGGTGAAAATATTCAAATTGGTATGGATAGGTTATAGGAATGTGTATTAAATACGTTACTCTATTGTTAGAAATGTAACATTCAACTTCAATTAATTTTTCGAAAAACAAAGTGTTTTCAAGTGTTAACTCCATAGGTAATTGATTAACGTTAACTTGTTTGGTCAATTGTTTTAATGATCTAAATAAATCAATTACTGTGATTATGCTGGGGTGCATCACTTTTAATTTAGCAAACGTAATTGCATTTTCAACATCCTGCAAAACTGATTGTATCACTTCGTACAAATTTATCATTTGGATCAAAGTATCTTTTATAAACGTAATGTTTCGATCGTATTCAGAATGATTAATTATTAACGAAAGTTGATCGATCTTTGAATCTAATACTTTCTCGTTATGATTAATTTCCATAATTGTTTTATTGAATTTATTAATAATATCGAAACAAATCGAATTTTGGGTGACAATGCTAGTACTTAATTTATCTTGATTTTTCTGTAATTGAGTAATTAAATAATCGTAACGTTCTCCGTCTGATACATCCAAATTGCCTGAGACAGCTTTAAATATTGAACCTAGACCATTGATCAATCCACGTCTTGTACGTTGTGGATGGGGTATAATTTCCTTTAATTTGTTTTCGGTACGTATACAGATTAATCTTAACACTTTCAAATAATTCGACATTTCGAATGAATGTTCATAATTTTTGTGAAGCAGTCCGATAATTGTTTTTGATTTTTGGTAAAGTTTATTCGTTTCGATAATTATTGGATTCAAGTCTTGGTAATGTATGAGCGTGTGAGAAAATTCTTCTACTTTAGCATTTCCTAAGTGAAGGGGTATTATTCCGGAATTCTTTTCTAAATTTCGAATTACGATTTTGTCCGGTAGTCTGAGGACGAGGGGTAACCTATAATTTTAAGAAATATTTGTACTAAAGTCATACGTCTGCTTCAAAGGTCGTTTAAGATTATCCATATGTATTTTACCTTGCGTATTGGTGGAGATTACTTTTTTATCAAGATCAGATGTTAAGATATTTGTACTTTTCTCAAATTTATTCGCTAATTTTTTCCTTTCATGCTTTTTAATAAACACTTTTTGTTGTGGCTTGAATAATGTAGGTTTGTCACGGTTTTTATTAATGTTGTCAATAATTGTTTGTTTTTTATTGATCAAATTTTCATTAATTCTGGAGTACATTAACTTTGCTTTTTCTTTATGTTGATGCATATAATCATTCAAAAGATGGGTATTTACATTAATATCGAAATGGTCGCCATTATTTATATGAGCATTAATTACATCTACTGGTTTAAATTTAGTAGCAGAATGTAATGATTGATTGTAAGCTAGTATTGCATAAATCATTCTGGATTGTATAGTTGTGGTTGCAAAACCTTCAGAATTTAATAAACGAATGTGTTCAGCAAGAGTTGAATGAAGTCTCTCTATAACACCATTAGATTGAGGATGATGAGGTGTGATAAAATGTAGTTTTATTTTATGAAGTGCCAAAAGTTCGGTAAAAAGGTTATTTTTAAATTCGGTACCATTATCAACTATGATTTGGTTGGGTATGCCATGATGTGAAAAGTAAATTAATAATCTGTCTACGATTTCTATTCGATTCAATTTTAAGGATATGCTTGAGCATATTTTGAAAAGCTATCGATAATCGTTAGAAATTTAGATTTTTCTAAAGTATACGTGTCCATATGTATGATTTCAAAAGGTCTTATGGCAGTAGGGGTGATATTTAATTCCATTTTTATTGGGTTCCTTTGATATTTGGCTTGTTGACGGATTTCACATTCATTAATGTAAGTCTGTATAGAATTTTTTAAATTTGGCCAATAATATTTTGATTTTATTCTCTGTTCAGTTTCATCGATTCCTCGATGATTGGATTTACCTTCGTGATAATTTTGAATTAATTCACGTATATCATTACGGTCGGTAACATCTATCAATTTTTGGAGACAACGTTTAAATTTAAAGGAGGGCCATTTAAAATTTCGTCTAAAGATTTCACAAAAAGGTTCGTACAAATCTTTGTCGTCAAAATACAAATGATACTGAATGTTGGGTATTATACTTATTGTTTAACAAAATTTATTATTTCAGTCTCTAAGTTTGATTTTGAGAATTGTACATAAATTCGTTGCTTATTTTCAAACAATTTTTCATGTTTGGGTTTCGCTGGACTGTGTAAAACAGAAGATATTATTAATTGATTATACCCGTGATTAATAGGGGTATCGGAAATAGGTATGTTAACTATTGGATTTTGATCGTCATTTGAGTGAAGTGTGTCATCTAAATCTGGAATATTATCTAAGTCAATGATATCTAAAGGTTCATCCTCTGGGTGAACTTGAATAGAGTCATTATCATCGACAGGTACGGAAGTAATATTGGTATTAGAGTCATTCATGTATGCTAAGATATCGAATGTTTCTTTAGTGTTTAATTCTATTCGCGAAAGTGCGTCGGCGTTGGTATTTAATTTACCTTTTTTGTAAATAATGTTATAGTCAAATTCCTCGAGTTTAATACGCCATCGAAGTAATTTGGAATGAGGGTCTTTTAATGAAAATAACCATTGGAGTGGTTTATGGTCTGTTATGATGTTAAATTTTCTTCCAAAAAGGTAGGGTCTGAAAAATTTTGTTGCCCAGACAATCGAAAGTAATTCTTTCTCGATTGTCGAATAATTTTGTTCAGAGTCATTTAATGTTCTCGATGCGTAAGCTATAGGTAGATCGCTACCAATTGGTCCTTGCGATAAAATAGCACCAAGAGCTACATTACTGGCATCGGTTGTTAAATTAAATTGTTTTGAAAAATCGGGATATTGAAGTAAAGGTTCATTTATTAACAGATTTTTACAAGTCTCAAAACAATTAACGAATTCTTGATTGTGTTCAATCTTTGCTCCTTTATTTATGCATTTTGTAAGGGGTCTCGTTATTCTCGCGAAATCTCTGATAAATTTGCGGTAATAACCTAATAATCCAAGGAATCCTTTAATTTGTTTGGTGGTTTTAGGAATCGGGTACATTTTTACTGCTGAAATTTTGTCTGGATTAGGTTTTACACCTTCCGGAGTAACTATGTGACCTAAATACGCGACTTCTTTTCTAAGAAATTCTGATTTGTCTAATTGAATTTTAAAATTTGATTGTCTTAATCTGTTAAATACTGTTTTTAGTCTATCAAGGTGTTCTCGTAGGGATGTGGAGAAAATAATTATATCGTCTAAGTAAACAATACATTTTTCGTTTTGAATACCACGTAAAATGTTATCCATTACGCGTTGGAAAGTGGCGGGTGCGTTTTTTAAGTCGAATGGCATCCTTAAAAATTCATAATGTCCATTTTCACAATTAAACGCGGTTTTTGATATGTCGGATTCATTCATTTCGATTTGGTGGAATCCACTAGCCAAATCTAAGGTGGTAAAATATTGACATTTGCCTAGTTTATCTAACAAATCTGTGCTATTAGGCAATGGGTACTTATCGTTTATTGTTTTTTCGTTTAACTTGCGGTAATCTATGACTACACGCCATTTTTGCTTTCCAGTGGAATCAATCTTTTTGGGGACTACCCAAATTGGAGAAGACCAAGGGGAATTACTGGGTCTGATAATTTTTTGATCGAGCATTTTATTAATTTGATTTTCTACTTCTGGTTTACGTATGAAAGGGTATCTATATGATTTCGTATAAATTGGGATTTCGTCTGTCGTTTTGATAGCATGTTTAATTTGATTAGTAAACGTCAAACGGTCGTTTTCATTATAAAATATATCTGAATATTCTCTACAAAGTTCTTAAATTTGTTGTCTTTCTTCATCGTTTAGGTGATCAGTCCGAATTTTAGATAAGTCAAAGTGTTGGTCTGTATTGTCGTGACGATAACTTACGACATGATTAAATTGAATTGTTTCTAAATCTTTCTCACAGAATTTTTCTACTTTTAGAGGTTTAGTTAAATCTAACGAAACTGAATGATCATTTTTATTAAGTATGGAAGTTATTGCTAATCCCTGGTTTGCGATAGTTAAAGTTTCAGGAATTTCACAATCTTGAATTTTGGTGTACGGAATTATTATTTCTCCGTCAGAAATAGATGTTCTAATTTTAACAATTTGTTCTGATCTCTCAGAAATAATTATGTTATTGTTATTAAGTATTTCTGATTGATAATACTTTAATTGAATTTGTGCATAAGGTGTTAAAATTATGCCTTTATCATAATCAAGGGTAGCTTTTAATAATCGAATGTTATCTAAGCCAATGCATCCGTCAAATACGTCATGAAACTTAAATAAATAAAATTTAAGTAAATTTTGTTCTGGTAATTTAAATAATTTTGAGGCGGGCATGTAAGTGCTATATTTATGTGTAGATTTCTGCAGAGCTGTTTTAACAATAAAAGGATCGTTTTGAATTAATTTCCGATAAAGTTTAAATGCAATGTCCGGATTTATGAAAGATCTTGAGGCTCCGGTGTCTACCAAAAAATTAAGATTATGTTCGGGTAAGGTGATATAAGATAGGGTGTCAGAACTAGACATGGAATTTATTAAAATTTCCTCTAATTCTACGTTTGATTGGTTGATTGAGGCAGATTGTAAAAATTTTCGTCATTATAGTTGTAATATTCTTGTGTATCAGATTCGTAAATATTGTCATTATCGGTATCTCCCGATTCAACTGATTGAAATTTAGGTTGAAAGTCATTGTTAAATTCGACGTTTTCAGGTATTTCAGGTGAAATATTTTCGTCGTTAGATTGACCAGTTTCAACAGAAAACATTCTCATTCGTTTTAATGGGTTATTTCGTAAAGTATTTGATTGATGAGTGCTAGTGCTCATTGGAGTCGGTGTAGGAAAATTTTTGTTTTGGTTTGGTCGAAAAGCGTTTTGGGGTCTACCAAAGGTTTGAGCATTTGTCGGAAATCTTTGTGGTTGATGATTAAAATTGGGTCTTATATTGATCGGTTGTGAGGGAAAATTTGATTGTCTTGGTTGAAAGTTTTGTTGATTGTAATGTGGTGGTTGATGTGAATTCATTCCCCAGAATTGGTGTGTAAATTGAGGTGGACAATGATTGTTATATTTAAAATGTTGTGAATCTGGTTTAGGAAATTGCGGTTTCTGTACCAGTTTCGGTTGAGAATCAGGTAATCTCATTGGTCTCATGGTCTGATTTTGAAAATAAAGTGTATTATTTTCTTGAATCACAAATTGAAGAGCTTCGTTTAGGTTGGTAGGACGCATGCAACGTATAGTGGTTCCCAAGGGTTCTTTTAATCCAGATAAAAATGTTTTAAGTGTTAATTTATTGTAAAGATTTCGTTTTAAAGCTTTCGCGGGTTCCGTGTGTTCATGCATGTCTACATACGAGCAAATTAAATTTAAAATGTATAAACAACGGTCATAAAATTGATGGGGTTGTTCGTTATTATTTTGTCGTAACATAACTAGGTCTCTATTTAAACAAGCTTCGTCTCTTTGGCCTGCAAAATTACGTTGAAGAGTGATTTTTAAAGACTCCCAGGTGGAGACGTTTTGAACATTTACTACTAATCTAGCATTTCCGGGTAATTTACCAATTAAAGAATTTAGTAAATAAATATTTCAAAATCGTTAGGTTTACTTACGTCATAAAATGCGGTAATTAAACTTTGACAAGTTTGTATGTAGCGATTCAATTCATTCGGGTTTCCATCAAATTGAGGAACGCAATTTAAATATTCTGGTTTAAAAGCCATTTCTAAATTTAAATTTGGAGTGTTTGTAACGTTTGTGATTAC